>NC_052400.1:21354673-22050923 GCF_009389715.1 Phoenix dactylifera | reverse complement strand
TGAAATTAAGCTCAAGGAGATATCAAAGAGGTTAAGATCGTTGTGTGTAGCGTATGATCTAGTTAGAATGATAGAAACTGCTATATTGGCTCCCCAACCCCCCAAGCCCCCCACCCTTTTCCTAAAAGAGAGAGAGAGAGAGAGAGAGAGAGAGAGAGAGAGAGAGAAGGAAAAACTCATTATCAATTCTCTAGAAATATAATTTATGACTTAATGATACACATCAATACATTTTAGTCACATGAAGCTTATCTTTGAACTTATTTTTGACTCGAGGTAGAAAGAAAGGAAAACTTCAAAAATGATGTTACAGCTTCATTTTTTTAAAGGAAAATAATTACTGAATTTGAATACTGTAAAGAAATTATTTTCCCTGATTATAGGGTATTATCAAGGCTTTCATCTTAATGGAGATACCAATCTGTATCGGTAGTGGGCACCCAATGATATATATAAACTCAGCCCTTATTATGTTAGCTGACAAAGACCAATATATCCTGAGATATCAGCCCAAATGATATAATTTTTTTGGCTGATATATTTCAGTTTAAATGTCTTTGAACTATCAAATATTCTAGCTAATGCCTTAAAGTGCTAATTCATTTGTTTTATATATAGGCTAGTACCTCAATATCCTGGTTTGGATAGAGTGGCTGAGTTCTCTGAATATCTTGGTTTTTTCCTAATTTTTGCAACCTACGGTCTTAGCCAAGGTAAATTCAGATCTCAGTTTATCTCAATATTGGCCACCCAGAAAGAGGGCCAAGATATCATGTTTATCTTTGGTTTCGTCCTGTCATCGTATTGCCATGTGCTCTATTTGCTATGCATTAAATTGTGATAATATTTATAAATCAAAACCTTTTTTGTGAAGATAAAATTTCCTTCAGAATGGAGGGTCATCATAAGAAAGCAAGAGAAAAGATAAGGGCCATCCTAGAGGATTACCTCCAAAGTTGTTGTTTTCATTTAATCAATATCAAAGAAATCCTTCTATTAGCAAGGGAAGTAGTTAATTTTATCTACTAGCTTAGTGAATCTGCTGAGAACATCATGATTAGGGGGAGAAGACTGTACGTGGTGTAACCTTTCTTGAATTTCACACTAAAGGAGACAAGAAATGAAGTTAAAGGGGCTGGATTTGTATGCGCCTTCAGTTTACTTTCTATAAGCTGGGTACTTGAATCACTGATCCTAATTTATATCTCCACATGCGAGAGTAATCTTTGTGAGAATAGCTTCTCACACAAAAACATCTCTTAAATATGAAAGGATTCTTCTTTGTCCTAGGAATGGCATAGCAAATTACACATCCTTCATTATATTTGTAACGCTTCATCCTTCTTAGCAAAAGTTATCCATCAGCTGGTGAAAGATTCTTTTATTTCAATCAATAAGCTTATGGGCCAAAAATTGAATACCTAATCCATAAAATCCCATACTTGAAGTTGAAGCACATGATGGACTTCAAGCTCTTTGGAATAATGTTCACGTTATTAGGCGTCATATATTGTTGAGTTATCACTCATGAAGGCAATAATGTTAAGTTTTATGGACCATATTACCCTCACACAGCCAAGGTTGACCTAATAAAGAAATAGGTGGCCAATGCACCAATCACATCGTATATAGTTTCTTGTAGGTTATTGGTGAATGAGCAATTATATTGTTAGTGATTGTTAAAAGTAGTTAATTTATGGTTACAGCATGTATAGTCAATCCCATTGGAGCTGCACCAAATGGATAATTGTTCAATATAACTGTTAGCTTCTATATTGCCTACCTCCTCTCACAATAATAGTTTTGTTCCTTCTGGATATTTACACCACCAAACTTCCCTTTGGATCACATGAATTTTTTGGAGGAATCATCTTTTTATTTTGTTGTTGATGTTTCTCCTCAGCACATTTGTCTTGCTTGTTCATCTGGTGAACTGATTCATAATATAAGATAATAAATTAATGTTTTATTAAAATCATTTCTAATAGCTACCACTTAAGCTATGCCTCTACTTTTAGTTTCCATCATAAATCTGTAGCTGCACATGCCTGTAATGTTTCAACTGGTTCACCACCACTACATTGTGATTGCTGCTACTCAAGTGCTTCTTCCTCTGATATAATCATTTTTACCGAATCTTTTCTTGTTGTACCACAGTTGCACTTCGACATTCTCATCTCAACATGCTCTTCAATTTGCTATTCACCTTGACTTTATAATATTATCTTGCATCTTAAATGCAAGTGACAAGTCCACAAAAACCCTAGAAGAACCTCTTCATTTTATGTTGCAAGCTTTAGTTCTTCAAGATATATTTCCAAGTCTTCACTTTACATAGTAGATTTAAGATAGGAGAACATAGATATAATGGTATATCTCTTGTTGAAACTTTTCAATTAGGCCATCTCAGAACTGTATTTTGTATACTTTCTATTAGTAAGATCAGAATTCATTTCATGGTTTCATCAGTTATATCGTATAGCAATAATCTGAGCTGGTGCTAGTTATTTTCCTTATCCAGTCTTAATATCATGGGGTATAGAATTGCGTCTGCTTTTTGTAGTACAGCGCAGGTTCTTTGTAAACTTTTCCATCTAATGTGCAGGGCAAAGAAATTCACTGTATTAATTAAACATTATGAAACTAAACATGAAAGAAACATGCCACATAGAGGTAGATATGACTATTATAATAGTTTTCTTTTCTTTTCTTTGTTATTACACTTTTCAATGTCTTATATGTTCCTATTTTCTAATTGATGACATTGTACAGGTTTAATGCTAGTTAGCACATCCTTTTGTGCTACACTTGCACACTACTACTATTAGATTCTGTCATCTATATGAAGTTCACTTTGTATTAAAACCCAGCTAGTAAGTGTTTGTAGAACTAATTCTCAACAGTTCTCCATTGGAGCAAGCAGCTCAAATTATTGTTTCGTGGTAGCCACCATCTCATATTTTTTAGATTCAATATCCATCCTTAGATTAGTTGCTCAACTATTCTTGCTATATTGTTTTAGTTTCAATACTCATCAACAGTATGTATGCTCTTATCTTTCACCCTCATTTTTTTATCTGGCAGCACTATACATGGTTTTGTAGTGATTGCTGCACCAGGTGTAGCAACTAAGGGAGACTATAAGATGGTTTCTGATGGAGATGAAGAACAGAGCCAGGACTACCTTTTTAAGATTGTTCTCATTGGTGATGCTGCTGTTGGAAAGTCAAATTTACTTGCAAGATATGCTCGGAATGAATTCTACCCAAACTCCAAGTCCACAATAGGAGTTGAGTTTCAAACTCAGAAGATGGACATTGACGGGAAGGCAGTCAAAGCTCAGATATGGGACACTGCTGGTCAGGAACGTTTCAGAGCTGTGACATCTGCATATTATCGAGGAGCTGTCGGAGCTCTTCTGGTGTATGATATCAGCAGGCGTCAAACTTTTGATAGTGTTGGCCGATGGCTTAATGAACTACAAAGTAAGATCCAAAGTTTTCACTAGCCGGTTATTACTTCTGTGCAATGAAGTTTAATGTTGAATGGTAAAAATGTTGAGATTCAGTCACTGGGCTATCTTCTAAATTAATCAAAGAATATATGTCACACAGATGTTGTCGAAATTGACGAGCATTATTGTGGTAGATCATTTGTAACACTTGAATATTGGTCCCAAAGTTGGTTAATGGTCATACTGGATGGAACCTCTGATAGCAATCTTTAAATGCTATATCACATTATCACCAATCTTAGTTTGTAGTGAAAGGAAGATTGCAATCAAGGACCATTGATGATTCAAGGCATAATTCACCATCTATTTGTTTTTTGTCTCTTTTAAATCACTAATGCACATTAGGTTTGCAAATGATTCCTTTGTTTTCTAGAAATATGTCATTTTCCTTGTTATTATTATCAACCCTTCTTTGTTTTTATTTTTTTTAACTTTCTCATTTTACTTCTTTTTCTCTTTCCTTTTAGAAGCAACTAAGGTATATGCTTGGTTATGCTTTCTAAATTTTTTTATCACATTCAAGAAATGACAATTCAATTTATTGATGACAGAGTTTCATGAGTGCTAGGAACATTTCTACCCCAAAAGCTCACATTTAAGATGCGAAAATTCTTGTTGCTGCTTATTTATTTCTTAGAACAATCTTTGATTAAATATCTAGTATCAGATTATGGGCTGCTTTATTTGACCCAATATCAATGATGAACAGCTCACTCCGACATGAATGTTGTGACGATTCTCGTGGGCAACAAAACTGATCTCAAGGATGCCAGGGAGGTAACCACAGCTGAGGGGAAGGCACTGGCAGAGGCCCAGGGCCTCTTCTTCATGGAAACCTCTGCGCTTGACTCTTCCAATGTGGCAGCAGCTTTTCAGACTGTAGTTAAAGAGATCTATAATATACTAAGCAGAAAGATGCATCTATCTCAAGATCAAAAGAAGCCCAACATGTCATCATTAGGAAATGGGAAGACTGTGATTTTACAGGAGGATGCAAATGACACGAACAATGGAGCCAAAGGAAACTGGTGCTGTTCATGAAGCCGTCCATGTAAGACATTTTCTTTTCCTTCCCTCTTTTCAGGTCTGATACTTATCATTCATTGGATTCCATTTTCCATCTCTTCATTGCAAAGGATATGTATGCAATTTGGTTTTCAATGATGATGGAATCATGAAAATGTTGGTTTCCCATTTGCATCTAGACTTATTGCTGATGCTCCAAAGTTTTCTTTTCAGTTTTCAGTGTCCCACTGAACTTTGTTATGTAGATTGAGATTAACATTTTTTGGTGTGCTAGGACCTGATATCGGTGAATTAATGACCATGCTCGTCTCTTGGGTAACCCAGAGAACAAGAGAGAAATAGTGCCGTTCAAATTCATGTTCTGGCTCAAGTCCTCCCCCCACCCCCAAGGACAATTTAAGAAGGTTCTTTCTTCCCCAGGCAGGGGCAGACGGACCTCTGGGGCCATTTGGGTGCGTCGATGGTAATTGTCTTTAGTGGAAGGAATTGTTTGCAGGATTCAAACCCTTGCCTCCTTGATACTGTTTGAGAACATATTTATATGATCTTGTCTCTTTTCTTTTCCTCCTCCATAGTGCGGTCATGTTTCTTCTATTATAAAGCAATGTAAAAAAGATAAATTTTTCCAGCGTTCGACTTTGTTAAATTAGATGCAAGGATTTCACTTGGGGTGTGTAATGATGTAGGTGTTGTAATCTATATACGGTTTGGCTGAAGAATTTCAAGTTGCCCATTTCCTCTCTTCTCTCTCTAGGGCATCTCTAGGACATGCTTTGAAACTTATGCAACTGCTGTACTGCATATCATATTTACTGTATTAGTGCATTATTACATGGTATTTTTGCTACGGGCTTCGATTTTCTTGCACCAGCGTTCATCAAATATCAACTGAAGGAGTTTGAGGGGGGTAGCTCTGGAGTTATAGATCCAGTCGGGGAAAATGGAAGATTAAAAAACAAAAAACTCTTCCCCTTTGCAAGATTTTTGACATCATACCCATACAGACAAATGCCATTAACAGCGCTTTCGACATCACTTCATATACGATCTCTCTCTCTCTCTCTATAGATATAATGCCAATGCCTGAGGGTGTGAATCCACTCTATTTTTTTTTCAATGGTGATTTGAAACTAAGAAATAATTCTGTCCACTCTTTTATTTCTGCATCCGAGTAACTCTTCATGGACTCAGAGTTCTTTTCCCGTCGCTCTATATATTTATTTAATGAGAAGACTGCTACGGTTCTATAAATGGCACTTCTTATGTGTGCAATCAAATTTCTTGCTCAGCTTAAGCAAGTGGAATTCTAAAACTTTTTTTTTTTGGGTCAAAAAAAAAATGAAAACTTTTTTTTCATTTTGATCTTTTTTTTTCTTCGCATGGCATTGATGTCTGACATGAACGGGCAGAGGTTCGGTGCCTGCCCATATAATGAATGCATGACAACCATGATTTAATTCACGTCATGGTGGCATGAGGACGATATCCCATATTTAGTTATTTCCTAGAAATTGTATGAAATATCTCTGACCGCAGTGGAAATGGGTCCCACAGACATATGATAGCTTAGCTTGTGATGCGGATAATCTGATCTATATTTGGCCAAGGTTATGTCCGAGATGAATGTTTATTTGAGTTTGGACCCAAGGCGTTGGATCATCTTTCTTATAGTTTAAGATTCTGCTCTTATTGGATCCAAACACAACTTGAAATTTTTTTTGGATATAAACACAATTTAACGTTATACATAATACAGTAATTAGTACGTTTTATGGATTCATATCTAGAAAAAAGTTTAAGAAAAAAAATCTAAATCCCTGCCCTTGCTTGAAAGCTGACTCGGAGTCACGTACAGGTTTTGATTCTAGTCTCGATTCCAAACTGCTATTGCCGTATCTTAGAGAGAGTCATTTGGTGGGCCCCTTATCGACCAGGTTTGGATCAGTTAAATCTAGAATTTTCTAGCAGAGCTGACTGGACAACCCTGACTAAAACATGCGGTCAGCCTGCTATCGTTTCCCCGCAGTTGCCAAGTTCTTTTGGTACCTGTTCTCAATGATCTTCACATTTCTACCATGGGCTTGACCCCTATTTCAGACATTGCTGCAAACAATAGTTTCCGCTGCATCATCCTATACAATCTGCAATCTCTTTGGAGCCTTTGTGATTCCTCCTCTTGTAAGATCAAACTTTCATCACTTTCTTCTGTTAAATAATATATATATATATATATATATATATATATATATATATATATATATATATATATGTAGACACACATTATACATATATTGTAATATCCTATAAGATTTTTTTATGGATTTTATGAATCTTCAAATGAGAAAAAGGAGATTTCCATTGGTGTACAAGAAATTTAATAATCCACGATAACGGTAAACACGGGAAGAAAGTAAGCAAATTAAGAGGAGAAAAACGAGCATACCAATAGGATAAGGCAGCCAAGATATTGACCAGATTAACATAATGACCACACGCAATAAAAAAGGATAACGCAATGATACCGTTAGCGTTTGGGTATGGACCGGAAATATTTCGACTCCGCCGGTCTGGGTGACAATTTTCTCTCTAAATTTGTTTTTCCTACACTGAGTTAAGCACTAATAATTTATGGTTGACTGCAGAGGTTACTTATGTGGTGGAAATGGTAATTTTAATTATTTAATATCGATAGGCAAAAGACACAGCCAGGGGAAGGTGATGAGGGGAGGGAAATGTTTAACCACAAACGATAGAAATTCTCCTACCTTGAAATTTTGGGTTAGCATAAATCATGCCGTAGAAAGATCATAGAATCATGTATGAAGAATGAGGTTGTAGACTCTGGCCTCAACTAAATCACCAAGGCCTATATACTACCTAGATGAATTTTCTATAGGTAAATCCATGCTCCAGCAGTACTTTAGTTATGTAGCAGAACAAAGAACTCAAACACCCTTTAAAAAAATGAAGTCCACCTGATATATGCATGGGGCTTTCAAAAGTAAATCATAAATTTGGGAATTGGTCAATGCCTCAAAAATCAGTTATATTGGATCCGGACCATCAAATGAAAAGCTCAAGAGCATGCATTACTATCAGCGCGTTCCGGTCCGTGCGTGAGATAACAAACAGAATATTTACTTCATTTCCATGATTAGCTAATTGAAACTTCAATTTTTACCAATGACATCAATGTAATAAAGAGACCAGGGAGTGAATGACATCACTTGTGCAACAAAATGTCTCCCTGAAAATGACACATTTGTTACTTCATTGGAATTATTTGTACTACTAATGATCAAGAAGTTAAAGCTGGAGTGGTGCCAAAAAAAACTCCACTTGAATCATCTTTACCAACAAAAGCCCATGCTCAATAAAATTTATTATTCTGAGCACGAGTTTTTCTGGTCAAAACATACCATGTCGTTGCCGGGAGTTATTTTTGGTTAACAATACTTTGTTGTTCTGCCGTAGATGGTGGTATAGTTAATACTTTAAACTGTATGAGTGATGTTCATAAATGTAACATAATCAATTAACAGGTATAGAGCAAGATCCCCGGAGAGAACATTTGGCAAGGGGATGAGAAATCTAAGATAAGTCTGGAAGCTAGTTTCAGTGACATGAGAATTGTGGAGGCGGAAGAACAATCTAATATTGAGGAAAACAAATCCTTAGGACTCAAAGGGGTAGACATGGAGCAGTAGCAGCAGTAATTTTTATACTATACATATCTCTTAAAGAACATATATGTGTGCATAGATATATACACACACACATATTATACATACATTGTAATATCCTATACGATGTTTTTATGGATTTTATGAATCTTCAAATGAGAAAATCGAGACTTCCATTGGTAGGCAGGAAATTTAATAATCCACGATAACGGTCGACCCGGGAAGAAAGTAAACAAATCAAGAGGAGAAAAACGAGCGTAACGGCAGGATAAGGCAGTCAAGAAATTGACCAGATGAATATACACGCAATAGAAAAAAGGAAAACGCAATGATACCGTTAGCGTTTGGGCATGGACCGAAAATAATTCGACTCAGCCGGTCTTGATGACAATTTTCTCACATCCCACGCTTGGTGTCAGAGAGGGGATGCGATGGAGACCAAATCCGGCGGACGGGGTCAAGTCCTGATGTTTGGGATCACATCACCGTCCGATGAGATGCGGACCGAGTCGAGGCCGTGTACGAGTGGGTTGACGTGGATGACGCGCGTCAGAAGTTTGATGGTCAGGCAATACACGCAAGGATCTGGCAGGGTCGATTTTCTTTGTTATAATTTTTCTTGGGTGGACCGGTTGCATCCATCCCTACTAGATATAAGGCTACCGAAGTGGAAGACTAGATGGCGATATATAGCGAGCCACTTAGAAGGTATTCTATGGGTTGGAGAGAGCGAGATGCCTAGTGCACTTCAACATCTTTTGTTTTCCGATTCTACTGGATGTATTGGTATCCATAATGTATGAATGCTCGTTTTAGAAAAAAAAAAAAAGAGCTTTCATTGATGATCCGATCCAATCCTAGTCAAATTTTAGAAACAGAAATTTTATCTAATCCTTAATGCACCTTGAGCATATGAATAATGTTCAAATCTATCTCGAATCCAATCTAAATACATATGTTTTTTTTATAAATCTGTTTCTTGTAGCAAAAAAAATAAATTATATATTAAAAATTTTATCTTATAATTTAATTGGATCGAATCTATCCAATCTATCGCGTTTAACTCTATATTCTCCGTCCCCTTCCGAGGCTCTACCCATCTATATGAATGGCAAGAACTTTTCTACGTCGAGAGTCTTCGACGTCTGAGGGAACAATTTGAGCGGACGGCTCCGGAAACACGCCGGAATCCACCATTTTGTGATGAGAGCATTCTTGACCGTCCGATACAGATGAACGTCCGCATCAAAAAGCGTCGAAATGTCAATTGTCAAGACCGGCGTCACAAAATCATTTGGCTTGCGAGGAAGCAAAGCATATTCCATGGCACGAATCGGGCGGCTGCGATTGAAAGCAAAGTCGGCCGAGCCATGCGCGTTGGGATTGTGCGGCGTGCGTACAAAAATGGTCATTATGGATAAAATTATATCTTATTACATAGGGCAATGGAGTGGTTGGAAAAACCCCACCAGCTACGGTTGGATGCATTGGGCCAATACAAATCACACGATTGCAGGGTCATGGATTCTTCTATTTGGGCATGGTGATGAATCCAACAAGGAAGGGTATTCAAGTGTTTGGGAATTGGAGGGGACCAATTGGTTTTCTGCACCTATCTAGTGGGGCCTATACTAGTTTTAATTTAGCACGCAATCTTTTTATAAAACACCCTAAACTTGTCTTTCTCGTTGATAGTTTCCAGTACAGGAAGGTGTTTTCAGCAATTTAAAACGAATTTCAAAGGATATATTTTTGCTTTAAATTGGCCGGAGATATGAACCGCTATTTTCGTTTATGTTTTGCTCTTCCGTCCTTCTCATGTTTGCAGCGAGTGCACCAGCAATGTCAATGGATGGGTATTAATTAATGGCGTGATATGGTCGTGGAGAAGTCCAATGGTGGTTGCCCGTAGGAGCTGGGGGTTGGCAACGGTGACGAAGGGCTCATGAGTCATGACCATGATTAAGGCTGGCGGTGGGAATAGGATGTGGCATTGGGCGGTGGCAGGGCCTCCTCAGAAGTGAGAGAGCTACATGAAGGTAGGTGCACCAAAGGTTGGCAATTGATCAGAGCAACCAATGAAGTGCTTGTGTTGATTTGACTAGGTTTTAGACTCCACAATTCTAGGTTGAAGCTAAGGACAATCACTACTTTAGGGTTAAAATTAATTTGTAGCCGAGCATAAACATCTCTTGGCTTTCTTAGACTTGAATGTATAACATTAACCTTTCAATCAACTTGACAAGTGAAATCGAAGCTCTAACCTCAAAATTGAAAGGGTTAAGCCAAGGTTGTGTGAATTGTGTTTGAATGAGCCTCAGCGTGGGTTCCACTGAAGATCCCAACTTAAGCTTAAGTCCAACAAGAAAGCAAAAAACAACTTTTTCCAAACTTTTGGTCAATTGTATTATAATAAATGATAAACAAACATCAATATGGGCATTTGGTGCGCTCATGTTTATTGTTTTTAAATGTTCAATCCATTGAAGTTTTCTTCTTGGCTGAGGCTGATTGTATCGGTATCAAGCACTTTCCAATATAACATATACAAAATTTCAGCCTTTTTATTATCTTGACTATGATAGAACAATATACTTTTAAGACATCAATAGGTACGCTCTTTATATATTAAGAAAATCAGTAACATTGGGGTTGAAAAAATTAAGAGATTAGGCATAGAGATTGGAGGCAATGTGATATATCAAGGGCACTACACTCAGTTTAGTGAGACATGTACATTATATATAAGTTTTACAAAAGATTGGTTATATAATTATAAGCAGAGATATAGTGATAACAAAGATCTACTATTATTGCAACTATATAATATCATAAGGATTTGTTTTTTTGTTCGTCATGATTTGTTTTCTTGCATGCTATTATTTGTTTCTTTGAAATATATGTCATGATTTGCTTCCTTGGATATCATTATTTATTTCCTTCATCATAAAAAGATATATGCCATGTTTCGTTTCTTTGTATACTATTGCATGTTTATTTCATCATTAGGAGATATATGCCATAATTTATTTTCTTGTATGTCATTATTTATTTTCTTTATCATAAGCAAATATATGCCATAATTTATTTTATTCGGACTTGGAGTAGGTCTCAATATATCAGCATGTGTAATTGATGACGCAGTAGCGCTAATAAGTGATATGTTATCAATATGAACTGAGTTTGAATGAGCCTCATCATGAGTTTCACCGAAGATCTCAACCAAATTCAGCTCAAGTCCAATAAGAAAGCAAAAACAACTTTTCAAAATTTTGGTTAGTTCTATTACAATGAATGTCAAACAAGCACATGTTTGAACCTTTGGCGTGCTCATTTTCACTGTTTTAAATATTCAATCCATCGAATTTTTCTTCTTGGCTGAGGTCGACGGTATCTGTATCGAGCACTCTCCAATACAGTATATACAAAATTTCAGCTTTTTTTTTTTATATCTTAACTAAGAACAATATATCTTAGGACGTTAGCTTGTACAATCTTCATATATTTGCCAAAATCTTTAAGTACTTTCTCTACAATTTTTATCGGGATCCTAATTATTAGACATATCGATTCTTTCCAAAAATTTCAATCTCAATATTATCTATGATAAATCAAGGATCTCAATTTATCATGATAATAGGCATCCCTTGTAGAGTACCGCACCAGATAACAATATTTGAAAGCTGCCATCGGGCGGTGGAAAACTAGAAGCAGACGGCCGGCCGGCTTCCATTGATAACAACTCCTAACCTAAACTACCGCTCTTTTGTCCTTGTTTCCTCCGGACCCGTTCATACTCTCCGCCCCTCCGTCCGCCATACGCTTGCGGCTTTCGCACGGTAACATCCGAAGCCCGACATTCGGACCCCACCTTGCCGACTTCACGCGCAGAGGAGCCCATACGTCAGGCTAGGCTCCAACGCTCATTTATTGGGCCCAACGCACGACGCGAACCCACCATTAAAGTCCCGTGATCCTTCTACCAATAAATAAATATATATCCCGTGATCCCACTCATCTCGTAGAGAAAGTCCAACATCGAGGGAGCAATTTCGACCCTCGAATGCTGATCAAATGGTCGGTCATGCATCAAAGCGTTCCATCCTTCCTCCCATTAGTCCCATTGGAGCTACAGCTACAAAGGCGTAACTTGGTCCCCAGGAACCCCGGCCCATATCTTGACTCTCTCTCTCTCTCTCTCTCTCTGGTCTCTATGTATAAAATATAATGCGGTTATTTACGTCGGGGTTCCGCCACCGACGGCGCGTAATGAAAATTCCCGGTTGACCGAAGGATATATTTCCTATCCATGGAAATAATATATAGCGCACCTGTGAAGACTGAAGGCCTTGATTACGCCCTGGTCATCCCTTGGAAATTCAAACTCTCGACGGTCAAAGAAGGCATGCAAATGGCGACACATTCCAGAAGGAAAAGCAAGGCAGCATTAGCCGGGAAACCATGGAAGTCATACCGTTCAAACTAATGCAGCACGGTCCCACTCCCTGTGCTCGGCTCCCTCTCAATCATCACCACCAGTATTTAAAGCCCCTTCCATCTCCGGAAGTCTTCGCTCCTAGACGCACCCACCAGCTCAGGGGATTCCATCCACCAGGTCAGAAAAAGGAGGAGGAAGAGCGGGTCTGACTTGCAGTCCTCTTGGACTGGAATTGGCAAGTGTTCTTCTGGTGGATTTTCGTTATTTGAATTCGCTTCTCCACGGCGTCGAGGGCATGATTTTCAAGTATTAGCAGCGTGATTCAACTTTACAGCAGGAGTTTTTTTTTTTTCCCGAGAGAGAGAGAGGAAATCAATCGCGTTTTCAGATTTCTGGAAGAGGCCTCAGCATTGGGGCTGGGGAATTCGGAAATCCAAAAGAATGGAGAGCGGTTTTAGAAAAGGGAGCTTTTCAGGGAGCATGCAGGGAAGCATGCGCCGCACCGTCTCCTCGTGGCGGCATACCTCCTCGGCAAGTGAAATCTTTGGCCGGTCCGGCCGGGAAGAAGACGACGAGGAGGCCCTGAAATGGGCCGCCATAGAGAAGTTGCCCACCTATGACCGGATGAGGAAAGGCATACTCACAGCGGCAGAGGGCGGTGAGATCCAGGAAGTAGACATCCACGGGCTGGGCTTCCAGGAGAGGAAGAATTTGTTGGAGAGATTGGTGAAGACCGCAGAGGAAGATAATGAGAAATTCCTGTTAAAGCTAAGGAACCGAATGGAACGGTATGCTTCTTTCTTGGTCCCAACTCCCTGTTTCGATAGTATTAATGTTAGGCCGGGTGGTTATTGCCTCCCCCCCCCCCCCCCCCCCCCCCCCAAAAAAAAAAAAAAAAAAAAAAAAAAAAAAACAGCGTTATCCTTATCCAATTTTTGAAGTATTTGGCTGTTTTCTTTCTGTATCCTGCAGTGTTGGAATCGATAATCCTACAATCGAGGTCCGGTTTGAGCATCTTAACATTGATGCAGAAGCCTACGTGGGAAATCGGGGCGTTCCTACCTTCACCAACTTCTTCTATAATAAGATAATGGTAATTCACACCTGTAGCTCACCATCTCTATATCAAATAATAACCATTAAAGATAAAACTGAATTCTTTGATTGCATGTTTATTGGTACAGTATGTCTAAATGAACTGGTGCTTCTCTGTTCTCAGGATGTTCTAAGTTACCTTCATATCGTTCCAAGCGGAAAAAAACCAATTTCGATCCTTCATGATGTTAGTGGAATCATCCGACCCTGCAGGTAATAAAGAGAGAAAGAATTTAGCTAGATTGCTATGTAATTTCGAATGAGCCTTATCGTATGTCGAGTTGGATTTCTCAAGAATTCTGATTTGTTTATATACTGCACACAGAATGACTCTGCTTCTAGGTCCTCCAGGCTCCGGAAAGACTACTCTGCTCTTAGCTCTGGCAGGAAAACTTGATTCAACTCTAAAGGTGAACATATTGCAAGTCCCTATTATATATTATTAGCCGGCTGTTATTTTGGTTTCAGTGTCTCCAAAGAGCCATTCCAAAATGGAGAACTGAACACTGTAAAGGAATTAACTGGTGTGTTTGTTTTTGTATTTGATGAAGTTTGTGGAAACATAAAAATAACACACTGAGGCATCTGAAAATGTCAGGTATCTGGAAGAGTGACTTACAATGGTCATGACATGGATGAATTTGTTCCTCAGAGGACCTCTGCATATATTGGTCAGCATGATATTCACATTGGGGAGATGACAGTGAGAGAGACCATGGCTTTTTCTGCAAGATGCCAGGGAGTTGGAACGCGTTATGGTAAGTCGAAAGAGAATGTTTTAGCTAATATATATTCTCGCAAGGAGCTTCGCACATCAAAGAAACTCATACGTTTGCAATCATTACAGATATGTTGACAGAGCTATCAAGAAGAGAGAAGGAAGCAAACATCAAGCCAGATCCCGACATCGATGTGTACATGAAGGTAAAAAAACAAGATGTGAAAATTCTTTCTTCCCATTCGTGGCATACATTCATGTGATCTTGACATAATGGAGAAGGAGGTGGGAAAAATTAAGATGGCATAATACTTTTTATTTAAAAAAGTGGCCTACGCCGATAGATAGCAAATCGGTAGAAATTTTTAAAGTATGCATCTACGGCTTATTTCTCAAATGTTTCTTGAAGTTTTTAATTCATCGTAGGACGCATTCAATAGCATGACAGGTTTCTAACATAAAGATGAATTCATTGAATATCTAAAATTGAAGCAATTCTCGTTTTTGTTGTTCCTGCAGGCTATATCTGTGGAAGGTCAAGAGATTGTGGTTACAGATTATATTCTGAAAGTAAGTTCTGTAAGAAAAAAAGAAATATCTATTCTCTGAAAAACAAAAAGATAAAAGATAAATCAATCAAAAATCAGTGTTAATGAAAAGATATCAAGGAGAAAAAAATGAATCAATTTATGCTATTCTCTTCCGCAGATTTTGGGACTGGACATCTGTGCTGATACTATGGTAGGAGATGCAATGATAAGAGGCATCTCTGGAGGACAAAAGAAACGTGTTACAACAGGTAAATCTAACAAGAAAAAGAAGAGACCGGACTAGAACTCTAGAACTATTAAACATAAGCAATGCTCTCTGATGGAATATTAAGATACCAAGTTCTAATGATGCTTCACTTGATTCTATGCAGGCGAGATGCTTGTTGGGCCAGCTAAGGCACTATTCATGGATGAGATCTCTACCGGTCTCGACAGCTCCACAACTTACCAGATTGTCAACTCCCTCAGACAATCAGTCCACATCCTTGGCGGGACTGCATTCATTGCATTGCTTCAGCCAGCACCAGAGACGTTCGACCTCTTTGATGACATCGTTCTCCTCTCAGAAGGGCAAATTGTGTATCAGGGTCCTAGGGAAAATATCCTTGAATTCTTTGAATCGATTGGTTTCAAATGTCCTGAGAGGAAAGGTGTGGCCGACTTCTTGCAAGAGGTAAGTATCGTGGCTGATGGATAACTTGTAATCATAATCCACTACCATCAAACAAAAATGACACACGAATGGCTCTTCTCTTAGATAACTCCACACTGATCTCTCTGCATTCAATAGGTTACATCGAGGAAGGATCAGCACCAGTACTGGGCACGGAAAGACGAGCCATACAGGTATATTTCTGTCAATGAGTTTTCAGAAGCCTTCCAGTCATTCCACGTTGGCCGCAAACTAGGAGAGGAGCTTGGTACCCCATTCGATAGGAGCAGAAACCATCCTGCCGCATTGACAACTTCAAAGTATGGAGTCAGCACAATGGAGCTGTTGAAAGCTTGCTTCTCACGGGAATGGTTGCTAATGAAGAGGAATTCATTTGTTTACATATTCAAAGTGGTCCAGGTGAGTGGGGCGTAAACCATAGCATCGTCTCTTGAATATTAAAGGTTCACAAAGTTTGATGGCCAACAAACTTTCTTCTCCTTTTCATATCAGCTGATAATTCTTGGAACCATCGGGATGACGGTCTTCCTGCGAACAAATATGCACCGCAATACTGTGGAAGATGGAGCTATCTACTTGGGTGCGATGTTTCTTGGGCTGGTCACTCATCTGTTTAATGGATTTGCAGAGCTTGCAATGAGTATTGCCAAGCTCCCTATATTCTACAAGCAAAGAGACCTCCGCTTCTATCCATCATGGGCATATGCACTGCCAACATGGATCCTTAAGATACCCATATCATTTCTGGAGTGTGCTGTCTGGATAGGCATGACTTATTATGTCATTGGCTTCGACCCAAATATACAAAGGTTAGACTGATTGAAACAAAATCACACGAGAGTTGTCTCTTTGCAAGAGCAGGCTGAGTTCCTTTTTCATGGATTCCTGTGAATGACCTTAAAACACTACTGTCCTGCAGGTTTTTCCGGCACTACTTGCTGCTAGTATTAATTAGTCAGATGGCATCTGGACTTTTCCGAGTCCTTGCTGCACTTGGGAGGGAGATGGTTGTTGCCGATACATTTGGATCCTTTGCACAGCTTGTTCTTTTGATTCTTGGTGGATTCCTCATATCACGGGGTAAAAAAATGTTCAGGCTAATGTGGCCTGTCAGCTAAAGGCAAGCTCATTGTTTTGCCACTAGAGCATTGCATCTAACTTTCAGTCCCTTTATTTTTTTTTTTGCAGTGGATATCAAGAAATGGTGGATCTGGGGTTACTGGTCGTCTCCTCTGATGTACGCACAGAATGCAATTGCAGTGAATGAGTTCCTTGGACATAGTTGGCAAAAGGTATGCACGTAAAATTCTCTGTCTTTTCTGCCTGAATAAAAGAGAGGGAGAGCAGCACCCAAGGATATAGTTGCACTCTTTCAAGGGAATTGTCTTAAGTCAAAAAACTTTCTAACTGGTACAGACTGTGGCTACGACTAATGGCAATAGCACATTGGGAGTTCAAGTCCTAATCTCTCGTGGGATTTTTGTTGATGCAAACTGGTACTGGATTGGTGTTGGCGCATTGCTCGGATATATCTTCTTGTTCAATATCCTCTTTGTTTTCTTCCTTGATTGGCTCGACCGTAAGTATCGATCAGCTTATTTTATCTATAGCTTCACCTTGCTAAAACTTGTCCACGTTTATATGATGTGGTACTGATTTGTGATTTAATGCCTCCAGCACTCGGAAAAGGTCAGACAGTTATATCTGAAGCTGAGCTGAAAGAAAAGCATGCAAACAGAACAGGAGAAAGCATCGAGCTTTTGCCTGCAGGAACAGACTCCTCCAACCCCACAGCATCATCACAAGGTCAGTCTCAGTCTATTTTTGATCTTAGGCTAATCCATCCACTCCTGGAGCCCAGACATCTAAAACAAATCAAAACAAATACAGAGAGCGACAGGGATATTAGGAGGGCTTCGCAAAATGGAGAGAGCAGGAAAAAGGGAATGGTTCTTCCTTTTACTCCTCTTTCGCTCACCTTCGATGACATCAGATACTCTGTTGATATGCCACAGGTATATCCAGGCCACAAATGCAGAACATTTTGTATTATGTTGCAACAGAAGTATAACTAATCATAGAGCCTCCACTTCGCCTGCAGGAAATGAAAGACAGAGGTGTCACGGAGGATAGGTTAATGCTGCTGAAGGGCGTGAGTGGAGCTTTCAGGCCTGGAGTCCTTACAGCGCTGATGGGTGTGAGTGGGGCGGGCAAGACGACTCTCATGGATGTGCTGGCGGGTAGGAAAACTGGAGGTTATATCGAAGGAAACATCACCATATCTGGCTATCCCAAGAAACAAGAAACATTTGCGCGGATATCAGGCTACTGCGAACAAAATGACATCCACTCTCCTCATGTCACTGTTTATGAAGCTCTTCTCTTCTCTGCATGGCTTCGCTTGCCTCCTGAAGTTGACTCTGACACTAGGAAGGTTGGTAGAGGAGCCCTACTGCTTCCAAGAGTTTGTTGGTATGTTTTGCCTCCCAACTGATCCGTAGAAAGCTTTTGCTGCAGATGTTTGTCGAGGAGGTCATGGAACTTGTAGAGCTGACAACACTAAGGGGAGCATTGGTAGGACTGCCCGGCGTGAATGGCCTATCAACTGAACAGCGGAAGAGGCTTACAATCGCCGTGGAGCTGGTTGCCAACCCCTCTATCATATTTATGGACGAGCCAACCTCTGGATTAGATGCAAGGGCAGCAGCAATTGTGATGAGGGCAGTCAGGAACACCGTGGACACGGGAAGGACTGTCGTGTGCACAATTCACCAGCCCAGCATCGACATCTTTGAATCTTTTGATGAGGTAGGGTGCAAGTGAAATCAAAGAACCATGTAGTTCTGCTTGATCCTTCCATGTGCCTGTGCGTGGATACTGATCTCCGTTTCTGCACAATTGCAGCTCTTCCTAATGAAAAGAGGTGGAGAAGAGATATACGTTGGCCCCTTGGGACGAAATTCACGCCATTTGATCGAGTACTTTGAGGTAAGCTTCAGTGATGCATAACAAAAAGCAGATAAATTGTTCTAATATCCCCACCCGATAGGGATGCTGATATCATCGTTGTTTACTTTTTGTCTAGGGGGTCGAAGGAGTGAGAAAAATAAAAGATGGTTACAACCCTGCAACATGGATGTTGGAGGTGACCTCTCAGGCACAAGAGGAAATTTTAGGAGTCAACTTTGCCGAAATATACAAAAATTCTGATCTATGCAGGTAGGTATATAGGTTTATTGTTTCGCTATCACGCCAAAATTCTTTGAGAAATTGATTGGCCGTCTGTAGTTGTAGTTCTTACTCATTGCTGGAAATTGTTGCAGGAGAAACAAAGCTCTGATCGGTGAACTGAGCACTCCTCCCCCTGGCTCAAAAGACCTCCTTTTCCCAACCAAGTACTCACAGCCCTTCCTCACACAATCCATGGCTTGCTTATGGAAGCAACATAAATCGTACTGGCGCAATCCATCATATACTGCCACGAGAATTTTCTTCACCACCATCATCGCCTTCATATTCGGCACAATCTTCTGGAAACTTGGGAAAAAAGTGTAAGCTATCGACACCACTCTAGCAGCAAAATCTACTTCACAAGCTTGTATCGATACCCATTTATGTTCTGGGATAACTAGCAGCTGAGTTCATCTCTATGATTGTAAATTCTGCAGAAACACACAACAAGAGCTGTTCAACTCCTTGGGCTCCATGTATGCTGCAGTTCTGTTCATTGGAATACAGAATGGCCAAACAGTGCAACCAATCGTCGATGTTGAGCGAACAGTTTTCTACAGAGAAAAGGCTGCTGGAATGTATTCTGCTCTACCCTATGCATTTGCGCAGGTAAGGACATGAATCCATATCTCAAAATCCATCCAAATTAAGCTTAAACTGAAGTCTAATGCTCGGGTTGCATCTCATACTATGCCAATGCTTGCAGGTTCTAATCGAGATTCCACACGTCTTCCTTCAGGCACTTATATATGGAATAATCGTGTATAGCTTGATTGGTTTTGATTGGACGCTTCAAAAGTTCTTTTGGTATCTGTTCTTCACGTTCTTCACTTTCTTGTACTTCACATTCTATGGAATGATGGCAGTTGCCATGACACCAAACAGTGACATAGCTGCCATAGTCTCCACTGCCTTCTATGCCATATGGAATATTTTTGCAGGCTACCTAATTCCTCGACCCGTAAGTTCACCCTATTCCTTCAGTATTTGGATTTTCATTATAGAACTGCGTTTCTTATATTTTTCTGTGGATGGTTACAGAGGATTCCTGTGTGGTGGAGATGGTATTCCTGGGCATGCCCGGTGGCTTGGACCTTGTATGGCCTAGTTGCATCACAGTTCGGAGATTATGCGACGCAATACTTGGAGAATGGTCCCAGCGTGCAAGAATACATCAGGACGCATTTTGGGTTCCGGCATGACTTCTTGGGTGTAGTAGCTGTTGCAGTCGTCGGGTTTGCCGTACTCTTTGCTGTTGTCTTTGCCTTCTCAATTAAAGTGTTCAACTTCCAGAGAAGATAAGATGGGTCTTGGAAACCACTTACGCGTGTCTTACTTCCAATGCTGCTAATCAATGTCTGTACAATGAAAACGATGTATCTAATTAATATTTTTTATTTATACTATCTTTTATGACATTGTGTAAGATTTTTTTTTTTCTTCCCTTCGTTTTTTGGTCAGTCGATGAAATGTGCCAGTATTTTTTTTTACGAGAACATGAATATCTTCTCTCTGTATAATTCTTTTGTATCAATATATAAATCAGTACTTCATCTTATATTCATAAGATAATTAAGTTTCTAGTTTGTAAATACTTGTTGTCGAGGACAAATGCAATGGATATAGTCCAAAATGAATTGAAAATGAAGGGGCATTTACAGAAAAGGATCCGAAAAGGTTGCTTTTCTTGAAGATGCAGCTATAAAGATGGACCCTTGATTGTTGCAAGAAGGCCACAGGTTTGAATATAGGACCTCTCGCTTGGTGATAAGCCGATAAGGGTGCCAACTAGCTAAGCTACCATAGTTAAGTAAAAAGCATTTGAGCGACATACTCATAGCGAAGTAGCTCACAGGTTCGACAAATAAACCTATCCTTGATGCATGATAAATGGCTGGAAGTGGCCACAAATAGAGATTATGGTAGGCAACACCAATTCATCGGAACAATGGAGTATAGCACAACACCATTGGTAGAAGGATGGAAAAGATTATATTGCTATAAACAACAGAAAAGTCTTGCAAAAGATCATAAATATCCATCACACAGATGTTGATGAGACTATGCCCACTGTTTAGCAGAAAAATGTGTTAAATCTTGTATAGAAATTAACCTAATCTATGTTAAGCAAAAAAATTAACCTAATCTACTAAAACAAGAGGAATGATGAGTTTGGGTGGATGTTAGGTACATTCATAGACAAACTTAGGCACATGCAACCGATGAGATGTCCTTGTTTGGAGCTTTCAATGGTTATGTAGGTTTGTGAGATAGATGCAGGTTTTAAAATATGTCCTTATTTGGGGCGCCTTCTGATGAAAGCTCTACGGACAGATGTAGATCGGACGGTGGAGAGTTAGCTGGCCGTGAGAAGGTTATTATTTTCGTTGATAGTCCTGAGCGCAGGAAAGCTTTCAGGAGAAATTAAATGACCATAATGGCCTCGTCCAAGCGGGAGAACCAGGCCCGGATTACGTTATTTTGGCAAACGTTCAATTCTGTTACGGCGCCGGATATCATATGAGTCTCGCATACGAGCACATCTTAGCAAACGTTCCTTCGCACGGAATCATCGTTGGATCACCGATCGCACGGATATCAAAGCGTTCTGAAGTTCGTCATTTATCCGTCGGCGATGGCGGGTCGCTGTCTCGCTGACGATCCAATGGTGGTTTCGCGCGAAGGAAGGTTGATTATTCTATCGCGCCAAAGATGCACCCCCGTCCCCGTCTCTCTCCTCTCCTCTTCTATGCGACTAAAGGCTTGGATTGGATTCAAGGAGCCTTTCTTTGTTTTTATCGTGGGCTAAATCTTGGGCGGGTCACAGGGGAAGGCGGGTGATCGGGGTTCCGTGGGGACTTGGGAGGGTTTATCCCTCGAGTTGCTTGAAGGAGAAGAGTAGGGAGAGAGGGTGGCGCCGATACGAGAATCCGATTCGGCGAGGGGTGGGGGGAGAGAAAGGCGGAGGAGTTTGATTTCGATGGATTCGGTGGAATCATGTCGCACGACAACTGGGAAGCTGATAAGATGTGAGCTTTCTGCCTCTTTTCCAAGTATTTCTTGCCTTTTTGTTTTTTTTTTTTGTTCATGTAGCGTTGGAGCTCGCCCAGGATGGGTTCTTTCTAATGTTTGGTGTTTCTTGATAATTTCTCCCTTCGGATAGGGCTCTCCTTGGTGTGGGTTGCCTTCTTTGGGGCGTTCTTGGGTAGGGTTTTGGAAATTGGAAGAATGCGAGCTTTCTTCGTTGACTAATCCATTCTGGAATTCAGTGCTTTTTTTAACTTTTCATGTGAGAAGCCTTTCTTTCTTGGCTCTGGTTTTAATTTTGCACGACCGATTTTTCCCAGGTTTGCTGCTGTTTACTGTTTCGTTCTTTTTATGATTGTTCTTGCCGAGTGTTCGTTTTTATGGATGGATGACTTTTTCTTTTCTCGTTCTCCGAGTTTTTTTTGGTTCTACGTCTGCTTCTCTACACCCTCTTGCATGCCATGCCGCTAGACTTATGTGCTGGAAGGTTTGTCTTCCGGGTTCTTTGGTAATTTGATTTTAGGTGTTTAAATTTTGAAACTTTGTTTGCTGGTTTCGTTCTGTTGTTCCTTTATATATTTATTTATTTGTTTGTTTATTTATTTTTTGGCTTTATTTACCTTTTGTTAACTTTATATTATTCTCTTGTGCTCTTGAAGCTGTAGGTTTTTTCCTATAACTTTTTATTGGAAGATAATTCTTTGTACTTTATTCTTTTTTTTTTTTTTGTTATTGAACTCCAATTAGGTAGTATTCCTAGTGGGCTCGAACTTGGAAGTTGTAATACTGTATTCTTTTTCGTGTGAGCCTGGTGACAGGCTGGATGTGTCTATTTATGATTATTTCATGAAGAGGCATTTGCATGCATCTGCAAAAGCATTTCAAGCGGAGGTAAGGGTATCTTCAGATCCTGTTGGTGAGTGGTATGTGAATTTTAATATGGGCAGAGGTGTTCAAGATGCACTTAGGGTTTTAGGTTTCGACTTTTCCTGGTTTTAGTTTACTTTTGATGCTAAATACCATTGTTTTTCAGCAATTGATGCTTTGGGTGGATTTCTCTTTGAATGGTGGTCCGTCTTTTGGGATATTTTTATTCCAAGAACGAATGAAAAGCACTCGGATTATCTTTTACATGTTAGTGAAATTTATTTGCATTACTTTATCTGCTTTTACTTTGGATACTATGTCCTTTCTTGAGAATTCTGATTTCCTGCTTTATTACTTGAATTATCTTGGGTCAATGTCAAGTTTACTGAACTACATTAATTGGTTTCATAGTAGACTTTCTGATTTAGTAGAATGCTTTTTGGTTCCTTCTAGTTTTTTGATGTTTCACAATGAATATTTTCAATATTATGTCAATTATCAAGACTATTTTTCTGACTATGTATCTCTCATTTATGGATTTAAACTGAGGGTAGCCAGAAATACTTTTTGATGTTTAAGATTGGGGTGTCAACCATCAATTTGGTCTTTAACTTAACCAATATTTAATTCTGAATCTAAGGAGCCCTAATTTCTGGTATCTCTTGGAAGCTCAACGTGCAGAATTGATCTCAACTTTAAATTGCACCTGTAAGTTTCTTTTAGTTTAAGGTTGAATTTGTGTTTAGTAGGTTTCTCTCAATAAAATTTGGCAAAGATGGCTTCTTTTTTTTTTTTTAATCTCTTGCTGAGATAGAGACCCTATTACAGTATTATCTATACAAGTTGTGGTTTATAAGGAATGTCACTTGTAGTTGGGTGGTATTTTTGGCCGACTCAACTAATTAGAGCTCGAGAACATCAGCAACAGAAACAGCAGCAGGATCCTCAGCTGCAGTGGCAACAGATTCAAATGCAACAACTTCTGCTACAGAGGCATCAGAAGCAACAGCAACAAAATCAGCAGCCGTGTAGAGAAGGGACCCATCTTCTAAATGGTACACCAAATGGGCTAGTTGCCACTGATCCTTTAATGCGACAGAACCCTGGAACTGCAAATGCTTCCTGGATCAACACAGGTGCATCTCTATTAACATAATGCTTGTGATTTCCTTCTTGGTTTCGTTGGTATGACTAAGACTGTGTAACAGGACATCAAGGCTCAAATGAATCCTGCATTGACTCCCAGGGGTGCAAGCCCTGATGGATCATTAATTGGAGCTCCAAGTGGTAACCATGCACGTATCAAACTGTTATGCTTTTCTTTTTGTTTCTCAGAATTGCTATTACAACATTTTTGTAAGATACTAGCCTAATTAACACTTGCATACCCCTTATGTAATGGGGATCAAGTAGCAAGAAGAGTTTCCATAGTTTTACCATCCTATGTGATGATGGATAATTTTGGGCATTGTACTTTTCCCAGTCTGCTGCCATTTTTTTTGCTGAGCTTGTTTTATGGCAGCTGTTGTTAATTTTTTACGTATATCAGTTCGTAGATTATAGAAAAAATATTTCTGGTTCTTTGGCTAAATTTATAATTTGAAAGTACTTGAGGCTGACATTTACTGCCCTCATGGCAGGGCCTAATGAGGGTGGGAGCAATTTGACATTGAAAGGATGGCCCCTCATAGTAAGTTTTTCAACTGATTGTCATAAGATTTTATTAGATCCTGTCTTATAGGATGTCATTTCTTTTGACTAAAATTACAAATATTTGCTCTCTCGCCTTATCTCATACATTCTGTGCTCTCCTCTTGGTAAGCTTTCCCTATGGACCCAACTATATGGATGATTAAACAACGATGTATCAAAATTTGTAATTTCTGTGAATAAAATATTTTTGTAGAGTAGGAGCTTTATGAATCAGTATGTGTGAAACTTTTGCTTTTAGAAGTTGGAAACTACCAGATCTTCTAGTTTTCGTATAATTAATTGCTTGATTAAGGATTTACATGCTGATCAGGTTCTTATATATTCTTGTTCTTAAGAAAAAATGTTTGTGGAGAATGATCTTTTGAAATAACACAATGGTGCTTTAAAAATTCCCTCAACTGATTCATACAAGCTTTTGGTACTTGTTCAACAATCTTTGAAAGATTAAATCAGAGATCTCCGCTCTCTTATTTCCTTCAGTTAGAAATAAAACTCCAATAGGGAAGAATTTGTTCACTTGCTGTTGTAGCACCATTGTTACAGGAAAAAAATTGGGAAATAACTCTCCTAGACAGAACTGTGAAATTGCAAATCACAATTCGACACGATAATCTTGGATATGAATAATACTTCTAATCAAAAACCTGATCTTCAGTTTTAGGTAGATGTTGATAATAAAATTACAATAATGATGTTGAAAAGATCTACTTTTCTTGATAGAGAACTCCAAAAGTTCTACTTAATCTTCAGTAAGGTCGTGGAGATCACCATCAAGATGATACAACATTAAAGTACTGTTGACACTACCGGAAGAGTGATTCAACTGGAATCATTACCACCTATGACCTATCATTTATTGTAATGAGCTACTATACTTTTCAAGAACTTAATCATCCTAATTCATTTGCCAACCTTTTATGATACAGAGTTTACATGATGAACATAATTTCTGCCCTGGTTTGCATACCGGCTTACCATCCATCATTTCATCATAAATGAAAAGACAAAAATCGTTAAAGAAGATCTGAAGCAAGGTTCGCCGGACCGACCGTACTGGCGTACCGGTGAGCACCGGCACCGGTACGGTTCCGGTTCGGTACCGGCGTGGAACTGGTACCGAACCGGAGCTGCGTGTGTGGCCACACGCGCGCGGACGTCAAAAAAAAAAAAAAACGCGTCCGCGCGCGTCCGCGTCCGCGTCCGCGTCAAATGCCATAGAGCGGCATTAAAACTCTGTGGCATTTAATGCCCCCACGCGGGCTGGCAGCCCGCGTGGGCACGGTGCCCCGCGCGGGGAACCGCATGCAGGCGCGATTCCCTGCTGGAGAATGCGCGGGCGCGGTTCCTGTGCGGGGAATCCCGCGCGGGCGCGCGTTCTCCGCTCGCGCGTCCGCGCACGATTCTTAAAAAAAAATATATTCTCGCTCTTCCCCGTGCGCCCCCGCGCGAGAAAATTGTGCTTGGGCTTGTACCGGCGTGAACCCGCCCGATTTGCACCGGTACATGTACGGAGCAATCGATTCCGACCCAGTTTGGGTTGGAACCGTTTTTATACACTGTACCGTACCGGTGCCTGTCGGCACCGGTTCGGTACAAGCTGAACCGACCGGTTCCGGTCGGTTCAGCATACCTTGATCTAAAGTCTTTATTTGTGATCAAGTTCTACCAGGGATCATACTAGCATGTTAAAATAGACTCTGCTTTAAGATCAAAATTCCAGTTTCATATTGTTGTGGGTTGTAACTTACCAAGCAGTAGCAATGACACATTTTCTGGGAGCATTTAAGTAAAATAAGCCATAATTATTTTGTTTTCTGAACAACAGAAATTTAGTTCTTGGGAAGGATGGCCGGTCAAACCCGTTGGTGATGTCATTCCAAATGTTGGATCTCCAATACAAACTGCTTTTCCAGTCTTGCCACATGCAGACACAGATATGCTTATTAAAGTTTGGCTGCTCATATTAAGAAACTCTAGTTCTTGTTTTGAGAATACTGGGACATGGTTCCTCTTTTCTAGTGCCAGCTGTATGAGAAAAGGAGATATTACCTTTTTTGGCTTGTATGATGGTGTCCCTTTGCTCCTGACCTCAGAGCTTGACAACTTACAAGCATTTTTCATGTCATCATCTTTGGTGATATATGAATACTGAAAAGGTCATGCTGTTTGCATATTCTGTTTTTAATGGGATTCCAATACTTGTAGGATATGGATTTTTTTTTTTTTTTGTGAAATGAATATTGACCTTTTAAATGATGGACATGATGGATGGTCGATTTTATAGTTTGTGATGTTGATGCTTTTGTTCATAGTATCACTTGTGGTCGATGGGTTTGAACGTTGAATGTTGGTCGAACGATGTACTTGTCTCAGAGCTTGCAGAAATGGTTTTGCTTCGCTTTGAAATAAGAATTTGTCTTTAGAACTCAGGTCTGTTACTTTAATCATGAGTTCTTGTGCCAGTAGTTAGCGGATAAATGTATGCTTTCTTTGTACTCATCTGATGTTTATGTTTTTTGTCTCAAGATTAATAGTTGCAACAATTATTCATTTGGTGCATTGCCTTTTGTCATCTTGTTGCTTTCTACCTTGTAATTTTTTTCACTTTGTGCAGTAGAAGATAGCTCAGTGGCAAAAACAGCAGCAACAAAACAGCAGCCAGCTGATGCAGCGGCAGCTTACTCAGCATGCCTTATTGAGTCAGCAGTCACAGAGTTGAAGTCACCATCTTCACCAACAAGATAAAATGGGTGCTGCAAGTGTGACAAAGGATGGAAGCTTGTCAAACTCCTTTTGAGGAGCTGATCAGGTTTGTCTATCTGTTGGCTATTTTTTTTTTTTTAAAAAAAAATTTCCTGCTTCAATGTAATTCTTTCTTTTACCGCATTTTTAAATATTAAGCAATGAATCTAAAGCTGAATCCAAATAGTTCGGTTGGTATGATATTTGTATTTGTGGAAACCATATTCCTAATAGTTGTGGAAGTCGTAATGTCCATCCATTGCAATGTTTCTAAAAAAGCAGATATGGTTGGATGGAGTGGGGGCTGTTAGGTGGTTAGTGGGGACAGAGGATACAATGATGGGCGGCTCCTCATTCTTGAATTTAAATGGCACTCTTGTACAAATTTGACAGGCCTGAAGGCCTAAATTCATAGTTATTAATATAGTATAGATAACTTTAGATCAGTATTTTAGATGTACACAGTAAGGAAGGCATGGAAATTGAATTTCTCAGAAAGAGAAAAGAATATTGAGAGTGCTCTGTGACATGGAGCACAGACGTGAGAAATGAGTTTGAGGTAGTGTTAGAATTACAGAGTAACAAAGGCATAGACTTGTAGGACCAAGTTCTTAAATACCAATTTTTCTTGGCTTGATCCAGTGTGGACTCCATGAAGATTCTGCAGTAGCACGAATGGTCACAGAATTCTGCAGTCTGTTTGGGTATTTATAATTTGAAAAAAGATGCTTAAATTGTATGGTAAAATTCTTCAGTCATATGGACTCATTCCGTTCGATGGCTTCAAAGGTGGCATGTATACGACTCGCATGGTTGGTCCTAAATCCATTTGATAAGATTTGGGCCCAAATCCTACATAGGGAAGTGTCATCCTTGCCGAGTGTCTCTATTAAAAGGCGTTTTGTAGCGTACTGGGGTGGGGATCAAATGGGGGTGGAGCCCACCCTCGAGAGTTTCCATTATAACGGTAGATGTGATCATGGCTCGGATTGTTTTATTTATTGCTTAAACTATATGATATGATTATGATTTAGAGAACACAAGGATGAATAATCAATGTAATATATTATAGTTGTTTTCCAACTAGCGAAAAAATCAAGTACAATTATGACGGATTTTCAAATAGTGATAGGAAGGCCTTTTGCAGTTATTTTTAACCTCGCATCATTTTGCGTGCTTCAGAGTTTGAATTTCTCAGCTTGCTAAGTAATTTGGGTACTCATGGGAATCCATGAGCTTTTGTGCAGGTCTCTCGAAGTCTGGGATATGCGTGAGAGCAAGACTGTGGACTCTTCCAGCTCACGAGGGTAGCATCTGCAAGTCATGACGAGTTTTGTTAGAACTGTGGAAGTGAATCCTGCTTCCAAGGAGAGCATACATCTGGTGTGTGCCCAGGGAGGCTAGCTCTGTTGGGGATGATTTGTTGTTGCAGCGCGGTCCAGCTATGGTAAAATAGGGTTGCTGGGTCTCTTTGCAAATGCCTCGCTAAATCTAGCATCCTAAAGTTCATTTGCCGCATAGGTACTAACCAACATCTCCGTTGGTGCCGCCGCCGCCGCCGCCGCCGCCGTTTCGTATAGGACTTCTGGGGATTATATTGTTTTAATAGCGGTCGTTTTTCGTCATAAATTTCTTCTTTCTTGCCTGAGGTTCATGCTTCGTTGCCTGCTGAAATGCTTCATAATCGATTGCTGGTTTCACGTTGAAAACTTTGCCATTCTTGCTGGATCGTGTGGGTGATTAGCCATTCTTGCCGGATCCTGCGGACTGTTTGAGAGGCATCTGTCAATACGGGTCTAGATCATCCGACTTCTGTTGTTGTTTTCGCCAGGATAGCTGAAATTTAAGCAGCTCTATTATTCCTCAAAATTGATGAGGTAGATGAGGAGGGCACTGGAAGAGTGGTCACGTTGTCGGTGTGATGCGTTGCTCCAGGTTGCGATCCGAACTGTCGGGCTCGAGTGCTGCAGAAACTCTTGATCATCGTCTGCATGCTGAATTTTCGAACCTTGAAAGCCTGTTGCTGGTTGTCGTAAGCTTTTCGGGTTGGTTGGTTTCTTAAGGTTCATCTCCTGTCCCGCAGAAGCCCCAGGTACGTGATCCTCAATTTTTTTTAATTATTATTGGGTTGCTGCTTCTAGTTTGTTAGGAAAGAAAATGGCTCGTTGGGTTTTATCTAGAGTTTTATCTGAATAGATCGGAGCTTCTTCTTTTTTTTTTTTTGTAATTTTTATTTTCTCATTTTATTGGCAACTATCGGTCGGATGTGAGCTGCTATTGTACCAAAAAAAAAAAAAAAGCATATTTTTTTATTTTAAAACAGATAAAAAAAAAAGAGATGCTTGATTGCTATTATTTTTATTATTGAAATTCTTTTATTATTTTTTAGGAAGATAAAAGAAAAATTTATACTTCATTTTTTTTAAAAAAAAAAATTATATATTTTATCATCACCAGCACGTCTCCATCAGCTGTCGTATCAAGTAGGCCAACGAACCTCGCACGTCAAGAGCCAGGAAGCTAGTGATACAGACCCTGACCGGTGGTGGTAATGTGGTGCGTTCGCGTGTCAAAGCACAGACTTGGATGGGAGGCCCATCTGTACAGGTCCATGCACGAACTCCGGCCCACGTTCTCGTCCTCGCTTGCACACTGCCGCACGTGACCCACGGCTTCGTGGAGGGGTTGGGGGGCGTGGGCGTGTCTTGCTTTGATGTGAATCCAACCGTCGTATGATGGCGTCCGGGTTGCACACCCTCGCATGACAAAAGGGAACCCACGTCCTACCAAACCCGTCCCATCCTCTCTCATGGTTGGCTCTTGGTCCATGGTTGGTTGTCCTGAAATGGCTAAAGCTTTGTGCACCTAGGCCCGACGTGTGATCTCTGCATGAGAAGTTTTGCGGACCAAGGGAAAACAAAACAACAGCCTGCCCTCTGGCGAGGATCAAACCGGTGCCTCTGAAACAAGTTGTCCGAAGGCAGAGGGCTAACCTAATGGATATGGACTAGGGTACCCAAGTAGGGAGAAAGATCTGCTAGCTAGCTCCCAGGAGTGGGGCATCCATGTCGTCTCTATCGCCTGCAGAGCCTGGCGGTTTGGAGCCATCTCGAATTTTTAAATGCACCAAGTTGGAACCTAGTTGGTTTTGTTCGTATCCGAGCCATAAGAGGCATCCTAGTTCTATTGCGATAGATATTCTTTTAGGTGTAGGGGTTTTTGTGCTGCAATTTCTTCCTCACGATGCCCACCCCATTCCTTAAACGTTTGCTAATTTATTAATCCAGGACGTTTCTTTCTTGTGCATCAGTCCAAAGGAAAATATATCCTACATTTCAAGAAAAGTTTTGTCTCCTTTCATCGAAAAGAGAATCGCATTACGTGTGCGCGACCATGCCACACACGTCGCTTCCGCTGTACTCTAGCGCTATAGTTTGAAATGGAAATCCTTCCAAATCTCTTACCTTTCTTTTAAACTTTCCCACCTTTTCTCAAAGAGCCAAAGACAGTATACGAACAGTGACGTTTTGTTTGCACGCGCTCCTTGTCCTCACTCATCTGATCTGACTTGATTTGATCCTTAGCTCCCTCCTTGGCCTCGCTGGCCACATCGTCTTCCGAAGCTGACACAGTTGACAGCAAGGAACTAATTCACTCTCAAGTCCTCTTTCCACAATTTCAATGCTCTCACTCCTAGTCTTATGAATTATGATGGCTTAGCCATTTGCTTCCCGGCCGGACATGAATACGCGATCATCCTCAAATCAAAACCGACCAGTATTAGAAGGCGGTAGATATCGTTAGTTGCTGCGATCCTCCCATTGCTCTCTGCTAAGTTTTATCGAAGCGAGAGCCTTGTTGAAGAGCTTCCCCTTGAGGGCCAGGTACTCCGGCCATGTCACCGCCCGGTAGGCCGGGCCCTGGCTTGGGCCGAGGAGCATGTCGATGGGCGACACTTTGACATGGGCCGGGGGGCCGCATATGTACGCCGCGGAGAGACGGTGGTGCCTCCGGTTGACGATGGCCCGGTGCAGGACGCTTCGGAAGTGGCCGTTGGAGAGGATGTGAGAGAGGTCGCCGACGTGGACGATGAGGACGCCGGGAAGGGGAGGCACCGTGACCCACCTGGCCGGGTCGGGCCGTAGGACTTGGAGCCCGCTCGTGCCGCTCTGGTAAAGCACGGTGAGGAGGCTGGAGTCGGTGTGGGCGGCGAGGCCCAGGGCACGGTCTGGCTCGGGGCAGGCCGGATAGGAGTTGAGCTGTATCACGGCGGATAGGTCTCCCGAGTCTCTTATGGGGCCGGCCCAACTGATATCCTCCTCCGTGAGGCCCAGGGAAAGAAGCATCAGGTGCATCAACCTTCCGGCCAGCTCCTTCGCCACCTTGTTGTATTCTTCTATTACGTTGCTGCCATGAAAACATGCAAGTGGATCGGACTCGGACCTTTTTATCGTGCGCTACCCTAGCATGTGTTTTATATATTATATAACAGCATAGTATGGTATAGTGTATGCATGGCACGGTGGGAGCGGTGCATGTACCAGAATTCAGCGCAGTATTCCTTGGGCAAGAGCTTGCGAGCATGCTCGAAAGGGGAGCCAGCGATGGTGAAGCCCTCAGACCACATGAGTTTGGGGAAGAAAGAAGAGATGGGGGCGAGCCCGTAGCCTGCGATGTCACCGGGAGAGCGAGCGGCCTTGAGCTTCTGGTGGGTGGGAAGGGAGAAGAGTCGCCGGATTTGGGACTCGAGGCGGTCTAGGAGGTCCGTAGGGATGCCATGGCCGGTGACCTGGAACACGCCCCATTCCTGGCAAGCCCTGCCGACGAGCAGAACGGCGTCGGGGCTGTCGAGGTCGACCACGGGCACGGAGTCGGGCCCGGACGGCTCGACGGACGGGTGGTCATGGAGGTCGGGCCATGCGTGCGAGTCTGGGACCTCACGGATGGACTCGAAGTCGAAGTGGCGAGGGTGGTGGAGGCGGAGGGTGTGGTGAGGGTGAGACTCATCGGAGAGGGGAGGCATGGTGATCAGTGGTGAGGGACTGGAGGAAGGGAGGGCTGGCGTTTCACATAGGTACGAGGACGTGGGAAGGGTGGGCTTTGTATTGAAACTGGCGGGCGGATGCTTCATTGCTTTGCAGCGGAATTGGTCAAGGGTTAATTCCATGATATTAAAATACAACAACAAGACAAAAGGGGCTAATTAGTCGAGAAGTTTGTCAGTTCAAATAACCAATGGAACGTGGAGTGGAGGAGGAAATTAACATTTGGGGGTGGTGATTGGTAATGGTAATTCCCAGCACCCTCTTCTGGACTTACTGCTCCATGGGGTTTCAGTGGTACAAGTAAGATGGGGAATGGTTTTGCGTCCGGGAAATGAATTAAACTCGTTCTTGGATGCGTCTGCATGTCTTTTGGAGCTGAAAGCATGGAGCTATTCGAATTGGAGTTAAATAGGAAAAAATAATTAAAAAGAAAGATACCGCTAAACTCAAATATTCTTTTCACGATGCCTTCCATTCGTATACGCTGGTTTCTTGCCCATTGTTTAAGACTGTGGGGCTTAGAAGTCAATTAATTTGATTAAAGAAAAGGTTGCTGATATATGTAGGGAAGCGGAGGAGAGAGAACCATGATTAGTGGTGCTAAAGTATCTTCAAACTTTTGAAGAACAATATTGGCTCATTTTGTTATCTGGGGAAGATACTTCTGCATCCCAGGCTTGTCTCTTCTTGTTTCTTTTTGTTGGAGGACCCGCAGCCCGAGACGTTGCAACCTTATTCAGCACAGGCCAAACTATTCTGCGGGCCAACGTATCCGAGCCTGCGTAATTGCCATCATAAAGAAAGGGTGGGTGAAGCCCCGCCTTAGTAGTGCCATCAGCCATGTAATAATTACCCTATCAGTGGATCGAGTAAGTTTTACCAATTCACTACTCTATGAGCTATTAATTGTTCCATTACCTATCAGTAGATCGAGCAAGCTAGTTTTACCAACTTACTCTATGAGCTGCTGCTGCTCCATTACAAGTTATTTCGCTCCTGGCTTGACTCTTGGTAATCTTATAATGAATCGGACCCATGCACGGATGACGCTGCCATTGAGAGCTGGCCCAGCAACAGTGACTCACATCGAATAAAATCTAACATGAGCTCTATTTGCTTCCAGTCCACAACTACTTTGTTATTGCACCTCAGTCGCGTCCTAAAGCAAGATTAAGCTCGGATTCAACTTAATTATCAGTTTAATTCAAGCAGTTAACAGCCTGGCTGGAAAGACATGACGTCCGAGCCTAATCGAAGCTTGAACCCTCCAATAACGGGTCAAGCTCGCACAACCTTTGGCTTGCAGACAGATCGACACGTACGTAACCTCTCAGTCACTCATTTGAGAGCGTTCGCTTTCTAGGTCGTGTCAAATTCAAACTCCAGATAGAATTAGGTGGATATCGACCATCATTGAAAATTAGGGGTTGTACGTCTTGATGCATGCGCATTGTTTGTCGCTATAACTAGAGTCGGATAATCGAATAATCACCTAACCAATCTGTCTTGCTGATCCCCCCTTTATCAGGTTTTGTTGGGCAAACAGGTTCACCGAGTCCTGTTAAACGGCATGCATCATATACACCACTCTAATACAGTACTTTCCTGAAGAAACGACACTCTCATTTGTGGTAGCTATGGCAATTAGCGAGGAGAGCGAATGAGAACGCGAGATGGGACGGTGACAGCGTGGGTGAAGATGGTATCCAGTAGCAGATCAATTGTCCTCAAGTGGGGGCTGCTAGCGGATAGTCTTGAGGGATGCAGACAAGGGATGAAACATGGGAGTGCTTGATAGATAAGGAACAAAAGGAGGAGGGATATTGGGAAGAAAAAAAAAGGAATAAAAATAAAAGATAAAAACCCTTTTGTCCTCAACCATCTCCAAATTAATGGAAGAGATAAGGAAGCAAACAGGCACTGCCCTCGTCCACAAGCAGATCGAAAAGCAGCCATATCATGAGCCATTCAGCCTACTGCGGTTCGCTTATCCCTGTCCTGTATCGCTTCCCTCCAAAACAGGCCCGTTACCCCACCCTTGATAGCAAGGACAAGCAGCCGCTGGTCGTTTCCTTTGTCCATCTTCCTCTTGCCTCGTTGGAAATGGTGAAACTTCTCTGGAATGGTAATATGGCCCAAGCTGAACTGTAGAGCTTTGGGACCCGTGGAAGACGTGCAGTAGGGTCGGTTTGTCGTCTGCCGTGATGCAGAGGAAACTGGTCATCTTTTTTGTAGTATATCTCGATCGTTATCTATGGGAAGAGGAGAACTTGTTTATTCCACATGAGATGGGTTCCCATCCTAGGTTTGTTCTTATTCCAGCCACAAGGCTATTTTTAACGATCTGAAAACACGTACTGCAACCGATGCAGCTCGCCAGAAATCCCCGTAAGTCCAGCCACCATCTAAACTGCCCGTATTCTCCATGCAATTTCACTCAGCTAGTATATATATATGCACCTGGGAAAACTTCGCCCGGAGTAGGCCAAACATCCTCGACCGACAGATTTGGAGGCATGTAACTGCAGACATTGCTGCAATCGATGGGACGTTTCTCATAACCAAAATTGCAGCAACCAAAATATTGTTGATCTGGTATCAGTTGACCATGGCCTGCAGCAGTCCGCCAATTTAGTCTCCCATTACTTGTTCTCCGTATGATCGTCTGCATTAAAATTTTTAATACCAACGGATGCTTATTTCTCTTGCTTGCTCTCCGAGCGTGCCGAAGGACTTGCTGGTTGATGGAGAGGGATAATAGATCTCGTGGCTACATGTACGAGCATGCCATCGGAGTTCGAGCAGTCGGTAAAGGGCTAATCTAAGGAAGGACTCTAGCCACCATCATATTGTTGTTCGGAAAAAAAATTGATTGGGATAAGATGTACCTTAGGCTATGGTTAAAGAAATTTAAGTTAACATTACTTCTAAAATAGAATCCTACTGATAAATGAAGTTTAAAACAAAGTAAAGCTAATGCAAAGATAAGTAAAGATAAAATATGATCAATTGATGAATTGAATATTCTTTTTTAGAGGACAATTCCATTTATTTATACTAGGAAACATGATAATTACCTACTCTTAGTAACAGTCTATGTCTGGCCTCTATCTCTGATGGTTTTGATCCATGATATTAGTTTTCCTCCCCTACCCACATTCGTTATAAGGACCGCTCAGTACCAATTGTTACACCAATAATCATCCCAATCGATCTCTATTCGACCTATCATTAAATAGCTTATATTGGCTATCTCTCTTCAATCAGCTTATGATATGATCTTTTGCACTTGAAAGTATTTCTAGGATTAATTATTTGGTTAATATCTCGTAGAATGCTTGTTTACTTTGGTCCATCAGATAATACTTGTACCGGCAGCCTGACCGACCATGCTAACTTTAGGTCTTACCTCAAGACATAGGAGCCTCATGTGATCTTGCTTCAAAACTACTACATGTACAGTGATCCTCATGTATTAGAATGTGGCGTAAACAATACTCAAACTCAATCTGTACTCAGTCCATACTTGATGTATATTTTTGTTACCTGAACTCGAACCAAAGCCGATACTTCAATGGACCTGGTGTGGAACAAAATTAGACCCAACCTCAATAGGTATGAGTTTGGGTATAGTAAAACATGAACTGGGGCGCACAGCACCCCGACTCTTTTCATTGGTGGGGACAAAAAAAAATGTTTTCCAGTGTCTACTTTTTTGTTTCTAATTATGCAACAAATTTAGAAATTTAGGGATTGGAAGCAAAAATTAGAAGTGTAATTGAGTCGGATCAGCCCAAATCATGAGTCACACCGGATCAAATTTAGGCTTAACACGTTGGGAATAGTCTTCGCGGTCTTGTAACAATATATCTCATTGATCTTATTCGTATCCACCCAATTGTATGCTTTGATGTGGAATGACAATGCACCGAGCATTAACGGATCTTTGATCTTGGGAATATTGATAGCAGGCAGCAGGTTCTTTGATCCATCAGTAACGGTGATCATTTCACGAGAGCATCATAGAGCATAGTAGAATAAAGCCTATGTAATGGAATTGGTCGAGCAAGTAATAAATCTTATTTTTGATAAGAAATAGTTAATGTTTATACAAGATGTCCACTAAGGCACCAACCATGGACCACCAACAGTAGTGCAGAGCAAGCATTTAATCATCCCGTGTTCAGCAATGCTGAGTCGCTGAGAAGATGAAAATGACAACGAACCAGTAAACAGTTAGAGATATTTTAAAATTAACAGGTAGTATTTCTTCAGAAATAGAATTCAACGAGTTTGAGCAGTAGAATAAGCAATCCGACATGCATCTGCATTCAAGTCATCATAAAATAAATGATTAAAAATTAACACAAAAAATGACGAATCGGATTAGGTTGGATCGAAATACAGTAAATCCAAATCAAACTTGCAAAATAGAACTGGTACAATTTTAGAACCCAGCTTCGCCCCACATATTGGTTAAATCAGATCGGACCATATCTAAATAGATCGGACCATGAGTCAATCCAATTCATTTGTACCCTAACAAAAAAAATTTATATTTGAATGCTACAAAATATATTTTTGCCCCACAGGCCATTATACCAGCATGCGCACGCACATGACGAAAGACCCGCTCGAAAACAACAGCATTTGCTGATGTCACTTTGGGTACATTACAACGCGACAGACTCAACGAGCGTTTAAATTTGTGCCTGACATAACATTAAGTTTTAGTTTTCAGTTTAGATTTACCCGAGCAAGCACACTATATTTACCTGAAATCTATGAAAAGTCCAAAAAAAATGTTAAAAAATCTCATTAGTGCCAATAGTTTGGGTACATTGGCTGGGTAGATCCAGATTCGACCGGTAAAGGGCCCGTTTCGTAGCCTAAATGAATCGAGGTGGCAGTCGAACTCTGTTCTCCGAAAGAAGATATTCGACCGTTGTTTGAAGAAAACCTTCTCAATCATTCTGCAGGAAACCAAGTGTAACCATTGATAAAAAATAAGGGTGGGAAACCTTACGAATACATGGAACAACACATCTCTGCTGACTATATTTTTGCTATTTTTTAGGTGCATTGTTATTACTTTGACAGAGATCAAAACATTCATCCGCCTTGGTAGGCAAAATATAAAATGATACAAGCTTGTACGATGAAACATGGGCAAACTATGATGTATATGATTTTTGGACGATATCCATTCTCTCCTCCAATGAGAAGTTGATCAGATAGCTCGAAACCAGTGAACTGAATTATTCTGAAAAATACCAGCTGTAAATCTAAATTTGAAATGCATCGATGATTAGAAACTTTAGCAGTTGCTACCGTACCATCCCATCCCTCACCAACTCTTCTAATCCTCTTCTCAGTCTCTCAGCAGCAACCTCACAGTCAGCCTCATTCAACCCCCCAAAAGATATCCGGATGTTCCCAGGCCCACCACTGGAGCTTCCAGGAATCACCACCACCCCATGCCTGTTCACCAGCCACCTGACAACCTCATAATCATCAGAAAATTTATCCGGAAGCTTCACCCAGAGGTAGATGGCCCCCTCCCCACCCTTAACAGCATCTTTCCCTAGTGGAGCCAAAGCCTTCACAAGCACCTCCCTGTTCTTCACGAGCTTCTGCACCCGTTCTCTAATCCATTCGGGTCCTACTTCCAAGGAATGGCGAGCCAAATGCTGCCCTATGATGGAAGCACAAATCGGTATATTGTCTTGGACTTTGAGGAGTTGTGCTCCAAAACCCTCCACCTCAGTTGGGTATGCTATCTGCAATTGTTAGCACATGTGAGAATCATATACAGATTGGAAATTCCAATAGCTAATATCAATCTGATATCTATATCCAGATATAAATACACAAATGGCACAGGTCAACAATATAAAGTACGTATCCAATATAGCATACTGACCTAAATTTAAGGTGGACTGAAGAACCAACAACGTTCTCACTCTTAAACTGGCTTCCACAAATTGTAGTACAACTTGGCATGTTATAACAGATAGATGCTTTCACTATTCATTTCATGAAAAAATATGCACCAATGGGGGACCCAGATAAGAAGAGGCAGACTCAATCATAGTTGCAACTAGTGTTTCGCTATATATGAAACAGTATTAAGGAACAAAAAAAAAGCATGGTATTTCAAATTTTAAAGAGAACTCTTTTTATCTGGTCCAAGTAAATCGCCAAAAGTATCGGGATTAAATTAGGGAAGTATGCAGACTACCATGAAAAACATGGGCTCTCCATCCAAATTCAAATGCACCTAAAAAGTAATGCTCATCTAACATGACATGGAGACTTTACCAGAAATTACGCAAATGAGTGCTGGAAACTTTAAAAACTTGATTGCATAATCCGATAACAATTTAAACAACAAAAGAATCAACTAAAAATGACTTACATATCCCACACGCCATCCCATCATTCCATATGCCTTAGAAAAGGAGAAGAGGTTAACTATGTGGTTACCCTCTATACATGAATGCTTCAATCCATCATACATAAAATACCTGCAAATGAAATATTGAAAATAACTAAGAGAGAGAAGAAAGGAGCAATCAGCGATATTGGACCGTGACAGATATTCTTTAAAATATTAAACAAAAATCAGTTGATACTTGATATTGATGGCCATTCTCGGAGACGGTATTTATCCCTCTGGATACCAAACCGTTTTTATATAGAAGAAAGCCAACATAAAGCAAGGCTTTTGTTTCCAAAGGAAAATTGGTACTTCTGAAGTGATGTTTCCATATCTCGATTGCTTCTAATTAGTTTGTTCTCATCCTCAGTGAAGATTCAATTGGAGATATAATGTCAGCAGAGCTTTTCATAATGGAAAAAAATCAGAGTCTTATTCCTCTGTTGAAGGATTTTGGCCAATAGTGCTGCATGTTCCATCTTTTTAAAGCATACTAATTTCTGAAATTTGTTTCAATTAATTGTACCTGTGGAATACGGAAAACACTTTCGATCTCTATGATTTATCCTAAAACAGCAAATGGCTATTGCCGGAAGAATTAATCATCCAATATCTAAAATTTTTCTTTCCTTTTTTCGAAAGCTTCAACATCATGAAACCATATTGATGCCCTGACTCAACATGGTAACTGCTTCGTCCATCCAAACCATGGTGCAAACGTACCAGATTCCTACTCCTTAAACATTGTGAAAGCATGGGTTACCAGAAAACACAATAACAGCAACATAATTTTCTTGGTGTCAGGATAGCATCTACTATCATGAGCAATGGCCAAGAAAATAAAAGGTATAGCTCACAGTCCTAAATTTCACCTAAAGTAATGCCCAACATGCACCATTTAGCCAACATAATATAATGTTGGCTGCTGCACTGTTGACATGGTACCATACCATCTTATCCAAACTAAATATTCGTACAAGCATAATTTGTTATTTATATGTTGAGAAATCTTTTTTTTCAATATTTACTAGTATGTGCCAGTTGCAATGCATATAGCAATAGTTCTGTCCAATTTTTCATGGTACTTTGCTGGAATGGAGCAATAGATATAAGGCATGTCTTTTTGTACAACAAAATACAGTATTAACTAGATGTGATCATGTATCATCAAAACTGAAATAGAGGTTATAAACTTACTCATAGGTATTATCTACAACAAGCCATGCACCAGCACTTTTACAAAGATCTGAAATTCTCTGCAAAGAGCAAAAAATATTAGTACATAGGTGGATGCATTGTTGAATGTGTGTGTGTGTGAGAGAGAGAGAGAGAGAGAGAGAGAGACCTTCAGTAGCGGCTCTGGAATATACACCCCAGATGGATTTCCTGGATTTACAACAGTAACAAGCTTGGGTATTTGTTTGTTGCCCTCTCCTGATAGAGTCTTCTCTAACCAGTCTGCATTAAATAGATATTAGTAAAAATACAGGATTACTGAGTAGAGACAGGCTAAACCAGAGAGCAACCTCTGCCATCACCACTTCAAAATGTAGTCAAAATATCGATATAAAGGAATTTATTTTTGATATAAAACACTGAATTTTATCCATTAAATCTTTTGATAGGTAAATTCTACTTTTACCCAAAAAAAGAAAAGCAAATAACAAACAATCAATCGTGAGAATGGAAGCAACTGTACCTAACCTTAAAATCCCTACATACTCTCCCAAATACAGATTTGTATATATGTACCTTAACAGAAGTCAAATACTTTCAGCAGATACTTTCAATATTGCAGAAAACTCTAACAGGTTTTTCCTAATGTCTTCTCCTTAAAAAATTAAGGGCCCCATGACCAACAAAATATAAACTCAAAACTGGAAAAAAAAAAAAGGGCAAAAAGAGGGGATAAGTTGCCGTCAGACAAATAAGTGCTACCAGATGGGAAATCATTTTAAAATTAAAAACATATGACAATGAGATGGATTCTAAAAAAGAAATCTGAAACTTCTAATGGTAGAGGCAAAACAAAAAATTTAGAACAAAGCTATAGGTGTGAAAATTCATGTCACTTTCAGCTATATGTCAGATGATCACTAAAGAAAAGCCCAGATCAAGTTGAGATCCCTATCAAAGAGAAGCAATTCTAATTACAAACAACATTTTTTAAAAAGAAAAAGCTGCTATGCATGTGACCAGAGGCGTACAGTCTCCCAAATGGAGCCTCACAAATGCCACATGAAGTTTGCATATAATAGTACATATCATGCATAGACCATTTGGATTAGTGAGCAATCAACATTTGTATTAGAGATAAAACCAGACATCTTACCTACTTCTGGTTGAAGAGTCTTGGGATTGGAAGGACCAACCAGTATGTTAGTGATGCCCGTCATCTGGAAGGACATGTATGCATTGAAGTAATATGGTGCAAACATAACAACCGAGTCCCCAGGATCACATAGGGTAAGCACAATATTTACAAATGCCTGTGAAGAACATAACAATAGTTAAGATTTAAGCACCAGGAGTACCAAAATAATTGGATGTATTGAACAAAAGGACAATATTTATTAAAAAAAATATCTTGCAATTGCCCTCAAGGATATTCAAATTGATTAAAAGTACATCCAAGACCATATTATAAACTAAATTAATTTTTCAAAAGAACAGGAGCTACTTTGACTAATCCCAAGCATAGCATATTACATGGGGAAAATTTGCTACAATTTACAATTTAAAATGAAAAAAAGGTTGAATCATTAAAGTTTCGGAAGAAGAATTAGGATCCGTTTTCAAAGTTTTGCTGGTAGTTTATGCATCAAAGAAGAAATTATACACTTAATTTAAATGCAATAGTACTCAGTAATTTTCCTGCTTCAAATGAAATGGGGCAGAAAGCAAGAAAAGCCATGCTCATGAGCTTATTATCCTAGGTCGGAACAAGTTAGTTGATAGGATCCCCTTTTTTACGTCCCCATGCCGTCACACGGGAGGGACATGGGGGCACAAAACAAAAAGGAAAGAGAGGGATGGGGTTTTTCTCGCTTTTGGCATAGCAGGCCTCCCAGTGGGAGGCCCACACGACGGGCTATTAGCTCAGTGGTAGAGCGCGCCCCTGATAATATTGAAAGTCAGATACAATAATGCCAACTTTCATATGTGGAAGATTGGTGACCAATATCAAATTCTAACTATTAGAAAAAGGTCTAAGATTCCATTTGATCATTCAAGTCTGTTTCAGAATTTGGCTATCATATTGTTTACAGATAAGGAAAATTTATATTTTCAGTAATTTCATTCATCGAATAGAGGCCTCTGCAAGCAGATGCAGTTTTCCTAATTGAAGCCTCAATAGACTTGAAAATAGGTTTAAGCTCAAGCATACTGACTAGGACTTGTATTCCAAACTTATACATCTCGCACTTGAGTATTGCTGCATGTGGACCAACAATGGCTTCTAATTGTACTACAAAAGATTAACAGAATGAAACCAACACTTCTAATCCAGGAAAGTGAGAGCGGTTAAAGTGGCAGGAATCAAATTTAGGTCCAGTACAGAATGAAAACAACACTTCTAATCCGAAACAGAGAGAATAGAGACATCAAAAAAAAAGATCATGACTATTTTCTTATGGTCAGTAAGTTACTTCTGAAAACTGCACTTGCAAAAAATAATATGTCACAAATTTTAATCACCTGATTTGCACCAGCTGTGACCATAACTGAAGACTTGTTCAATTTATTCTCCCGACGCAACTGCAATGCAAATACAAATGATCACTGATGTTTTCAAAAAAGGGGAGGCATGTTTATAAATTCATATCTGACCAGTTATATAAGAAATATAAAAGAAAGAAAATAATATCATGAGACAAATATTAGCACCACATTTGAGATCTTCATATGGAGCCATGTTGTGAAAAAGTTCCGAAAGAATCATAGATTGCCAATAAGATTGAAATAAGATACAACAGGTAAATTACACCATACACTAATAAATGGCATCAATTTCTAGTAAAAGTGACATGGCTCAAGAAGGCTCCTCCTGCAAATAACTTTTATTTACTCATCAAATAAGGATCTTTAGGAGAAATATATCAGGCAATAAGCTGAATAATCTGCTATAGCTCCTTTAGTTTAAAGTTTATACTAAATTAATAGCAGTCACCCTATTACTATTATACCTTCAATCTCTTCCCAGTTGCGCTGGAAGTAATTAAACCTAGAGCTCATTGAGTTTTTGCTTTCTCTTTTTCCTTAGAAAAAAAAAAGAGTAAACACCCAATACAATCTACCTCTTATTCTTATATGAAATTACTATAATTCTTTTGCATGTGCCATTAAAAGAAAGACCCTTAGCAGTGGGAATTTACATTTAGGGCGGGACACCTGCCCCCCGATCTCCTTGGAAACTTGTTCTTGCACCTGATTTCTAAGCTTTTTATCACTCACTTCTATGTACTTGCACATGCTTCCGGTAACTAAGGGAAGACAAGATACTAAAAACAACAACATACCACTGAAAAATGAATCATTCCACTAGTGTTTAAATTGATCGTAGTGGACTTAGGAAATTTGAATAAGATGAATAGCCAAAAAAGAAAAAAGCAAAAAATTAATTGCCTCAAGAGCAAATGATCTATTTTCTCACTAAAAAAAAAAAACTGACTGTCTAATTCCTTTTCTCAATTATTGCCTTTGATTGACTCAAGTGCTTCTCATAGTTGTCACATAGCCTAGTGTCACGGGCTTGCTATTCCTCAAGCAACCATGCGGCACTTAAAAGCTTTGCTTCCCCACAATTGTCTCAAAGTCGACCTACCAATCTAGCATCACAAGCTAGAATTCTTAGGAAGAGAGCAAGAGCACACCAGAGAGAGTTTAAGAGAATGGAGAGTAGTATTCCACTAAAGAACTCTTACATGCTTTTTGTTTCGTAGTTTGGAAAAATGAGGCTCTACCCTGCACAATGAATGGTCAGGATTATGAGCAAGTGTCACAAATCTAACATGTAGAATCATTCTAGATACCTCCTAGAACTTTCTCACCCTTTCCATGAAAAGCCTAGAAACATTCTAGAAAAAATCTGGTTTTCTAGCCTAATGCACTAGCTTCTGAAGAATTCCATAAACCTTCAGAACTTAAGCTCTTTAGGATCCCTTTCATTTACTCAGCAGAGGAAAAATGCTTACCAAGTGTTTGATGAAATGACCGGTCTGTGACATTAGGTGATCCTAGACGACAAGCCCTCCTATAGCATAGCCAATAGCCTAAGTAATTAGGCGACTTCCCAGGCAATAAAATTTCTACAAAATTTATATAACAATTAATATCTTCATTCATTTCCATTATTGATTAAAACTGGCATCACTCTTCATAAATTGTCTATATGATGTGATCCAAAGATATACCAGTAAAATTAATGCATGAATGACTTAAACATAATACATTCAAATCTATCACATATGATCTAAATTTATAAAATAAAAGCATATAACACCATTGTTGTCTTAGCTCAAATGTCTCTGTTGGATGTAGATGTTGGCTAGGATCCTACAGGCAACCGTACAAGATCAACAAGCAATAAATATAAACTAAACATGCAAATATAATCAATTTAAACAATATAAATGAGATGCTTACAAATAATTAAAAGTAAGAACAACACAACATGGAAAAAAATAATATAAGGAATAGAAGCTCTATTATACAGCCACTATTGAGCAAAAGAGAGAGGGTGTGTGTGGGATGAAGGAGAAAGAGAGGAGATACGGGGATGGATAGTGGTCAGTGGGGTCAACAGCCAGATATAGGGTATGGAGATGGAGAAGTCGGACTGCCAAAGAGTGGAGAGAGGGAGAAGCAAAGTTATCCCAATAAGGCATGCGGTTCTCGAGGGGACAAAGAAGCCTTATTGCCAAGAAAGGAGGAGAGTGGAGAACCAACGGCCATGGATCAAGTCTCACAGGTCGCCATCGATCATAGGTGCTTGAGGTAGGAAGCTGATATGGAAGCTCATCGATCCCTTTTTCTTTCCCCATCTCTCTTTTTTTCTTATATTGGTTTGATCCAACCCAACTCCACGGACCATTGGGCGTTGGGTCCGATTCGAGCATCAACTGGATCTAGTTAGGTGACCATCCGATCGAATTGGTCCATTTAGGCGATCCCCGATAGCCCAAATGAGCATCCCAAACATGGGACAAGCACTTGTGGCAACCGTCCAACCAAAGACTCACCTAGGCCAGATAGATTTTGTCAGGTTCCTAGGCGCAGGTGCTCGTAACAACTATGGTGCTTCTAGCTATTAGCTAGCAGGAAGCAAGATTAGATGATCATGGTAAACTTCAGACGTTACAATAGAACTACCCTAGCTTCTCAGCAACCTAAATATTTCTCCCCTGTTACATAAACATCATCTATGAAATAATCTTTGACAAGCATATATGATGAAGCCGCAATTCACAGCTTAGCAATATCAACCAAGCAGCCCTTCTAAACCCCCACTCAAAGACTTGTTAAGAATACACAACTTATCCTAACCAAATTTGAATATTAAGTGACCGCCCCCTGTTCTAAGGATCAGAATTCTTCCAAAAAGTTGTTCCGACATGTGTGTGTGTGTGTGTGCATCCTTCTATAAACTGACGGACGCATGTAGGTGTCGCAGTTTTTGACCCACATGCCTAATATGTAATTATGCTTTAAGAGACACTAGGACACTTGTACATTTAGAAATATTGACTATAAACAAATGCACATATTTCTATATGTAGATATTCATCATTTATGCTGCTGTACAGAGATTTTGGAATTTGATGTGTCCTACAACCATGTCCATGCCATCAAGTGACATGAGTCCAACATCGCCCGTATATGCATTCTTCACCATAATTTGATAGACATTCCCATACCAAATCTCCATACGTGATGCTAGAATTTCTTAAATGTTATGTGAAGATGTGAAAGGAACCCACCCTAATCACCCAAGTTGCGTTGCTATGACATTGTCAATGATATAGAATTAACCATCCACCAACCTATGAGGTCTCTTTGGAGAGGCAAATCTCCTCTCCACTTCCAATATGACATCCAATAAGCTCTTCCTAGTTTCCCCAAACAACTACCTAATGAGAGCTCTTCTCAAGTTCTATTCATCTAGAAAACATACTTTCCATTTTTCTGAGAATAATATGCTTATTCTTTTTTTTTTATCTGTCATTATTCCAAGAGTTATCATAATACAGCACAGAAGTACCTAGCTGAAATAATTTCATATCAAGAACTTTTGAAAATAAACATTCATATTTAATGAATCCAAAAGCAAAAGCAAAACCAAATCAGTACAAGGTACATATATATTTTATAAATGCCTATGCTGAAATTACAGTAGTTTCTAACTTCATAGCGTTCAAAAAGATCAACTGTCTATGAAAGAAAGAATATCAAATGAACCTTATTAGAATCTACTTGTCAACTCAACAAAGAATTGCATGTATGCATAGTGAATGAGATCAACAAGGAGAACACAATTGGAAGAAGAAGCTCGCTTTTTCAATCAGACAAACTTATCCTGTTAGAATTTGAGGTTTTACTTACCAATGCATGGCTAAGCACATAATACAGAAAGCAAAATAATTTTAGCTGACACGTTTTCATGTAAAGTAGACAGCCCCAACTAGTTTGAGGTTTCTTACTTGAGTTGAGATTTTCATGTATAGAATACACGGTACAGATTTGTTTATGACTGTATAACCTAAACACGAACTAGAAGATCGGTCTTAAAAGTAACAAAAGCATCGCCTGTCACATCAAAATGAGATATTTATGATGTAAGAAAGAAACTGGCCTATCCAAATAGTGGCATCATCCTCATCGTAAACAAAATGCTTTCAAGGCAATTCGCAAAATAAAGCACTTAAACTTACCGAAGTCATCTAGATCCTAGAACTAGCTAGAAACCATATCACGCAGATAACAGTATGATAATTGCATTCTCCAGAAACTTGAAATTTAGGATTCAACAGCCAACAATTTCTATTGTCTTCCAAAATTAAGTCCATTAAGACATGACATAATAATAAGCATAAAACGTAAATATAGTTAAGCTATCAAAAAGTCTAATTCTTGAGTTTGCAGGGAACAGTGGGTTCTTGAGTTGTAGGGAACATTGACATACCTTCTCAATTAAAGCATGCCTTAGTTCAGGAAGACCTTCGTCAGCACCATAACGACTGGTTGAAGGTTCCCATACAATGTCTTTTACCCTGTCTAGAGCCTGTGCAGGTGGTTGCCAATAAACAACTCCCTGCACCAAATTGAGTTGAAGGATGAAATGATGTCCAGCATTGACTATACAAGATCCAAAAGAAGGTATCACAGAAGAAGATTTCTTGTTGTGTCTCTCGTAATCTTATTTCAGGAAACATGATCCTTTGGTGATTAAAAAAGCAAGCATTTCCATCCCAGATGGAGCCACACAAGAAATTGACAGCAAACTGCAATCTAAAGGGTTCCACAATTACATGGGCACAGCAGAAAATGTTACTTATGAATTTCTATAATTCTATTTTAAGCAAATATCTCCACCAATTATACCTCATACAGCATACATACTGCAATAATTGGAAAAAGAAACAAACAATGTTATAAGCATCAAGATCATTTCCAGCCTGGCTAAACTATCATAGAGTTTATCTTTGGTCAAGCTTTTTCTGACACTTGTTCCTCTTTAACTTGCTACAATAATGATCCAAATCCAATACTCACCCTTCAAAATCATCAGAAAACTAAGAGAACTAAAGATTGAAACTACAATTATGAGCCAGCATGCTTCCATTTCCAAAACAGCACAAATGGGCAGACAACAGGTATATATAGGAAAAGAAAACAAAACACAGATGATCAGCTAAGCATAAAGAAAGAAAGAAGCATCAAGTAATCAGACCTGCGCAAGCGATATCGGATCTTTAGCCTTCCGGATCAATTCTTGTATCTGAATACGGAAAAAAAGAGATTTTTACCAATATAACCATTAAAGAGCAAGTAAACCCGACTCAAGAAACTGCAACGTTGAGAAAAACCCAAATGTTTTTTCATCTTACGAGAAGAAAAAGTCGGAGGACATGTGAACTTGCGGAAAAGAGAAATCATACAACTTACGTGAACCATGACAGGGGTATCGGTCTCCAGCGCCCTCCTTGCGAGCTTGGCGTAACTCCCCATCCCGCCGCCTGCTCTCCTGCAACACTGGCTGCTTCTACTATAAGATGGGCAGAATGCGAGGTCAAAACCAAAAGAAAAGGAGATGGAGAAAGAACCTGGAAACCAAAGCGGTCATCTACCTTAAAAAACGGGGAAAATAATTGGAGATGGCGGCCAGTCCACCTACCAACTCCAGCCTATCGTACCAACCACGGAATATGGAATACCAGCCGCCTCAACAAACCCCACGTATTTTTCTTCCTTTTCCTCGCATAAAAATAGACGCTAGAATCCAAAAAAAAAAGTCTTCTTGGAACAAAAACAGCAGATAGGAAACCCAGAAAAATTATGAAATTTAATAATAAATCCTAAATTACTTACAAGTACCCTCTCTCTCTCTCTCTCTCTCTCTCTCTCTCTCTCTCTCTGTAATAAACCAAGCATTAATTTTAAAAAAAATCTCGTCGTCGGCGAAGTGAAGAGAAGAGAGGGAAGGCGCATGTATTCTACTTACTTTACCAGATTCCTCCGCTCGCTTTCGCTGTATTATCGACTTAAATATGTAAAGAGATGTTCTATTATATAATCAAAAACAACGAATCCTCGTAGATCCGGCAACGGAGCGGGGAAATCGCCAGAAAGATTCTCTTGGACGAAGAGGTGATAAAAAATGGGGTTCGAATCTTCGCAGGAAAAAGAATTCAAAAAAGAAAGGAAGACGCTCCGAGTTCTTGATTTTTTCTCTCTCTTCTTTTCGGCGATCGGATGTCTAAAAGAGGCTTTTTCTTAAGATGGAGGCTTGTTAGGTCCTTTCTCTCAAATCGCTCGCTAACGGACAAAAAAAGCTAGAGCACCGCGGGTTTCTTTGCGACCGGCAGTTCGCCTGGAGCGCCGTCGGACAGGTTTGTCTGCGACCGGCGACGTGGAGGTCCCTGAGGTCGTCACCTGAAATAGCAGCGGCCCAACTTTTGCCGGCGTTCGACAATATAGATATATATAGAGAAGAAGCATTACTAATTTAAAATTAATGATGGGTTAAATCGTTAAATATATATTCTAATATATATTAAAATAAATAATTTTAATAACATGATACTATACTTTACTATAATTTAATAATCGAATTTTAATAAATTTAAATTTAATTATATCTTAAAATTTGTATATCATATTCTATAATGTAGATTTTTGATTTATATACCGACCATGTATTTTACTATACTATGCAATTCAACTGGAGACATAAGTTCAAAACTACAAAAATGTATAAATTTTGATTTATAGATTTTTATAGTATAGATTATGTTCTATAATTGGATTTTTAATTTAGATTATCTATTGTTAATGTTAAAATCTTTAGCTTAATTCTCAAGAAATTAACATAAAATATACAGTTCAATTCTCTGAGTAAACAAATATCTACATTTATCAATTTCGATCTGCTCAAGATTTTGGATGTACTTGATCCTTGATTTATAATTTTTCTTATAATATATAATAATTCATACGCACTTATGCATCACCTATCATACGCCTGAAGATTGTGCGCCTATGCGCCGGAATGATCAGGATACATAAGCGAAAAAGGCCAGCAACTCCTCTTTTTATTTTAAGGTCCAATATAACAATGAATAGACTGTGCTACATATAAAGTGATGATAAAGGGCAAAACCATGTAGGACACTCACGACAAGCATGAAATGACAAGACCATAAAGAACAGAGATAGCAAGGAAGCAATCGTTGAAGTGAAGGCGTGAAGCTAAACCTTGTCACCCGAAAAAATTCCATTAAAGCTTCAGAACCGTGGTAACCGCCCCTACCTAGGAACAAATGTGGCCATGGAGAATGAAGCCAGTCTACTCAAATTAATTAGATTAAATTGCAGTAATTGACCTGATTCGTTATTCAAACACATGAAGGGAATGCAAACAATTGATCAGCTAAGCTATGAGCTGAGCTTTTTTTTTTTTTTTTTTGGTCAAAAAACAGCTTTTCATTTCATATAAACACTAACGTGAATATAATTTGCCAGGTATGTATGAGCCGAGCTTTATAGCCAGATATTTTCATATAATGTAAGCGTTCGCACCGGGCTCTAAGTCAAGCTCTTAGCAAGCTGAGCCCAAAATGCGCATCAGCCACTTGGTTCCTTTGCAACCCTACTACACCCATCCATGACAGACATAACACAAACATAGACAGGCTTATATACATACAAACATCCATACATGGAGAGAGAGGGCCCACGAAAGAGAAAATTTATCGATTCACAAATAAGAGAAAGAGCCATCCACGACGAGAGCCAATTGCCACAGGCAAAATGGATTGGTAATAACAGCTCCCTTGAGATACTAGACTTGCAGCTGGATCATCCATACACAGCTTCTAGATTTCATCGAGCAGTCAGTATCAGCCGGTCAGTCTCGTTCAGTGACTCCTAAGATGAAAGCAGTACCTTCCCCAATATTGATCGACAAAGCTATCTATGTAAACAAAGAGGATATATTATGCTGACTGACGAGTCTCTGATACGTGCTTGAATAAATGAAATAACTCTTTAGTTCTTGAGTATCGGACACCACCTACCAGGGTGTCTTCAGGAAGTTGGGCAAATGTGGCTTCAACAACAGAAACGCTCTACTAGCCAAAAGGATGGTTCCTAAAGAAGTTCTGAGGAGCAACTTAGCTGACTATTCTAGCGCACAAACAAGAATCAGCAAAGATCTCAAACAAAAGCAACCGTGGAGACCCTGCACATTAATATAATGCCAAGTCATCTGAAAAGTACCAGAGCACCTTGGAATCCCTTCTGGAGAGGATAGCTAACAGACTAGAACATTGATTCCTAGTTTTCTTCCAAGCATCAGATTATGAATTTAATCATGGAAGTTCTCGGACTGCTTGAACTGCTAATAGAATTTGAAATCTCATGCTTGTGATATACTTCTGATGCAAATAATTGGAGACTCCCAGAAAAAAAGAGGGTTGGGGGGGAGGGGGGGGGGTGGTTGGAGAGGAATAAATCACTTTAATCAAATCATTGGTTGGAAAGAGAGCTACAAATGAGAGGCTTCTAACATTATTTTGGTGCAAAAAAGGGACATTTCATAAAGATTCTTCAAAAAGCCACTAATTTTGGAGTGAAAAGCTCAAAAGAATCAGCTAGCCATGAGCAAACAAAAAGCAAATACCTGCATAAGACCATCATATCAACAAGATTCTCTTGTTAATAGGCCATTGTTTTGGGAACATGTGACCGGTTCAGAAATATAAAAACAAGTCCACATCTAGAATTACAGAGAAGAAACCAGACTAGGAATTACCTAATTTTTCTTTGAGAAATGATGCTGATTGAGTCAGCATTTTGTTATCATGACTTAGTACCCTGCTTTATGGTGATATGTTCAGTTAGACTCCTCTGTGTTTGACTGATATACGGCACGTCCAATTTGCTCGCTCACAGTAAAAGCCCAAGAGAGATCAACCAAGCCTACAGTTCAGAAATAAAACGGAAAGCATCAAATATAGAAGGAAGAGGAATATGTGAAGCAGAAAAATAGACAGTTTCTAGGGGCCAAAGCAGAAAAATATACGGACAGTTGACAATATCGTCGCCAGCTAGCCAGGATAGCGATTTTAACAGGACCTGAACCCTGTTGACATATTAATTTAAATTTCTCCATGTCTGGGTTATATATAAGCTAGCAAAAACTAATTTAATGAGTTAAAATGTTGCTTTTCTTTGTCATCAAGTTGCGAAACTATTTTGAAAACTCCAATGGATAAATACTTAAATAATTCAAGTTTGCCTGCACATTTAGAGAAGTGACTGATTAGCATTTCCTATGAACTAGTAGAGATAGCTGCTGCTTGATTTACAGAAAATGTGTGTCGATCCTCCAAATCATCAAAAAGCAGATGTTATGAAAAGAGAGGGGTAGTCATTTTATGTTACACAACATCTACTTATAACAAGGATCAATAATAAAGTAAATGATACATCTATAAGCCTTAGATAAGCAAAAACCTCTTCAATATCAGGAGAAAAACACATGCCATGCATGCCAGATGATTTTTAAAGGGTCAAACGAAGATACCATTATAGAACTTAAACAGCTATAACATGAATCTACAACTATGCTTCACAGGTTGCCTTGTTATGCCCAGCTTCTTTGCACCTACTACAGTGGAGTGGCCTAATATTTGTCTTATGAGGATTAATTCGCCTTCTCTTTCGCCGTCCCAGTGGGTGCTGAGAACGAGGGGGATATGAATTTGAAACAGAACTAATGCTCTCAACATCTGGTACTGGGTTAATTGATTGTGAATAGGCCAAGCGATAGCTTTCACATCTGAAATATCTCGAGCAATAGTCATAAGAAGATTTACCAACACGATTGAAAACTGCAATAGCATGCATGCAAGGTAATCCCGTAACCTGCCACCTCTGACATGTGCATTCCCAACTAGCAATATTAACAACGTTTATTGTACTACCACGAACCTCAAACACAGAATCAGAAGAACATAAAACAAGAAGTGTGCTGGCCTTGGGGATCTCCTTCTGCAATTTTTGCTCCATTGATGGCGTCAGTGTTCCATCCCATGTGCTAGAAGTTTGCCTACGAGAATCCATAACATCCTTTATCTTAACATGCAATGCATCAATCAACTTCACTATTGTTGACTCATCTTTCACTGCAATCCATCTGCTTAATGATTCTACAATGTTCGATGAGAGATGATCATACCGTGAACCTCTAAACAGGGCATTTGACCAATGTTCAGGCTTAGTGGACATTACCCATTCAGCAACATCTCTTGAAATATTCTTTATTCTACCAATGCATGTATTGAAGTCATCAACTACATAAGCTTGGGCACAACTTCTGAAATCATCAACAATTGCATCCTTAACTTGATCTGAATAAGAACCCTTCTTCAACTCTGCTTTCAATTCTTCGATTAGATGAAACAGAGAATATGCATGGCAACTATCCTCAAAAACTCTAGGCACGGACTCATCTAGGCCCTTCTGTCTACTAGACACAATCGTTATGCTACAAGATGTTGATACTGCATGTTTTAACTGTACTAAAAACCAATGCCAACTATTATGAGTCTCAGCTTCCACTGCTGCAAAGGCAACCGGAAAGATACAATCATCTCCATCGATGGCAGCTGCACCTAGTAACTTCCATTGATTATTTGCTTTTAGAGGAATTCTATCAAGAAAAAGAAGAGGACGGCAGCCATGCTCAAAACCATGAAGACAGGCATGAAAAGAGACAAATATGCGACGAACCTTTGAATCAACTGATGCAGCTAATGTGGTTATACTGCCAGGATTAGCCTCCATTATTTTTTTACATAACTGAGGCAACCGATTGCATACCTCTTCCTGCAAGAAATGAAGCTCTTTCTGGGCAGCCTCTCTTGCATGCCAAGCTTGAGTGTAGTTCAAATTAATTCCATAATCTCGATAAATATCTCTTGCAATCTCTTTGGGTTTTGACAGTGGATTGTCAAGTAACTTTTCCTTAATAATACTTGCTAACCAATGTCTCGTTGCTCGCTGGTGTCCATCATCACCAGTTCCTGCTCCACATGTGTGTACATTGTTGAATTTCTTGATCATAAATTTCTGCTTACGAGCTGACCCTGATGCATGTATCCGCCATGGACAAGTCTCTACAGTGCATTTAACAGTCACACGAACATTGTCATTCTTTATATATTTGTATGTGAAACCTTTGACAAAAGCATATTTACACAGTGCATCACGAAAGGCTTTCACGTTATCAAATTCTTGCCCAACTTCAGTAATGACACAATCCCAAGGAGCAGTCTGTGGTCCAACATTCTCAGCAGTGTCTACAGCTACAATGATAGGTGCGTTTGAGTCAGCTAGAGTTCTCCTAGTTGCCCTACAAAAGCATGCATCCCTTGTGATTTTGTGCATGGGATCAAGAAAATAAGATGAGTAGATCTTATGGCATACCCGCCTTCAGTCTTGTCAGCAGAGACCAATCTCTGCTGTCTAACAATGTCCATAGTCAGGGCAGAGGCAGCAGGTGTAACTGAATCAGCTGCAACAATCCTAGTTGCAATACAAGAATTAAAAACTATCCTTGCAAGGAAATAGCCTTAAGATTAGCAAACTTGGGAGTAGTTAAAGACAACAGACAAATAGTGAAGCAGGCAAAGAAAAGCATTTGACAAATATAGAGCAAGCACTCATTTTTATCCAATTTCAGGTCTGATCCTAAAACTTCTCAAACCATTTTGCTAGCTGAAGGACAAAATGACAGGAGGATAGAACCTAGATAAATTCAGCAGTGGCCATGTATCTGTAGCCGAAATAATTACAAAGTGAAACATTAAACAACAGATCTAAAAACCATTCTGTGAAGTAAAAGGTCAAGATAGATTCAAATATTTTTGGGATACAGTTCTTGACAAACCCTAGTCCCCCAGAACTCAACAAGGGCATATATTTCATGTTGATGCAGAAAATATGAATCAGACATATAAAGCAAAGTGTTTGGTAAAATATACCTCCCATTACTTTTTCCTGCAGTGTTTGCTTTTGTCCGTCTAATATTTTCACTGGTGGAACCAGTCACAACTTTAGGCGTATTTGCAACCACCACAGAAATCCTACCCCTAGGCACCCTAAAAAAGCACAAGGTTGATTAACTAAACACTGTGTAAATATTAAAAACTTAGTGACAGCTGTAATGTGTATACCTTTTGCTACTTCTGCTGATAGCTGTAAGCTTCTGTGATCTGACATTACGGCGAGCACCAACTTTGTCAACTATAGAGGTACCTGAGTCAGCAGCAATATTCCTACATGCCCTAGGAAGCATACAGTCCTCGTAACTTACAAGAAAAAGAAAACAACAAGTGCAACTCATGCAAATGATAAAAAGGATTGTATTTGGAAACTCATTTATCTTTTGAAGGGTGATGAAATCAAGGTAATTGTTTCCAAGTTACCTGCTGTCAACCTTACTTGAGACATATAGATCTGTTGTTATAGAACTCATATTAAAATCAACCATGCGCCTTAGATCTTTGTCACTAGATATTGCAATAAGAGTTCGTTGGTTGCCTGGAAGAAAGTACTTGATAGACAAGTTACTACTGTCAATGTTAAACATACTTGCTAATTCTGACTTGAGATCATCAAACTTCATGTCACAGCTGATATTTATTGCATGAGCTTCTCCACCACAGTAGGACATAGTTCCATCGTCATTTGAGACAAACTCGCCACCAAATTGGCAAACAGCTATAATGGTCCCCTCTATCATGGTTTGTGGTCAACTGCATGTGTTTAAAATATCAGATAGAAACTACCTGAAAAATCAATAAACAAATAACACACCAAAGAAGATGTACCTGTAAATAGTATCTTATTATTCAATTCATATATTTACATACTGGAGAGAATTGCATCTACTTCCTGATCAGTGTCGATTTATGGTATCCTAACCACAAAATTCTTGGCAGTTTAAGGGCACCTTCAAAGTTCCGACTGTGAGAAGTAATCAGCAAATCACAGTTAGCTAACTAATAATATTTAGCTAGGATAAGGTAGAAGCGATAAACTGACCTCATATAGATAGGATAACGCTTGTCGCTTGAAAGTATGGTAGGATAAGCTAAAATGTCTCTCAAGTGCAGTAGCTTGTTCATGAATGCTGGTCCATGCTAGGACAGGATATTCTAATTCTCAATTATGCAAACACTTTCACTAAAAATCTGAATCATAAAGGAGCAGTGATGAACTCTGAAGTTATAATTACCAAAAAAGCAAGATGCAAACATTTAGAAATGACTTATGCCTTGGGTTCAGCATTAGAATCCATATAAGTCATACATAGAACAAGAGAATGCATGAATAAATTGCCTCGCTTTTCAAGTCCAAACTCAAGGTGGATTTTACACCAGGATTCTGCCATGGAGAGACATATCATAAATCTGGTAGGGGGAAAGGCAAGAATAAGACAGTGAAGACCTGTGACTAATGGCATATCATATTAATAAGGAATGATTGTGACCAGTGACATGCGATTAAGGTGAGGTATGAACCAATGGACATGCTCATGAATTCACAACTACTGCCTTTGTTGAAAGTAAGACTTCGTTTTATCTTTAAAACAGTCAAGACATAGAATTATCAAGTTTTATGTTGATTTCAGATGCTTTAACTGACAGGTATTGAATCCACGACCTTTTCTTTCCACAGCTTACAAAAAGCTGATGTTTGGCTCAGATTTCTGTCATGAGTATATGGAGGGAAAATGTAAGGGTGTATACTTAACTAAATCAAAAATATGGTTGGAAATCTTCATGACAATCATCAAAAGTGGGCTTTCTTCTGTGATAGAACAATTCTGCTCCGTTGATAGCTAACGAAATTGTTTGTTTGCTTGGAGCCACTGGTGATCTTGTAGAGTAAGAACTTCTAATCTATAGGTACTATACTTCAAGTGTAACACTCTAAGAATATGTCCTGGCTTATTAAACAACATGATTAAACTCCTCCTCCTAGGACGATCGTTGAATCATGGTTTATACATCATAACATTCTTATCATAGTCATGCCTTCATCGCTAACAATATTATAGATAGTTCCTCTTCGATTACAATTTGTAACAGAACAAAGACAAACATGTTTTACCCTTTTCCTCAATTTTGATAGGATATGCCCATATCAAGTTATGTATCGAAGTCCATGACTATATGGCCTTAACAAAAATAATGCAAACCTTCTCCACATGATAACTATGTGGAGAAACAAAAAACAAGGTACAAGTCACGAAATTTCAATATCATTCAAGCAAAAGAAGCATCCTTGTACCTTGTATGAACTGGATGGTTGCCATGGATGGTCAGAGGACTCACAACCCTGTGAAGGATGATCAAGCTGCGTAACCTATACCCATACTTCGCATTTCTAACATACAGATTGTCCCATCAGTTTCCCAGGTTCAAAAGGAGGCCTGCCGTGATTGAGTCTACATTTATTTCTCAAGATAATCTATGGTAAAATAGCACATCAACATCAGAAATATCTGAACCTCTGATCTGCTTCAACATATTCAACACCTGGAATGAACCATTAGCAGATATCTAAACTTGATATAGCTCCATGGTTCATATCTTTCTCGGAAATCAATTCATGCAAAACCATCCTTAAACTTCACTTGCCTTCTATGTTTGTTTGCTGGCGCTTTGCACTTAAGAGATGTTCTATTGCAGCATCCTAAAAGATTCTTTGATGTCCTCTACAATGCCATTTGCAGTAATTCATAATAGCAGTAGGTTCAATGCAAGTTCTGGAATCCTTTTATGAAACACTTTAAACAGGACTGCTTTACATGAATTCTTGTTGGATTTATGGATACAAACTTCACTTTTGGTACATCAGAATTTACTTTCTATTACTGTACCAAGCTGCAATTCTAAGCAGACACTATAGTTCTGTTGAACAGCTTCAGTTTGGCCTTCTTTCTGTAAATGATGGGAATTGCTATGGGTTTTTTAGGTTGCATGTAATCCACCACCTCCAAGTCCAGTTACTGATTTTTTTTTAAAAATACAAATTTCACACATAGTTTGAGCTCCAAAAAAATCCTAAAGATAGCATAAGAGAGCTATACTCAAGTTTAAGTAAAGTAGTTGCCAGTAGAGTTGATGTAATTCCAAGCATAACAATCTCGGCTCATAGTAACTTGGTCTAGACAACCTCTCGGCGCTTTAAAAGCATCCGAAAATGATTTTATTGTGGCAATCCAACAACATATATAATAAGCCAAGAGTAAGTGCTCATTTCAAGTTATGAACCTCGAACGTTTTCCAGATAAAATTTGATTAAATCCCTGGTGATTGGAAGTTCTAAGTTAAACCTCATCTATAAATCTAGTCATGCCAACACACTTTCGCTGCATCGATCCTGGTTTGAGATTTTGTGATCAGCTCCAACTTCATAATCTGATAAAAAAGGCTAGTGTTGACTTTTCTCGTAATCGGATCACTGACGTGGCTACTTCAGCATCTCTTGATCCTTGATCACGAAGCATCCCATCCACCATCAGATAACATTGTCCCTACGATCCAACATATCACAATCAAATAGGGATTAGCGGTACTTTTTTTGTTTCTACCATGTTAAAATCTTCCACAATCAAACTGCCATCCATTAGGTCAAATATAGCAATTGGATTGTCTTCCCACAAATGACAGGTGACAAATTTATCCATACTTGAACCCTCAATTGTCCAACCCTTTTCTGATGCTTGGTATAATCTATTCTATCTTCATTGTAACTGTAATACCGCACAAAAATAAGCACATCTTCTTCTTGTCATCAATATAGTCAAGCAAGTTGTGGTTTTCCTGCATAATCTTAGAGTTTCAAATAGTATCCATGGTGTTGAATCAATTTGCTCTAATATCACATAATGTAGTTCTAACTCTGAAAATCAAACATAAAAAAATATATATAATTATGATTTTGGGCCAAAAAATAATAGGGATATGGATATGCTGTTCACTCAATTACATGATTAAAAAAAAAGGTAGGTGGGGCTTCTGGTTTACATGCCTAATTTGCACATTCTCACTCTGTGGGTGAAGAATGGAAGTAAAATCAGATAAATTGAATTCAAACAATTTTGAACAAAATAGATATGACCAGCTGAGTAAACTGATGTCCTTTAATGAGATAACATTTATATCCATAATACCACTTGCAACACATTTTGACAATGACAACTTGGTCTGTGCAAACACCATATGCACTTCTAGAACATTCCAAAGATGCTCCACATATCCCAGAATAATACATCTTACCTTATAATAAAGTATCAATGGATGCCCTAGTGGGATCCTCTAATGTGATTGCCCTTCTTAATGACTAATGACTTGTTTCCTTTGCATTGGGAATCTGACTATGATAATATTTTTTTTGAGTATCAAATATATTCCTACAATTTGTCCCATAAAATCTCTGAAAGTTTCTCCATCTCAATTGCAGCTTTGTCTGGCATCACGCTAATTCCTCTTTTCTCACCATATGAGCAGTTTCGATTTGTTTTAATGATGCATGAATGGTACAACCATTATGATTAATGCTTTAAAACACTGCATAGTGACTCATATTAGGAACATGGGGTTTTGCAGAAAATTGGGAAGCCGAATAACTTCTTTGAATTTCCAATCAGATATTGACATGTTATTGAATAAAACAAACATTATTCTTAACAGTTGCACCAGGGACATAAATTAACAGGACTTCATATTATAGGCCAAAAAATGGAACTGCTAATGTTGTTAAATCTAAAATTATAAAAATGTTGATAATAATTAAAACCTAAGAACTGATTTCTCTACTTTGCAACCCCTTATAAAATACAGCCAAATCAACCTATCTTTTGGAGAACAGATAGAGGAGGAGGGGAATACCTTCTTTTTTTTTTTACAAGATCCTAAACTTCGACTACAAAAATCTAGAAATTAAAGCCCTAATATTTTCCCTCCTGTAGCTTTTCCCCCGCAGAACTAATAGAGCAAACCCTGTACCTCATATTTCCTCACGACATCTCTTCTCTCTCTAGCTAGTGGCTTAGAATCAGTAAATACAACGATCCGAAACAGCACTAATAACCAACGCGAGTAACCTCACGAGCATTTCTGGGTACAAACAGTCGTTCATAGACATACTGGAGAGAGCGCTGAAACGAACCAAGCTGCGAACTTTACAGCAGAAAAGGATTTAATGAACAGAACACGAAAAAAACTAAACGGGGCTACTTGATTGCAATTAAGACTACAACGAAAAAGAATTGCAAAGAAAGGAGAAATTGTTTCAGATTGGATACAAAATCAGGGCGCATACCATCAAACAAGAATCACGAATCAGTAGTCATCGGTCTTGCATACAAGATAGAAGAATCCTTGAATCTTAGACCACTTATCGGATGTTATTAGGGCATCACCGATCGGATTTCCGCGAAAACATTAATCGAACCAGAGCAAAGGAAATCTAGGTTTTCGCCAGAAAAGGATAATTTTTTTTTTTTCTTGATATAAAACAGTACGGGGAGGAGATGTTTACCGCTTAGAGCGGCGCCTCCTTTTTCTATCCTCGTTCCGCTGCTCCCTCTCGCGCTCCCTCACTCTCTGGACCGAATGATAAAGGGCTGGCTTTCGGGTTTGGGCTGGCCGCTGTGGGTATGGATGCCAATACCGGGCGACAAACGCGCCGCGGGATGCAGCCAAACCCGTGTCGTTTCGGTGATCCGTCCGAAACGTTCCTTATCCCGATATCGGCGAAGCCGCGAACCTTGTTTCAAGAAACTGAACCTAGCCTTGTCGCCTCTCAGCGGCCGATTTGGCAACACGATGATTAAAACCATGCGTGTCTAACGAAAAACCCTTACAAATTAAGATTTTCTATTGCCACAACAAGAGAATTGTTCATGTAAGCATTAATGAGATCCCCGTAGCATTACTCTACTTGTAGCAGTTAATAGTGCGAACGATGTAAATTCGGAGCACTCTAAAAATTTTTATAGGGGATAGGTGGGCATGTATCAGTTCAATAATTTATTTTTTTATAAATATTTTAAATTAAATTTAATTGAAATAAATAAAAAAAATATTATAATTTAATTTAATTATAATAATAAAGATACAACCTCTTAAAAATGGAGCAAACCCTTCAATATGCTTAAACATGTATAATGGCCGATCCTCACCATCGGCAATTTGACAACGGAGTAGCACAATATATTGGCTTCCTAGCATGGAAGGTAGGCTTTACCACGAAACCAATGGAGTAATCAATCACCAATAGGAACTCTAGATGCTCTAGTCGGCGCCTGGAGATGTTCTTGAAGCCTTGCCAGAAGTTGCCAGGTCGAAGACGTGGAAGGATCTTTTGTTTGAGATGCCGAAGAGAAGCAGCAGCTCTTGAATGGAGCTTAAGAGGCAAAGATCATTGACAAGAAGGACGTAGTACCGAAGAATTACGGGGGATGCTGCTTGCAGAAGAAGCGAAGCGCGGATTGGCATGTGGAGCAGTAGGAGCAAAGGAAGGAGAGCTTAGTGGTCAAACCGAGCCGTGCCTTCAATTCTAGCCTACATTGTAAGAGAAAATTTTAGGAAGTTTAAGAAAGACATGTTCATAATTGTATCCTTCTCACGAAAGAAGGATATGCCTTCGACCGTTAGATCGTCCACTGCTCAGGTTCAACATACTTTGCGCAAATCCACTGTTGGATCTCCACCACTTACTTTGAGCTCTATGCGGTGAGTGATCCAATGATAGGTTCCCATGAAGGAAGGCTAATTCTTTTTTTTGCGCAAAAGACACAACCCGGTCGCTTTAAGATATATTCAGGTGGATACATAATAAAGTTTGAAATGCTTTGATATTTATGCAAACAATACAACAACATTTCCTAAAGATGTCTCCGAGATCAGAAGTACTTTTTTCTTAGAGGCCATTGTTTTCTATTTTTGGTCAACTATTTTACCGACTTAATTTGTAGTACGAGGTGAGAGCAATAATTGAAATCTTTGCTCTAGAATAGAATACAAATATTTTCAAGCAAACTTTTTTTAGGTCAGGATCTTTGCTTGCCCATGAATGGATCTCCTTTGAAATAAAGAAATCTTAGGCTCTCTTTTAAAATAAAGAAATCTTTCCGGTCCCTATTTGTAAAGGGTCTGAGGGTGCTGGAGGACAATGTCATATTCTCTTTAATAAACTATTTTAGGATTAAAGATTATCTTTTATTATATATATATATATATATATATATATATATATATAATCTTTGAGTTGGACTATTAACTTATAAAAAAGAAGTTAATAATTTTAAAATCGATAATAAACAATTTAAATTGGATACCTATATCATTAAACATGATCTATATTGTAAAATTGGTCTAAAAATCAAAATTTAAATATTACAGTGGTTTCTAATAAATGCATTAAGTTGGTACAAAAATAATAATATTAATTATTCTAGTATGATAAATTATATAATAGGATGAATAAATCAAACATCCATTTTATGAATCATGCCATACAAATTTTAAAACTAAATATACTTAAATTTACTAAATTTTGATTGTTAGATCGTAGTAAAATATCATATTATGCTATCAAAACTATCCACTTCACGACTGGTTTAAAAAACACAAAAACAAGAAATTTTGATTTATAGATATTTTGATGGTATATATCAAATCCAAGAATTTAGGTCTTGAAATTAAAACACCTATTATTAATTTCTCAAAAATATAAGTTCCACTCTCTATTTTTTTATTTATACAATTATCTATCCATAAAATTTTTAACTAGGGTATGATGTATGAATAACGAAATGGAACAAACTTAGGGCTGAAATCGGATCGAATACTAATATATCTATATCCATATTGTTTTATTTAATGAATATAGATATAGATACAGATGCTAATCGAATGCAAAAATTTAAATTCATATTTATTTTAAACGAATACGGACACAAAACAGATACTAAAAGTATGTATATCAATATAGATAAAAATTGGATAATTAAATTTTATGACTACTGAATTAAAGATATTACTAAGTCGATGATAAATTAATTTAATAGCATGTTAATATGACTATTTATTTTTTTTTAAATTTATAGTATTATATAAAATTAAATAAAATTATAAATAAAATCACACATTCATATACTGATAATTAAATTAAATTTTTATCTATATTCGGATTGATTTAAATATAAAAGTAATTTGGACGGATATTATTTTATAACCTTTCACCCCTAATCAAATTAGTCATCATTAGCTGAAGCCACCGCGAGTTTGCCGTCTTCCCAAATTGCTCTTTCCAGCGAGAGGACACGTGAGAGAGGGGGGCTGGGGGAGAGAGCTGCAAGCCGGTCCGGAGAGCGAGAGCCAAGGGGGAAAAGGAGATGGAGAGGAGCACCGAAGCCGCCGTAGAGGGTGTTTTAGAAGCCCTAACGTCGAGGGGATGGCGTTTCAGGGACCTCGACGAGGAGGTGCGAGCTCTCATCCGGAGCTACGAGGCCTCTTCGTCTTCCTCCTCTTCCTTGTTGGCGGTGGAAATGGTCGAATCGGAGCTCTTGAACATGGATTTGCGGTCGTTCGGAGGGAAATCGATCCCCGATGCTTCCTCTTTAAAGAAATTCTCCCATCTCCGAGGCCCCATAGTCTTGCAGGTATCAAGAAAAAATCCCGTTTGCTTTGCTTTCGATCTCTCTCTATCTTTTCCCTCAAGATTCGGTTGTTTTCATTTTACTTTCTTTGGATCGTTCCTTTTCTTGTTATATTTTAGTGCTTCATCTCCATGTGATGGGGGATCGTTGTAGTGATAAGAAAAAAAAACTAGGGTCTTTCACTTTTGCAAATAGATGAATATCTGCGGAGTATTACAGGGAAAAGAGAGGGTTATATGTAAGCCACCAGGTCTTGGATCGCTTCTCCTTAAGCTAAGTCACCAAATTATTTTGGCTGCAAGAAACAAATCTCTGTGACACGACATTGGTGCAAGAAAACGGGAACTAGGGTGTTCTTTCTTGAAGATGGATGGTTTTTCTAACCTCTAGGGGCTATATTAGGAAACGGAATCTCTTCGTAAGTCCCAAGTTGAAGAATCCTTCCCGTTAATGGAAGAAATCATCTTCGTTGGACTTGTTCTTTTCTTTTTCCCCCCTTTTTTATAGTAAAAAAAATTAACATGTGTCGAGCTGTTTTAGATAATAATGTTAATGTTACAAAGTGGGTTATGTTATGTCTTATTTCATCCATCATTTTATGTAGATTCGACTTTTATATAACTGGGTTTTTAATGGAGAAATTTGTTATCACCGAGTCTTCTATATCTCGATAAACATCTTAGCTTTCTTATATATTAAGAAATATTTTATAGATCTGAAAAAGCAAGCCATTTCAAGGGCTTGCGTGCTACTGGTGGAATTAATTAGGCATCTACGTCAACTGCTTTTTCAGTTATGTTAAAATGATTTCCAGCTTTTTTTTTTTTTGAATTTTCATCTATTGTATGCAGGAACTAGTCATTGCGAATCTAGGACGGGGATCAGGAAAAATTTTCTTTTCATCTAGTTTAATGTCAAACTTCACATAATTGCAGCCCTTTTTACAGAGTAATTTGTTTGGTCATACATAGCTTTGTATTCTGTGCAGGTAGTTTCTTCACGGGATATATACCTAAGCAGCATTGATGGTTCCTTCAAAAACTCACAGTATCTTCGTCGTCTCCTTCGATTAGGTCTAACTGATGGGCACTCTGAAGTAATTGCCATAGAGTATGCCCCAATTCCATCGATCACTGAAGTAATAATTCCTGGCACTAAGGTATGCTAATCATCTGTAGACTTATTGTAGTTATTTAGTTCTAGTAAAGAATTTTGAGGATGTTACTTCTAGTAAAAATTTTGTAGACTTATTGTAGTTATTTAGTTCCTTCTACAGCCATTTTAGTGTCCTACTGACATATTTTTGTTTTTTTATTTTTTTTATTTTCATGGGATCATGATATGATGTTACTGTTTATGGTATATATGGTGTATGTATTCACTCATCTACCTTGTTTTCTTCCCCTTGACAATTGGCATTAGGTCCGCTTAGAGAAAAAAATTCCAATACATAATGGGATATTGTGCCTGAATTCTGAAGTTGTGACTGTAATGGGAGGTACTGTACAATCTCTCCATGAAGAGTGGCGAATGAGTCAGAAGTATTCAGGCTTTTCTCGCTTAGCCCCAAAGTTGTCTCAGAATGATGATGGTGCTGGTCCTCCCCCATTCGAGAAGTTACATATTGGAGCGCGTCCGTATAGGGTGGACCAACTACATAGTTCTCATGGTATTCAACCTCTTCCGCAGTTCTGCATGCATATAAGCAATTCAGATATGTAATATTGCTTTCCAAGAATTTGGAATTAAAAATATTTTGGTTCTCTTGTTAAGGAAAGTATTGGTATTGGGAGGCAGTTGATTGCTCGGTAACCTAGTCCAGTCCAACCCAAAAGAAGAATCCAGTATATTGCTAGTGGGATGAGGACCCCAAATAGGATCTAGAATTTCTCAGTTTCAGTTGGGATAGTGTACAAACACATAAAAACACAAAAAAACATACATACATACATATTTGTGTATTTGCTGTTCATGTCGTGTGTATGTTTGTGCCTATATATGTGTATGAATTTACTGGGAGTTGACTTTATGTATTTGGTTCAGATATCTGTTCTCACTGCAAGATTTATATATTCTCTTCCTTATATGCTATCCTTTTTTCCTTTTTCAATACGTTACTTCTCTTGTATTCTATATGAAAAGTCTTTGGGAATTTTAGTGCACACTTTTAAATTTTCAACAACTAATCACACGCTTGGCAGCAGGAATGTGACTACTGCTCCTTTTTATCATGTTAATGCTTCAGAATTGTTCTCTAGTACTAAAAAGTCTGGCAACACGTTAAGAGGCTTATTATTTTTAAAGATATCCATGTTCACACTGAATTGTACATTCAAAAAAATCATGATTTCTTACCAAACAATATGCATATCATAATATTCTTTTGCTATGGTGCTTGTGGATGGGTAAATCCTTGGACAAAGCAAAATCATGTGAAACTTTGGAAATCCAGTGTCCATTGAATATGGAAACTCAAGGCTTGTAATGGGCACATACATGGTTTCACTGAATTCCATGACTAAAGTTTAGCGTTATTTTTAAGATCATCTTTCATAAATCTGGCATGCAGTAGATTTGCCTGATTCAACCTGGAAGTTTCTTTTCCTAAAATTTCAGAAGCTGATGGAAAACAAGTAGGACGTAAAATCCATCTGGTGGTAGACAAAGGACACCATTCTAATGATCCAGGAGCAAATAATATGACCAATGATCCAAAGGACTCTGTAACTGAAAGGGCTGAAGATAAACCTTGTAGTTCTGATGCCAGACCAAAAGAAGGTATATCACTCTCTATTGTCTTGAGCTTTGTGAAATTGTAGCCGCCTTGCTTTGTTAATCTGGTTCTTATATTTCTGTTGCTGCATTGGCAGTGAGCGAAGCTGTTCCTGTTCAAAACCAAGCCGCTGCACAGAAGCTTCTGCAGAAAATGAGCCAGCCATCACATGAAGACAAGCATCCTCGGGGTCACAAAAACAGATATAAAGCCAGACAAGAGGAGACTCCAGTTTTCACTTTAGATGAATGGGAAAGGAGAAAAGGCACTAACTGGAAGCCCATGGTGACAGGGGAAGTCCAAGATGTTAGCCATGATGAGGCGCTAGCTCGACAGCTTCAGAGCCAATTGGATCTAGAAGATATCTACGTTAGTGTCTTTTTGGCACCTGTTATATTTATGCTCATCATTCGAAACTATTGCTGTTGTAGTACTGATACCAGTACTTGCAATGTCTTTAGGGAAAGACTGGACAGGCAGAGGCAGAACAGTTGCGGATGAGCATGTTCAATTTTGGTGGGGCAGAAGAGGGGAAGAATGATGGCAGGAGAGAATTCAGAGGAAGGGGAAGGGGGAGAAGAAGATTCAGATAATTTGTCCATTTCCATGGGTATTTCTTCTGCTGGTAGTTATGGTACCTTTTGTTTTGCTAAGTTTCCTTTTACTTCAGATACATCAGTACTGCTACGCATCTGTGAGTTACAGGGCTCGTTAAAATTGGGGTTGTCTCCTTTTCAGTCATAGGTTACTCAACCTTGAATGGGGTATGTCCTGCCTTGGATTTGCTTATTGGTCACTCTGGGTTGAGTGCAAGCCTGTTACTTACCCATTTTAAGATCAGTTAATCTTCCTCCTGGTAGGTTGGAGCACTAGTTTTGAACAAATGCTTGAGTTTCCAGACAAGAGTTTTCAAGATCTGCCAGAAGTTTCCAATGTGACCGCTTATATGGTAATAACCGGTGACCGCAAGTCAAGTGGTGTAAGAAGAAAAGGGCTGAAATACTAATAGAGCAGTGTTGAACTAGCATATGAGTGGGACAGACAAGATTATCTTTTACCATCTATGCTATGTTTCAGGGAGTCTATTATCATAGTGAAGAAGTTTATACCTCTTTTTGAGGTGTGTCAGGCATTAGTGGCAATAAATTGTTTACGGTGGAATCAAATAATAGTGAAGGTGCATTGCGTGATGGGAAAGCCGACTTCTTCACTTTATTAAGCTGACTACTTTGAATTCTTTCATCCAGTTGTTATGACACTAATGCTAGAGACAACAATGTTATACATGGTTTCTTGACACATATAAACATACCTGCCATGTCATTCCTGGGCTGCAGGCTTGTTTCTGTGTCAACAAACATGTTAAGTTTCCATGATTCTGTAGCATTATTCTCTGTCCTAGAAAAAACAGAGATGACTTATGTTTAACTATTATAGTTTCTGTAGTTTAATAAAGTTGTTAGCCTTTTAGTTGCAGGCTTGATGATATAATTTTGTTTCTTATCATCACGTCACAACTAATATGATCAGTTCCTTTTTATTAATTTTATCAATGAATTCTATTATGGTTATTTTATTTGTTTGATATCTTCTTGAACAGATAGGATGTCTGAAAAATTGATGAAGCCAGCAAAAAAGAATGTTCCTTTGGTGTTTCAGATACAGGTGGTATCACGTATTGTTTTCTGTTAATGCCTGGAGAACTGCATGTAGGCTACAAATTTGAATAACACCTTGTTCGTTTTCTATGAACAGAAGCAGTTTCATAAGCTACATATGCGAGGACAGTGAATTACATCCAGAGGGAGTAGGCCTTTTGAAGAAACAAGGATGAATAGATTCTATCAGCACTCAGCTCAATGTCATAAATAAAAAGATCTCTTCTTTTCTCCGGTGTTAAGTGCTGGCAACTTGCAGTTTTTCTTGCACCGTGAAGTTGTGTCATATTTAATTGTGTTACATGTTAATGACTTTTCTATGTACTGTCAAGAGGTGAAAAAGGAACACAATATTTCTGATTCGAATCATTCAAAAAATGTCTGTGGTGGATTGGTTTTGTGACCAACCTAATTTAAGGTTGGTTGTAAGAATTTTGACAGATGACATATACATGGTAAATTTATTCTTGCGTACAGTCGCTTGTACAAGGGACGGTTCCCTTAGTACTCTTGTTTGTGCCTAATCTATTGCAAATGTTAGGTAGTGTTGTAGTAACATCCATGAGAACCGGAAGCTTATGATTCATGAGATACATTATCCGGAAAACCACTATTGTGTTTCTGAAACCATTTTTTGAATACTTTTCCCGCTTGATTTTTTTTTTTTTTTGGTTAAAAAAATCGGATTGCTTGATGACTAGGCCCTGTTTGGGGAGCTGTTGGCAGTAGAGCTGTTGGAAATAGAGCTGTTGGAAGTAGAGCTGTCTGAAGTAGAGCTGTTATAAAAAGCTGTTTGCTGTTTGGTAACTACATTTCTAAAGTGCTGTGGCGCTTTAACATGTGTTTGGTAAACAAACTGAAAAAGTACTTTTGTGTGACAAAATGACCATAAAGGACATTACTAGTATTATAAAACAGAGCATAATAAAATATAATATGTATTAATACATAAAAATATGATATAGTATAATATTAATATAATATAATATAATATTATTATAATATAGTACTATAATACTGTGTACTATAGAATAATAATTTAATATAATATTAATTTATTTAATATGACATATCAATATATTATGGTATAATGTAATATAATATTATATTTATAGTATAATCAATAATAAATATATAAAATATTATAATTATTAGTGTAAATTCATTTTTCATCCTTCTGATGACCATTTGCAGTTAACCAGCGGCAATCTCGACAGAAGGGAGCAAAGGCGGACGCACGTTGCCGTGGGCGGACGCCGCCGCCCAAAAGGGCACCCCACGATTTCCAATATCATCAAAAATATGAGCATAACTTAATTTTCCATAATATAATATAATATTAAATTATTTAACATAATATATTAACATATTATGATATAATGTAATATAATATTATATTTATAGTATAATACATAATAAAGGTATAAAATATTATAATTATTAGCATAAATTAATTCTCATAATATAATATAATATTAAATTATCTAACATAACATATTAATGTATTATGATACAATATTATATTATATTTATAGTATAATACAATAATAAAAATATACAAAAATTTAATTATTAGCGTAAATTAATTTTTACTCTTCTGATGACCATTTATCTCCCTAACAAATTTTCTTGCTAGATGATAAAATTGGTTAAACAATTACTAATATTTTTATTTATTTATTTATTTATTTATTTATTTTCTCTATTTTTTCATTTCCTTTTCTTCTTTTTTTTTCTTTTCTTTTATTTTTCTTTTCTTCTTTTTCTTTTCTTTTCTTTTCCTTCTCTTCTTTCTTTTTTCTCCTTCCCGAAGCTTCTCCCCTCCCTTCTTCCTCCCTTGCCTCACTTCTCCCGCATGGTCATGGAAGGGGCGATCAAGCTCCCGGCGGCGCGATGACGGGAGGATGGGCGACGAAGCCGAAGAGAGAAGCTTTGAGGAAGAGGGAGAGCGGTGAGGGAGAGGTGGTTGGGCGAGGGAGAAGAGGCGGAGGGAGTCAGGGGCGGCGACGGGGGAGAGGGAGCAGCAGAGGAGGATGGAGAAGAGGAAGACGATGTCGGAGGCGGCGGCGGGGGAGAGACAGCGGCAGAGGAGGAGGGCGTTGGCGACAGCAGTAGGGGAGAGGGAACGACAGAGGAGGAGGGAGAAAAGGTGGAGGGCGTCGAGGGCGGCGGCGAGGGAGACGGAACGGCGGCGAGGGAGGGAGAAGAGGGGGAGGGCGTCATGGGCGGCGGCGGGGGAGATGGAGAGGAGGGGGATGGGCGGAAGAGGAAGAGGAAGAGGAGGGTGATGGGCCACTTTGGGAAGAAAAAAAGATTTTTAAATGGGGGTACTTTTGGTAAAATAACATCTTTCCGACAAAGCTGAAAACAGCTTTTGGGAGGAAGCTACAAATTAGAGCTTCCCCCCAAAAGCTGTTTTCAGCTTCCCGCAAAAGCTGAAACAGCTTTTCCGAAATTTTACCAAACATCTTTTTTTGTTTAAAAGTACTTTTGGAGGGCCAGAAAGTGCTTTTTGGCCCTCCAAAAGCTTTCCCAAACAGGGCCTAAGACACAACAAGTCTAGTGTTGCAGCCTTTTTTTTTTTTTTTTTGTTAAATTAAAGTTCGCTTGTTGCTCCATTTGTAGATCACCTCGAGTCATGCTGTCCGCTTGGCAGGGTGTTTAAGGATTTCAAGACCCAAAGGGCATTTGAATCTGGAAGTAGGAGGTACCCGCTACCCAGACTGCGGATATGGCTATATAACGAGTGCGGCATTGAACTGCCACGGCCCACGGGCGCGGGTCAATATTAAGGTTACAATGAAGCGTTGTTTGGCTGAATTAACATCTGGAGCACAATAATGGAGCTATATAATCAGTCTCAGACTGCATGAAATTGCTTAAATCCAAATGGTATGATTGATATCTAATGTTAAATATATATGAATATACAACCTAATATTAAGTTCTTAAAATGTTGGCATGTCAAACTACAGCCATCATAACGATTACTGTTGTAGTCAGGTACTTGCGACTTTCATATAAATCTGTGCTAGAGCTGTTTCAAAAGCTATTTTCTTAAATTCATGATTCAAGCTTCAGGGATGTGCTGCAACCATTCCTAGGATTCTTTTGTCTGGTTGCAGTGACCAAATTGAAACAATCCAGATGTATAGAAGTCGGCCGCGTCTTTCAGTAGCGTAAAAGCACAAGTTTGGAACTAGGAAGGTTTGTCCGAATCCCTTTTAATGTTCTCAAGGTTCTTCGAGATCAGTTTCCAGAGCATAACTCGGTGGCAGCCAAAGAAAAAACGATAAAAGCCCGTGATACCAGCAGAGACAAGGGAATGCTGTTGAAGAACAAGCTGATGACACCAATTGCCAAATATACCGCCAAGAAAATGGTCACCCCCGTCTCGAACAACATGGTTAGGCTTCCACGATAGATCACATACAAGGGCCTCTGGAGCAGGCCTTCTTGTATATCGAAGCACTGCTCACTTTGTGAATGATGAAGACTTTAACGGGGTTTCACTTGGTTCCGAAGGGACCAAACCCTCACCGGGTCTTGGCGGCGTCCGTGGCGAGCGGAGCGGGCAGGCAGGCAGCGGTGCGGTGATCATCAGAGGCTCCACTTGCTCAATGGAGTAACGACAGCGGCCGGAGCTGGGAGGCCCTTTGGAGTGGAAGAGAAGAGGTACGCTCAAGAAGCAGCTCTAAAATGAATCTATCGTATAAAACCTGCAATGGCCGTCGTGCAAACCGAAAGCTAATCCTGTCAGCCTTACAGGAGCAGCCATAAGGATTATTGGACACATCAAAGGCACCCCACACTTTTTTTTTTGGGGGGGCATCAACATACGTCATTCAGATGGAGTGGAACGATCCTTGTATCCTGGGTGCCCCCACCCCCTGGCTTTTTCAAGGTGAACTTCGATGGCAGTGTATCAGCGGATGGGAGCTGCGGAGGTGTGGGATTTATCATTAGGGATCATGATGCCAGACTTGTGGCGGCAGGTGGACGCAGGATTTTTGACTCATCAGTGGCGACCGCAGAGCTTCAGGCGGCCTGGGAGGGTGTCTCCTATGCGAGGCGGGTACTTGGTGAGGATCACTTCCTTCTCGAGGGAGACTCGACCACGGTGGTTGGGTGGATCCGGAAAGGGGGGTACTCAGTCGAGGACCGGCCACTGCTTCATGATATCCGTAGAGCGCTGGGGGAGACTGTCTCCTACCAAGCCTCGCACGTATATCGGGAGGCAAACGGTGCGGCTGACTGGGTTGCTTCTTTCGCGGCTCATCATTCGGGAGATTTTCTTTGGACGGGCCACGATGTTGTGCCTGCGTCCTTGCGTAGCATTTTGTTTTCTGATTTTGTAGGCCAGCTTCACGCCCGTCATGTGTGAGCGGCCGATTTACCAAAAAAAAAAAAAAAAAAAAAAAAAAAAAAAAAAAAAAAAAAAAAAAAAAAAAAAAAAAGAAGAAGAAGAAGAAGAAGAAGAAGAAGAAGAAGAAGATGCTACTCGCTTTCACCAAGCTCGTTATCTTTACCTGCTAAAATCTTTTGGGTAGCCCTGAATGTTGAAATGCAATACCAAGTTTAGGCTCACAATGCAAAAGCCAATCGACACCAGCCCAATATAACCACGACCAAACGCATATGGTATCAGCTCTTCTTTTTTTTTAAAAAAAAATTCAGCACAAGCATCGGCCAACCAGTCTAATCTCAATCAGTTGAAACTCTCAATTTGTGAGATCTTCGATTTGAGCATGCATTAGTGATGGTCTCTGACATCAAGAAGAAGCAACACAAGCATATCCGTAGATTGGACAATTTCAGTCGTGAACCCAACATGACTAGGCCGTTCAAAAAGAAAAAAAATGTCATAAAAGGAGTCGTCATCTATACAAAACTATGCATTCGCTTTTCCTAGCAGCACAAGCTCACACCTTAGCCACCCTCCGGGGCAATTTCTTGCCTTGTCACAGGGCTCCAATATGGATACGCACCACCCCCTTGATTCAATACACAAGAATCCTTGCACTCTGGATTGAAAGACAATACAAATTAAGATGGAATGCAGTGATAGAACAGAAGCCTTGCAAAAGAAAAGGTACAACAAAAGAAATCAATAACATGTGAGATAAAGGAAGCACACATTTCAATAAACTCAAGGCTCTTCGATCCCTTGAAATTGGAGAGATGAAGTTAGTCAGCTACAAGGAAAATAGGTCGCAGGAATACGAAACCTACGAAATTGTAACATGAATCACAAGTAGGAGATTGCAATGGTGCAACAACAGGAAAGAACCAACACTATGGAATTAAAAAGAGAAATTAAGATAACAGTGTCAAAACAAAGAAGCATTCCCCAAAATACAAGTGAGAAGGCTTGCTGTCATCCATCATCTGTTACGCTCATCATAAGCTCATGAGCCCTCCTTATTGCCCAACATTCCAATCTATATGATATGTTGGATTTTTTTTTTTTTTTAAGATTCAACATCAAGGACATTCAACTAGGGCATGACATTTTGTACACACAGTACCACTCAATCAAACAGCTTAATTCATGCTTGAGATATTTTTATTCTATCTCCTTGTTCATCATATTATATGATAGCTACGGAGGAAATATTTGCTTTGGTGATCTTCCTATAAGCCTAGTAGCATCGTTGATTCCCCACCTATACTTCCACTAAACTTGCACTTACATGTACTCTAGTCTAAAATTCCCAACTTTAAGACAAGATATTCTATACCTTCCATAAGGGTCTGGATTCATGGATGAAGTTATAATCCAACAGAATTTGAAAACATCTTTAGGGCTAGCTCACAAGCATGCACATACAACCCTCTAAATTAATGCTAGACCTTCAGCAAGTTGGAGGAAAATCAGGCCTACCTATTCGTTCTACTCGTGCATGCCGTGAAACTAGAATGATTGCTCAGGCTTGTGGGTAGCCTAGAATATGCACAAACATGTTATGCTTGAGTCTAGCCCAGGATTAGGTGCCTTGTCCGAAATCTGTCTTGTGATTTGCCTTAAATCAAAATTTTAAAGCCTAAACCTGAATCTAGCTCCGATTATATTGGACTACAACTATTTAAGTATGCTGGCCCATAAGCCAATTTTTACACCCAAGACTAAAGCAGCCCTTAGCATCAACAGGACAGCTCAACTAATTTACACACCTAGATTTAAGCTCATGCAACCAATTAGCAACTGTACAAGGTTCAGCTAGGTTTGACGAAGAAAAACAAATGCAAGTAGATATTGTAATCCCTGTTTATTGTTTTATCTTTTTCTAGTTGACATTTACCATCCCCAGTCTAACTGGAATTCTATCTTCAAAATAACTCAGTAGAAAAGAACTTTAGGCACATACAAATGTGAACTGCAAAAAGGTGAGGGAAAAATACTTGCCATTGTTTAAGGCATACTGCCTATAGAAGCTATGCCTGTATATTACTTGCACTCCAGCTATTGCTCTTATAAAGGTGTCTTTACTACTGCAGCATCTATAGATTTGATATGCCTTCTCATAACCAACCAGATAAGCTCTTCAAATAAGCTCCCAAAAGCCTTTTTTATGAATAACAAAATCATGGGATAACTTGTCCTCACACCCCTAAATTTAATCTTATGCAATAGCAAAAAACTAAAAGGGTTTCTATAAATAAGTCAGGATGAAAATGGAGTATAATAAGTTCCTACATAATTCTAGTTTAATGTCTTATACTTGGAAATCCGCACATTAACTTTAGTTATTCACCCTTTCCCTGGTCTCATTGACTAACACCTTATCATATTTAAACTAAAACGCACCAAAATGACTTCTATATTTATAATAGCAAAATAATTGGTTATATTTGCCCAAGTACTCCTTACACTTGATAAAATAACCCATTCAACATGCCTTTCCCTTTCATTAATGTCTTACGTGCGGAAATTCCTGTCATAATTATTGTCCAATCTCGACCATATTTCCCTGTCTCATGAATCAACAGTCTATCATATTTAAGATAAAACACATCCAAACAACTTCTGCAAAATAATGACAAAATACTTGGCTACATAATGTTGATTTTTGCACTAGTATTCGCTATGCCTGGTAAATGCCCTTATGTTGTTGCTGTTGTCTTTGGCACCTCACATCACCCATTCAACATGCCTTTTCTTCTCACCACCCATGAAGCACTCCAAACACTGTCACAAGCTTCTTCTGAAATTAAGAAACGATTTGCAAAATCTTCCTAACTCTAAATTGTCATTAAATTGCTTATATAAAAAAATTTCTTTAACAGAGTATGTCCTTGCCATGAAAACAATTTTGTCCCTAAACTCATTATGCAGTCTTTGTTCTCTAGTTATCGCTGATTGGCAGTATTATGTTTTCTTCTATTCATTTGCAATCTTTGTTCTTTCATTAGCAGATAGGGTAAGAAGCCAACACCTTAAAAAAAAAAAACAAATTCATATTTTAGTAAATATCCAGTTTGGGCCTCATCTTATCCTAGTTTAACCCACTTGAACTTGGTATTCCATTTGGTTCTTGAGCCAAAACTCTTATCTTACTAGTTAGAACCTCCAGAACTTAGCTGACCAAATTACAACACTCTCTACTACGATTTTCCCACATGGGGATCCCCTTCAATACACCTCCTAGTCATTATAATCATTCACTATTTGGACATACTATTCACCATTTTAAAAAAAAAAAGAGAGTTTGTAAATTTATGCTAGACAGTAATGCTCCACCTACATCCTACAAGTGCCATCTATACAGCTTTAGTTGCAATAGAGCTATTACTACCATTCAAGAAATGCCGAACCGGGTCGTACCGCCCGGTTCGGGCATATAAAACGGTTCCGGCCCCGTATTTCTAGCTAAATCCTGCCCAAAATTGATTCAGTCATTCAGGCCATCCAAAAAATTGATTCAGGCCGAAGAGAGTGTTATTTTCTTTCCAAAAAAATTCACAAATAATATTAATTTAGGTTATAAGAAGGAAGAACCAAGGCTAATTAAGGTGTGCTTTCTTTTCCCTATCTTCTTCCTTCTTTTTTTGAGGGGCTTTAAAAAAATAACTCAAAAATTGCAAAATAAGAGAAGATCATGCCAAAAGAGGCTTGAATTTTTTTTTTATTGTCTTCGTATTAATATTTTTATAATTTTAAATAATTGATAAACTTGTGTACTTGATCGACCAGTTGTAGGAATGGAGTTATCAAAGAAAAAGAACCCCTCATAGTGTGATATTGGCTAGGAGCATGGGCAAAGTTGGAGGGCCTGTGCCAATGGCATCACCTAGCAATCTCAATCAAAAATGACATACATAAAATTAGTTCCAAAGTGTGGCTGCATACTGATACAAAGTTACAGACCTGTAAATGTTTTTGTTTCATTTGCAAAACCATCCCAATGCATGAATATCTCTTCTGAGATGCAGACTACATTATCCAGAAAGTCATGGAGTAGACAGAACAATGCCGTTCAAAAACCTGCTGAGAACAATGCTAAACCTATTGAGATCTGCAGATGATGGGAAAATAATGTAGTTGCCTGAAAGGGACAACACTAGTCCTAATGTTAAAACAATCAATGCATGTTTGCAACCATTTCATTTCGTAAGCAATCAATGTTACATCACACCATAGTCCTTTTAACATTTTCTATCAAAGAACATGCTTCATTGCACAAGTATCAAAGAACAAGTAAACAGAATTTTTCGCCAGGGATTATTTCATACCTATGGCTGCCTTTCTGCAATTTGATTCCCCCCTATTCTACCCAGCCCATGGGCCAGGAGGTGTCTCTTGTGTATGAGCTTGCTGCATAATAAGCACATCAACCGCATGATCATGCAAGAGGAATACTCAATAAATATACCAAACAAGACTGGTTGAATAATCTGATACTGGTATAACAGAACAAAATAAGAGCTCAATAAGCATCTAAAATACAAACCTGAAACATTTGTTGAAAACTCCAGCGCATTCCTGACTGATTGTCAAGTGCATGTTGGTGGTTCACTGGTACTCCAAAATGGCTACCAATTGATAAGTTGGTTGGGTTTACTTGTTCCTATGAAAATAAATGTATGGAGAATTGATTAAAGAATAGGCAGTAATCAAGGTGTATGATGTAGTTATGTAGGACAAAGAGGCATAATCCAGCGAACATGAAACAAACCGTTAGACTGATGGTTTCTTGTGTCCAGATGGGAGTGTCGAACTGCGGCGCATCTGGGGCAATACGAAGTATATCGCTTTGACCACCCACTGTTGGTTTTCTTTGACAGACCTATTAATATAAGATTGGAAGTAAAGAGGATTATCTATCAATGAAGACTAACGTTGCTAAAATATCTCTAACTAAGCTCTTACCTTTTTCTTGCTCGTCTTAACTATCTTTTCTACAAGAGATTCTTTCCTTTTTTTCAGTGGCTGACCTTTCCGCCTTACTTGCACTTGATCATGGATCTCATCATTTTCATTAATCAAACTTCTTTTGCCATTCATGGTATAGGTCCTGAGTTCAGGATCACTAATTAAGCAATCACTTGCAATCAGTTCCTCCATTCCCTCACTTAGAATTTTCATTACAACCTCATAATTATCATCAATACTTGCCCCTACCTCAGCAAATTTTAGGCAAAACTTATATATATTATTGTAGCGCTCCATGGGACCATTGGCTAGTGAATCATTAGAAGAAGAAGACAAGATATGAATGTACTTATAGTCCTTTCGCCACCGTTCCAGAATAAATTGGGATGGGATTTCATACATCTCCAGAAAGTTAAGCACTGATAATGCATGCCTACATATAATACCTCTAAATTGGAAAGAACAACATATGCATCGCAGATCCTGCTCCTGTGAGTTATAAATAACTTCATAATTTCTGTTTTCCATCATATTACCGTCTTTCATTTGTATAGGTTCTTTCACTTCAAAGGTAGAGACAGGCCCATCTACCCTAACTAGTGAAGGTATGCAATACAATATTGCCTTTACTTCTTCTTGGAATTTTTTGAACATGTCAACTGTGTAAATCTTGCGCAGCTGATCTTCCATGTAGAATTTCGATATCAATTGGGGGCTCTTGCTGAAAGAATCTAGATCAGCTTGGATTTCCTTTTCATACTTACTTTGTATAGCTGTCTCATACTTGCAAAGAAATTGCTTTATAGAAGTCTTTGGGTAAATATATCCATCAAAAAAAGAAGTCATACTTTCCTTATGCTGTGTGGTAGACATCCCTGCCCAAAACGCGTCTTTCACAAAAGCTGGGACCCAACAATATCTGTTTTCATATAGCGACTTAAGCCATTCATGTTCTTTAAGCCCGTACTTCTCAATCATATTTTTCCAAACTTCTTCAAACTCATCAATTTCTAATGAGTCATACACTGCTTTTTTCATCATTCCTTTGATCACCTTATATTCAGCATGCCCTCCCAAATATTCTTGCATCCTTTTCATTATGTGCCATAAACATAAACGATGGCGAGCACCTGGGAAGACCTCAACAACTGCTTCTTGTATGGCCTTACAATGGTCAGTGATTATAGCATTAGGAGGAACTCCTGACATGCATGACAACCATGCTTTAAATAACCACCTGTATGTGGCAGAACTTCTATTCGAAAGCAATGCACAGCCTAGCAACACTAAGTGACCATGATGATTCACTCCTACGAATGAAGCCAGAGGTGTTTCAAAATTGCCTGTCAAGTAGCTTGTATCAAATGCAATGACATCACCAAAATACTGATACGCAGCCCTAGACCTACCATCAGCCCAGAACACATTTCTAGCACGTCCTTCTGCATCGAAATCCATCAGATGGAAGAAGTTTGCATTTATAGTCTGCATTTGAATCAAAAACTGCTGAAGGGCTTCAACATCTTCCCGTCCAAGGAAAGAAGAAGACCGTGCTTTTCCAGCAGAACTTTCATCCTCGTTTTCACCAGTTGCAAGCTCTCTCTGTCCCTTTGTGCGCATCACGGGTTGCCTTTTCATTCCATCATATATGTCTTTATGGGACCGAAAATACTTCGACATCGCTGGGTTAACAGGATGGTTGTGTTCAAGAACAACCTCCGTCAAATGGAATAACCCATCAGCATACCTCTTCTGCACTTTAATCTTTGCCTGACAATCTGTTCTAGCTGAAAGCCTCAAGCGATACGAGCTGCAGCGCTCAGAATTCTTGTACACCCTCTTGCCCTCCTTGCAACAGGTGAAAGTGACCTTGTTGCATTGCCCATCTTCGAGGCTGTACCAAGACCTCCTAATCTTAGTACCGAATCCGGTATGACGAGCATATTGGTTATAGAAGTCATACACTTCTTCAAAGGTCTTGAAGACCATCCCCACACGGGGGACTCCCTCATCTGCTCCAGTTGTCTTCTGATCGCCACCAGGCTCTGGCTCCGGCAGATACTCGGGCTCGCCTGCTTGTTTCCCGGCATTTGGCTCCCCCACAGAGACTACTTCCACATCCTTCTCCGGAGGCACTTCTGTGGGATCTTGAGACTCATCTGCCATCCTCTGCAAAAAGAAACGAAGGGTGGCATCCAATTCTGCTCCCAAGCCGTTTTAATTCTACTTTATATTTGATCAAGAAAGCATTTTCACATAACTAAAATGCGACTAGCGAAGGAAAAATACGGAGTCCTACAGAAAGATTTCAACTTTTGATCATCGAACCAAAAAGGGAAGAATCCAAAGAAAAATTGAAACAAAAACGACATGTTTAGCACTGCGAAAGAATATATCAACAGTTCTGAAGTCAATGTCTTTTTCCCGTCAGGAGGCAAAGCGTTTAAACAATAACACATAGAGAGCCAGGATTTCCGTCCAAACCCTAACCCTAGATCGAAACCCTAAAACCTCGACAACAAATGAGACCGAAGAGAGCGGGTAACGGATTAGAGAGTACCTCAGATAGAGTTCCACTTTTGGATTCTTCCAACCTAATTCCCTTCAACTGAGAGAGAGAGAGAGACAGCGAGAGGGTTGCCCCCGGTAAGAAGAGGGGAAGCCAGGAAAAGCGTGGAGAGAGAGCTATTAGGGATTCCCTAAATTATAGGTCGAACCTTCCCTGTCCAACCCGATCGAACGTGCCACGTCTGTTAAACATAATACATCAGAGAATTAACACGTGGCGGACTCTGACGGCTTCTAGGAAGGGTGAAGACGGGACGAAGCCGGAACGATACAACGAAATGGTGGAACAGCCAACAAACTTTTTCATGAATAAGAACTCGACACGTTTCTGAAGAGAGGCCTGCTCTAAGTGCTGTTTGCTGTTCGACTAGGGAGAGATGCACGTGTTGTATACGGATTTGTCAGAAAATTTTTGAAACAAAATGATATTGCTATTTATTCGGTCTACTCCAACTACATCTATGAATGAGAGGATGCAGACAATCATAGGTGGTTCACACCATCACTAAAATCTCCAGATTGCTTTCCCTTAGTTTACATCCTCTCAACCATTACAATTTATGACAGTATCAGCTAATGATAATCTTATAGCTATAATAATAATAATAATAGCAGCAATATTAAAATTATTGATTATCAAATACTTTTATTAGGCCTTTACAAAATTCTTTATATTATAGATGCCTTTAAAGGTTTCCAAAGTTGATCCTTTGTATAGTTTAAAAATTATTTTTAATATTGAATGATTGAATTTTTTCATTGATATCATTGTTCGCAACTATATCTTTTGATCCTCGCTTTTTTTTTTTGGTGCCACTCAGCTATCTTTATTCGTCGGTTTAGTTTATCAATTCGAACCTTACCATATTTTACTTGGTATCATATGAAAAATCATTATTTTTAATCTTATATATTTCCTGTGTTGCATGAGCTTATTGGTTGTCTTTATTATAAGATATGTTCAAGTTGCACCTATCCTATCCAATTAGTTTTTTCCTTCTTCTCGTAATCCAACAAAGTTTAAAATGTGCAACCCTGGTCACTCCACTTGTGATTGGAGTTTCTATTGTAAACTGAAATTAAATCTATAGCCCACCACTCCAAGTCTTCCCTCGGTGATATTAATATAATGTAATATAAAAATTGGTGATTCTGAATTTCTTATGTAACTTTGGTTTCAAAGCTAAATTAGGTTGGATAATTGCTTCTGTATCTAGGATTATAAATGAGTCCCATTGGATTCAAGATCAACTCGATATATCCTTTATGCATACTTGAATTTACTTTTGGTCTAAAATCTAGGTCCAAATTTGATCGGCTAATTGGTAGGTCTGAGTTAGAATCGATTAAATTTCACATTAGGTCCGGTTTAAAACTAAAAGATCACCCATTTAGTTGAATTACATTTTTTTTTTTTTGGTACAACGACTGCTCACCCTATTCTAGTATAGGTGCAACCAACCGAATCAAGAGCGAGAACCTGGCACAACGGTGTAGGAGGAATCCTCTGGTGTATCCAAAGAACCTCTCCGAAGTGCTGAGCCGCATAGGAGGCAACCTAGTCACGGCCTTGTTCGCCTTTCGGTACGTATGCACTGCCTGAAAGGCGTTGCAGTCTCTCATCATCCGACGGATGTCCTAGAGTAGAGGGCTGGTATCCCCTCTCATCCCTCCTCTCGTATTCAATCGGTCACCGTGGCCGAGTCCCCCTTCCAGAATGATGCGCTCTGCCCTCAACTTCCGTCTTGCATAGGAAATACCTTCTCATGCTATCCTGAGCTCCGCCCTGCAACTGTCAACCCATCAGTGCTTTGCCCTTCTGCAGCAATCAACTGAGTCAAGACTCCTGATCATAAAATCCACACATGCTCTATCTCCATCACCAGCAACACTACCATCGAAATTCATCTTGAGATGGTCAGAAGATGGGGGCGCCTAAGAGACAAAAACGGTCCTGGACACTATCAGCAAAGCGAGGGTCCCAGATATCCCTAGCCATCCTAGATGAAGTCGCCGTAGTGGCCTGAAGAGTGGCTCTCTCCACTACACTTATCAGCGGCACCTGCCTGTTTTTGAAAATTCGAGCGTTCTTGTCCAACCAAATGTGATTCGCCAATTAGGCACAAATGATTCTCCACTCCATCATCCTCGGGCTCCGCATGGCCTCTCTTATCTGGTGTAGGAGGTCATCAGTAGATCGGATGGCCTGGGGCCAAGAAAAGACAGCCCTGTTCTAGATCTATACGGGCCGCGGGCACCTTGAGATAAGAGGCTCTGAATTACATTTTTTAGGTAGCCTTTTTGCATTGTTTAATTTTGTAAGCCCATATCTGACTTGACTGAAGGTTGAGACTTTATATGGGATCAATTCTTATTGGGTTTTAACTTTGGGCGTCACTCACGTTTAAATCGAGTTCCAGTAAGCAGTAGATTCCAAATTGCGCGTGATCTTGGGCTCGTAGCTTCCTTCCTCCTACCATTCCACGGTCCAGGCCTTTGTAAAGTTTTCCTTATTCTTCATTATACTTATGGAATATTCTTACAAGATTCGTCATTCGTAACAAGTTTTTTTTCCGCTGATTTTTGAAATATCTTAGCATGAAAGTAAAAGCAAGCAATGTTCCACGGAACATCCCAGCCATGTTAAGATGGGAGAACTAATAAAGTGGAGTAGCAGAAAGCCCCCAAAGTTTGATGATTTTTATTTTTCAAAAAGCCAAAAACACATGGAGATGGTATGGCTAAGTTTTTGCAATCTTTTATCTTTTACTGTGATTAATGGTTAACCAAAGAATTTCAATAAATATCAATATCTATTTTATTAATATTATTTTCTCTGTCTATTTATAATTTTAATTTTTATTAAATTATATTTTGGATTTTTATGTTAGAAATTTGTTTTTCAAAACCGGAACAGCAAAATATTAGATCTTTTATATACGTATTTGCTCGTAAACTTTTACTGACGATATATATATATATATATATATATATATATTGCTAATGCGGATGGATCATACCTGACGGGAATGGATACATCCAATAAAGTCAAAAAATAGGATACCTCGGAGTGCCAAAGGCAACTCTCCATCACCAGTCCACAAGGTGCCTCCGGAGTGACAAGCTACATACGCAGCCACCCAATCCGCAGCACCATTGCCTTCACGGTAAATATGCTTGGCCTGAAAGGCCCATCCATCCATCGCCATAGCCCAAATGTCACGGAGTAAGGGATAGTCACTACCGCCACCCCTTGGACCCCTCGGATCCAACTGATGACGGTGGCTGAATCACTCTCCAGGATGATGGACCTAGCCTGTAAGACGCATCGGGCATGATGAAGGCCCGCCCAAGCTGTTCTCAGCTCCGCACTCAGAATCGAAGTGTCAAATAACTGACTACCACCGGCAGCCACAACCCTGGCAGACGGGTCTCGAATAACAAAATCCGCGCCTCCCCTCGTGCCACCATCCAGGACAGACCCATTAAATTTGACCTTGAGGAAACTTGGAGGTGGGGGGCTCTTAGGTGAAGAATACCGTACGAGATATTGCCGAAGCAGAGTGAGAACCCCAGATGTCCCGAGCTATCAAGATCCCTCCAACAAGGATGGTGTAACACAACTCTGCCGCCTGCATGCGAACACTCTCGACCACAAATCGTGGCGACATACGTCGTTCGCCGAAAGTACGAGCATTCCTGGCCAGCCAGATCTGGTAGGCCACTCAGCTCGCTCGAACAGTCTCCGGACGAAACACTGGGGACTCCGAGCCCTGACGCATGGCCTGTAAGAATAAGTCCCTACAGCGCTGCACCACCTGTGGGACTCCTGCCAGACGCCAAGTACCCCTATCCCATGTGCATCGAAACAGGGCATGGTCTACCGTCTCGGCCACACCGCAAACCCCACACTCCAATGGGATCCTCACACCTCGACCTTCAAATACAGCTCTCGTAGGAAGACGGTCCCAGACCACCTTCCTGAGGAACAACACGACCCTTGGGTGGAGCCCCAATCGCCAGATCCAGGCACAATTCGGGCCAGGCTCGTACTCCCGCCTAAGGATGCGGGAGAGATCGCCCATCCTGACCCTGGATCTGGTCGAGGAACTCCACACTCGTACATCTGGTCCACCACTCTGTGGTAAAGAGAGTGAGCGGACCCGCTCCGCCAGATGCTCCCCGAAGAAACGGGCCAACCGAATCTCATCCTAACCGGCCACCGCAGGGGTCATGAGATCACAGACATGTAGACCCTCCCCAGCCTCGACACTAACCGTAGTTGGCCAAAGCCGCAGAGGAAGGCCATCGACCCATGGGTCCCCAGCCACATCGATGCTCCGCCTGTCGCCTATCAGCCATCGGGTGTGACTCGACATCAGAGGCAAGTACCTCGCTATCTCACGCCATAGAAAAGAGCATCTCCGCCCTCCTTAGGCTCAGCCCTCCGGGCCTGCCCCCCCATAACGGATAGTCATGATCCGGCTCCAAAACCCCTGTGGCTCCAGGATGAAACAGGAAGCATGCCGGACAATGAGCAGCTCTCGTCTCTCCAGGAGAGATAGCACCCTTAGACCACCCTCCCTGAAAGGGAGGCATATACTCTTCCATTCCACCAGGTGCATCCCACGGCCCCCTCCATGTGAGCCCCATAAGAAGCCCCGAAGAAATCGCTCGATCTTCAGTAGAACTGATCTTAGCACCACTGTATTTGCCATAAGATAGATGGGCATGGAGCTCAATACAGATCGAATCAGCGTTACTCTGCCCATCATATACAGAGACGCTGCCCGCCAACCCTCTAGTCTACTCTGGACCCGTTGCACCAGCCCGGTGCACTCGGAAACTCGCAGTCTCCTACCCAAGATCGGAACACCCAGATAGGTCCAGGTCCCGTCCTGCTCGGGCATCTCCAGAATCCTCCGAATCCCCCGTTGAACCCTGAGTGACGTACTTGGGCTGAAGGAGATGGCGGATTTCTGGGCATTCACTCTCTGACTGGATATAGTGCAGTAGGCGGCCAAAACCCGCCTAATAGCCTGAGCATCCGCTACGCGAGCCCGAGTCAGGAGGAGGCAGTGATCGGCAAAGAGTAAATGTGATATCGGTGGGGCCCCTGGAGCTGGGACGTAAGCCTCCAGCTCTCCGGCGGCGCACGCAGCCCGCAGCGACTGAGACAAGACATCAGAAGAAATGATAAACAAGTACGGAGATAACGGGCATCCCTGCCGAAGCCCCATAGTAGATCTGAAAAATGGAGATGGAGAGCCGTTGACCAAGATAGAAAACCTCGGTCCTCGGACACACCCCAGAACCCACCCAATCCATGTCTCATGGAACCCAGACTCTCCAAAGCTACCCTAAGAAAACTCTACCTGATTCTATCATAAGCTCGTTCCATATCCAGCTTGACAACCATCAGGCTTCGCCGCTTCGAGGCCCGTCGAAGATCCTACATCATCTCTTGGGCCACCATGACCACCCTGCTCCTGACAGATAATATCAGAGAGGAAGGGCTTCATACGATCCATCAGTATTCTTGCCACAACTTTGTATAAAGTTGTGCACAAACTGATCGGCTAAAATGGCTCGGCTCGGCCGCGTCTTGACGCTTTGGTATAAGCGTGACAAATATGGCCTTCCAGTCGTCCGGCATCCCTGCCCGACTGAAAAAACACAAAACCGCTTCTACCACTGCAATCCGGACGATACCCCAATATCTCCGGAAGAGAAAGGTGGGAAGCCATCTGGACCAGGAGCCCTATCCTCACCCAATGCCCAGATAGCCTCACGCATCTTCCTCTCCGTTACTGGTCGAACCAACATAGCATTCTCAGCCATAACAATTTGGAAAAAATAATATTTTTCTAAAGGTAAGCAGAAAGCTATAAACACCGAGCCCATTCCCAATCCATCATGATGCAAAATTTAGAGCGTATCTAAAAACATAAAATTTCAAAAAGCCTTAAATTATAAATTATTATTATTATTACTACTATGACTGTTACTACTAATATTATTATTTTATTATTATCACTATTATTTTATATTTATTTTAATTTTTTTTTTTTCCAGTTGTTTCGGAAAATCGGAAACGAGAATGATCTAAACCCTACAAATGATAACACGTGGTCGATCGCGGGAGCGTCCGTACCCAAAAGTTTTTTTCTTTTTGCGCTTTAAAGTAATTTACTATTTTTACCCTACCTCTTTAAAAGTTTTTTCTTTGTTTTTTAAAAGGCCAAGGTCTCCCTCCGGTTCAAATTCCCTTCTACTTCCTTCCCAAGGAAACGGCAACGGAGGCTCCTCTCCTCTGAAAAAAAAACCCTAATTAATTTCTCCTATCGAAACGCCTAATCGATCTCGCCTTCGCGGGAGAAGACGCAGAGGGATAGAGATGGATAGTATCCAGATTCGCTTCGCCGTTTCGCTGGTAACCTCTTTCTTGCTTGCGGCCAGAGCCCTCAAGCGGAAGTCGGTCGATCTCTCCGGTGTTCTTGTCGGCATCCCGGTGATGGTGATCCACATGCTGGCCGGCTACAGGTTCGATTTTTTTTTTTCCAGTTCTTCTCTCTCTCCTCTTCTCTTTGTATCGGGATATGCTCCACTGCTCTGATCGTTCTCTGGGAATCTTTTCGAAGGTTTGCAGCTCTGCTTCTAGTCTTCTTCTTTACGTCATCCAAGTTGACGAGGCTTGGAGAGGAGAGGAAGAGGGACATTGATGCGGAGTTCAAAGAAGGAGGGCAGCGGAATTGGTGAGATTTAGCACCTTTCGGTATTCGTAATAGATTCCAGGACTTTCTCAAGCTTCTTTGAAAGAACTCTTTCTCCTCTTGATTTAAAGTTTTGTCTTTTACAGCATATTTATTATAGTTAGCTCGAACTCTGGCGGTCTATCTGATCACAAATAGAAAAAGGTCTTCTTGAGCTGCCAAGAAGATTTAACTCGTGACTCCAAATATGGACCTTAATTTGGTCTTTATTCTAAAGTTCGGCTCAGTCAGTTCAAGAGCGTTATACCGTTTACTGTATCACCAAGAACATCAGATAGGATTCGAGCTTTATAGGACTTTTTTTTTATAATTATTTTTTAAAGCCTACCTTTGATGTTTGGATTGAGTCCATTGTTTTATCATGTTGTTGGAGGATCTTTACAACTACAATCTGTTTGTTGTGTAATATTTTTATGCTTAAGCTGTAAAGCCTATTCCATGTTTGCTTTAAAGCTTAGCTCAGTTTCTTTTTTGAAAAATCTTCTTTTTTTAACCAGAATGGCGAGGTATGACTTGTCAAATATTTGTTCCTTTTTTTCCTGTACCATGTCAATGAACAGCAATTGAATTGTTACAGTTTCCGATTATATGAACAGAAAGAAATGATTTTTCTTGGAATTGATTATACTTTTATTCCTTTTCACCATTTGAGCATCAACATTTAATCAAGATGTTAGCTTGTTCTCTTTGTTGGTGATTAAGTGATAATTAATTATAGGGGTGATAATCACAAAGTTATCTAGTTTGTAATAGTATTATATGAAGTTTGATTGGTTTGTTTATGGCAGAATTATTTCAAAATAAGTGTCTGAAAGCATATCAAAACTATATATAAGTAGGGTAGTTTGGTTTTACAAATGTTAGGGTGAACATACCTATTGCCTTGCCAGAAAAGAATAATGTCTTTACCAATCTCGAGGTGATTTATTGAGTTTTTCCTATTTTTATCATAAAATAGCTAAAAATTCAAGACACCGGTATTCTTTGTTATGTATAAAATGAGGTGCCTATAAGGGTTTTATTCGGTATTTCTTTTTAAGAAAAGTATTTCTTGTAATGGTTCAAGGAGTTAAGTTTGAACAAGGCACTTGCAGACTTGGGTCTGTGCCCAAACACAAATAGCTGTGTCGAGTTCATATTGAAAGCCTTGGAACTTTGCTTACTGTTACTGACCATCCATAAATCATTGCAGCACATTGAAACAAAACAGAATTTCAAAGCAAATGTCTTACCACATCTTTTCTAATGGAGGCATGTCTGTCTTTGCAGGGCACAAGTTCTGGCAAATAGTGCAATTGCGGCAATTTTGGTAATCATATTTGCAGCAATAAATGGTGGGCAAGATAGGTGCTTGGACACAAAACAGTCAAGTCTCACGACTGGCCTTCTTGGTGGTATCATTGGTCATTATGCCTGTTGCAGTGGTGATACTTGGTCTTCAGAATTAGGAATGCTTAGCACTTCACAGCCACGACTAATTACAACCTTTAAGGTAAAAATCTTCGTGTGCCTAGAGACATCATTCCATGTACTGGGGTAACTAGTTTGACCTTACATTGATGTTCCTAAGATTTGCTTTAGCATAAGTAAGAATGGATGAAGAAACAACATATTTACTTTATGGTTATACCTCTTCTTGTCCGTCTGACTAGTGCCTATTTGATGACACAGCCAATCATCTGTTCTTTATATTGTTCTGTGGCTCTGTATATAATTGAATTGGATGGTAATGAATTAGACAAACAGTTCTCCCTCTTTGCCATCAATAAGAATTTGCATTCTTATCTGTTTTCATCAATAATTGAGCTTGATTAATGATCTAGAAGGTATATGGAAGATATTCCAACTCTTAACCAAGGTAGATCATGTCCTCATATGACTGCATTTCTGTTGGTTAGACAGGCTAATTATCTGGAATTCCTAAGTCATGATTTTAAATCCTTTTTTGAAGTTAGAAGTAATGATAATTTTATTTTCATCCAAGTGGATAGAAATTCTACAAGATTTTTAACTAATTGTTAAGATTCAAGTATGTTGCATTTGTAATCTCAAGCTTGCATTGTAGTGCACTGTGATTTTGGTGTATAACTAAATTGATCTAGCTGAAGTGTATGTTTATGTCCAAATATGTAATTTTGCATTTACTAACCCACTCCTGAACTATCAATCTGAGAACAGGAGAAATCCCATGACGTTTCTTTGGCATGCAACCAGATTGGCTATTTTGTTACAGCTAGTTTTATATAATCCATGTCAAGTAGCTATTATTCTACCATGTTCTACGACTACGATCGTTAGAATTTATTGCTTTGAGCTTATAGAAGGAAATCTTTTCTTTTCCTACTTAAGATGCCACCAAAATGCTCTTATTATCAAGATTTTAAATCCTGTGGGATGGCTATCTCTATTTTCTCATGGGATGGGAGACGCCACCATCTTGATCCATCTCGACACTTGGGATTTGGATGTCCCAGAACATGCCGATTGAGATGTTGGGATGATGGTGAGACGATCCCTTCCCGACACCTGGGAAGGTACCCCATCCTGGCATCTTGTAAGGTGTCCCATCAAGATTTGAAACCATGCTTGTTACTAAATATCTAGTTTTAATGATTGTATGACACCTAATAGCCGATACATTGTTTTTAAGTACTCAAAAGAGGACGAAGTTTTAGTAGTCATTTTTCGATTTCATTTTGATCAGACAGTCCGAAAGGGCACAAATGGTGGAGTCACTATAGATGGAACTTTAGCAGCTGCAGCAGCTGGCTTTGTTATCGGTCTGGCTTTTGTCCTTGTTGGGTTGCTTACAACAGAATGTGCTGGAGATGTGGCTTGGAGGCAGCTCCTGATAATACCTATAGCTTCAGCAGCAGGGCTTTGCGGAAGCATGATGGATTCGTTACTGGGTGCCACACTTCAGTTCAGTGGATATTGCACATTGCGCAAGAAGGTAACATGACACTTTGCAAATCATTCTGTTTTTGTTTAGGCCAATGAACTTGTGCTGTCAAAGATGCCACATACTTTTCAAGTCCATTGTCCAGATTCCTTAATTTCATATTAACATACTCCCTTAATATGTATAATTTTTCAAATTTTGTGATTATCTTGGAATATTATTCTTCTTGTGAAGGTGGTTGGAAAACAGGGACCAACTGTGATCAAGATCTCAGGAATGAACATTCTGGACAATAATGGGGTCAATGCAGTATCAGTATTGATAACTACACTACTTACCTCCATTACCTGCATGTATGTCTTCTAAGCACTTGGCCGGATGCTCTCATCCTTATTTATCACTCATTTGACAATAAGTGGTAGATCGTACCTATAGTTGTACCATAATAAGCAAATAGTTAGCCACTGTGCCTCTTTTTTTTTTTTTGGGGGGGGGGGGGGGGGGGGGGGGGTTGTGGTTGGGTCCTGTTTTTGTTTCAATTATTGCATATTGGTTTGATGTACTAACGTCAGGCTGCTAAACTCCTAAGACTACACTCATCTGTATTGCAGTATCAATGCAGCAGTTATGTGAATTTTCTGAAGGAATGTCCACTTCACTCTGCAATGCAACTTTGTGTGTCTGATAAGCAGAACTTCTAAAAACTTCTAAAAGATCTTCATTTACCTCCTCTGATAGTAACAGTTTAACACCTTTTGGAAAGCTTGGTTAGACTAGTGACTTCATCACATTATCAAAAAGGTAATGTAGATGGATGCCTTGCATGTTAATTTGCATTTCTTCTTATGCTAGTGCTGACATCCAATGTTGCATTCTTTTTTACCTAAAGGTGGCTGTATTTAACACGCCCTAGTATAGATACAAGCACTTAAATCCGAAACTAAATGTCATGAAATTGAACAGGATTGGAGAATTTAGCATGGTCAAGATAGACAGTGAGGCTCTTGGCACAAAATGAACAAAGATGGAAATGAGAGACCTGATGTCTAGTACCTCAAGCAGCGTAATCAATTCTGCATTCTCAAGCCCAGTTAACCCTTCAAGCGCAAAATTTGTATTTGATCCTCGCCTATAGAGGTTTGTACCTCTCTGCATGAGTTGAATTACAAAGAAAGAAATGATGCAGCAAAGCAATGCAAAGTACACACTAATATATTACGGGTTCTAGCATATATTCCAAAGGAACATAGTTGTTCACAGCATTCTTAGAGACGCAAAAACAATGTAAGCAAGTAGTCCACATCAGAGCTACATATTTTATTTTAGACAGAATACTTCAAACTCCAAATACAAAAGAGATATAGGGCATTCTGGTATTATGTTGTTCCACTTTCTTTTCTGCATGGTTAACTGCAGCAGCAGCAGAGGCAGTCTAGGCAGCACTCGCAGGTCTCATAGCAGCAGAAGCAGCAGCACAGTGCGAACAAGCTGCAAAGGAATTAGACAAGAAGAATGATTAAATCAATAAGTGAAATATATAAAATTTGGAAGGTAAAACCAGGAAGGCTAATCATACAGCTGCAGACATGACAAAAAATTGGTGAGGCTGATTCATCTCCAAATAAAATATGACATATCTTATCTTGCTACAGTTATGGAGGCTGTTATAAATTGACTATGCCTACGTAGTGTAGCGATACAGTTGAAGGCGAGTATATACACCCCCCTTGTGCATTAGTGTATGCTGTTTGTTTTTTGGAAATAGTTTGCATTTTATTAGTTTAGTGTAGTATTGTTTTCTTTCTTTCTTTCACCCCAGTGAGCGGGCACCTCTTTTTTTGTCCAGATGATTATATAATAAGTTTGATTATTTTTTACTATTATAATTTGTTCTTTTTTTCTCGATTCTATTTGGTGATCTTTGCAAACTTCTCAGAAATTCTTGAATAAATTTTGAGAAAAACAATAGAGACTATAGCAGAATATTGCTCATATTGAGAGAATCAATTTCCACAAGAGGTCCGTAATTTGTATGAATAAATATCCACAAGAGAGACTTCCAGGTTTGCCTCTATGATGCACGGTAAGAAAAGATCGCTTTCATTTACATACTTGGGTCTCGATGTTTTTGGTCCAGAAATCACGGACAATAAGTCAGACAAGTGACAGCGGTACCAGAAATCACGGGGACTCTGCGCACTGTCCTGCTTTGATTTATGCCTACAAATTAGAAAACCACAACGGTACCACTCCACACAAACCCGAAGCCTTCTCCAAGTTCTGACATCTTAAGCTCGTGTCAGGAGCGACCATGTCGTTAGTCCAAGAAAAATCCTGGTAGTTGCATGCAAAAGACAACAGTTTTTTTTTTTTTTTTAACATTCGAAGGGGCTAATCTTTACCCTATTTTTTAAAAAATCTATGTTTGGTATAAACCAATCAAAACGAAAGTTTTTTTTTTTGAAAATATCCAGAGGGATTGATCAGCGAATTAAGAATATTATTTTTACCTTAAAATAATCATTAGATTTATTGAGATATTTCACATTCTTAAGATACTAATTGATATGATCATACAGAGTTTCCCACACCACGGACCAAAGAAGGAACAGGAGTTGGCTTTCCTTCTTTTCTTTTCTGTTTAAGATACTTTCTATCATAATTCATCAACGACCCCAAAGCAATCCCATCCCAACTCTGACGCCGTATCCGCCCGAAAGCGTAAGAAAAAGAGTTTCTTCCTTCCTCCCGCTGGCACACCATCTCGAGGTGCCGAATTGAGTCCGAGCCAGAGAGAAAGCACCGTCCGATGTTCATCGGACGTCAGGCATCACCCAAGCCAAAAAATTCGAAAAAAGAACAAGAGAGAGAGAGAGAGAGAGAACCAGGCGTAGAGGCAGCCCTTGTCCTCGTTGCGCTTCTGGACGTGCTCGAAGTACGACATCTCCTGCAAGCTCGGCGGCGCGTCCATCTTCGCTCTCAGTTTCTTCTCTTCTTCTCTCTTCCACACGATATATAATTTATATCCCCAAAGTAATCAAACGAAGAGAGACAGAGAGAGCGATAGGAATTTTGCATCCAAAGGAAGGAAGGAAGGAAGGAAGGAAGGAAGGCTCCATCTGAATCTTTTTTTATTCGCAGTCTCTTTCCTATCTTTGTTCCTACCACCAACCCGGCCCAATTCCCCGTATCCGGTTTGATTAGGCCCAATAGAGACGATCTGGATTCCAACAAATAGAGGAAAAATAAGACGGATTTACCCTAACCGATGGGCGCATGCCGTGGATTGATGCGCCTCCAGAAAATTAAAAAGGTATTGCTGCAGGGCCCCCGCTGTTTCCAAACCTACTATTGCCGAGAAATAAATTATTTATTATTTATTTATATATATATATGTGTGTGTGTGTGTGTAATATAATAGAAGTTTATATTTGGTTGCGAAGTATGTAGGGCCTAGAACGACACCACGACCACCCACCTCTAAGATGCCCATCCTGTCATGTCCGGTGGATAAACTAGGGTGGCAAATGAAAGGATGACTGGTGGCAGTACTGTTTGGCACTTTCCTATTTAAGAGAAGTTAAGACAATTTTTAACAACACCTAAATCCATCAAAAAAATAATTTTCAGACAGCGAACACAGCGAAAATAGGGCTTTGGCCGTATCTTTCATGCAAAATGATGTCTCACCACTTTTGCGTTGAGATCTATAGAATGCATGATCTAGTAGCTAATGTGCCGTGAAAACTGTTCTTTTTCACAATTAATACAACTCGAGCTTATAAAAATATGTAATTTTTGCTATTCCTATAAGTTAGGGTCATGGACTTAGCTTCTCCTGCCAAGCCTAAATTTTTTCTTATTTGGTCATTTCAACCATCAAATTACATCATTCATGCTAAAAGTATTTTTAAATTTTTTTCGCACGTCGTATTATTTTAAATATCAAAATTATTACTCCTCCTATGGTCGCATCTTTCTATAAAAGAGAGAAAGTTTGGGTTTGATTTTTGCATGGCGTATCTCCAAAAATCCGGATATGGATAATTATAGTAGGTGTTAATTTTTCTCTCTCTCTTAAAATAAAATTTAGATTTAAAATTTCAGTATCCATGAGATGATCATGAAATTGAGAATGGGCAATAATATGTTTCCTAGGTGATGTTATTTGACATATCTCAAACAAGATTTGCGACTCCAACGTTCAGTGGATTATCTAGGAGTTGAGAATGGATATTTCCCCAAAAGAGTTGCCACTGGACCACCGGTTCCTCATTAAACTGAGGGACACGGTCCTAGATCTACTATTAGTTTGACTAATGTAATCGGATCTAAGGGTAACAAAGTGTTTCCCTTCATAAGCTGACTAATTTCTGTTGCGGGGCCCAAACGCATCACCAACAAGTTTTCCTGCATAATTGACTAATTACATGTGGCAAGAGGACATTGGTGTAATTTTCAGAATTGGTGCGGTTAACAACTGAGTTTGCGGTATAGAACATCGATTCAAAAGTTCTGCTTGGCCACTGGATAGAAGATTTTTGGCAATAGATTTGGACCTTGTGCCATTTCTCTTGATTTATTTATAAAAATAGTTTACATTGGATTGGCAGAAGCTTCAAACAAAGAACGTGATCGAGTAGAAAAAAATATTTGAGCAGGTGGTTTCATCTTTAACGGGCTTGGTTTCATCTTCACTCTTCAGTCATTAAAAGAAGACATCCCAAGAAGTGGTTTGGCCTGCTCAAAATAATATGATTGGAAAGAAAAATATACCAAAAAAAGAGACAATGCTGACCAACTAACCTGGTCCACCTAAATCTGATGAAATCCAAAAGAAAATAATAGATTCTATTAAGACAAGTTGAAATATAGATATGTTGAACGACAAAGACATGTTGAAAGCAACCTAACAAATAAAGAAGAGATGTCCCACCCACCACTGGGTTGCTGTCATCGAACAAAACCGGATAGAGCTTAGCAGGTCATTTTAGCTTTGCTGTCATTTTTGACTTTGTTCATAGTGAGCAACGCCGGTTTATCTGTTTCATTATGTGCAACCAATGTAAGGCATAATAACTTCCTCCTGAAATCAACTCTTCCACATAATTTTAAGAATTTAGCCTTTGCCTTCGAATGCAGTTTGTTGTAATGTGGAATCGCAGAACGCATCCAGTCACAAGAACTGTTGATTGGTCTTAATTTATTGACAGACAACCACATGATTTTGAGTTGGCAACGACCAATCCGTTCATTTCAAACAGAGTGACGTTGGCTCAGAAATGCTCTGCAAGCATATTGACAAAAACAGAGCCGTCGGTTTGGGGTCTCCTCTCCTCCGGTAGGTGTTGACAATAAGCATTCATCACATTCCTGATGCATGGCCGCTGGGGTAGGGTTTGGATTGCACCTTTCGCACGACAGAATAATTGATCCCTTTTCATGACATTTGACTGTTGGATCACATCCTGTACAGAAATTAAAGCATTTCGAACTCTTATTCATCCATCTGTATAGATCTTGAAGCAACTATTGCACAGTCCAACGGTAGATTCATGTGAAGAAAGATAAATCCTTCTGTTGTCCTGATGCTGCACAGAAGAGATCGATCAACTACAAGATAAATATGTGCATTCATGGGTTTTTTTTCCTTTTATTTCAAAAAACAAGGTATACTCAAGGTCATGTTGGTATGATAGCATCCATAACTGAAAATTGTTTACGGTCTACAGGGTTGAATTATGGCCGTAATAAACTACATGAATCTGTATCCCTGCAGGTGCCAACCAGCTGAGTTGATGAACTTACTAATAGTAGGATACCAATGAGTTGAGTTCAATCCCTGCTCTCAACGGGATTTTGGCCAGGCTTTTTCCTTAGTGCACAAAAATAATAATGTGCCCCTGCTTTCTTGCAGTGATGCCCACCAGCAAGGAGAAACTGGATGAGATCATTTGACAAGCTCACTCCAGCAACTGATCGCACTAAGCACAAAAATGGTAGTAAGAATAACCAACAATACATCAGCCCCGTACCAGATTCTGTCAATCAACCTCATCTTCAAGAGGGGCAAGAAACAAGTTTGCCACTTGTAATATATTCTCGCAGAATAATACAAATGTGGTACAGATAATGGCTGTGAAAAATACTTTGAGAAAACACAGCTTCCCTGGCCTAACAACAGCAGCAATTCAATACAGGAAGCTTAACAAGGCATTCAGATGCGTTCAATAACATGCTGGTGGAGCAAACCACATCTCTTACCAACCAAAATAGTGGTATTGAGGCGGAGATAAACCCCAGCTATGTGGGGTTGGCGGTTTCCACGTCTCTCACCAAGCAAACTAGAGGTAACGAGGTGGAGATAAATCCCAATTATGTGAGGGTAGCAGCTACAAGAGGAACCCTAACAGGTGTTACCAGGACAGCTGTGTTTCTGGTAACCGGTTGGAATGTAGCAGCAGTTTCAAGACGCTCCCAGATCAGCCTTCGCCTCTCCTCCATCACCCCACGCTTGTCTTCCTCCTCTTGGAACTTCCTTTGGCAAGCCAAAAACAGATCCCCATCCATATCAGAGAACATCTTCCTTATGTTCATTGTTACATTCAGAACAGACTGGCTCCAGTGACACCGGGCATTCCTTTCTAAAGCTGGGTAAATAAGGGGCAGAATTACTTGCCGATTCTGTGCAATCAGATTCATCAAGTGATCATTGTTCCACAAGAACAGGGCCCGCTCGGCAACCTGAAACATTTTGTTTTTCAACAGCAATAAGCAAAAGGCAATGCGTACCTCTTTCTTTAGCTACAGATGTAGAGCTGTATTCAGGAGCACAGACTTGTCAAGTACAAAATTAAAACAGTAACATCACAATATAGCATATAAGAAAAATTGCTAGGAGATAGATGCTGTAGGAACAATCATGAATCATGGCAGAGTTAAGGCAATAAGGCATCTAATAGCATGGCCATATGACAGACATAAAATGGGTTACAACAACTTCCAACCTTAGGAGAGGCTAAAAAACTTGAAGATCTTCCTAATTGTTGAGGGTAAATGATTGTTTTTTCGGGAATACGCTCCTGTTCAAGATAACTGTCGTAATACCCAACTAGTTTTTTCAGAAGCTCGGAACAGTTTACTTTTCTTAGAAACACTAGTAGCCATGAAATCAGGCAGAAGGATACGGTTTTAGAATCAAGTTCAGCCGGAAAGGGGTATGAAGGAAGATACAATTCCGTAGGATAGATATAGCTGCGGATGTATTCATGAAGAAAAACAAATCATCAGAGATATCATAAAAGGGCTTTAGGTGCAAATGGCTCAATATATAGATGCTATAGGAAAGGTGCTACATTGGTAACATAATCAAAGTGCATATTCAAGGAAAGTACTTTAAGCTGGAGCAAACACCACGTTAAGGGCCTGCTTGGATATTCCTACAGGATTAGGTTGAAAATCTTGCAGCAATCAAGCCTCTTGGCCCATCCAACTCGTATCTTATAACGATCAGCCCAAATCCAAGCCCGAAACCCAGCTTTTGGGCTTTTCGAAAAAAGACCCATGGAGGGTTTTTTTCCCTTCCCACAAGATTTGGGTTAGAAGGTGTTTGGTTGATAGAGCCATGTTTAAATGGGCAGCCCAATCCACGAATCCTGCAGAATTTTTAGCCCAATCCTATAAAAAGATCCAAATAGGCCCTAAGAAAGCAAGCAAACCTTGTATGGCAATTACCTTATTACAGATTAAGCTTGATTGGATGAACCCGACCACTGCCTGACCATTAGTATGGTTAGATTGTTAGAAGTGACTTCAAAAAGACAAGAAGTGGAAATGCTAATTGTTAAAACCATGATTCATATGAACAGCCTCACATAGCCTTTTTGTTGCATTACAAATTTAATGATGATATATGTTGTCACTGGCGCTGTTGTACTTGCTCTCTTTTGCTCTATTCTTGCCTCTAACATACATGTTTTTGTGCAAATAAGTATACAAATGTATCAAAATTTTACATTCTTCATATTTTCTGTGATTTTATCTATCCTAACTCTTTTAAACCATTGATAAATTTGGTCTTTTTTTCTGAATTCCTATTATTTATGCCTAGTCAAATTATTCTCTTGCGCTGAACTTGTGATTATGTTCCCACTAAAGTGTGGTACATATGACACAGGTGATAAAAGCTGGTAGAGCAAATATGGTGGAGTTATGGAAACCACCAAAACCCTGAGAACTTCATGAGCGCTTTTCCAAGTTTCAGTTATAAAGTAGCACAAATAAGCACTTTTGGAACAAAGGATGCGGTACTTGCACATTAGAATTGACACAGATGACCAAATAGCCATGAACTGAACAGCTTGGAGGTTTTGCTGGCTAAATCAAGTGCAAGCCATCATTCAAGCCATTGGTTGTTTATGTGCAACATTTTGAAGGGACTGAGGATAGTATAAAAACTTATGAGCAGCAGGCTCCATGCAAACTGGTGCCATCCAAATTTGTGTTCAGCCTCCCAAACAAACAAACAAAGAACACAGAGGAATGGCATTATGGTCGGTTTATCCAGGTGCAGGTGGTTAGAACACCACATAGCTGGTGGATCAGACCATCTAATACCTAACATAACAGCTGACTCGAAGTTCAGTTCATGAATTCTCATGAAGGGACTATTTGGAGTCCTGTAGTTGAAGTAGCATTGCAACTTAAGTTGCAGCAATTAAATTACAAGAAAGCTCACTTCTTATGTTTCGATGAGAGTTTAGAATAAAGGAGGGGCATCTTTGACAGATGTTCCATCGAACATCTTGCGAGTAGACATCAAGTTGGAGTACTCGATGTACGTGAAGATGAGGACGTTTCAGGCAAAACTTTTGGCATCAAAGTCGCCAACAGCAAGGGCATGGGGTGGATCTGGGTGCCAGGGAGAGGAAGCAGGTAATGGTGCAAGCCTTAAGGAAGGCGGATAAGGTAGAGAGGGACGGGGTGGGGGGCTAGAGGTGGCCCCATAGCAGCATAGAGGCAAAGTGGGTGGGCAGTGGCAGAGAAGGAGGCGGCGGTGAAGTGGAGAGAAGGGAAGAGGGAAATCTTTTTTTTTCATTAAGATACCTACTTGAGTGGCTGCAACTCGTCCAACGGCCATTTTAACCGCAAGTTGACTTACCACACAATAGTTCTGAGTTACAACCCAACAAGCAACTCAACCTCCCGTGTATTTTGAGTTGCAGGCATCCAAAAAAGCTGGCTGGCCTGCACCTGCAATTTAAGCTGCATGCACCTCCACTTTCAAAACTCCAAACAGCCCCTATGACACTGTACCAACAACTGATGTTCAATTCGGTGACAATCAGATAAATCATCATGAAGGAGTTCATCAATCAAAGAACAACGTAAAGGGAATCGCATAGTGTGTTTTGATTTGTGCAAATGACAAAAGCTTATCGCTAACGATTGAACTAATATGTAAGGTCCATCTCTATTCATTTTAGAATATCAAATACAAAGATGAGTAAATACTAGAGATAAAAATCTGCTATATGAAACTATAAAACATTTAATAGGATTAGACTAGAATTAGCAAGAGCAACTAAAGAAGTTACTGATCAACAGAACAAATTCAACATTCAAGTTATAAAATCCATTTTTTATATCAAAAGAAAATTCTAACTAAGATGGGTGCCAATTTTCTAACAAAGACTCAAGGAATTCTTGGTTTTGGTTCAATTAATTATCTCAGCACATCTCCAGTTCTACATCACACAATTTTTCAATTACTTGTGTCTTTTCACAAAGACATAAACCTTATAGAATTGGTCTAAGTTAACTCAGAACTGTATCTTTAAGATCAGTTACTCTGAACTCAAACTTAATGTTCTGATCTGGCTGCAACAGCTTCATTAGGGTCTGCGCCTCAAAGACTTTGCCTTTTTCAAACTTAAAAGCAAAGTAATCAAGATATTCTAGTCCAACCAATAATAGCACCAACAGTCAAGTATGTATAGCAACTGAAGAAACTGGGTGCAGACCACAAGAAAAGCAAAGAGCAAAGCATCCTTTGGAAGGAAAAGTCATACAGTGATGCCCAAACAAGGACTGATAGGTATAAAATGGTACTGCATAATAAGTCTGATTACTAGGGGAAATCATTTCTAATTTTAGAATTTTCCCTTTTTAGTTTTGGATGCTTGATTGATGGTTGGCTGAGATTATAATGGTAATTTTAGGTGATATGTCGTGCCTTATTGGAAGTTGTGGCAATACAACTTAAACAAAGACAATGGAGTGGGCTGGGTATCATTTTTTCTTCTGCAAAATCATTAAGAAGGCACTCCTGAAGTAATACTTATATGAGAACCAAGCCTCTTTTCATGTTTTAATTTTTAAGAAAGCACTCCTGAAATGCACTTGCATGTTTACATAGGTAAGAATTTATTAGCGCAACTGGGCACAGTCAGGGTTGGATTTGAGACTTGCACCCAGGGAACTAGGAAGTCAGGTTGGGTTTGGGTCTCAGTAAACACAGATCCATTGGGCTTTAGGGTCTAAATTTTGTCCCATACCCGGCCAATTCAGGATTAGGTCAGGTACAAAAAACATTCAGGTAGTGAAAATATCATAGGATTCATCAAGTGTTCAGGTCAAGTTCAGGTATGGTAAGACCCATACTCTACTTAACATGCATCATATTCAGCTTGCTAAGAATCGGGTCTAGTTTCCTATCTGGTAGCAAATAAAAAAAGTTGAACAATGAATCAAGCTAAAACCATTCATACTTTGAGAAGTTTATCGATAAAACATCCAATTACATGCTCCAAAAATTTAATTATAAGCAACAAAGTACTTGATAGTTAACAATGTAATGATGACTGACAGACATTTGAAAAGGGACGCTTAATTTAACATCGCGTACAAGCACTCAAACATGTGATTATTTTTATTCTTTCTACCTCATTAAAAATACATACATACACATGGACATACATAAGCATATACATACACATAGACATACACAAACACACACATATATATATATATATATCTACATATATGTCCATATATATATATATATAGAGAGAGAGAGAGAGAGATACAGATATATACATACATGCACACATATAAACTAGGTATTTAATTAGGACGGAGTCAGGTCCGGTTTAAAAACTCAAACCCACACCCGACCTAAAATTTTCAATGAGTCTAACTTTAGACCCATTCCCAGCCCATTGATTGGCAGGTTGAGGTCAGGCTTGGGTCAGATTGAGCTGGATCTGAGTGGGTTATCGTGTTTGCGGGTTGGAGTGACAGCCCTCGTCGCACCCATAGATAGGTCTAGTTATCATTTGGCCTTGGTCTAGGTTGAATTCAAGTTATATCCCACTTGGACCGCAAGTAAAAATGATTAAAAAAAACATCTCTTTATTTTTAACAAGTAATAGCAGCTCATATAGGCACAAGATGATAGGTAGTTGCCAAACGTTTCCTAAATTATGATATTCAGATACTTGAGAAACACTTCCTTCATAACACATACTACAAGAACTCTTGCTTTAGAAGTTCTAATTAAATTTCTTCCCCCACCTCAGAACAAACAAGTAATGTAGTAGGCTAAACAAAAGGAGGAGGAGAAAAAGCCTCCACCTCCGAACAAACAAGTAATTTAGTAGGCTAAACATAAGAAGGAGAAGAAAAAGGAAGTAGAACACAATACAGCAGGGTGTTTGCCTATAAGTGATCAACTCTTAGCAGCCTAAATCTTTTATCTATGCTTCCACACTTATTTTCCAAGGATCTTGAACCTACACCCGCTTGTATGCACTTCCGTCTTTAGAAGGTCTTTTTTCAGAATTTCATTTCCCACTCCTACAACTATTTGCAATTTAGTTACACAAGGAGGATCTTTAATGGTTGAACCTCACATTCACTTCTCTCTTTCTCATATTCTGACCATATTGCCTAACAAAAACAATGAATCTGTTTAAAACAGAACTGCCTGTAAATTCTAAGGTTATTTCAGATTTGAAGGTTTTTATCTTCGATTAGAACGGTCGTCAGATATAAAGCTTATCACATATATCCAACAGCACTATAACATCCACATCACTGATCAAGCTCTGAGCAGACTGGGAACTTTAGCGATAAGCAATTGCATCCTCCTCCATCATTCAAAAATCAATCAACATCCTCAATTGTCTTGCCTATAATGTTAACTAGGTCTAACAATCAACAATAGGTTCTTTGAAAAACAGATGAACTGCAAAAATATGTAGAAGACCATAAGCCATAAACATAATATCAATTGGCCTCAAGAAAAGCAATTTCATACCACCAATTAAACTACTTATCACATAATGCCTAAAACAATACCCATAGGCTAACTTGATATTCTAGAAATTTAGTATAAAATCATTCTTTGGTTCGAAGTAATCACATATCATTCATAACTTCCAACCAATCCATCGTAATAACTCATCAATGTAAGGAGCCTCAAATTTCCCAAGTAATGACAACGTCAGATAAATTTTGATTTCCTGCAATTTCTTAATCTTCTTAGGCTTTACCTCTAAAATATGTATGTTTTCATCCTTTTGGTAATGCATGTTTTCTTTCTTTTGGGCAACCAGCTATACAAGAACCATACAAGAGGAAACACAGAGGAACTTGTTGTAGAATAATTGAGATCATCAACTCCAGGTACTCAATTGGAAAATGAATTGGGCCAATAAGCCTTTTATAGGAAAAGGGACAAACAATTGTCTTCTTCCCTATGCAAAAAAAAAAAAGCAACTACTCTGGCAATGTGGATCATGGGGAGATTGATTATCAGTATTGTGTCCAAGGTTATGAATGTTGTAGCACTTGAACCTTATTTTAGTCTGTGGGCACTAAACATTTTAACCACTTCATGGTCGACTTAATTATTTGGGCTTTCAAGTCGATTCACTATCTATGAACAGATACAAGAATTGTCAAGGTTTTTCAACAAGATTAACTTCTTTTAAGTTCCTCAGAGACCTGCATTTCATCACTTTCTCGACACCAAGATATCTTTTCCTCCATCTAATTGATGCATAACAACAAATTCATGTTTGTTGCAAGAGCTTGTGCAGGAGGTGTGATGGAGACCATCAAGAATTCGTGACACGTATCCAATACTGAAAAAGAATCCTAGACTTTGGCTAGGTGATGCAGCAGCGGACAATTATTTCTGGATGCAGATTAGTTGTTCATCTTGTTTTGGATCATTAGTAAGTTCATTGACATGGTCCTGGTCAACAGATTCCAAATTCCAATTTTGTTTAAAAAGAAAAATCTCCGTGAACTTCTTCCTACCTTCCCAATTGCTGAACATTTAACGACCAAAATGAAGTGCTTAAACATCACAAAAGTAGCCATGCGTCACAAAGTATAAGAAGCTAAACCAATATTTACGTGTACTGGTTCATTTCCTTCTAATCCTCTACTCTCTATCCAATAACACGCATTGGAGAAATAAAGACAAGTAAAGGAGAAATAAATTACATGTTGAAATACAAATCTACTACAAGAGTTCAACAACAACATAACTGAATGGTGCAACATGTATTTGAGTGCTTTAACTACTCTAAGAAATAAGCACGCTAGTAAACACAATATTTTTGACAATCATGGTCTCCATAGAAAAAAGACATATGCCTGTAAGCCGCAGTAGAAGTTATTTTAGGTAACATAATGTATCTAGAAACCCAATGTCTGTTTGTTAACATGCAACTCACCACACTCATCACTGTGCCAAAGCCAAACAACAAAAATATAAGTTTCATATCACAAACAATGTTTTCTATGTCAGCAAATTTCAGTGACAGAAACTTGTATTTTAGAAGTGTTTTCTTTCCACAAACCAAAAAAGGCAAACATTATTTATATACACAAGAAAGAAGAAAAACCATTGAGGGAATGACAAGAAAAATAAAAAAGAGAGCCCAAGAATGCAAGATTTAACGACAAAATAATCAGCGAAACAACTGATTCACCTTATGTTTCCTCACAAGGTCATTGAGATATTAGAAATTAACCAGATGACGCAATTATAGGTAGAAGAATAGGATTACCTGGAAATGAGAGCTATTGAGGCAACACCCAATCCGCCGGAACAGCGGAACCATGCATTTCTGAAATTCCACCATATTCGTCGCTTCTAGGACCTCTTCCAACTCACCCAAGAACATCACTTCCTTCTGACTGTTCGTCACAGGCCAGTATTTCAGCAAACCCCTGATCACGGAGCTTGCCAACTTTGGCTCTTTCTCTACAAACTGATTAATGCAGTATGTCAGCTGCTGAATATAAACCCCTACTTTTTTTGGTTTATGCAGAGGAATCAGAACCCTGCATAAAAAGATCTTGTGTTCCTCCTTCAGTGGCAACGCAAACCCACTAATCACACTCCCAAAAACCTCCAGCAACTCAGCAATCCCATTATGCCGCTCTGTTTCAAATACAAACCGGTAAAAGATATTGCTCACTGATTTGCGGATGAAGGGCCGCTGAACCATGAACTTCCCATAGATCCTGTGCAAGATTGTTTTCAAGCACTCCCTTTCTCTTGGATCCTCGGAATCAAAAAGGTTGAGCAAACCCCGGATGAATGATTGATCTACATATTTCTTCCCAATCTTTGCATCAAGGGAGGATGACGTAATAACTTTAAGCAGCAAATCATAGACAATCTGCAAATGAGACCATGCTGGATCAAACACCAGTTCTTCTTCTGCCTCGCCAATTGACGAGTTAGCCCGGTGACTTGGAGGGAAAACTCTGAACAAATTAATTGCAAACATTCTACAGCTTGCAGCAATCATCTGATCGGTGAACCGAGGAGCATCGGTGCTCACATAGTCGACAAGCTCTATTAAGGTCTGGCGCTTCAAGTCTTTCCCCACAGAGTCCTTGTTTGGATCAGAGAAGTCAAAAATAATGCAGCAAAGGTTCAACTTGCTGAGGAAAACATTCTGCTTCTCAAAGTTTGGAACATCTTTAAATGAAATTAGAGGCTCAATACCAACAACCACACTTGATGGGAACTCTGCAGAAGCCAATCGTTTCATAGAAGCCGCTCCATCAGGGAGGCCGTTCCCACTAGCAGTCCGTTCGATTGGATTCCCACAGGCAGCAGCATTGTTGCCGGGATTGCTCGGTGGGGAATTCGAGGCAGTGTCATATTTGGAAGATTTACGGGGCAGTTTACTGATGAACTGCTTCCACATGGTTGCAGTATTCGGGTGGTGAGAACCTAAAGCAAGAACATGGCTTGAGAATTCGTAAGACAGGGTTTTGAGGAACAAGACGTCTTGTTGCCTAAGAAGCTTTATAAAGAGTACTGCTAACCTACAAAACAGGGAGGAGAACCCTTAATAATTGCAAACAAATTCAAAGAAGAGAGAAGGAGAACCCTGGATTTTGTTCTTGTCGGAAATAAACATCAGGCCGTGGTTTTTGGAAACGATAGCTGAAATAGATGCTACAAAAGGAAAGTTTAAACAATAAACAGAATATTAACAACTGGAAATTCAAGACTTGGTAAGATCCAACTGGAACCCAATCAAGAAACCCTAGATTTCCGCGATGCGGATGAGATCGATGAGACGAAACAAGAAAGAGCGCAAATTCTAGTTTTACGTACCTTCACGTCGAGCTGCCAGAAGCAACAACTAGATCCCGAGCAGGGACCCGGAACAGAAGAAAAAACCCCCAAGTTGGCGTCCTTGGATGTGGATCTGAGGCTCCGGCACTCCGAATTCAGATATCTTGATCACGGTAGAGAATTTAGGAGGGAAGGGCAGATAGAGCAGAGATCTTGCGAAGTGTTTAGGGTGGAGCGGTGCCACCGCTGCCGATTTCTCTCGCGGCCATGAGATCCAATTAGATCCCCTCTCGAGAGGACAGGAAGGCGAAGAGGGAGGGGATGTTTTTCCCGACTTCGCCCTTCCCCCTTTTTTTTTTCCTGCCTCTCGGAAGTCGGAACTGGAGTTACCGAAAAGCGAAGCAAAATGGCGGGCACGGAGGGCCCGCTGTAACGTGCACCGGGACCGGAACGTATCGGTGCCGGCTGTAACGTGCACCGGGCCCAAAGCGTACGATTTGGGCCGTTCGCCAAAACGCCGCGACGTACCGTCAAAGCGGGCCTACCGATGTACCATCGGAATGTCGAGATGGACCGATCCTGGCCGTTGAACCTCGACAGACAGGGCCCTACACCTCCCGATACGACAACGGACTGACGTGTCAACGCGACAGGTTGTCCGCCGTGATCGTAAAATCCACCAAAAGCCCTGGCGTATCGTACCATAACCAGTTCCAATGGAGCAAAAGGTGAGCTGTTACTCTGGGAATCATTGCGAAAAATAATTAATCCTCCAAGAACAAGCCTAGCGGCGCGCTCGGATGCCAAGGTACGAATTTAGTTTGCTTGTAATTTTTGGTCCCAAGTCTAAATCTATTAAAAACTTAACCGATCTAAACACGACGTTATAGGATTTTAACTATTTTAGGGTATATAGACTTAATTTCCATGGAACAACATGCAACTCGAATCCAGATCCATTTTAAAACTTGTAGTTTGATATATTATATGCTAATATCTCTCATATTTTTTTTTATAAAATTTATAATTATATGTCGAAGCTATATAATTAATGAATAATATTTAGGGTATGAAGGAAATCCAGGTTTCCGAATAATGATATCAAGTTGAGACCTGAACCAAATATCAATTTGTACCCATTCATTCATATGTTATATGATGCTTGTATAACTTTGTTCAACTCTATTTAGGCCCATCGGAATTCAAACCTCTTACATCTTGTTGCCATATTAAGTGTTTCTTCTTTTAACTGATTCTAATAATCATGTGGATTTCTTGTATATATATCCTTCTAAATATACGAAATTGAATGAATACTCTCGTAAAATTACTATTTATATGGATATCATTTATATATATATATATACACCCATACCATTTAACGTCCTTAAAAAATAAATAGCTTAAAATTAAAATAACTAAAATACCCTTATGGGTAGATATGCAAAAAAAAAAAAAAAGCTATAAGGGTATACACGCAAATGACAACCTTATAAGGGTATTTGTGTAATTTCTCATATTTAGAATGGTATACATACAAAAAAATATATTAAAAATAAATTAAAACTTGGCTGAAATTTGCCTGAAATTTGCCAAATCTTTTATGATTCAGTTGGATCGATAAGTCAAAAAAAATTGAGTCACATTGTCAATTTTTTTTTTAAGTTCTCAACTCAGTCGAGTTGGAATATTAGATGATTTTTTTGGTGATACTAATCTCTATTTGATTTTGTTATAATTATTGTAACTGAATCTATAACATTTACATATTCTTCATTATCTTTAGAAGATTAATGCACATTGAATTTAAATTAATTATAGATGCTTTGATTAGTAAACTATTTTTTAGTGACTTGTAAATGCCAAATTGTTGTTTGTTTTTGAAGCAAAAATTTCGTAAAAGCAACATGATTTATTCTATAAAAGTTGATATTAACATAATTTAATTTTTTATTTTTTATTGATGAGTTATCTTTACTGGATTTTGACCATTTTTTATTATACTTTTTTAAGTGTATACTCTCCTAAATATGCATAATTGCATGAATACCGTCACAAAGTTGCTATTTGAATGTACATCCATACAAAGTTTTTTTTCGTATGTTTACAGGATATTTCAGTCATTTTAATTTCAAATTGCTTATTTTTTAGGGCGTTAGATGGTATGAGTACATATATAAAAAAAGTAAATAAATGATATACATGCAAAATAAGTATTTTATGATGGTATACATGCAAATAGCAATTTTATACTGAGTATTGATATAATTGCATATATTTTGAATGGTACACATCACATGCAAAAAAACTCTAATTATTTTCTCCTCCTCATCTCTTTCTTTTCAATGCAGCTAACATGTAAGAGAGCAGTACAAGGCACCGTATCAATAGAAGGTAAGATTGCAAGAATCATCCAAATCTACATTTCTAGCCATGTTAAATCAAAGCAATCTTTCCATAGTTTGACATATAGGGGCTAAATTTCACAATAAGCATGGAAACACATTTAGTTGCGGCATGAAGCGCGGAAAAGGTTGCGCGGATACTTGTGACCAGGCGTAAAAGAAGGAGGAAAAGAATGCACTAACACCAGCCCGCTCTACCTTTTTCTCTCTTTTCCCGAGCGCAAATTAGGACTTGACTTGAATGCTGGTCATGTTAGTTGTGATAAATAAGCGAAGGAAGGATGGGAATTTCAAGTTCCTACGTGGATAAGATAGGCATCAATTATGAGTTTGGGAGGACAGCTATTTGTTCTCTGCCGACATGCTCAGGTGGCCGCGGATCATATATTCCTCATTTGCCGACACCAAGGATGTCCTTAAATTCCAATTCAAAGTGTAAGTCAATCTAGACCCTGTGGCGTTTTTTTCTTTTTTTTCTTTTTTTTTTTAATGTGGAAGAGTTGCAATTGGAAAGAGGAAAGATCAGGATACTTGCATCTTTGCTTTGCACAAGGCAATGTGGCTGGGGTGCATTGCCTGGATTTTCACAGGGAAGGTGAGGCATTCCACTCACCTCCGAGAGTCCATAAATTACTGGGTTTCCAATGGACAGGTGCCAAGTTTCAACACCTCCCTACACGTCGATATGGAGCTTTGGTTTCTGAAGGCGATTAGGATACTGCTTGTGTGCTCATGGTCTGCATAAATCATCAACATAACACTCCTGGATATGTATAATTATAGTTTATAGAAACAGAGAATTATGAGATGACATGTTTGAGCTCACTGATCTGAAACCTGATTTTCATTCCTTTTGCCAAGTCCCGAAAATCAAGTTCCGAATTTTGACTAACAGAGACAATCCCTGCTTCGGATCGCTTACATAATCCATGTTAGTAATCTACTTTAACTGGAGACTGAGAGGCCTCTCCCATCAAAACTGAACACAAACATGACACCCGCTTATAAGCAATAGAAATGAGATATATTAACAAGACATATGTATGTTGATCTTACTCATCATCGCAAAACAAGCTATTCCGTATACATTTTTTTTTTTCCCTCTTCTCAAGTGAAAAGGGTATAATGGTTACAGCAATATCACTTATTTCTAGTCTCTTCTTGACCATTCAAACCTCAGGGGAAGAACAATCCCTGTACATGATTTTGTACTGGGGAACCTGCTGTCTATCCCAGATCATCTTTTGTTTGTGCAACTGATGAAACTTGCATCACTGTGGTGCTCTTGGGGCTGCATTCACCACAAATGAAAAATCACATTAAACATACATCAGCGCCGGCATTCTTTCTCAAAAAAAGATTGTGGTTTATTAAATAAATGAAAAATTTGTTGCAATAAGCAGCAACATATAAGCTACTTTGTTTCTATGGCGCCTTTGATCTGGGCACAAGTCAACCGTTTTAAAATCTTTATTTCACTTAGGCCTGCATCAACAGCCTGGCTTATAACAATAGTATATCATCCGGTTTGAAAGGGCCTCGGACCCTGCACGAATGTCCCTACCTCCTTGGTTTCTCTATTAGATCTTTGCAGGGTCGATTTAGTGGAAATCATCCAATGGTGTATGAGAGATTTCGAGCAAAATGCTAGAGGTCATTAAGAAATTCTTGCAGGTTGGAAAAAAAGAAGAAGAATGAAATGAATATCAACATTACCTATATTAACAGCCTCTGAGCTTTTCATCAACCGAAGCCGCTTGCATGATGCCACAAACATTCTGCAAGCAAGAAACAGATGTCAGATTATGCTCAATTATGCTACATAATCGAGAGAAAGGCATCCCCGTTCCATGCATTCCTGTTCCACAAATTTAAAAAATTAATGCTAGCATTGTTAAGGTTCTGGAATGTGAGATGTGCATAGGAGAGCATTTCTTTATGTTCAGGTGCCTGATATGCCCGTAAGTTTCATGACATACAAGGTGTTCTTTTAGTAATTCACAAAAAGCACCATTACTTCTAGAAGAACATCATTTGATTATTGAATTTCAACTATTTCAATAAATATTGTTATACATGTAAAATTCAGACTTATATTTGGTGGAAAAAAGACTGATCGATCCAACCAAAATAGAAGAGGAATTTGTTTTTCTATGTTTCTTTACGCATTTGACCATCATTGCAAGCAAAAAGATTGAAAATCTATGAAGCATCGTAAATTTTCTAATTTTTCATCAAGAGTGGTTCGGATGCCCAAATTTCTGTATCCTTATATAATCATGTCTTTGGGTGGGAAGTCTGAGTTGAAGAGCTTATGATCTATTTGATGAGAAAAAATGGAATGGAGCAGGGGGAGATCATACAAAACATAACACCTGCAAAACCTTTGGCATACTGCAAATCGCCATGACAATTGACACGGAATCCTGTGAGTTGGTGTAATTGGAGATTTGGTGGCTCTGACTCAATAATTAGAGTATCCACTCCAAGATAATATTGAATATACATCTTCCTTTATATAAACAATAATTCACATATGTGATAGCTAGATTTTCAAACATTTGCTAAACACCTGATTATCCTTTTTTGGATGCTATCTGAGACAAAGATGGAAAGATAACATGAAAATATTCTTTGATTAAGTTGAGGAGAACGACCGAATGGATGATGGAGGCCATTGATCAACAGCTTGCGTGCATGAGAGGAAGAGAAGAGAAGAGAATAGGATTTTTCAGGGAGAAAAGAGTATCATCTGATTTCATTCCATACATACACAAAATACGTGAGTGTATATATACATGGTTAATCATGACCCAAATCCAAAAACTCCCCTAGGCCATAAGGAAGAAGAGCCTATTTCCGCTTGGCTCTTGTTCTCCTCCACCATCAAAGACTTGCAATATCAACCTTAGGTGGAAGGTGAGATCACATATATGGATGGGCTCACGAAATCAATAAGAGCAAATGCAGCCCCTCCGAAACACGACTTCAAGAGCATTTTTTCCCTCTAAAATTTGGGATATCAAATTAAAAACACCTCTGCTCGTGGTGACATGTCCTAGCAGTCACAGCCCTTTGCTTAGCAACAGGAGATCCTAGATTCAATTCTTGAATTAGTGCACCTCCAGAAATTTTGTATGGGTAATTATAGTGCAGGTAGGTCTTTCTCCTTTTATCTCATGTCAAAAGTCCTCCTTTTAACAACGTTTGAATTGCAAATATCAAAGATCCAATCATCCAGTTGTTATAGATTTGTGATAACAGTACAAATCCGAATGGGTACAAGAGCTTACATCTATATAGATTCTAAATATATCTCATGAAAATCCATTTAAATATATCTCATGAAAGATTCTAAACTAAATCAACAAGATAAAATCCATTTCAAAAGTCCAAATAATTATGTCCGTAGAAGATAACGGTACGAGGTTCAGACACGAAACTTACTTCCAGGGGACATCTCCTACCAGCATCCAGTCGCCGTCCTTGTCCTCATACGTGGGGATGTAATCCGTCCCCTTAACGAGATCCACCAGCCGCCGGTCGCCTGCCACAAATAAGCAGAATACTCCCTCAATCACCCATGGATCAGACGGCGAGAATTAGATAGAGAGAGGGGGAGTTATGGGGAAATTGGACCGACGTACGGATGGTGAAACAGGAGAACATCTCTTGGAGGGCAATTAACAGTTGGTGGTAGCCGGAGTAGGTCTCCAGGTCCACCTTGCGGAGGTAAGGTGCGCCGTCCACCGCCACCTTCACATACGTGCAGCTCCTCAACGCGTTCTTCCGGTAAGACCTCACCGGCGGCCAACCCACCACTCGTGCCCTATTATATTGTCAAGCAGTAGTAATTAGCTAATTTGGTGCTCAAGCAAAATCATTAATTTAATTTGCAATCTAGTTTCTATTGCATCTGAAGCCTTCAAAACCAATTTCACAAGAGAAATGTATAATTATATGTTGGATGCTTATGCAGAGGATCAGAAGGAGATCCTGGATACAACCAAAAAAAAATACAATCCCTCCAAGGCTCCAAATTGTATATTCCTCCGGGAGGTGTCGATCGGGTGTTCCCTCGATAAGTGAGGGCTAAATTGGTATTTAAAAATAGGTTTTTTTTGTATAAATATTTTTTTAAAAGTTTAAATTTGCATAAAAATTCTCTTAAATTTTATATTTATCCCTGTATCTTTATAAAACACTGCTTTTTCTTTTTTGCACCAATCTTTCTTTGTTTTAACACCATCAATAAAAACTATATTTATTTTAATTAAAAATAAAATAAAATTTTATTTTTTTTTGATAGTTTTCTAAATATTTTAACAGATAACATGAATACATATGAAAAATAAAAATAAAAAATAGTAAATAATTGTTTTACAAGAATATTCAAAATAGTATCATATAATATTTGAGGGTATTCATAAAAAAACTCTTAAAAAATTAAGATTGTAACTTTGCCACTTTGTTCTTTTAAAAAAATATAAAAATAAGAATCCTAATATTTATTTTCATATTTTTAGTAACAAATAATATATTTGATTATTTTTTTTAACAAGGAGAGAAGGGGGGGAATCAATTTAGTTTAAGAAATAATCCATTTAGTTGGATTCAATTTATCCATCAAACTCGGCCATCCAGAAGAAAGAAACCCATCGTTTCTTTCCTGGATACTTCTTGTAGAAGAGGGAGGGGGGGAATCATGGGAACGTTTTCTATGAAACAGCAATCGCTACCCACGGGAAACGCCAGAGTCACTAAGTATCGGCAAATCACATAAATCCGTCAGTCCGTACTTACTTGGACGCTGGGGGTCTGCCGGCGCCGGAAGCCGCGCAATCCGGCGACTCATCGCCGAGATCCCCTCCTCGGCGTGTCTCGATCCCGGAGCTCCCATGCGACAGATCTGCGGTCTCCGAGAAGCCGTGCTTCCTCTCTTGCTGGTCCGATCCGCCAGCCCTCGAACCCCCGGGAAGGCCGAGGGTCAGCGCTGTCTCCTCGTAGCCCACCTCCATCTCCGTCGAGCTCCTCTCCATCTCCGACATCGTCGACATCTCCACTCTCTCTCTCTCTCTCTCTCTATATCTATCTCTCTGTCTCTCGGCTGGCTCCCTCCCCATCTTTCTCTTATGGAAGCGGTACCGGCCACCCACATGGCGACACGTTGCAAGAAATCAGCCGGCCGTGTGAGTCTTGCACGAGCAAGCTTCTACTGTGTGCGAGAAAAATCTCGACCGTTGAGAACCGAAGAGCGACGGGTGCAGATTCGTTCTTCGAATTAAAGTGCGTGAGGGGAAGGTGCGAGGGAGGAAGCGATTTGTCGGCCCGCGAGGAGACACGTGAAGGTGTTGTTGGACTGTCGGCGACTTGTCTCCTCTTTCTTTATTCCTATCGAGGAGGAGGAGGAGGAGGCATTCCATTAATTAATCGAAGACGCCACTCCATTTCGGTGGGCTCGCCCACGCGATTCATGTGCGACCAGGATTTCAGGGTATCTAGCCTCGCTAAGCTGGTAACTAAAACAATGTAGATCCGACCAATTTGATACATTGAAATCATAAAAATAAAATTCTTATTCTTCTTCTACTATGAAAAAAATAAAAGAATAACAGAGGATAGTTGTAAGTAATTATAGTGATTTTCCCATTTATTGTCCAAAAAATAATGATAGGTGGTTGTTATTTGACTGTGAATCTGATTGGATTGTGCATAATCATTGGATAGTTGATTTAGTAGTGATGATCAACATTATCACAGCTGCATGTATAATTAGAAATATATAGGCTAAGTATAGTTTAGATCAAAATACTATATAATAATCAATCTAATGATTTAGTGTCGTAATTGACAATAAAAGTTTTATTTAAAATGTTTGTTGCATTTTTTTGACACTTTCGATATCATATGGACCTCATATCATGAGAATTTGTTGTTGAATTCAATGTATTGATATTCTCTTTTTTCTTGCATGCTATTAAGAGTATGTTGTAATATGCTTATGCAAAGAAGAAGTTTGAAATAGCATTTAACTAGATGATTCAAGAAGAAATCTAAATTTAAAAATTTTATTTTATATAAGATTAATGTTCAATAGACTAGGCTAATGCACTAGACTAAGTCTAAACATATAAAAAATAAAAAATTAAAATATATGTGTATATGTATGTATATATATATAGGCTAGGTCGGGTTGGGTTGGTTTGAATCATTTTTTCTAAAAACTCAAACTGAAGCCAAAATCAAATTTTTTTGATTTAAAATTTTCTCCAACAACCACAAAATCAATTTTTTTTAAAAAATAATATGAACTTAACCGAAAAATCTCATTCAGATTGGTTTTGCGGTTTAGTTATTTTTTGCACACCCCTATATGTCTGCTCAAAATCTATCTCCCACATGCCACTTGCACATTGCCAATTTGCCAGAACGAGAGAGAGAGAGAGAGAGAGAGAGAGAGAGAGAGAGAGAGAGAGCAACGAAAAGCTAATTATTAAACAAAATGATTATTTATTGCACCTAATTTCTTCGAAAATAATGATTTAGGTAAGATTTAATTTTTGATAATGAATTCCCACCATGATAAATCCAAACTAGGGGGCTCTCCTTTTAGATGTGTTTTGGTCCTTAGAACTTATACGAGACAAGAAAAATCGGCAGGGGACTGTGGGTCGGGGAAGTGGATATCAACAATATCGGATATTTTGGAATTACGCTAAAGATAGATAACAATTTCCGTGCATTGTCGGGAAAACAAGCAAACGTGACGTTTATCAGGGGCTTCAAGCCTTAAACTTTGCAACATTAACAAGCCTAACCGGTCAAAGTTCATAGTCCGGCTGGTGGAGGGCTACAATTAGACCAAATTTATTTGGTTGCAGTGGGGCCTGGTTTAAACTTTATTGATCTACAGTTATTAAATGAAACCCTAAAGTCTGGTACCTCAATTCCTAAGTCCTAACTCATCTGTAATCAAATTGAGAAATATGAAGTGATAGGTCTGTAATGGTTAGGCTCGACGGCATCCTTTCCGTCGTATTTTATTTTTTTAATTTTTTAATGCACTCATACTAAAATTATATAATATATCAAGCTTATCAAAAAAAATTAAAAAAAAAGTGTCTATATCCAACATATTTGTTCTATATAAATCTATATCCAACTACCAAGTCATTCAAGTGGCCACTTGTCATCGAAAAGTAAAGAAAAACATGATATACAAAGACCGTAAACAAAAATCAAATTAATTTAAAATATATTATCAAACTTGCAGTACCTCAAAAATTTACGAATTTAGGTCGGGTCAACCTATTCGGATTTATTTATTAAATAGGTTGGATTCAGGTTTAGACCTTTGACCTATTTAACCCATTTAATAATTGAGTCAGGTCATAACCTAATCCATTTAACCTGTTTAAAATTTGCTTAATCTATTTATGATCAGTCTAACTCGACCGCTTAACCTGTTTAATCTATTTAAATCTATTTACCGTCAAAAATCTATTTAACTTGTTTAAACCTGTCTCGACCTGTTTAATAAATGGATTCTGTGGGTCGAATCGGATTACTTGTTTAACAAACAGATTGAATTCAGATTTAAAATTTTAATCTGTTTAATAAACATATTGGATTCGGATTGTTGAATTTTTTAGCCAACCCCATTCGACCCGACCTTATTGCCACCCTCAATGGCAATGGAGCCAGGGAAGCGCCCTCCTTGAAGTCAAGCTGCCCGGGCCAACCATCAAATGATTCCCTCTTCCTTCTTCCTTTCTTTCCACCTACCACGAGTTCGACGAAAAGCCCATGGAGAGGTCCTAAAGAGGTCTTCTCTTGGAGGCTGGAGCACTTCTGGCAGGCTGATGCACTTTGTATTTGTTCCTACAACTATACTGTTCTCATTCTTTCAAGTTATCGGGACTTTGCTTGAGCGCCTGCTAAGTGGCCGTCAACTCTTTAAGAGACTATCAGGTCAGCCACACTTTCTCGCATCACGATGCATACTGGGCCATGGAAACAGTGTGGATCTCTGTTTGGTTGTTACCTGTGGTGACAGTGTATGCTTCATGGTTTTTCGTGGGTGTTTACTTACAACGATGGACAATCATTTTGCTGATTTATTCTACTCATGTAACATGTTCACTGCTCCTTGTTTTTTTTGCTATATGGATGTGTGGGCCTTAATTGTTATCATCTAGAATCTTTGGCAGCTAATGAGTATCCCTATGCAGCTTTTTTTTTAGATTTCAGTCCTTGCATTGGCACACTAAGACCCTGTTTGGGGGAGCTGTTGGCAGTAGAGCTGTTGGAAGTAGAGCTGTCTGAAGTAGAGCTGTTATAAAAAGCTGTTTGTTGTTTGGTAACTATATTTTTAAAGTGCTGTGGCACTTTAACATATGTTTGGTAAACAAACTGAGAAAGTACTTTTATATGACAAAATTACCATAAAGGACATTGCATAGTATTATACAATAGAGCATGATAAACATAACATATATTAATACATAATATACGATATAGTATAATATTACTGTAATATAAAATATTATTATTATAATATAGTAATATGATATTGCATAGCATAGCATAATGGTTATATAATTATTAGTATTAATTAATTTCTCATAATATAACATAATATTAAATTATTTAAAATAACATATTAATGTATTACGATATAAGGTAATATAATATAATATGTATAGTATAATACAATAATAAAGGTATAAAATAATATATTATTAGTATAAATTAATTTTTCATAATATAACATAATATTAAATTATTTAACATTACATATTAATGTATTATGATATAATGTAATATAATAATATATTTATAGTATAATACAACAATAAATAACTATTTATCTGTTTAATAGATTATCTTTTTACTTAACTATTTACAATGGCGACAAATTCACCGTACTTATCAATATCATAAGGATCAGATTATTTGCCACTCACTCATTATTTTTCTTTATATTTATTTATTTATACGTTCATTCGTATATATATTTTTATTTATGCATTTATTTATTTATTATTTTATCCATTGAAATATATTTATTTATTATCTTATTTATTTATTCATTCATTCATTCATTTATATAAATATTTATTTATGCATTTATTTATTTATTTATTTTTTCTTTTCTTTTCTTTTCTTTTCTTTTCTTCTTTTTTTTCCTTTTCTTTTTTTCTTCTCTTCTTCTCCTTCCTTCCTCTGCCCCCTTCTCCGTTCTTCTCCTCCCGCGCACCCGGCAGCACCGGAAGGGGGCCAGGCCACGGCGGCCGCGGGAGGGGGCCGGGCCGTGGCCGACGGTGCCGGAGGGGGTGCGGCCCTACGGCGGCGGGGGAGAGGGACGGGGTGCAGCGGCAGGGGAGAGGGAGGGGGTGCGGCGGCGGGGGAGAGGGAGGGGGTGCGGCACTGCAGCGGGGAGACACTGCAGCGGCGGGGGAGAGGGAGGGGGTGCGGCGGCGGCAGCGGCGGGGGAGAGGGAGGGGGTGCGGCGGCGGGGCGCGGCAGCGGCGGGGAAGAGGGAGGGGGTGCGGCGGCGGGGAGAGGGACGGGGTGCGGCGGCGAGGGAGAGGGAGGCACAGCAGCGGCAGCGGCGGCGATGATGCGGGGGGGAGGGGTGGGGGTGGGTTGGGAGGTGGTTTGGGAGAGGAACAGGGCCGGGGGGAGGGGGGGCGGGTCGGTTGGGAGAGGAACAGGCGGTGAGGAACCTTTTTTTGGGGAGGAATTTTTTTTTACCTGGGGGTATTTTGGTCAAAAATACAGCTTCCCGAAAAAGCTGAAAACATCATTTTCGGAAAGCTCCAAATTGGAGCTTCCTTCCAAAAGCTGTTTTCAGCTTCCCGCAAAAGCTGAAACAGCTTTTCAAAAAATTTACCAAACACCATTTTTTAGCTAAAAGTACTTTTGGAGGGCCAGAAAGTGCTTTTTGGCCCTCCAAAAGCTCCCCCAAACAGGGCCTAAATGCAAGATTATGTTAGTCTGCAGCTTTGGGGGCGCTTCATCCACTGCGCAACTGGATTCATCTGGATTCTCAGCACTTTTGTTTCCCTCTTGTGGCAGGTTTGGACCTCTGCATGTGGTCTTGGTTTCTTACCGGCTGCAGAGGTTGCTTTACTATGGGCCTATTATTATATCACTGTACTATTCTTCATGTTTTATAGTTGGATATTTTGAGGACATATGTGGGTGTATATTTAGTTTCATATCAGTTATTCGTTGGATAGATTTTGAATACTTATACAAAATCAGAAAATTCAAATAATACCTTCTGACTAGACTTTTTAGACGAGGTTATAAGTTGGGATAGGATATCTGTTCCTGTCATCTCTACCTGTGCTATGCTGTTATAATGATCTACCAACATTTAGAGATCTACCTTGTACACTTGATGCTGATCTCTATTAGGGCTCGTTTGGTTTGCGGAAAGCATTTTTCCTCCTAAAAATATGATTTCTGGGAATAAGATTCCTAGGAAGAAAATACCTGTGAATGTATTTTGGCATGTTTGGTTAAACATGGAAAAGTGACAGATTTTAAGAGTGCTTATGTTTGATTGACCATCCACTTTCCTGGAAAAGTTATGTGTAATTTCTATTATACCCTTAATAAAAATTAGGTCTTTAATGCATCTTTAATGTTGAAAGGCTTTTTTGGGAAAAAAATAAAAATGGAGTGATTTCCGCCTTATAAGAAAGTAATTTTTCCATGAAATGTGGGAATCATATTCCCATGGAAATACAACTTTTCTATCCTTCTTCTTTGAAAACTCTAACTAAACAAGAGATATTTTATTACTTTTTCGTTGATCACACTTTTTTCCTTTCTGCGAACCAACAAGCCCTTAGGGTAAGCTTTTATGTATGGGTTTTATCGCAATAGGGCTCCTACCTCCTTATTTTACCAAAAATAAAAAAAAAAAGGTTATCTGCTGGTGCTCGTGCTGACATAACCCCCCGCCGAGACTGAAGTTGTGGAGTGGTTTGAAGATGTCATCAATCTGCGCCTCCGATAGCTTTGCTTGAAATATAAGTTCTCTTTATGATAGCATTAAATTCTTTAATCACTATCCAATATTTTAAATGAATTAGCTATGCGATTTTGAAGAAGAATATAAACAATTGAGAAACCGGATTTGATCATTCGAAACCATTAATGGGTGACGAGAGTATATATATCTGCGAAGCGCAATCTCTTTGGTGCAGCGTTCTTGCCATTTCCTTTCATTGCAAAATTCTTAAAAACGTTCCAATTGGTCATAATCATGCATTATTCTTGCATAACTCATGATTGGAAAGGGTCCACTCCAGCTTAGCCGTCCTATAGGTTAAAAAACGTGGTTGGCATCCCCTAGCATGCAATCTAGGGTTCGAATTGTGAAAAGTAACCGACTTATAAACCTGTCCATGGCTAGGTTGGGTCAGGCTTCACTCAAAGGTCAGCATTATTTACTAAGCTCTGGACCCAGCTTGTCTCGAGCCTGCCTTCCAAAACCAAGTCCATCTCTTATTCAGACTTTGAGTTTCAAGCCGGGTCTTGAACCTTAGAAATATTTTTAATTTTTTAAATACTAAAACATACTTAAAGTTTAAAAGTACCAAGTATGAATGCTTAAATATTTATCGACAACATTATTATCTCATTAAGTGTACATATCAACAACAATTATCAATTAAATCTACAACTAAGTCACAACATAAATAATAATAAAAGGAAATAAAATTCGGGCCAGGCCAAGGCTGGCCCGTTTAGTAAGCAGGCCTATTCTCTAAGTTCGGCTTGGCCCAGGCCACCCGTCCTGAAACTTGTCACCCGAGCCTGCCCAAAGGCTTTGGGCTTGAACACGCTGGGCGGGTTGCCAACATCGTGACCGACTCTATTAAATTGCGTCCATGACAATGCCAGCGGGCCAGCAGCAATCGGCCCCCGATGCAGCAACGACGTAACAGATGGGCGAAAGCAAATGGGATCTTGGGACTTGGAGATTGCCCAAATCCGGTTCGGAGGCTATTACGGGCCCAATGTTGAGGCTATTTCTGGCCCAACAAATGAAGAACGCGCACGAATTGTAGACAGCCCAACCGGACCTGAAGTTGGAATGCATGATCGAGCAGAACGGGGAGGTTCCAGTAGCTATGGGCTGGACCTGGAAATACGGGCCTACAATTTGAGGTCCGGGTCGATGACCCCATTTTAGACAGCCCAGCTCTGTGGGTTCGAGCCTGGTGTGAGGAGAGATCCCGTTTCTTCAGGCGCAGTGCTTAATCTATGTTACAGAACGCAGTTTCTATTTAAGAGATTATGATATGGAATACACAAACTGATTTCTCAATTAAAAAAGCATAGCCTCCTTCACCTGGCTCTCCTCGCACTCTTGTTTCTCGGCATCATTCTTCCCATGAGCCACGGCCGGGTTCTTCCCATCATCGACGACCAAGGAGGCAATGCTCCTTCTCGGATTCAAACCTATATTATTCATGTCAAAAAGCCCAAGGGCACGGACTTACTCGGCGACGAAGAACTGGAGAGGTGGCACAAGTCCTATACATATAATCCATGCATCAAATTCGAAATCACGAATAATTCGATTCGTAAAACAGATATATAGTTTGCCGATAAATCTAGAAAAGATGTTACATCACTTATCTTGCAAACGCGATCCACGACAAATCTAATTAATTCCGCAAATTTCTCGCAGAACATAATATTCAAAAATCATATTCTTCTTTTAAAATTCATCACAACATATATATATACAAAGACTTAATTTTTTTTTTTTAATATCCTCCCATGGTTGGCCCTGCAGGAGTGCCTAGCACTCCGAGTTTGGGTTCATACCCGTAAACCACCCCCTCTCTTTATTATTATTATTTTTTTTCTTTTCCTTTTTTTTTTCTTTTCTTCTTTTTCCTTCTTCTTTTCTCTTTTCTTTTTCTTCTTTCTTCTTTTCTCTCCCGACTCCCTCTTCTCCTTCGGTGAAACAGGGGACCCCGTGACCCCCTGTCTTCTTCTTCTTCCCTCTCGGTCGGGCTCCGGGGCGACCATGGTGGCCGGCTCCGATGGCGGCAGGAGGTGGCGGCGCAAGCCCAACCACCCCCGGCGGCTGGCAACGGCGAACGAGGCCAACGACAAGAGCTTCCGGGCCCAATTTCCAGCAATTGGCCGGCTCAGAACCACCATACACTATGGCTAATCTCCAAGCAAGGAGAAGGAGAAGGCTTATCTTAGCCCCGACGAAGATCCGGCGCCTCTCTTCCTCTCCGGCCGCAAGGAGGAAGACGGCCCTCGTACCGAAGAAGACCGACCCAAAGCCCTCTCTCTCCCTCTCTCTTTCGGCGGCAACATGAAGAAGAATCCCCTCCCCCTTTCTTCCTTGCGTGCGGTGGCTCTCCTTCGGTGGACTCCAAGGAGAAGGAGAAGGAAGCCCTAAAATAGGGCTCTTCCTTCTTCTTCGGGATGGAAAGAATCCATCCCGGCCAGGTATGGGGACTGGGCCGGTCAAGTGGACCGGGCCCAGTTCCAGGGTCTCACACACTCCCACGGAACTGAAGGCCATGGAAGCAATGGACGGGTTCCTAGATGCGGACCCGGACCGGGAGCTCCCTCTCCGGCCCCGAACGACCCACACGCCTCGGTTCTTGGGGCTGAGCCAGCCGGAGAACGGTACCTGGTACGAATCCTTCTTTGGACAGGGTGTCGTTATCGGAGTGTTGGATAGCGGAATCCACCCGAACCAAACCCAAGCCCGAGTGGTGGAATGGGACGTGCAACTTCACCGACTTCGGCTGCAACAGAAAGATCATCGAAGCGGCCATGTTCCTGGGCGCGTCTACAGCGAAGGAGCAGCAGGAATGATACTCATGGACGATAGCCGGGGTGATCCTTATGCGGAAGGCCATGTCCTTCCGGTCTCCTACATGAACTTTGTCGATGGCCAGAAGATCAAAGACTACATTCGCTCGACGAAAGATTCTACTCCTAACGCAACAATCGTTTTCAAAGGCACCCAATTTGGGTATCGACCGTCGCCCATTCTCGCCGCCGTATCCTCGAGAGGCCCGATCGAGCATCCTCAACGGCGGCATCCAAATGCCCGACGTCCTAGCGCCCAGCGTCGACATTCTGGGCGCGTGGCCCCGCGCCGTGGGGCCCAATCCTTCAGAACTCGCCACCTCCACTTTCAACCTCAAAACCGGCACGTCGATGGCCGCACCTCACGTATCTGGAATCGCAGTTTTGATCAAGAACAAGCACCCAGATTGGTCGCCAGCTTACATCCGATCGGCCATAAGAACATCAGCCACCAGCCTTGACCTGGACGGAAATCCGATCAGGTCGACGAGAACACCGGCTCCCCCGCAGACATCTTCGGCATGGGTGCGGGACAGGTGAGGCCATGGGCGGCGATGGATCCGGGCCTCATCTACGATCTCGACGCCGGTGACTACATTGGATATCTCTGCGGCCTTCGATACAGCGATAAGGGTGTCACGATAGTTGCCCGCCGGGAAATTAATTGTTCCGCAGTCGAAATGATAGAAGCGTCGGAGCTGAACTATCCTTCGATCGGAGGGTACTTGAACAGTTGAACGCCGAGCAGCCAAGTATCTCGGTCACACGAACCGTGACGAATGTTGGCGAGGCTCGTTCGGCCTACAGAGCTCGGATCACGCAACCAACAGGAGTGAGGGTGGATCTTTCCGAGGATGAACTCCATTTCTTCAGCCTCTATGAACCGGATCAACCACCCAAAGCCCGAAGTGCAGGTGGCAAATTAGAGTGGATTCTCGATGACAAGAAACATACCGTCACAAGCCCCATTGCAGTCTATTTCACCTGATAAGATCTCATGCTCGGGCACTGCCTATGTGTTCACCGGACGCAAATTTCTAATATTATAATGAAAATATATTAAAGGGTAAGGGGTTTTCCTTCTTGTGCCATGCATCTCTCCAAATCTCCAATGCAGAATGGATTAAGGGTAGGGACAAGCAGCTCTGGGATATCCACCTATTTTTACTTCGATCATGGTTCCGGGTCGATGCGAATTCCAGAAGCAGATTCCCCTTGATTCACTCAGCCTTACCCGTCCCAGCTGCCCTCCGCCCTGTAACATGACATTTGAGCTGGACTGCCTAGATGGCTTCAGCCCAGTCCCAGCACAAGAAAATAATTCAATCCTTGCCAACCCAATAGATATTATAAACTATATTTTGGTAAAACAATGTATAGTCATTGTTATAAATGAAGAAAAATAAAATAGAATAATTTTATGATTAGTAAAAGAACTTTCATAACTTTTTTTAAAAGAAACAAACACATTATCCCAATATATATAATATAAAGCCTGGAATTTATATAATATCTATAATATATAAAAAAATATAATATAATATGTGATCTTCCTCACTGGTCTCTTGCCTAGACCCCGCTCAGTACCCGTCCTCCTATCAAATGATGTTGTATCTTGGGCTACATGCCCGGCCCGTCCGTTGAGCAGATCTACTCATCGATCCCCCTCTTGAAAAGAGAATCTGATTTTTTTTTAAAAAAAAAGATTAAATCTTTAAATAGGTATTTACAATTATTTTTAACCCTTTCATCTGGTTGATGCTTTTAAATGTATTTAAAAACCAGATAATTTGGCAACATAACTGTCTGTTAATTTCAAATGGCAAAGTGACAGATGGACGATGCAAGGAGTTTTTATTTTTTGTGTTAACCAATCTTGTAGCTTAGTTTCAACAATTTATTTATAATTCCACTTCATCAGAGTTCAGATATACCGTTACGTACAGAACTTATCCCGCAAGCAACCTATTAACAATTCTAGTTGACCTCGAACAACCCCCCCTCTCGTAGCTGCAAAAACGCAGGAATCTTGCTCTCGTAAGTCGATCTAAATAAATCCAGCTGCCAGTGCCCAGTCTTCATTATTTGAGCTGGGTGCAACCACCCAAGCCCTTTTAGGATCACGACAATATGAGATCCAAACTCGAAAGGCCTTCAAAGCAAGCAAGCAGCAGCCGATTGAGATCATGGCGGCGAGACTCGTCGCTTTTGTTGCACTGCTCGTTGTAGTGGTCATCTGCATCGCCACCATCACCAGAGAAGATGCGGCGGAGCCAGAAGAGCAATGCCGTCCGGCTTCGTTGCCACCCTACGTCTTCGAGTCGTGCAGCGCCGCCGAGTCGGTCTTCGAGGCTTTCAGCGCGTGTTGCGAGTTTCTCCGGCGAGCGACGCCGTTATGCTTCCGGTCTTACGCGCAGGACCTGGCCGGGCTTGGAGTCGACATGGCCTGGGTTCGTGCGTGCGAGCCCGAATACCCCGGTACCATATGATTTTCTTTTCTTTTTTTCTTCTTTTTAGGAAGAGGCACTGCATGAATTTTATTTTTTTCAGTTTTTTTTTTCCGTTTATCTTTTTAGCAGCATTGTGTGCTTCTGATTGGGGTTTTGTCCCGGCTGGCGACTCTTTCATATAAAGACGAGTGCAGCACACCAGTTTTTGTTTAGCCTGATGAAGTTTTTTGTTTTTTGTCTTTTGATCCCCTCGAGATTAAAACAATGGTTTTGGAACTGTTGTAATGGCTTTTATAACAGTTTCGACACCCGCCTGTTATACATCATATATATAATAACAGAAAAAAAAGGAGAAAATACCATTATTCTTACATGTACTTTTACTCTAGATGAAAAATTGTTTTCTTAAAAAAATCTAATTTCTTTTGCAACAAATTTTTTTCTTCTTAAAAGTGATTGTATGGATAAAAGATGATATTCATTAGAAAGGTAATGCCATTATTTTTCCATTATTATCAATTGTTTTCTACAATAATATTATTTAATACCTGTTATAACAATGATTATATTAGTATTAGAACTTGACTTCTGAGATAAATGGTGAATAATGACTGCATATGGCCTGTTTATAACACAATGTAATGCATTATTTAAAATCTTGCTCCCTCTAAAACACATGCTTCTCTATCCTAGTCAAAAAGGTTTGAAGCAAGTGATGCGGAAATTCCCATTAAGAGTGACATGCTTACAATTAGAGACACACCTAATTCTGCCTAGTTGGATCTAATTCAATCTGATAGTTTAGATTCAAGAGTCCAGTCAACTATTAGATAATCCACTCCAACATTACCCATTCAATTAACTCAAACATAGAAAACTGTAATTTCAAAATGCCCAAGTTCAATATCAATAGTTGTATAGATTAAGGTAAAGATTTTAATTATTATTATTTGCAGGTCGAAACCTCAATCAAGATTGACTAATGTTTTTGTGGACAATACTAGTGATTATTATAATATATACAAACAACCTTTTTTTTTTTTGGATCATCTCGCAAATTAATACGCAACTCTAGATAAATTAATATAAATTTTAAAATATAATATTCATCCAATACACATACATATTTTCTAAGCTTTATCTAATATAAAAAATTATATACATATCATTTTTTAGATTTCATAATTTTTTTAATCCAGAGATCTTTAAAAAGAATTTGAAAAAGAGAAACTAAGGAAAAAAAAATCTCACAATATTAATAAAAAAGAGAATAGATGAAGAAACTAAATGAGAAAAAAAAATACAGGACAGTCCCTCTTCGTAAACCACTTTTTTATTAGAAAAACAAACAAATCGTACCAATCAAAAGTTAATTAGTTACTTCCCAAATTTTGGCAGAAAATTATGCAGCAGCATTGCTTAATTACTTACAATATGAATCCAATGACAATCAAGTCAGCATGGTGAGAGTAAAGAAAAAAAAAAAAAACCCAAACAAACATAATAAGCAATAAGATCTTGGAGCCTCTATTCCTACATTGGATAAGTTGGAATTTTACAGAAGAAGAGCAATCATTAAAAAGAAAAGACTAAACCCACCACTAAGCTCACTCCGACCCTAATTTCCAATTGAGAATAGAAAGCAGCGCATCAAGCACTTCCAGCAGCTGAAGTGGGCCCCATGTTCCCGAGACCCGGGGCACGCTTGGGCCTCCACTGTGTCCGTCCCCTCACAATTTCGGCCCCGTAGTCCAGCTGCAGCAGATGCTGGCACTCGATGCCAGCTTCCGGAAAGCCACCGGTGCAGTCATTAGAGACAGCAGTGAGGGATTGCAGCACGCTGTCCCTCCCACACTCCCTCCTATATTCCAGAGTCATACTTGCAAGCTCGTGATTCTCCAGGATTGAAATTGGAGCGCTCTGCACACATAATATAACAAAGATGAAGCATTTACTTGGATCGCATGTTGCACCGTACAAAAATTCAAGTATTAAATTGTTCCACAAGTTCCACCAAAGAAAACACAAGAAAGTAGACTTCAGCTTTGGAACTGTAGCAGCACTCGCAAGGAATATTCAGATCCAAAAAAAACAAAGGAAGAAAGCAAGCCATGTTCAGTGCATTCCATGAGCTAGAACCAAGTGAAATTCACCATCGATATGTTGCACTTTGCAAATGCAAAGAGCATCTAACAGCTCACCAAAAGAGTCTCCTTGAAAGGTAATAAGATAATGGCTTGTGACCGAGGTGGAACTGTCGCAAGGAAAAGGTAGCTCAAATAAAGAGATTACTGGCTCGAAATCTGTGGTATTGTAGGGCATGAATACAAAAATCCAGAGAACGAATGCACAGGATGTACTTTAATGGGCAACCAGATAAATATTTGCAAATATGAGTTGTGACATTATCTCAATCTGGATGGCTTTTCCATGTAATTATTTGTATAAGCTGCAGGGCAAATTTTAAAAATTCATGCTGCAAGCATTTCCATAAAAAAGAAATATTTCAAACCATGGACTACCTTCAACAAACCTATAACTAAAAGTATGGCAGCTGCACGTTTGAGAAATAACACATCAGCCAGCATATAGAGATTTCAAATTGCACAACACTAAGGATACATGTCAGATTTATTCTGTAACCTGCTTTTAAAACGCTTCCTAGGTATGTTTTGCCGTGTGGTTATAGTATCTTTAATCATTTTCTTCATGAATGTCAGCCTTTATGATGATAGACCTGATGGATCGTAATTTTAGTATTTATGGAGTAGGGACTAGAGTATTATGGATTTGAGTTTCGACTAAAAGATGGACTTTGTAAATGTAGGTGTTCTTTGTATGGAACATAAAAGATGTTATTGTGATATTCTATTATTTTCCATATATGCCTAACTACACATGCAAAACTATATATTGCTTGTAGTTGTGTCCAATCATATTGTGTCCTTTATTTTAGTAAGCAATCATGTTCTAATTTTTCAAGACTAGCATATAAGTGCATTCATATGGTTTCGTGTAACTAAGACTCGCTATAGATTATGAGATAATATCAAATAAACATAGTGCCAAAGAAATGTTGAGACCATTACGTTACCTTCACAAAGAATTTTCTTAACTTCAGAGGATTAGATACTGGTGAATCGCAATCATAGTTTTTTTTCAAGACTGCATATAAATTCATCCACATGATACATCTAACTTGGTTTTACCATACATTATGAAATAATGTCAACTAAATATAGTAGAAAAGAAATGTTTAAACCATAATGTTAGCAGCATAAAGACTTCCCTAAACTTCAGAGGATGAGATACTGGTAAATCACAATCACAGTTTGCCCCCATTTATCAAGACTGTACATATAAGTGCATCCATAAGGTACATGTAACTGAGCCTTACCATACATTATGAAATAATATCAAGTAAACATAGTGCAAAAGAAACGTTGAAACCGTTATGTTACAAGCACAAAGGATTTTCTTGACTTCAGAGGATAAGCCACTGGTAAATCACAATCCTAGTGATTTCTTTTCCTAACAGGGTAATGCCAAAAGTAGGCAAAATAGAAAAGTTCGCCCAATGAGTACACTTGCAATAGCAAAACATATATAAGCAGAGGTAAGTGCTAAGATAGTTGACAGCTCTCCAAAATTACCTCAAGAATCCAGCCAATATATTTGACATTGTTCACATGCTGATTGACATCTAGATCACTCCATCGAGGCTGCATAATATAAGTTAAAAAAATATATATATACATAAGTAACATAAGATGTAAACAAACAGATGATGAAATGAAAGGAAAATCAAGATCATTTTATATGTCAACCTCATACTTACAGTCAGGCCCCCTTTAATATAATCTGCAGTATCACCATCAAGCTTTGGAAGCTTTCTGCTGTCCTCATCCGCAATAGCAGCATGCTCCAGAAAGTAAGGCCCTATCTCTGCTCTAACTTCTTCGGGCATTTTAGACAACTTCCTAGTGTGTTTATTCATCATCACCCACACACTGGATGTCCAGAAGAAAAGCCAAAAACCATTACTCAGCGCACCAAAATAAGTGGTATAAGAATCACAAAAGAATCAAGAAATAGATTCTGAGTATAAAAAAAAAAAATGAAATCAAAGAATGACACAAGACACTCAGCAAGCAAATTCCAACCTGGTGGCTCTTAATATAGTTTGGCCTGTTCGGTAGTCACGAACATGCCAATCACGACGCATCCCATTTTTACCAGATGCACCAACCCATGTATCTACTTCAACAACATCCCCCCTGTAAAATCAAATCAAAAACACTATTAAACAAAATTATATGTTAAGATTCGACATTTTCGTGGTTTATATTTGCAAAGAAACCAGAGAAAAGAATAATCCATTTTCCTCCATCACAGCAAACACTATATAAAGCATACCTCCTGCATGGCTATCCAGGTAATAAAACATAGATACAATCAAGTAGTCTTTTGAAATCTAAGAAAAACAATACATGTAAAAAGATTAAAGTTTTGACTCAACTGATGGATAAATCAACAAGGTCAAAGTGGTCTTAGTCCAGTATAAATAATAGAGGACCGAGAAGCATCGACCTCAGAAATATCTTTTCAGAATTTCACCATAAATGATGAATTAGTCAAACCACTTCATGACCATTTATGTCATACTTCGAACAAGAAATACTAGAAAAGTTAAAAGGAAGATGAAGCAGAAAACCATGGTAGCAAGAAAGAAACAATTGATTCAACAAAACGGAGTCAAGCAAAGTACTACAGAAGAAAAGTTTCAACGAGCATTTACAGGATTTTCATAATTTTGTATGGTACGATGTTGCATATCTCTGCTTTGACTTTCCGAGGTGACAAAAAGAATTCACAGAATCCCATTAATGACTGTGTATGCTATAAACAAAAAGAAAAAGAGCAATGAACCAGAACAAGCAGACTTAGATTGAAATAGGAATACATAGATTGAGAACTCAAGAGCTAGAAATTCAACAACTCAAACAAATTGTGATGAATGCCTACCTCTACAAAGAGTTTCTGCAAGAAATAACATATTGTTTGAGCAGTTGTATACTGTGAATGAAGTTTCACTTTCAAAACCCATCAGACCTATATCTACTCTTGATTTACCCAGAAGGCTTAAGCCACAATGAATCAAAGCATCCAACGCACAAAAAATGCTTAAGAGGGTTACGTTGGATGCCAAGTTTCCATCTCAGTCAAGATATCAATTTGAATCATTATTCACTCTGCCACGGTACATATAAATCTTAGTCCTTGTCATTTTGGCTGGTATTCATGAACATATCTGAAATTTTGCAATGATTTCTTTTGCAATCTTCAATGGAATATTAAATTATCATCAGAAAATCAATGACTTGAAATAATCATTAATCTTGGTTTTATAGTTTCATGGATACGGCAATATATTTGATCCTAGCGATCATCTTACATAACAGAATATCTCAACTATATTCAAACTATTCCAGCCATCAGTTGCCAAACAGGACAGACTGGTTGAGACAACAGGCTTTCAAACGCCATTTGTTTGTTATAAATTGATTGTAATCATTTTATCATAAGCACCAGGCAACAAAACAAAGCATTCCCAAAGAACTCCTAAAATGCAATAAAAAATCATTAGCCCCGGTTTTGCTTATTCATCTGGAGAAGGAAAATACCAGGAAGGATAGTGCCCAACCAGGACCTGCATTTTGGTGACAACCCAGATCAAATTTCTTTTACTCATCTCTGGTGTGGCACCAAAGCCATCGCCCAGGAGCCCAGCACTCCTCACATGATTAAGTGCTGTTTCCTGCTGACATGCGGCATCGTTAGAAATCAGATGCAACAGGAGCCAGATATTGAACACACTAGATTATACTTCAGCTCACCTGTAAATGGTTCATTAGTGTTTCTATAGAAGCCGTCCGATCAGCCCCAATCTCATATGACCTGATGGAAAAGTTCTGCCTGAAAGTTAGTCCATCTTGCACGATCTTCCCAAGGCCAAATGCATCAGTAAGCATGTCGGGACGCCGTGGCTTCCAATCAAGAAGGGTCCACTGCCTCTCCGCAGCCAAAAAGATCGTTGTTACGGCGGCAAGGAGCACGCTCCAGTCAGGCAATTGATTATAGAATGTCCTCGGGGCTGAGGAGCTGGCAGCATCTTCCTCAGCCTTTTGGGATTCAGTTTTCAGGCCAACCTTCGCGCCATTGATCTTGGGGACGGCTTGGGCCTTCACCTTACCCTGCATAGCCGCTGAAGAAGAGGTGGGTTTGGCTACGATACCCCGAACATCCAAACTCTCGGCGCCTTCACCGATGGTCTTGGAAGCTTTTGCCGACGTCGCGGAGGAGAAAGATGGTGTGGGGAAAAAGGCCGAAGCGGCGACTGAAGCAACCATGGTGGGGATATGGACACACTCTTTGCCGAATTACCTCGATCAGCCTGATTTGTCGATCACGATTTCCTTTTAACCTGTTGGGTTGAAGACGAGCAACCCCTAATTTTGTTAGACTGCATAAATTTGGGAAATATAAGTTGGAGCACATCGCAACAGATCTCATTGATTAATCCATCTAGAAGACCACCCCTTCATCAATTTTTTTTTTCTTAAAAATGAAACAATTTCATCTCTCTTTTTTCTACAATTTTCTTCCATAAATTAAAATAAGGTACAGATTCCCTTGAGTTAAATTGGTTAAAGTAAAAAAAAAAAAAAAAGGCTCGACATTTCATCGTAGTTTTAACAGGTAAAAAAAATAAAATCGTGGACAACATCATCCACGGGAACGAAACAAAGAGAAGAAATTCTTGCCAATCATCGTCACCATTAAGCACAGACCTCAAAACAAAGCCATCCGCAAGCTTTTCGCCCAAAAGAGAAAACTACAAAAATCTAACTTTTTTCCTGTTGGTAAGACTAAAAACTGATACTAAAAAATCAAAAATCGCCAAATCCAGCTGTCAAGCTCCTCTATTCTTACATAAAAAATAAAAAAAAATAATTAATTCAAAAAGTTCAAGAACACAAAAAGGGATAAACCTTTTAGATCCAAAATGTCCCTCCACCCGCAAATCAACCCCAGATCCATTCACATAAAAAGCAAAAAGGCGGGCAGGGAAAGAGAGAGAATGAGAAAGAGAGGAGGATGGATCGCCTCCGAACCTTTACACAAGCCTCCTCAGCGAAAGAGCTAGCTCACTCGCGCGCCCCGATCAGTCTTCCTCGTCCTCTCCTTCTCCTTCCTCTGGCCTTCTTTCCAGGGTTAGGGTTCTGTTCTCCTTCGCACGAGCCAGCTGAAAGATTAGGAAAGGCGTAGGTCCCAGGACAGCTGTTATTTGAAGAAGGCGAGTCCCTGGGCCGGCGGTATTTATAACACATTCGTTGCCCCGCTGTCGTCTCCTCCGCCCATCTTTTAAACAGCTTCGGAGATGCTTCAAAGTTCCAGATGGAGCCCGAGGACAGATGTCTTTGGTGTGCGCATCAAATTAGGAGGGCGGTTCGAACGTCGTCTAAACTAACGGTAAGGTATTTGACCTTTTTCATTTTTTTAGTGTAATTCCGGAATCGTAGTTACGATAATACCGAGTGCATTTAGAACTCTTGAAAAAAATTTGGTGTTCTTTTACAAATTATCCGGTTCAAGAAATCGTTAAGAGTTGTAAAATAACAATTATATCGTTTCGAGCTCTCTTGTAACCCGAACGGTACGTTTTATAGTGTGTCCCAAAAACTTGCTCGAAATACGATACGCTATTCAACGTTCAACGGTTTGAGTTTGACCGAAGTGGCGCATATATAACACGGACGCCCATTTGTTGAGTCATTTAAATTTTAAACAAGTTCCGTCAAATATTGCCGGCGACGTGGACGGGAAAGAGGGGGCATTCCGGAAATAGACTGGTGTATGCACTCTGCTCCTAAATTTGAGAGTAGAACTTTTAAAAATAGAGCCATCTCGAATAGAGATTTTATGAAAAATTATTGATATTTAGTTAAATAAATTGAGAAAATATTTTTAGTATAATAAAATAACTATAAAAATATTGTATAGTATTATACAAAAGAGCATAATAATATATAATATATATTAATACTGATTGGGGCAAAACAGATCGTCCTGCCCACAATAAAAGGGCCACCTAATTTCGGCCCAATAGACACCAACGCCAGCAAGACGGAGCTTCGGTCCGGCCCAGAACCAGCCCGATCTCGGACTCTTTCTAAAACTCCTTCGACCTCAAATATTCGCCGACTTGTCCGACCAAGCTCAGGGCGCCTCCTGTATTCACCGACTCGGCCGGCCCAGCTTGGGGCGCCTCCTGTATTCACCGACTCGGCCGGCCCAGCTTGGGGCGCCTTCTGTATTCGCCGACTCGGCCGACCAAGCTCGGGGTGCCTTTTATATTCGCCGACTCGTCTGACCAAGGTTGGGGCGCTTTCTACGATCGCCGACTCGCCTCCTATATTCGCTGACTCGCCCCGACTGAGCTCGGGGCACATTCTCCAATAATACGCCCCGACCTTTAAGCTTGAAGCGCTCCGACGAGCACACCTCGGAACCCGAGATGCTAGGCTAACCTCAGCACTCGTCGGATCGTCCTCACCAAATACATGATGTGACCTCTCAACTAGTTCGGCCCTGCCAATGGCCGCACCCATATGCGTGCCCACACCCTCCTACGTGGTCGTACATAGCGACGTCGCCACGCCATGTTTTGCTTGCTGGCCCACGACACCCAAGGACAACACCATGCTACTCCGGCCATACCCTGCTAACGACTGTCAACACCTTACCGTTCCCAAGAACGGACGGTACCACACGCCACTAGCAAGCTCTAGTTGCGCGCTATCCAACTTAGAGCCATCCCCTCTCATGATGAGGACGGGCATTACCTCCGCCATCTGGGCCTCTTCACATGAACTATAAATAGCCCTGTCAGGTAACATCTAAGGGACTTTTGGCCGGACCAATTGAATACCACCCTAACTTGATCATTGGAGGTTTCCGGTGAGGTTTTGTGCAGGTACACTGCCGTGCAGAAAGTTGTTTCTGTCCTTTTCTTCCATGCTCCGGCAGCTCCCTCAACTCCTCAGGCGTGGTTGCTCTTAAGCCAGATTTGAACAACAATAAATACATAAATATATAATATAGTATAATATTACTGTAATGTAATATAATATTATTATATATAGTAATTTAATATTGTATACTATAGCATAATGATTTAATATTATATCAAATTATTTAATATAATATATTAATGTATTATGATATAATATAATATAATATTATATATAGTATAATATAATAAAAAAGATATAAAATATTATAATTATTAGTGTAAATTAATTTTTTATTTTTTTATTGATTGGGGCTAAAAGCATTTTTTTTGAAAAGCTCCTAAGTAGAGACCCTCTGTTTTCAGAAAGTTAAAAGCAGCATTTCAACACATCATTGGGCCCACGCAACCAATCGAATGGGCGATGAACGATTTTCTTTTGGCCACGGTTCGCCGGTCATACAGCATAGTGCTGCATGTTACCGTGCTATAAAACATGGATGGTCGTTGAATAAGAAACAACGAGGAGGACACGATAAAATCATCTTATTTGACAACCGTCCATATATAATGATGGCAGCAATTAAATCTGTGCGATGCAGACTGCCGATTGCAGAAAATCTATGCTCTATCTTTTATGAAAGTAACGGGTCCCTTTTTTGGTTGAATTGATATTAAAATAGTGTATACGACTCGATTGTTAAGACACCTGTCTCACTTACGGAAAAACACTGGCTAACTAATATAATTCTAAAATATGTTGTACCTTGTAAAAGTGCTACTTCATTTCAGTTCGCATTATTCCTTTAACTTGGATTTCAGCATGGTACTGCGAACCACCCTAAAACTAAAATAAACATGGAAAGAACAGGAGAGCGGGTTAAACCGAGTAGGGGGGACAAATAATAAAGCTACATTTGTAACCAAAGCATATGAATGAGAAGGCATTATGTTTTGAGAGAGTCAAGTTGATGCATGCCCACAACAATGGAAGGGGTAACATATCTATAGCTAATGCACATCTACTGAAAAGATAACAAGACAATCTAGATACCGAAATCTAAAATTAAGGCTCTTTTACAAGCAAGTAGTATACTTAAGGTAGCGGGACGAGGGTTTTCACCTCATAGACCCTCGCAAACAATGGTACCACAAGATTCAGGTTGCTAGGGCTCTTGAGTAGATTAAAAAAAAAAACCTAAAACAACATAATTATACTCCCTCAACTGGTGAACAATTTTTCCTACAGGAATTTTTTTTTTTTTAAAAAAGCATAATTTAGGAAAGTCATTAGATATGTTCACAGCCATGCAGCAAGCAGTTATGCTACTATCTGAAAAACAAAACACATTCGATGTACTAGGCTCGAACTAAACAATCAATATGCATAGTGTGATGAGAGTCAAAAATTTGAATACAGGACATCGAACCTTGGTTCAATTGGCACAACCAAGTGGCAAAGAGTAGGGATTCAATTTCGAAAGGTGTGGATGCGGTAGTTGATCGGCGATGGGCAGAGCGTATATGCGGTGGAAGACCTCCAGGTGGATTCGCTCTCGTGAGGTGCTGGACGACCATGGTCAATGTCGACATCCCGGGAGGTCTGCTGGTTTGTGACCTTTTTCGGCCGGGAGGGATAGGATGGGACACTACCCGCTTAGCCTAGATGTTTGGAGACCAGCTTGCTAAGAAGATACGGTCTATGCCAGTTCCAGGGTATGCAAGCCTGGATGTGAGGGTGTGGAGCTCGACCTGCACATCTAGGGTCAAGGTAGGCGACCTCTACAGCCACCTCCAGAGTGCGTGTCGCTCGGAGGTTGAGTATGCTTGGGTCTGGAGTTTTGGTCTACATCCGAGGGTGGCCTTATTTCTCTAAAAGGTCGCCTGGGGACAGCTCCTAACGAGGCTCGTCCTGAGTGATAGAGGCCTAGATATCCATCCCCAGTGCCCCTTGTGCTAGGTGGTTGAGTCTGTGGACCATGCCTTATTCCACTGCCAGCGTGCGAGGAGGATCTAGGAGCTGGCCATATCCCATTAGGGGTCTGGCATGACTCTGCGTCTTTTCTTGTAGGTGACCAGACAGTGGGAGATCACCCTCCGTTCCAAGCAGGTGGTCACTATGGTGACTTATGTAGCGTACCGGATCTAGCTATCTAAGGACACTTGGATATTTGGAGGGAGCTAGCCCCCCTCCCCCCAAGGTTCGTTGTGGAGAGAGCCCAAATGCTAGGCGATCCTTCAGGCACATCTAACGGACGTACCTTTGATAGCTTGGGATATCTGGCCCCCTCTGTTGCTCGTGGAGCATCTCGCATGATGTTCTTCACCTCGGAACTTTCACCCTCGAGCTTCCTCAAGGTAAATTTCGACGGATGTGTATCGGATGGAGGGAGTAGGGGAGGGGCCGGCTTCATCATTAAAGGTCCGAACTCCAGGGTGATTGCAGCCAAATGCTGCCAAATCTTTGACATCTCAGTTTTCGGGGCGGAACTGCAAGCAACATGGTCTGGCGTGTGCTATGCGTGGCACAAGCTGCGAGCCCGTGCTATCGTGCTCGAGGGTGATTCAGTTACAGTTATTGGTTGGATTCAGTAGGGTGTGGAGGGTGGGCGTATGCCATCTGCTGCTCAGGGACATATAGCCTATGATCACTAATGGGATGGCCGTACAGGCGAATCACGTATATCGTGAGGCCAATGAAGCAGTAGATTGAATAGTCTCAGATGTGACTAACCATTCTGGAGAGACTCTGTGGCTAGAAGAGCGAGGATTACCAAGTGCACTTTGGAACTTGTTATCTTTTGACTTTTTTGAATGTATTCATACTCAACATATATGATACATCTGCTTCAGAAAAAAAAAATGCCGGTGCTCGCTCCGACCCCTATATATATAAATCTCTTACTCTAGGCATGTCCGGGAGCCTAAGCTTCGGCCTAGGTAGCGTTGGAAGAGGTATAGGATGGAGGGCGAGGACGAACCTTCCATAGAGATTCAGATACACATCGATAGCATATTCAATGTCGATTTATTAGAGAACCTTGTTGTCTGATCTGATGATTGAAGGAGAGAAGAGTCTGAACACCTGCACTATACAACGCTGATCGAGTGCACTCCACTCCTATTCCCAGGTGTGATACTCTCGACAAAGTTGCTTGGGGTCTATCTCTTTCACTCAGAGCTAGAACATGAAATCTTTATAAACTCTACAGTCCAGGTCCAGTGGAAGTGAGGAATGGTGCATGGGTGTGGAAGTTGGGGACTCATTCCAGAGTTGCCTTAAATTCTTTTGGAAGTTGACTTGGCACCGGATCCCTCGTGGAAGCATTTTGGCAAGGAGAGGATTGAATTTAGCTCCATTCTGTGATACCTGTTCGGATATAGAGGAGACTATTGGCCATGTCCTTTTTTTCATACGGCGATTGTCAAACATTTCCCTCCTATTTCTTCACTTTCCCTTCCCCGGTTAATGATTTTCTTGAGTTGCTGAGAGGCGGCATGAACAGGAACCACTCCAAGGGGAAAGTGATTGAGGTGGTCTATATTGCTTACCATATTTGATTTGAGTCGGAAGGATTATATTTTTAGAAAAGAAAATCTGGGGCCGAGACTCATTCTTATGAGAGCATTGATGCAAGTTTTAGAGAGCATGTGCACTAGTTGGTGGAGGATCTATGGCTATTGGGGAAACTCGGGACTCATATTCCGTAGGTTCTACGCTACCATAGATGTTCTTTCTCATTGTGGAGCCTCCGTCCCAAAATTACTTGAAGATCAATTTTGATAACAGTGTTTGGGATAGAGACAGATATGGTATGGGGCTAGCTGCATAGTTTTGGAGGGAGACTAAACATGGTGGTGGGTTGGGCAACAAGGCAGTATTGTCTGGTCCATGCCCATCCACTTCTGACGGATATTTAGGAATTGATTGATGATTTGATAAAAATCGGGATGACTCATATCTTCAGAAAGATAAATTTTGTTGCAGGTTGGACGGCTTTTTATGTGGCCAGACATGCCGTACGTAGAAATTTATCTACAGTTTCTATTCAACCCCGAGATATTTTGCACTCCGACTCTTCTGACCGTATTTATACTAAAATGCAATAAGACACCTGTTTAATAATAATTAAAAAAGAACGCCGCCCCAAGTCAACATACTATTTATAATGGTTACTCAGTCATTGCCGTATCGCAGACGCCCATCTTATTCAGCCTTCCCAGCCAGCTCAAGAAAGACCTTTTCGAAGACCGCCGCCCGGCATCGCAACGTCACATCATTCTTCTCTCGAGCTATCACTGGAAATCAGTTCTGGAAAGGTCCTGGAAGGAGTAGAGTTCGATTTAAAGTCCAACATGAGCGCTTGAAAAGTAATAGGGATGTGGCCTGCAGTTTAGCGCACTCCGTGGCAGGTTTTGTTTCATCGTGTGCTTCTAGTGTTCCCTTTTCTGCTAGTTTAAAGTAAGTACTTAACGGCGCTTCTTGTTTGACGTGCGATCATGTCTCCTTTTGCTTATTTCTCTTTCTCATAAAGTTGCTCGCTAACAAGCAGACCATACTGCGTCTTCACCATAACAAGCCCATGTCCATCCAGTTGATTTTGTACATTAATAAGACCATTGGTTGAACAGTTATACGTGGAAGTTTCAGGTACAAATCAAGCAACTTGCGTTGGATTTTACGTCAATAGAGCAAGCATTTATGTGGAAAAGACTGATAACAAATCAAAATGATAGCTTTATAGGACGTATATAGCTGTCTCAAGAAACACGCCTGAATAATCTCTTTCGCCCTCGATCGGCAAGCTTGGCTTGCCAGTTTAACCAATCTCCATCCCGAGTTTGAGGTGGAATTGATTCAAGATGCCTTTCTTTCTGTCCTTTTAACAAAGAATAGTAAGCTATCCCCAGCTCTTATTCAGGTAGGTCAGGGATTTAGGTGAGGTTGTTGAACGAGAAATCTAGACAGATATGTAGAATCGTAGATAGATAGAGAGAGATCCACGTGTTTCCAAACACCCAAGCAACTTCACTCCTCCCTTTACCAACTTGCAATCGACATCTGAGGTTTTTTTTGGTAGAAAGAGAAGCTTAGCGCTGGACCGAAAAGAACGACCAGGCTTAAAGTTACATCAACATCATGCATACTACTATGCATTACAGCCACAGGCCCACACGCAATGGACAGGTGGTTCCTTTAATAGTGCTTCTCTTGGTTCACCCAATCTACGAGAGTTGCTTGGACTTGTATCTCGCTCGCTAGATAGGCATGTGCTCACACTCCAATACATCTGGTTGCTTTTGTCCCTATATTACTCCATCGAGAATTGACAAGCTTCTACATAAAATTTGTTTCTATGTTATAAAAATATTTGTTCATGTCCAACCTATTTTGATAGAAAATGTAAATCATAGGGCAAAAAATTAAGACAACGAACCATGATTAAAAATATGAATGCAAGATGTATAATTTTGCTAAATGAGTATATATCGCCAGCAAGTTTTACTCCGTGCAACTTAGAGGATTAATATAACCTGTCATGAATTAGATGCCGCAAACATGGAATAGGCATAGCTATATCTAACGTGTCTTTCTTGAATGCTCAGAATTTATCATAAATATATCAAGAACGATAACAAGGCAATTTTTTGTTGAACCAGCTCTATCATTAAGTTGATGGACCAATTCAATCACGAAACAACACACACACACACACACACACACATATATATATATATAATGATTTTTTTTTCATCGTCATTGTGCCCGTTGCTTTGCGGTCTAGCCGTGGATCTGATCCATCCAATCGATAACCACTTGATTCAGAACTCAAGTTCATCCTTGTTTCCTGGGAGCTCTCGCCCTCCAGCCATCTTAAAGTGAACTTTGATGGTAGTGCATCCGGTGATGGAGAGAAAGCAGAAGTGGGTTTTGTGATCAGGAGTCATGACTCACAGATCATAGCTGCGGATGGGCGATGCACTTATGGAGTTATGGGTTGACAGCATTGGGGGCAGAGCTCAGAGCCGTATAGGAAGGCATTTCTTATGCCAGGAGGAGATTGGGGGCAGAGCGCATCATCATTGAGGAAGATTTGGCCATGGTGATCGATTGGATACGGAAAGAGGGGAGTAAGACGGACGAATGCCCTCTTATTGACGATATTCGACGGATGGTGCAAGATTGCATGAAGTTTCAGGCAAGTAGTACACGTGTATAGAAAGGCGAATAAGACAGTCGACTAAGTCACCTCCTATGCAGCACAGCATTCCGAAAAAGTTCTCACATCAGGAAACTAGCCCTTCACACTTATACCATTTTGTAATTCTTAACTCTACTGACCGCACCAATATTAGGGTAGGGTGAACAACCTGTACCAAAAAAAAATCAATAACCACTCAACATTGCCGATCTGTACCGTTAATGGACTCCGTGGCCGCCACGGCCTTTCCATCACCCCCAGCCAGGGAACTCGCTGATCAGACGCCGAGGAACACCGTTAGAATTCCTGATAAATGGACACGAAGGGCTGCTGTTCTCACATCCACATATATAATATTCCGAAACGGGTCTTGCAAGCCACGTAAACGCCGAGGCTGGTGCCCGAAAAATTCCTACGGGAAGAAAACCTGGGGGTAAAACAGAGAGAGAGAGAGAGAGAGAGAGAGAGGGAAATGACCGAGAAATTTCAACCGACTCTCTCCCTAATTCCAATAGAGGGCCAAAACGGGTCGCGAGATTTGATACGATATCCTCCGATATCTCCCATCCTCTCGCCCCTTTAATCGCCAGAAACCCTCCCCTAATCTGAGGTTTTTGCCCATCTTCGCTTCTTGGTTCGATTCCCCGGTTGTCCGGCCGAAGTGGGCCGGAATACGCTTGGAAATCTCGTTTTCTTGAACATTTCTTTGCCGGAGCTGCCGATACCCCTTTCTTCTTTGTAATTCAGGTCGGAAATTTCGTCTTGGTAGGGTTCCTTTTGATGCATTATTAGAAGTTTTGAATGAGCTGGAAACTCGTTAATTAGGGTTTGGTTTATGAGACCTTTTTTTTCTAAAAAAATTTATCTTTATACGGTTTTGGTTGGTGGATTGTCGGTTTTCTGGGTGTTGAAGGGTACTTTTCTGTCTTTTTCTTTCATAAGATTACGATAACTCTTGTTTGACTAGGTGGTATTTGAATTTTTGATACGGTTCTTTAATATGTAGTTGAGAGATTGTTTGATGGCATTCATTGATGGGTCGATATCGCTTTATTGATGGATCCAATGGCTTTTGAGAATTATTGATGACCTTTCTTCTTATCTAAATTTTTAGCGTGTTCTTGAGAATTATTTTGATTTGTTCTACAGGTGCTTGCTGTGGAAATGAAAACTGTTAGCAGATATTGTGGTAGTGGGTAATAAGTGATGTAATAGACTTCCATATTTAAAGCTTCGGCACCTGAATAGTTAATGTAGGTCGGCATGGTTTATTCACTGAAGGTTTTTATTTTGCATGTTGCAAGTCTTATTAGTTTGTGTTTAGATTAACCCTATGAGGAAGAATATTATTTTCTGTGTTATCTTGTTAAGAGAACTATTTCTGTGTTTCCTTGTAGCAATATGATCTTGCTTAGCTAGTGTTTCTGAATGAAAATTTAGTAAGCTTAAGTCCGTCTTTCACAATGACATGTTGTGTTTCTTCACAAAACCGCAGCTTTGTCACATTTAAGAAGGCGTGAAATAACTTAGGAATTTGACTTCAAAGTACATTGGCCTTACTCTTGCAGAGTAGTCGACTACCATCCCTGGCCTCTTCAGGTGCATAGGCACTTATAAAGTTTATATAAAATAGTATGTCTACAATGTGCTAGATCAGGTAACATCAAGCGGTAAAGAATCATCTGAAACTTCATGGTTCATACAGTAATAACTTGATAAAGACACTGTAGCTTTTCCACTGTGTAATAAAATATAATTAGTTTTGCAGGTCGGATTGACTCCACTTGAATTGCTATTCATAGAAGAAGAAAACAACAGAAAAAAGAATTTTCTCTTTTAAGATGCATAGTTTGCTTGATGGAATTCTTTAGAAGTGGTCGTCTCAAATTTCAGAGCATCTCTGTCTATCGTTAAGGTGAAGTGGTAGAATCATTTACTGTGGCTAGTATTGTTACTGAGTTTTGTATGAGACAAATGTTAACTTCTCAGAAAAAGGAAACCGAAGCATAGGAAATTGGCTTATTGCTACTTTTCTGTGCTATCTTTTGCTTCATATTTATTGTTGGATGTCAATGGCTATTCCTCCTCTGGAACCATATGGTGAAGGTCAAACCGACAGACATCCTTTGCTGATGGATCAACCAGCTAAAGTTAATGAAGATGAGCTCATAATTGATATATCAAGGGGTGGTGCTGCTTCTACATCACACTCTCATGGATATGACCAAAACGACTCAGGTGAATTGCATTATGAAGATAGGCCTTCAACAAGCACACCAGCTCTGGTCTTCCAACCATCTTCAGTTTCACCTACTTCATCTGATTCTAGGGATGCGCCATTGACCAGAAGAAGTGATAATTATGGTCGCCATCATGGAAGCCTTCTGAATTCTGGTTTGTGGATTTCGATTGAGCTTGTTGTTAATGTGAGACAAATTATAGCAGCTATTATAGTTATCTTTTTGTCAAGACGTGAACATCCAAAAACTCCATTATTTGCATGTATCATAGGTTGTACAGCAGGCTGTATTGCCACTCTTCCTTATCTTTGTTGGTGCTACATTCATTCCAACAGTCAGGTCTCTGAGCAAGATTGATATCACTCACTTCGAAGTTCTTCTCATAATAACTCTCCTGAGTCTACTTCTTACACATCCATTTCTCCTACACAAGCCTCAGAAGGCAAAAACGATCATAGCAATGGTCCTATCTCTCACCTAGGGCAAAGCATCATAACTACGAGTCTGCGGTACATTTCTTATTCGTTCTATGCAATGTACTAGGCAATGGATTCTTATTACAATCTTAAATATTGTTGGAACATTGCAGCTATTGCTCTTCGATTTTTTCTTTTCATCTTGTTCTTGATTGGCATTTCCATTTATCGGTGTGCAGCACTATGTGTGAAAGATAGATGTAGTTTTTATCTTTCTTATTTTTTTTGATTGCTTGATCAAATTTTATCTATCCTTTAAGATATGATATATGACATCAAATTCATTTTCTACCACCTATGTTCTAAAGTGGCAGAACACTTTTTTTGTTTTTTATTGGAAAACTCACAACTGAGTAATTGGTTGTTGCTCTATGGGTTGGATGTCAGCAGGGGGCATGCCATGACAAGGTGGATAGTTACATTTTAGATGTTGGCTATTGGGCAGTAGAATTTACCTTGAACAAGAATTGGTCTAATGAAAGCAAAATATATATTTTAAATTTACAGATTTTATCTCATCTTTAGTTTCGTTATGCCAGGAGTGTGATGAGTTAAGCTAATAAGGGCTAGGGGGTGCTTGCCTCGATTCAGGCTTTACTGATCCATGTACTATATATCTGTTACATATACACCTGTTACAACATCTGTTACAACTTGTGGGTTGCTTATTAAAAACAAAGGTATTAAGTGTAAAATGCATTGTAATGGCACTATTCCTTGGGAGCATGAGTTTGCATGTCTGCGTCCATTGAATATCCTATCTGATTGTCTTATTAGGGCTGTTAAAGATCAAGCTGTTAGCATCTCATGTTTGGCTCCAAATTTGGCTCACCTGATTTGTAGACAAGCTAAGCTAGAGCTAGGTCTGGTTAACTTGAGCTCGTTTCTATTAAGCTCAAAATAGGAATAATAAATAGATGCTATATAATTATAATATTTATTATCATACTTATTATTGATAATAACAAAATTACTTTGAATTAAAATTATTAGACTAATATAATTCACATAAAAAAGAATGCATTTCAGCTATAATACTGAGATAAAACAATGGAAATTAGCTGAAAATATATGCGCGAAAGTCTCGAGAGGCTTTATGCTCTGATGTAATTTCTTAAGTTCCGCTCAAATCTTAATGAGTTGGCTCGAGTTTGGCTCATTTATAGAATAGGCTGAGCTTCATTTTAACCTAGATTGCTTAAGCTTGGCTCATTTGCACCCCCATGCGTCAGTTCGTTTTGTCTGACAAGAAATCAACTTTGATTTCTTTGTTTTATGCGATGTACAAGTGTAGTATATATAAACAATATACGATGGGTGAAGCTAGGGTTCCGCTTGATTCGATGTGGTTTGGGCCGGTTCGGGCTACTTATTGACCCAAATAGGCATCCTAACTCAAGGTTGGCGGAACCGTCCTAAACCGTCCGGTTTGGGGCGTCCCGAGCCATACTAGCGGCTTACTGGGATGGTTTCGGCAAAGATTCCGAAACACCATGTCGGAGGAGAAGGAGAAGGAAATAGAAGAAAAGAGAGAGCCAGTGGGGGGAGGGAGGGAGAGGGAGAGGGAGAGGGAGAGGGAGAGGGAGGGAGACCAGCAGAGGGTCGGTGAAGGTTAGCGCTGGTGCAAGTGGCTTTTGAACGACTTTACCTAAAAATTACGAAATTTTTTACGGCCAGACCCCTGTTTCGAACGAAAGCTCGCACCAGTGTCGGCCTCCACCGGCCTCCCTCCCTCTCTCCGCCTTTTATCTCTCTCTCTTTTTCTCTCTCGTTCTCCCTCTCCCCCGTCTACGAGCCCGGCATGGCCCGGCGCAGGCCCGTACCAACTCGTCCCGCCGGGCAGTCGGTACGGTGTTCGGTATCGGTTCCGCCATCTTTGTCCTAACTTGGTTCCACATCGGTTCAGATCAGTACACTCCGAACTTGTTGTTTTGGTTGGTTCGGCACACCACGGTTTGGGTATTGATTAGAGGGTGGATAAGGTTATCGGTGACTAGCCGGACACGGTACAAAATGCATGAATAATCTTATTTGGTCAACGGGCCAAAATGGTAGATAGCCAGATTAAAGTTATTTTAGGAGGACGGTGAATAACTTTAACGACCCCTTTAGCCCCTCCAGTCCCTATTTCCTCTACCGCTTTATCCCAAAATGATATTTTTTACGGTTTCTTTATTATCATCCTCTCAAATTTTGCAAGATGACATTAATGGTGGTTAGTGAGTACCCACGAAACAGTGAATTGCTGGTTAACTGGTTAAGGGGCGAATACCAATGGGGTTAGCTATTCGGCATCCAAACACAGCTTCAGTGGTTTCGTTAGGTCCTTCCACAAATGGTAGGCAATCCCTAATTAGTCCTAAATCAGCAAGTTAAAGTGGTTGGTCTTATTCCACTTTGACCCTGAATCAAGTGCAGCCTAAGAACTGCATTTAGCATAGATCAACTTGTAGGTCTATTAGTACATTTGTGGCCCATCTGTTTTAAACTCCTCTCCTGAATTTGTTTTTGAAACCTGCAATGTGAGCAATACAAGCCCTCATGGAGTTTTTTAGAAAAGCCTGTTGTCTCTGGAATTGGAGGGGTGGTTTATGGTGAGGATGAAATTCCTTTTGGTTTCACTGGCCTTGCGGTGTTAAATTAATGAATGATGCAGAGGATTCCATTCTTGCTAAGGGTTTAAACTAGTTGGACCTTTTTTGAGTAAGTATGGCCTGTTGTGAATCTAAGAATGCTAGAGCTCAAGTTGAGCAATAGAAGGTTAAAACTCAGAAACTTGCTTTTGTTTGTTGATGAGAATTGAGATATTGTAAATAGTGGAGAACTGTCATTTATTTATATTGAGAGGGATGACATGTCTTAGTGAATTCCCTTAGTACATAAGTGTCGACTGACCTCTTTTTTCCTTTTTATGTGTAGAGATGCATTTAATGGATGCCCGTCTCCGGCCATTCACAGAGATGAAGTTCTTTCATATAGTATTATAGGCAGAACCAAGAACTTTCACTAATTATACAGGACAATCAAATGTTTACTGATGACACACAAAATTTGGTCTAATCTTTCTAGTGCCTCTGCATGTTTTGTTTCTGTCACAGAACCAGATAGGAACCTGGTGTAATTTTCCAGGCATAACTTCTTCCTTGTTATGAATTTTTCATGAAAGTCCTATGTAATAATTTGCAGGATTAATGCTCTAGTTGACCATTTCAAGATGGCCTTAGACTGCTTCTTTGCTCTGTGGTTTGTTGTTGGAAATGTGTGGATATTTGGTGGGCGCTCATCTTCTCAAGATGCTCCTAACTTGTACAGGTAGAATCTAGTTGGCATTTTTTTCCATCTCATCCATATCCTGGTCTACCACTAATATTTGTCTATTCCTCAGGTTATGTAAAGTTTTCCTTATGTTCAGCTGTATTGGGTATGCTCTGCCTTTCATTCTGTGTGCAATGATATGCTGTTGCTTGCCTTGCATTATATCTATCATGGGCTTTAGAGAGGAAATAAGCCACAACCGAGGTGCTACCTCAGAATCAATTACTGCGCTACCAACCTACAAGTTCAAATCAACGCAACCTCAAAATGGAGAAGAGAGTGAAATTAAATCAGACAGCCAAGGCGATGGTGGGATCTTGGCTGCTGGTACTGACAAGGAACACATGATTTCTGCTGAGGATGCTTTGAGTCTTTTCTATGCTTGCTGTTGCATCTCGTGTTCCATTTGCATTTCTAGTAGTCTAGCAGTCTGGATGGAGGGTCATCTATGTCTTGGTTATCTAAAAATAATGATTTCTTTAAATCGCAAATGTTCACTGTTTCACTGAATCGAAGTCCTGTCTTGCTGGTATTTACAATATAGGTGCTTTGGCTTCTGTAGGTTTGTTGTATCTGCCTGGCAAATTATGTAAATAATGATGAGCTCCGTGAGCTTCCATGTGCCCACTATTTCCACATGGAATGTGTGGATAAATGGCTCAAGACAAATGCATTGTGCCCCCTATGCAAGTCTGAAGTAAGGAGCACCGCAGGCTCTTCAGGCACGAACTCCGGGCGTTGTCACAGTGACAGGAGGGTGGGGAATGGTGCTTTGCTACAGCAAGAAATATGGTAGATGATTCTATTTTATGATTGATAGGTCTTTCCAATAGGCAGTATCAGATTGGAAATTCTTATTTGCAAGCCTGTACCATACATCGATGCATGCATCGAAGGATATGTGGTGAATGGATTCTGGTGCTAGCTACAACATTTATCATCAATTGCTTTGGGAGTGGTTGTGGCTGTTACATCTATAGATGTCGGTGAATGTTTTTCACAGGTCATGAGATAGAACGGTGCTGAATTGGTGCTCTGTTTATACAAGATGATTTTATGACCTATATTCTGGAATAGCTTTAGTAAGATCGACCAACATTTTCATTCTGAAATCACAAATTACAGTTGGTTGTTGGTTTAATCCTTTTTGAAGACAGCTATGGCTTTCTAAGCATCAAGAAATGGTTGTGGAAATGATGACAGCAAATCAAAAATGCATGGAGAGAAAATGACTGGTTAATTATATATCAATATTACTCCAAGTTGTCTCTTTGGGGGGTGGGGGGTGGGGGGGCACACGTGGTGCTTCTGTTGTAATCTAAAGAATGGATGTCAGGGCACTGGAGAATCAGCATAATTTGATACCTACCTTGTCGCTGAAGTTGTAAGGTGGTGATATTGTGCTTCAACTTTTCAAGCATGGAATTAGAGAGATGGTATGGTTGTAATTTCTGTGCAGCCACCTTCGAATATATGACCATTATGATGCTGAAGCTGTTGAGATTTGCATTAATTGAAGAGTATGTTATTCTATCAAGGGGAACCCTCCCTCCAAATCTCAGATTGCTTTAATATTTACTGGAAACACAATACCGAGTATGTTATTCTTTCAAATATTTTCAACTCTCTACCAAGGGCAATGACGTTGTTGTATGTGCTGAAAGCGTAACAATCAAAATGACGGAAAAACTGTAAGATATAATGAATGATTTGTAGTTTGATTGCGTTCAGAGTTGATATATATCAGATCGAGGATTTGGCATGAATGAAAGAGGGTGCTAGTGAAAGTCACTTAGCTTGACCACTGCATCATCCACGCAAAAGTTCTGCATGTCATGGATCAGATATGAATGCCAGACATCAGTAGCATTAGCAAATAATCATCGGTAATCTCAATCCTGATAAGCTTGTAACTATGACCTTTCTGCTGCTGCTGCTGCTGCGAGTGCCTTTGGTTGATTGCTTTGGACTCCGTCCTACTTCATTTCCATTGTGGATGGAAGGATGAATTCTTAGTTTTCTTCTTTCTTGTATACAGTGGTTCTCTTTCTGCTTCAGACCTGCTCCCGAGAGTATTTAAGGTTGTTTGGGATTTCATTCATCGTCCTTTTCACATCTTTTATTTGAAAGTTTCATCACTCATCGGTAATCTTTAATTGATATTAAAGATTGCCTTATCCAGCGATGCTATATGAGTTGATTATAACATAACGTCGCTGCGCCATGGTGTACTCATCATCCCTATACCGACATTTCCAGCTGGTTGAATTTTCTTTTCCATTTGTTTTTACTCGTTCCATGCTTCAAAACTATATGGAACACAGACTGGGGAGATGAAAAATGATTGATAGTTTCAGCTTACTCCGCTTGTATCTCTGCTAATGGGAATGGATTCACCTTGTCAGCTGTGGCGAGTATATCCTTGGTCCTCTGTCACTTATTCCAGGTTAAGTGAAAAAAGTGGCTTAGTTACCTTTTTGAAGTGCGGAGTTTACTCTTAGAATAGATAAATTAACTTTTGATGTTCTTATATTTTGACAAGGAGAATGTTTTGACAATGATTGAAAACATTATTATCTTGCTTATAGATATTTGTGATCTCTTCCAGTTTATTCTTTGCACCAAGATGGCAATGGTGGAATTGACAAAATATCGCAAATGTTTGGTCGGTATGTGTGGAAATCATAGGATTCTCAGAAAATGATGTATTCGCTAGAAACGAGAGTAAAGAAGATCAATGTAGAAAATAAAGATCTAATTTAAAAAACATGCAGAAAATAGTTTAACAAAAATCGAAGTGGGCAACCTGGAATAAAGGCATGTATTCACTACCCTATAGCTGCCAATGCTTCCCCTTGTGCAGTATGACATCTGCAACTCCAAGGTATAATCTCTTCGAGTTTGCAGCATTCTCCTCTATGTGCTCATACATAGGAGGAATAAAACCAATCTTCCTCATCCTAGATTGCCCACGAAAGAAGAAATATCACGATTGGAGAGAGAAGGATTGTAGCAGATGCTACAGATATGGGGAGAGTTTCTATTTGCCTATGCCGACAACATTGTCGTAGAAGAACCCTTTAATTGGTCTTGAAATATGAGATCTTAGTGTCATGGAGAGAAATTCTTCATCCGACTCTACTTCTCCCAACGTTTTCCGAAACTAGCTCAACAAATCTCAAGGTTAGAGATCACCATTGCATCCGTTGGAGATAAAGGTCAGATACTTTTGAGAATTTGGAGAAAAAATAAAATACAGAAAATTTGAATAATTAATTATTTATGTAAGAAACCAAATTCTAATAGTATAGCCTCGTGTTCAATGGTAGAATTGAGTTTGGGTGGAAGCTGTACGACCCATCACCCATTTGTCTCATTTTATGCATATCCTCTTTTGAGAAAATATAATCCATTCAATTTAGTGAAGGCAGCAACAAAAAAAAAAATGCAGAAGCAAAACTAGAATTATATTAATATAATTAATTAAATAAAAAATTATAAATCACTCTACATGACAACTCCATCGTTTTGCATGTGGGCATTGGAAATGCCGTACATCACTCCCGGGGCCACATTCTCTGGGCACCTTTTTTTTTTTTTTTTTCCTAAATTTTTTTTCCCTCTCTACGTGGCATGCCATCTTTCAAATCAATGACCCCCCCTCAGATTAATCTTATATGAGCACAACTAATTAAATCACTAGAAAGTAAACTGCATAGTGGTGAAAAAATAGAAGCATGCTCAATCTAGAAGAACTTTACTAAATGATGAGCAGTAAAAAAAACAATTCATTCAGCAGCTTTATTCGCCTTACAAGATATATGCACAATCCGCAAGATACAACACTTTTTTAGCAATCGTTGGACGTTGCACAACGGCGGATGCTCAGCCTCTCGTCTTATCTTTTAAATTTGCCCAACTAATTTAGCTGAGTTTTTCTCAAGGGTGATGTTCCCTATCTCAAGTACCCACCTCGCGTAAAAAATCTCCTCCTACGCTTCCCTTGGCTCCACCACGCCCCCTTCAAAACTGTGGGCTCCCACCGCGGATGCCAATAATGGCGAGGCAATGAGAAGGCGACAAAAAAGATATGTACTTGGGCCTCTGTGTCGATTCGCTGCCGGCCCTGGAATCACACCCTACCCCACTCCATTATCAAATCGATCAGAACCCATACAGATGGTAGGTGTAGCTGGACCTCCTTATCCATCCAAGCAAGACGCTCCATGATTGCAGCGGTCCATTTCCCGTCACGTGTTCGATACCAGGCCTCGAAAAGATAAGGTCTCGTCGCCCGTCCACCTCCCACTTTTTCTCGACTGTCTCCCATTTCAATATACAATATTTCTCCATTGTTGGATATTTTCACTGCACTCTATTTTAGAGGAGGAGTGAGAAGTAAAATTCCATTCCCTTCTGCATGATTATTGTTGGTTTTTGATGTGCACATCGCATTCTATTAAGCAAAAACTAATACTAAAGTCGATTGAATGAATAATGCCTTACATGAACCAACGTACCAATATTATTTTATAGAAATCTACCACAAATATTACTGGCGCGTTGTTAAATAGTTTATTAACCGTTTCATTCTATTAAGCAAAAACTAAAAGTAAAGTTGATTGAATAATACGGTCGTAAATAATTTATTTACCTACTCCCACGGATCTATCCATACTGGATTGATTTAATTTATTCAATTTTAAAAAAAAAAATCTTGCTTGCATTACGGATATGGACACGTGGCAGTATATTGTGGTGCCTTTGAAGCGTGCGACAACAGGAGCCGCTCGATCGTGAGTACCCTTCGAAGCCCACGTTCATCTCATGCATTAAAATTGAAATGGGGAAACGCGAGGGAAACGTTCCACCGATCGTCTATAAATAACCGCCCCGAGGCCGGTGTCCTGCAGCGCATTGAGCTGGTTCGTTGCTCGGCAAACGAGAAGCGGATCGAGTGAAGCATGGCTTCTTCTCGCATTGCAGCAGTTCTCCTCCTCCTCGGAGTGCTTTCTGCCGCGCCATTGGCAACCGCTAAAACCTTTGATTTCTTCTACCTCGTCTTCATGGTATCTCCTCTCTCCTTCCGTTCAATATAAACACCCTAGTCTATAACTCCAGATATACAAATCTTTCCTTCCTTCCTTCCTTCCTCCCTTCTAAAACCTCCTTTGAAACAATGATGGAACAGCAGAGTGCAAGCCAGTCCGGGCATTATTTGATTCCTTCATTGTTCTAGATTTTTTCTTATTTTCTCTTTTCTTTTCATCATTATTATCCATTGAAATAAGGAAGTATTATTATTGGTTGAGTGCAGTGGCCGGGAGCATACTGTGCGCAGTCTGGGTGTTGTGTTCCGACCACCGGACTGCCTGCCGACGATTTCTTCCTCAGGGGACTGTGGACTTATAATGCCACGACTATGGAGTCGGTCACCAAGTGCAAAAAAAATTCACCCTTTTACATCAACCAAGTAAAACTATTATTCTCACTTTATTTACCTTCTGAAGAATTTAGATAAATCAAAGACTTGCTCTCTTCTTGATAGAAAGAGCCATGAGGGAGCTTTTAATTCTGCAGGAGTACTTGGCAGACAGACTTGCATGCTCTTTTTGGGTGAAAAATATGAATTGAAGGTTACTTACCTTGTCTTCCAGTGATATGGCTACGTTCTTTGGGTCTAACTAATACGCAAGTTCCGACCGTTGCTACGAGGACCGAATGGCTGGGCGTGAACATGAATCATAGGCTACCCAAATTAAATAATGCCGGCGCAATAGACGTGCCCATGGACGCACACGTACCTTAAAAAAAAGAAAAGGAAAAAAAAGAAAAAGAAAAAAGGAAAAACACATTGACATGTCATATAAAACTATGAGATAAAGTAAATCACTGGAATGTTTCTTTAATATTTTCATTATTATCATGATAATATAATTAATGTGAAATGCTCTCATAAAATACCTATTACGTAATCATGTTCTAACTGTTTAGCGGTATCATCACAATACACAATCTACTCTCTTATTTCTCTTTTTATATCCGTTTGCACTTTATTCAATTCTTACAATATAGAGAATTGGAAACTCTCACGACGTTTTGCTGATAAAATTCTTCAGAATAAGAAATGCTTGAGTGCACAGAGGTTACATGCCCGCTCTCTCGTTTCTTTTATAAATGTAAAATCTAGAAATTTGGTTTTTGCTTGTGTGTTTGGTATCTAATGGAGATGCTATTTTTGCATTAGCTCTCGGGCTTGCGTGAAGAGCTAAATTCATATTGGACCAATATCAAATGCCCAAGCACCGATGGTAAATCTACGTGGAAGAGCACATGGAAGTCGTATGGTGTATGCTCGGGCATGAACGAGACCGATTACTTCCAATTCGCATTGAAACTTCGAGCCAAAGTTGACTTGCTCTCACTCTTGAAAAAGCAAGGTTGTTGAGATAACTCAATTTACTTGAATCAATATTTTTATGATTTAGTTTTTAGTCTTCGCTATCTCAAGGTTACACCAATTAAAAAAAAAAATAAAGGACTCATTTTTTTAAAACAATCACCATGACAACATTGCTCTTGAAAATGAAAAATGCACTATGTTTCTTTGAGTACTAAAATGGAAGAAGTCTCTCATCATAAGTTGTTGATGGATGATTTTATTTTTCAGGTATTTATCCAGATTATAACTTGTATAATGCTACTGATATCCAAAGCGCTATTGTCGAGGGGATTGGAGTGACACCTGAAATCCGATGCAGCAAGGGGCCATTCAACAAATTCCAACTCTATGAGGTTTACATTTGTGTCGACAAGGATGGGGCATTCATGGAGTGCCCTGGCTCTCAAGGGTTCACATGTTCCTCCTCCATTCTTTTCCATCCCTTTCGCTATTGGATGATGAATCAGACTTCTACTATTGATTCCAACCATATTAAGATGCCCATCTCCATGGAGTGATCTAGATGTTTGAGAGAGATCAACTTTGATCGTTTTTATTTCCTTTGAATAAATTCTCTACTTGTCCATCAAATAAGACAAGTTCCTCTCTCTCCTTGGTTAGTATTTGAAGTGATAATATTTATGGACTAATGGATTAGTACGGAAGCACGTAGCACATATTGTATGTATGGGTTTTATGGTAAAGTAAACCAATTTCTTGCTACTAAGGCAAGGATCAAGTATTACACTTTATTTTTTTCTCTAAAAGGAAAAAATCTAATTATCTAAAACATGTAAAATCCTCATTCCAAATCACCAATATTCCAATAAGAAGTGCTGCCTCAAGGAAATAAATGGACATGTTTTAGTAATTAGGTAAATAAAATTAGGAGATGTGCATGTCTGCTGTAGCTTAAAAAAAGGTACTTATAAAGTGCTTCTTAGAAAAAAATAGGTGTTTGATAAAAATATTTGAGAAGTGCTTTTATAAGAAAAGACTAAAGAAGTGTGTTTAGGAGAAGCTAGAAATCTTGCTTTTGGCTTCTTTTTGCAGGACATCTTTAAAATATAAACTTAATAGACTCTAATAATTAATTAAAACATTAAGATAAATTACTTGTACTAATCATTTTTGAGAGAAATATATGTGTCCGTAATGCTAAGGTGTAATATGGTAAGCACTAAGAAAATATCAATGTATAATTAAGGTATGAAAGAAACCATTGTGCTCCACCATGTCTTCCAGAGAGGGAATCTAGAGTTAAAATGTGCATTGAATATGGAAGCCAAAAAGCTCCCCGGAATGGGTGTAAATTTGGATTTTTAGCCCTATGCAGTGGATCGATGGTTATTTAAGGGACAAAATGCTAACTTTGCAATTGATGATTCAGAAAAATCCGTGAGTGTAACATGTTTTGCAAAGGTTCTAGGAAAGACCAACTGATGCTAGCAAAAAAAATCCCCATCTCAAGTATTGTTCAAGGAAAAAGGAGCAGCAACCAGCCGCCTTGGGGAAATCCTTGAGAGCCTCAATTAATTATCAAGCAAGACTATGCGGCGGCACGAGCCGAAAGAGCTCAAACAGATACGGTGATATAATGAGTCGCAGAAATAGATAATTTTAAACATTCAACAAAAATAGTATAGAAGAATTTTTAAGAGAAAACAATTTTCAATATATTAATCGTCGAGTATTTGAATGCAAGTTGAATTATATTACATCAACCGGAGTTGGATGACAAAAGTTATGGCCCAAGAAAACCGAATTTCTATCATTGAAGTTTGAGCCTATAATCAGATGATAGAATCTATGATTAGGTTTCTTTGTAGTTGTCTTATTTATTTTGCCTCCTTAACCTAGTTATTATAGATTAGGTTACTTTGTAATTGTCTTATTTATTTTCTTACTTCTGCCATCATTATAAAATTTCAAGAAGAAAAGAAAGAGCATGGTATTTTATTTTCTGTATTATTATTTATTAGTGAAACATAAATTCCTATTATGGATAAGAGAGAGTTTGTCGGTCTTGCCAAGTTTGCCAACAAGGTAAATTGTCTATTTATTTATTTATTTATTTTTGGTACATTGGTAGCTCACGTCAGTCTAGCATGAATGCCACCATCAGTATCATGAGAAATAAGATAATATAAAAGTAGGAGGGCAGAATCAATCCTTTGAATAACCGTTTTTTTTTACTTCTACATGCTTATCCTAACCTTGCACAGCTAGATCCCCAACCCTATGGGTCCTGACTTATGTGATCAAGCATTTTCCTTAAATAAATTTTTGCACCATTTGTGCTAGTTCTTGGGGCACGCATGTCATACCTGATCACATTGCAAGTATCTTTTTCCACCGGCGGAATTATTCAACTAAAAATTGTATAGAGGAGCTCGAAGGCCAACCTTTTTAAAAGGCCAAAAAAGTGTCAAACGTAACAGCGAAAATGATGCCCTCGTAAATTGGCTCCATCCAACAACATCATAAGGAAATTAGATGTCTTCTTGTTATATTAATGATAAGTTTTCTTGTGGATATTGAATTGCCAAATGCGTTGCTGCCAAATGCAAATCATGTTCAATTGTTCGCTCTCTAAAAGAAAATCTTATCAACTACATGCCGTGATGATCAGGCCAGTTGATGTGGTAATAGACGAGGGCAATGCTAAGTACCTATAGTTTCTCTTTCCAATTCTTCTTTCCTCCTTTGCAATTCTTGTGCTGGTTGGTGCTTGTGTTCTTGATCTCGGAGTGGCACATCGATCACCTCGAGGATCATGCTTTTCTACACCAACAAGACTCGAAATGGTAGGGGAATATGACAGAGGATCCATCAATTTGGAAGAAGATGAACAGAATCTGAAAACGTTTATAGACCCTAGTCGATACCATGAAGAATTGCAGATCCTTAAACCGGTTGCAGAAAACAAAAACTTAATAATCCCTCAGTAAGAAAGTGACTCAACCAAGAAATCAAGAAACGCTGGGTTAAAGTAAAGCTGAAGGAAAAGGAGAATGAATCAAGAACACCAAAGTTGCATAAAAAGAGCATCAGTAAATGAATGAAAACGGATCAAGAAAGACTAAGAAAACACAAAGATCGCAGCATGATGGTATCTGCTCAAAGAATGAAATCGAATCAAGAAACACCATAATTGCATGATAGACATCACCAGTCCACAACTAAGGCACTGCATACAGTATTCCAAGCAATGTCGATGAATGGAAAAAGAGCTAGAGTTCGGATGAGCAAAAACCAGCAGACTCAAATTGGTCGTGTGTTCTGAAAGAGAATCTCTAAACAAGTTTCAGACAGCTGAAAACCAACCAAGAGAGTTCAAGAAACGCCAAAATTGCTCAAAGTATAATATCAGCTGATGAATGAAAACGAATCAAGAAAAAGCCTCCAGTAAGGGAAATGAAACAAGAAACACCAGAACTGTATAAAATATAGCATGATGACAACCTGTCTGAAGTTGCGACGATCATATAATATGTTGATAACAAATCAGGCACTTGCCCTGGAGGGAATGAAAAATTTTTAATTTTTTTTTTAAAGCAAGCCATCACCTACAATGTTGTCAAAATCTATTGGACTGCAACAACCTGATTGCAAAGAACCCATCAATGGCAGACAAGGAAAAGTTAACTGAAAATCATTACTATGACTTTCCCCTTCTTTGCAAAACAGAAAATGGCAACTCAGTTCAATAAAGTAAAACAGCATAAAGAAAAATACAAACAAAGAGTTACACCTAGCTTGATCCTTGCAGAAAATAACTTTTTTCCCAACTTTTCTTACCATTCATAACTCTCAAAGATTTTTGCAGGCAAGATCTATTTCTTCTTCTGTCATTTCAATAGTTTGATCACTGTCAGACCCTGCATCATAGCACTTGATTTGCATATCCTTGCTGTCTTCCTCATCAGCATCAGTTTTGCGCTTCTTAATTTTTACAAGGGAATCATCTAAATGGTCAAACTCATCTTCATAGATTTTCTTACATGTGATGGCCAATTCAGAGAGCTCTTCCGTTGAAAGCAATCCCCTTTTCCTCCTCCCCTCAAATTCGGCCAGCTCTTTGACAGCATGAGGGACAAATTTCCACTGCTCAACCACATGCTGAACATCCTAAACAAGTTTTTTATTAAAATTGAAATGCGTCAGACACAAGAAACAACATATAAAATTTGTAATGTAAGATGAAATATTTAAATGCTAAACGTCTGACAAAAAGAACAGAGAAACATCTTGGAATAGTTGACAGAGAAGGACAACCCAGTAGACTGGCATGCCCATTATAGCAGCTGGTCCCTAGAGGCAGGAATTTCACTGGCTTGTCTTTTGTTATAATAAACATATGTTAAGTTGGCAGCCAGGAAGAAGTTCTGTATGCTGAGAGTAAAACTTAGTGGGCTTTACCAATGTCCCATATACCGAAGAACAAAAAAAATGGACCAGCTAAGGATTGCAATTTTACAGTATCAAATATAATGTGATACAACCTGCTTTTGCGCATGCCATTGTTTCTGCCACCCAGCAAATTCATCCAGCATCCATTTCTTACATGCTAGGATATGCCATAGTATGAGTGGCACAAAAACAAACATGATTAGCACTCTTTGTTGCTAAACATCATGATTCAGAAAGGACATTTGAGGTCAATCTGTCAACAGTATGGATAACTTGACAGCTTTACAATTCCATACACTAGCTACCCAAGTTTTACTTCACTCTCTAGGGATGAGCGGTACTCATCAATGATAATATATCACGTCTTTATCTCCAGGAAACAATTCCATGTCAGCAAGCTAAAGATCCGAATAAAAAAGCCAGGGGCATATTCACTCATGCGCATCGCACATGAAGAAAAAAAATTGGTCTGTTTTTTGGAAATAGTATCTCGAATTCCAAAATCAAGAGCGTAGCAATAAGAAAAATACCTGATTTTTCCTTAGAGATTCTATGGCATCTTGCAAGCAAGTGATAAGACCTTCTGCAGCTATAGTCTTTACTTCATTTGGCTCTGGCTATCACAAAAGTTAAACAAGATATTTATAATTGTAAATGACCTTCTGTCCATCTTGGTGACTTACCAGCTATTTGTAAACATGCTTTTGATACAACGAAATGCGTTGTGCTATGATATTAAATACTGATAGGAAATTTACCTTGTCTTCTTGACTCTCCAGCCATGAAATTGTTTTATTCAAATCATCATTAGCCCACTCTTTTATTTTGGCGGGAGAAACATAATCTTTAAAAATATTAGGAACTCCTTCCTACACCAGCATCAGTATTAAAGAACAAAAAAACAGCAGATCCTTGAAACAACTGTGGAATGGGAGTTTAAAAAAATGCAGATGAAATAGCAAAAAACTGAGACATATATTTAAAAAGAACTAGCAAATAAGATGTATATTTTTTCTGTTTGGATTTGCACAGTGATGCAGGGTGTGTTAACCTTGGGAGGCATTTCTCCAGTTCCTCTGCTAATCAAAATTATATTCCAAATTATGCTGCATATCAAGACACCAAGAAATAAATATGATAGAAAACCGTATCTACTATGCAGATTTGTATGTCCAAAATGTTTCCCCTTCATATCCAGATACGTCAATGATAGATACCAAATACGTCAATGATACACATGCATGTATGTATATCTATATGTATATCCATATACGTCAATGATCGATACAAGATATGTCAATGTATGTATAGGTCATTAAAATAACATAATCCATGTTTTAGATGCTAGTAAACTTCCACAAGCTCATCATTTAGTCGTCAATCAAATATATAGGTCCCAAACTTCATATTTTAATATCAACATCATAGATTACAAAATTAACCATTCATCATTAAATGTTTAGCATTAAAAAAGAAAGCAAGCACCCACCCCATCATATTTGAAGGTATCCAAGAAATATCTCAAGCGTATTCAAGACATATCTGGAATGCTTTCCTAATTTTGAAAAATAGGATAGTTTACACAAGTACCGGACATATTTCCGAGAAGAATCCGACGAGGATCAATATCCGATACATATCTGTTGTGGACCCAGCGTGTGATTTGAAGTAGCCGTGCTTCCTAGCTCTTTCCAGATGTTTTCTTATCTACAGCCTCTAAAACAATGACTGGAAAGCTAGAGCTAACTTTCCACATCAAACCTCATTAACCCACCTCAACCCCTCTAAAAGAGGAAAACAAAAATACAACTAAAATACTATGATTAAAGTAAAAAATCCTTAAAGATACCAGGGTCACCTGTCAATTGCACATTAAGAGATTGATAGTTTAAATATAATAGTTTTTTGCTGATGTGACAAAGAACCATCTGAGGAGATTCATTGTTAAAAATTTGTCAAATTAGAATAGGGTATGCAGCATGCAACCTTAGAGAAATCTGAAAAGACGACAATGTGGTAAGAATGAAGGGAGAAAAATTCCCTGGATTAATCATCTTTCATGTATTGGTCAATCTATACAAAAGGATGGAGAAAGGCACCTCTGAGCATTATGATATCCAATCTATAGATATCATGATAGGCGCACTCGTCCACAGCGGGTCCGAAGACCCAATCCCCGATATCTGGGGGCCTTCATCACCCACGATGGAAGCAGAGGGAAGAAGAGCTCGGCGTCTGCGAGAGCAACGGAGGAAGTGGGAGACGCTCGGAACGTGGGAAGTGGGAAGGCAGGCATGCAAGCTCGGCTCGACGTGGGAGACGCGGAACGAGGCGAAGAGACGAGCCCCGAAGCTACGCGTGTGGGGTACGACGAGGTGGACGTGGGACGAGGTAAGGGGGAGTTGAGCTCCGAAGCTCAGCCCGTGGGGTACGGGAGTGGATGAGTGATGGTGAGGAGTGAAGAGTGATGGTCCGGGTTTCATGGGAAAAGGGAGGAAGTATTTAATGTGGTGTATGCTTTGGGATATGGGACGTGAATTGAGTGATACTTTGTATGGGTCTTCTCTCACCCAAAAGAGAGTGTGTTATTTTCATTGCATTGGTCTAGCTCTCACCGTAAAACGAGCTGAAAAATATATCATTCCGTTTCTCCCTTTTGTTCCTACTTGGCTCGACTTCATCCTTCTCTCTTGTTCACCTTTCCTGCTTCTGATCGGGACCTATCAATTGGTATCAGAGCTGGCTATGTCTAACAAGGAGAGAATAGAGCGGTTGGAAGTTGAGACGAGTACCATGCGGGAGGAACTACATGGCTTGGAGGCGCGGGTTGATGGACGACTCGCGGAGATCTTAGAGGCTATTCGACACCTTCAGATCACTGCTCAGTCGCCGACACCGTTCGAGCAACCTATATCCCCTCCTCAGTCACCAAGGGGGGGTGGTTACGGACGGACGGAGGAACTCGCGATGGTCCAACGACACCCACGGATGGACTTCCCGCGGTTCACTGGAGATGATCCGATTGTTTGGTTGGATCGGGCCGAGCAGTATTTCGATGGCCAAGGAGTCCCTGTCAACCGACGGCTCGTTCTACTTAGACGAGGAAGCTAACCACTGGTGGCAGTGGTTACGACGAGCATACCAAGATGAAGGGGCCACCATTACTTGGAGGGTTTTCGAACGGGAGTTGTTGGCTCGGTTTGGACCCAACGAGTATGTGAATTTTAACGAGAAGCTCTCCCGAGTTCAGCAACAAGGCTCGGTACGAGAATATCAACAGGAATTTGAGAAGCTGGCTAACCGAGTCCGGGGTTGGCCACAGGACGCGCTCATCGGAACCTTCGTCGGAGGGCTCAAGGAGAAGATCGCGAAGGAGGTTCGTATGAGGCAGCCGCACTCACTCCGGGAAGCAATCACGGTTGCTCGCATGAGGGAGGAAAGGTTGGAACAAAAGAAGAAGGCCACTCGAGGCGTTCAACCACGACTGACTGGTATCCCACGGATGCCCAACCCGAGTCTCCCTGCACCGCGGCTACCGGCGCCGATGCCGATCCAGCGCATCACATGGGAGGAGATGCAACAACGGCGGGAGCAAGGTCTTTGCTTCAAGTGCAATGACAAATTCACTCCAGGGCACCAGTGCAAAACTCCCCAGGTTCACTTAATCGAAGCGGACCGAGAGGAGGACGCGGACGGAGTTGGCGATGGGGAACCTGACCTTCATGGCGAGGGCCAGACCAGGGAAGAAGCGCAACCAGTAATCTCGCTACACGCACTCTCTGGATGGACTGGACCGAAGACGATGCGGGTGATGGCGCGAATACAAGGGCAACCAATGACGGTCCTCATTGACAGTGGATCCACTCACAACTTTGTGAGTGACCGCATAGCCAAGCAACTGCGACTCCCCATTGACTCCACTGTACCGTTCGAAGTCCGAGTTGCGAACGGAGACATCCTTCAGTGCCGGGAGATGTTCCGGGCAGTGGAGGTTGAGCTGCAAGGGAAGAAATTCCTGGTGAACTTCTACACCCTGCCGCTTGTCGGGTTGGACGCTGTCCTTGGCATCCAATGGCTAAAAAAAGCTGGGACCCGTGCTTTGCGACTGGAAGCAAATGACTATGAAGTTTTGGTGGGATGGACGGGAGTGTGAGCTCTCCGGACAACCGGCACGTCCCGCCCGAGCCCTGGGTTTCCCAGGGATTCAGCGAGAACTAAAAGGAGGGACTCAACTTTTTGCTGTCATGATCAGAGGCTCCGAGGTGCAACCCTCCGGGTCTGACACGAGAGAATGCCCCAGAGATCTACAGAAGCTGCTTCAAGAGTTCTCCCCTCTCTTTGAAGAACCCCGAGGGCTTCCGCCGGAGCGAGCTTTTGTCCACCGGATTCCACTCTATGACGGAACCTCAGCCGTCAACGTCCGGCCATATCGGTATGTTTACTACCAAAAGAATGAGATCGAGCGACAAGTCACCGAGATGCTGGACGCCGGGATTATCCGGGAGAGTCAGAGCCCCTTTTCTTCTCCCGTCTTACTTGTAAAGAAAAAGGATGGCAGCTGGAGGTTCTGTACGGACTACCGGGCGTTGAATGCTGTTACTGTAAAAGACCGATTTCCGATCCCTACCGTTGATGACATGCTGGATGAGCTGCACGGAGCCAGCTTCTTCACCAAGCTGGACCTTCGAGCAGGATATCACCAGATCAGAGTTCACCCCGACGACATCCACAAGACGGCTTTTCGCACGCACAACGGCCACTTTGAGTACCTAGTGATGCCCTTCGGGTTATGTAACGCTCCATCAACGTTTCAAGCCATCATGAATTCCGTTTTCAGAAGGTTCTTACGCAAGTTCATCCTGGTTTTCTTTGACGATATCCTGGTGTATAGCGCTACGTGGGAGCTCCATTTGTCTCACCTCCATACTACGCTCCAGATCCTCACAGAACATTGCTTTTATCTACAACCATCTAAGTGCTTGTTTGGGCAACATCAAGTTGAATATCTGGGCCATATCATCTCGGCTGCAGGAGTACAGGTGGATGCCAACAAAATACAAGCGATGAAGGAGTGGAGGCAGCCAACCACCGTAACGGAACTTAGGGGATTCCTGGGACTTACCGGGTATTATCGGAAGTTCGTCAAGAATTACGGGATCATCGCCGCCCCTTTAACGACCCTGTTAAAGAAAGGGAAGTTTCAATGGAGTCCACAGGCCGAGCAAGCGTTCAACCTCCTCAAAGAAGCCATGACTACCACCCCGGTACTAGCCACGCCCAACTTTTCAAAGGTTTTCGTAATTGAAACTGATGCTTCAGATAAAGGAATTGAAGCTGTCCTAACCCAAGGGGGGAGGCCCTTAGCTTACATGAGCAAGGCGTTGGGTGTGAGGAAGAAAGGATGGTCCATGTATGCCAAAGAAATGCTGGCGATCATGGAGGCCGTGCGGATGTGGCGACCTTACCTGTTAGGAAGAAGATTTCAAATCCGCACCGACCAGAAAAGCCTTCGACACTTCTTAGAACAGCGTGTGAGTACACCAGAACAACAGAAGTGGGTCGCAAAACTCTTAGGATACGAGTATGAAATTGTATACAAGCCCGGGAAGGACAACACAGCCGCGGATGCCTTGTCTCGCCAACCTGAAGCAGCCCTGCTCCATGCCATTAGTCGACCGCTCTTTGACATTTGGGAGGAGATCCGGGCTGCCACCCGAGAGGACTCCTATCTGCAAAATAAGATCCAGCAGCTAGACTCCGAACCTGAGTGCATGAAGGATTACGAACTCAAGGGAGGAGTCCTGTATTATAAGGAGCGGGTCCTGATTCCTCCGAGGTCACCCCTGTGCAACAAACTGATGGAGGAATTTCACAACACCAAGGTCGGAGGGCATTCCGGAGTCTTGAGAACTTACAAACGAGTCTCTCAAGCCTTCTACTGGGAAGCAATGAAGCGGGATATCCGAAGGTTTGTGGCAGAATGTGTGGTCTGCCAGCAACAAAAATATGAAGCTCAAGCTCCGGCTGGATTACTGCAACCCCTTCCGACGCCTACGCAAGTCTGGGAAGACATCTCCCTAGACTTCATCGAAGGACTACCGCGGTCCAGAGGTAAAGATGTAATACTAGTTATCGTCGATCGGCTGACCAAATATGCCCACTTCTTGCCTCTATCTCACCCGTATACTGCTAAAGGAGTAGCAGAGCTTTTTGTGCACCAAGTGGCCCGCTTACATGGGATGCCAAGGTCGATTGTTAGTGATCGGGATCCTGTGTTTGGGAGCACCTTCTGGCGAGAATTCTTCAAACTACAAGGGACCTCCCTCAACATGAGTTCGGCTTATCATCCGCAGTCTGATGGCCAAACTGAGGTGGTTAATAGGTGCGTGGAGCAATACCTCATGTGCAGTCAGTACCCAAGGACATGGGAGCACAACTTAGCTTGGGCGGAATACTGGTACAATACCACTTTCTACTCCACTGCCGGGATGACACCGTTTCAAGCACTATATGGGAGACTTCCACCAACAATTATTCGATATATGGACGGTGTTTCAGTGGTAGATGAGGTCGACAAAAACTTGGTCGACCGCGATCAGTTGCTGAAAGAGTTGAAAGGTAATCTGGAGAAGGTGAAGAACAACATGAAGCAACAGGCAGACAAAAGACGGAGGGAAGTTACGTTTGAAGAAGGCGACTGGGTGTTCTTAAAACTTCCTCCGTACCGGCAGCAAACAGTCTTCCGCCGAGCTCACCAGAAGCTAGCACAAAAGTACTTCGGGCCTTATCGCATCACTGAGCGTATAGGGCCAGTTGCTTACCGGCTGGCGTTGCCGGAGACTGCCAAGGTCCATCCGGTGTTCCACGTATCACTTCTCAAAAGACGACTGGGAGAAGGACAAGCCACCTGCACTGCGCCACCACCGATACGGGAGGATGGCAACCTCGTGCTAGAGCCCGAACTTGTCAAGGACTACCGATGGGTTAACAAAGGAGGAAAGCTAACAGAAGAAATCTTGGTGCAGTGGCGTTCGCTTCCGAAAGAGGACGCAACTTGGGAGGACTATGGGCAGCTAAAGGAACTATATCCTAAGACAAACCTTGAGGACAAGGTTTCACCTGAAGAGGGGAGGGATGATAGGCGCACTCGTCCACAGCGGGTCCGAAGACCCAATCCCCGATATCTGGGGGCCTTCATCACCCACGATGGAAGCAGAGGGAAGAAGAGCTCGGCGTCTGCGAGAGCAACGGAGGAAGTGGGAGACGCTCGGAACGTGGGAAGTGGGAAGGCAGGCATGCAAGCTCGGCTCGACGTGGGAGACGCGGAACGAGGCGAAGAGACGAGCCCCGAAGCCACGCGTGTGGGGTACGACGAGGTGGACGTGGGACGAGGTAAGGGGGAGTTGAGCTCCGAAGCTCAGCCCGTGGGGTACGGGAGTGGATGAGTGATGGTGAGGAGTGAAGAGTGATGGTCCGGGTTTCATGGGAAAAGGGAGGAAGTATTTAATGTGGTGTATGCTTTGGGATATGGGACGTGAATTGAGTGATACTTTGTATGGGTCTTCTCTCACCCAAAAGAGAGTGTGTTATTTTCATTGCACTGGTCTAGCTCTCACCGTAAGACGAGCTGAAAAATATATCATTCCGTTTCTCCCTTTTGTTCCTACTTGGCTCGACTTCATCCTTCTCTCTTGTTCACCTTTCCTGCTTCTGATCGGGACCTATCATATCAGTATGAGTAACGAAGTAAAAAATTTAAAAAGCAATGATGGACAAAGGCACCTCTGAGAATTATGATAGCCAATCTATAGATATCAGTATGAGTCACGAAGTAAAACATTTAAAGAGCAATGATAGAAGCTGCTTCATTATAATGAGCTGAAAGTAGAGGCACATGAGCATATGAACAGAAAAGCAAAAAAAGAAGGATGTCAGAGTGATTCTGTGCAATAATATGCATCGTATTATAAATGTAGTACATCTGAGAAACCTTAGTAAAAGCGTCGGAAGGAACCCCTGATTCAAAGACACTTTTCATTTCTAAATTCTTGAAATTAGACATGCACCAAGCAAGATCCTAGTGATAGCTTCTTACATGGATTAGTTGCACGTTCATTTTCCTCATACATGACTTTTTGATAGGAAACAGTGACAATAGGATCTGTAAAGTTGGAGCAAAGTAGATGAGATAAGGCTATAAGATTTGACTATCTTATAGCGATTCTTTCAAATAAAGTTTGCCGTCTCGGTACCGGACCCCGTACCACTACCACACTAGCACAATGTCGGTACAATACGGTATGAGATTTTTGTAGCGTACCGAATGTCGGTACACCATCGTACCAGATTCTGATACCGAACCGGTACAGTACGATACGCCCCGTACCATACGGCTCGGGCCGGTATGGCATATCTTGCTTTCAAATACACACAGAACATTTTAAAACCCATGAAAACTAATGCTACTAAGTATAATAGACAGATTATACAGTACGTGCAATTTTAAGCAAAAACAAAGGCAGAGCTTGAGTACTTACAGCCTTTGAAAATTTCAAATTCAGTTTCAAATATTTCTTCTTTAAGGCTACTGATGACCCCACAAGGGAGAGCTGGCATATCATATATACAAATCTCAACTATATTAGTACATCCATACTAACCTCAGATATAGCAAATCCAGTCAGCCTTGCATGTGATCTTGTTTCAACTTGCTTTAGAGGTTCATCAGGCAGGGCATTTTTCTTCTCTGCAATCAGGTGAAGGAGAATAACTTATAAAATATTACTTTTCATCAGTTTGTTAAACCCAGACTTCTGTGCCATAAGACAAACCATAAAAAAAATCCATTGCAATTTAAATGATTTTCTATGCAACAGCAGATTAAGATCCATTACTAGGTGTTAATGCAGGATGCTAAGAACACAACACAAACATACAGGAAGAAAATTAGGTCAGAACAGAAAAAAGAAATTCTCCACCATGATTTAGACCAAAGGAAAAGAGAGAATTGCATTGGCGCATGACCCTCGGTTTTGTTGGATCTTAATAAAAGCATGACCTTATTTCCAGCTCGGTCATGGCATCCTAACATCACAGCTCGAGATCAAATCTTGAGAATATTACTGTTCAAGGCCAAAATGTGATGTTATAGGTACATTGTTTCTTGATATATTGTAGTCAGTCAAACTACTGATTTTTAGTCAAGTACCACAAAAGCATAATTTCCAGGGTCAGATTATAATGGTATTCGAGCAGGGATTAGTGCTTAAAATCCACCAATACAACAATCAGATCCAAGTACGTAACACCATTTACTAACCCATGGCAAGAATGCAATAATAGGTTTTTTCATGCCTAGTGCCAGGTTTGAAATAGGAGAGGATAAGATAGTAAGGTCATCGTGCAAAGACGTTTGCTGATAACATAGTCTTCCAACAAGGTAATTCCACAACTAGTCAGAAGCAAGGGTTGAAAACTTGATTTAGATGTAGGTTTCGATTGCAACACATCAGGTTTCAGTCATGTACACTTTCAATTTGAGTCCTAGAGCACTAAAAAGCATTCAGAAAAAAGGGATAAAAGTTTCTAAAAAAAAGGAAACATTTTTTTTGACATCTAAAAAAAGGAAATGTAAGAAGTGAAGAATACATATATCATGTAATAGATCTAAAAGAAATCTCCTGTTTAAATGTTCCAAAGGCAACGATCAACCCTAGGTTGCTAAAATTTAGTGTTATTGAATTAAAAATTGGATTTTAATGCACAAATCCCCTCCCCTGCAAAATTTTTGGAATAAATGACTTTGGTGACAATGGCAATCCAGTAGGATGATGACATCAACAACCATCAACCTCAATCAAGGTAACAGGTCAGTGCTTACTAGTTAATTCCTTCTAAAGCTGATATGATCATTTACAATTTACAGTTTGTGAAAATGATAACAGAATCAACAAAGAAACTCAAAATTTCATAGGAATCCTAAAGATTTGGGGGTTGAAAAAACTTATAAATTTAGATGTTCCCGTTCTATAGGAAAGTTTATCCTAAAGACCAAAAATTACAGCATCCAAGTTACAAAGAAAATATGGGTGGGGAAGCCACTCGAAATAATTGAAAAACATTGGCAATACTGTAACATTAGAAAAGCTTCTGTCCAATTCAAACTTTCAAGTTACAGAGGCTAGTAATCATAGTTCATCACCTTGGCTATTCTCAATTTGCCTGCTGCATTTTCTCCATGGTCTTCCAGCATGCATAAGATAACACTCAATGTCAATAAGCTTTTTCTGGTGGTAACAATCTGATATCCACTCCTGGGACGATCAAAGTTGATATCATCAGGACATTGTCACATTGTTTGGGTGTCAAGAATAGCTAACCAGCTAAAAAAGATTTTCAATTAAAGATGTAGTGCTTATAATTGCCATATGACTTGTCCTACGCAAAGAGCACACCTGCCGGTATTATATTGTCATTTTGTCATTATCATCAAGAGTTCATAGTGTAAATATGCATGCCAGAAAAGATTATTAATGACATCAATAAACTAATACCCCAAAAGAAGCTAACTAACTAATAAAAGAATAACCACCAAAAATGGTCCCTAACTATTGCATCAAAAACCTACATTACGTGCATTTTTTGAGATCATGCAACCGAAGAAAAACCCTTCAAATTTCCTGATACCTGAAAATAGTACAAATGAAGAGCAAAGATGACAAGGATTAATATAGATAATCACATTTGACTCTTGGTCAGAAACTACAACCAAAAGAATAAAATCAAAATATGGTCTCACAGAGCATTTACTGCTACAGAAGTGGCAAATAGCCCACCGTGAATGATTGCAAGTTGCTTTCCTCTTGAGAGCCAAAGCATGCTATTCTAGTTGATTTTGGATGCCACATATTCAAGCAAGTCCATGTGTCTTCCTTAAAATGCTTTACAAATAAAAGCGTATACCATTCTTCATGATTCCAGTTTTAATCTTTGTTATAGATTTTTTTTTTTCAATCTAACCAAACCTGATAATAAATTGCATGACTATTATGCTATCACCAGGTACAAAAGGTAAGATGTTACGAAACCCAAAGTAACACTAAAGCAGCTTGCATATAGCATCTTTAAGAGGTGTTATCCTTTCAGGAATTGACTGTCTACATTGTATTTCCACAGAAGTCTTGAAATCCAAAAAGAAAAACAAAGAAAAGGAGAAATATGTATAAACAAGATAACTACCATGACCATAAATTGAACAACGAAAGCACAAATAGGGATGTTTCAACTGAAAAAACAATAACATAGGATATGAAACACAGGATAGCTGCCAATTAATACATGCAACTCGCTGAAAGGATTAGAAAAAGCAGAAGGCAGGAACAGAAAGAAGAAGGCATATGGGGCACCTTTTAGCACAAGATTGACTCCATACTAATATAGGGAGTCATTTCTAGACAGAATGGGCTGTTCATGAAGTCCTTTTCTTTCCAACAATTTGGAAAAACAAATCTACTAGATAGCAGAAGTACATGGGAAGGTGGAATACACAAAAGGGACAAAGGAAAAGAATTATAACCTTTGAGACTATAGTGCCACAATCAGCTTTGACTTGTCTAAATTTAGGAGTATTAGGAAATGCACAAACAAGAAGGGTACAATCTGAAGTCCAATCAGCTTGATATTCTGCTCCCATCTCTAATGCCTGCGAACGCAATGTGCTCCGCTCAGGGTTAACGAACCCTGACAAAACAAAAACCACCCCATCCTGTCCAAATGAAGATGTTAAAAGACCCAGGTTAATGTCTTCAAAGATAAAATTTTATCATTTTGGATAAAAGAAATATTAACTTTCAATATTTCAAAGGCCCTTGTTTATTACCAGAAGCTTTGAGAAGTTCAACTTGTTTTGAGCAGTTTCATTTGAGCAGGTACTGCCACCTTCCTTGGATTGTTTTTTCACCTCTCCAGAGGCAGCAACCTGCTTCTTTCTGCAGGATTTGTTCCCCTTATCTTTAGAACTCATTGAAGAAGGAAGATATCTCTTTGCCTCCATAAGCTTGTCATTGTGAGGATCCAAGAATTCATCAGAAATTGTTTAAAAGTCTTACAGGACAGTGACTCAAACGACTAAACAATGATTTGTACCTTAAGCAGGAAGAAGATGGCAGTCCTCCCTGCAAAATGATCTTTCTTTTCCTCCTTTCGTGATGTTGCAAATGCTTGGGCAGATTTATGGGCAGCTTTTCAAGAACCCTCTGCAAGTACAATACAAAAGTAGCGGAGAAAAAAGATGAATTGCTACATTCATGATACAAGTATAAGCAAGCAGCTTGAGCAAAAAACAATTAATATTGGGTATGTAAATCTGAAGCAAAACAGATTGCATCAGTTGGTATAAAAGAGTGAATCTGCGTTAACTTCTAGGCTATCAAGTATCAACGAATACCAAGACCTAATTACAACATCATGCTTTAAGCCCGCCAAAAAAAAAAAAGGAGGATGGGTTCCATATGACAGATTGGGACTTCAAATTCTCAGAAGGATGTTCCAAACAAAGGTAAAACTATAACTTTATTTCTAGTGGAAATTCAGTTAAAGGAAAGATAGTGCACCGAAATAAACGGAAGGAGAGGAGATCTTATTACTAATGTTATTGTAACAATGGTGGGAGTACCCAGTCAAAATTACCCCTGCCATTCGCTTGGGAATCACCCCCCGATTTTCTAACACAAAATCTTCTCCCAAATGGAAGAGGGTTGCAGCAGCTGCGCAGTAGGCTATAACCCAGTTTCCAAAGATGAGGAAATTTTAAAGGTTCAATCAATAGACAAACAATCAAATCTTTTCAACGGTTGTATTCTGCCATCGAAAACCAATTGACATGACGGTGGTATGATATCCCCTTCAGAAGACATAGCATGCCCAGCCCAATCATTACATGGACGGGTGATTACTAGCTAAAAGTTTTTCCTTTACAGTGGCATGTGTCTTGTAGAGGTGTTTCTCATCAATCAGCGTACACGCATAGGATCAAAGTTAAGCAGGTATGCAAGTTCCTATGGTCTGAGTTCAACCGGTTTTTGATAAAACAATTGCACAACAGATCCTTCGATTTATTTTAAACCTTCGAATAAATTATCTATTGATACAGAAGGAACTCTAGTATATGAAATGGGTCTTGAAGCGTGAATTAACACTGTCCTTAAGCGAATTTTGCCCCACTATGTTGCTGTTGGTGATCCAGCAAATTCACTCCAAGATACAAAAAAACCAAAATAGAATTCTAGCCAGCAAAACTAGGATTCCCCAGAACAACGAAAATGAAAGATTTATATAGAAGAAGTTATTTAAATCTGTGAAGGATATTGGCAATTTATAACTCTGAAATAAACTCTGAACCAACACAATCTTTGGAATAGTGCCGGTTCAAAACATAACTACTAGTGCATGATATGAATGCTTATTAAGCTATCTAAAAAACTCTACACAAGCAATGTGGGACTAAAACCCCTCTTAACATCTCTTAACATTACAAACTATTAAAGGAATGAGACTTCCAACATTATCCGTGTCAAGTACAGCATTCTATTCGAAATATTTTGATTCCCAATGTCCACCCTCTCCTCTCCAGAATCTACGATTTTTTTGTGTACTATCAAGATTGAATATAAAGTTTGTAATTACATAGACGTTATTTAGCCATTGGTTTCGTGGATGAGGAAAAGTTATTTGGAACCATGGGCACAAATAAAAAAAGCCATCAAGAATTGAATCCAATGCCCTAAAAGAAAGAAAGAAAGAAAGAAAGAAAGAAAGAAAGAAAGAAAACATCCGTAATACAAAGCCCGTTCGATAATAGGCATGGATGGCGTACCCTGGCTTGTAGGAACTGCCATTCGACTCTAAGCTCTGGATCAGAAGAAGGGATCCTGGCGATTCCAATGATACATAACAAGGGGGAAATGGCCAGAGTTTATCGAAATATGCCGCTGGATTTGAAAAAAAGGAATTGAAGAAATCATCGAAAAAAAGGGAAGTTTCTTACGAGAGAGGGATTGGGAATCTGGTCTTTGCAGTCCAAGAATTCCGGCAATTGAGCTCTCGCGGTCGTGACGAAGAGAAAAGCGGCTCGCCCAAGTGACACGGAACAGGAAAAGGTTTCGAGACACCCTAATGGGTAGAGATTTGAACGTTAGAGAGAGGTTGTTTTGATCGGCTTCAAGCCATCGCTTTTGAGAGCTTGCAGCCATCATGCAGCCCATGTGATGCTGAGTCAATGGGCCGGGCCACGGTATAACCAGACCTCGCCTTCTTCGGGGTCCATAGAAAGAAAACAAAGGAGGACTACGGAAACGGAAACAGAGGGCCAACCTCAATGACTGATAAATTCTGCTCTACCCAAGTTGCACATCTAGGCCAAATTTATGCAATTTTTCTGCCTAGACAATAAAAAATTTAAAATGAGCTCAGGCCTTAAATATCCAAGGATTGAATCAACTAGACTGATCTTGGTGGAGCTCCAACATCCTCCACCTGCTCATTAGCCAAAGTCGTGCTTCGGTTGACCTCCTTTCCATGTCATGTTGGGTCTAGCTTTCCTCTAGCCATGCCCTATCTTGAAAGAAACTTTCAGGCTTCAGCCCCGGCAAGAATTGAAAATTTTTCGTGGCTTGGGCATGGACGCAGTCCAATTTCAAAGCCAAGCTCGGCTTGAAACCTAAATCGGCCCAACCCAACCAAGCTTGGTTGGGTACCCAAAATTCTTTACCCTGCACCTAGAGCTGATCACGGGCCTTCTGGCCCGCCCGGCCCGAAATTTTTCGGGCTTGGGCATTAAAAAAAAGGCCCATGGGTCGGGCCTGGGCAAGAAAAGCGGCCCGACCAAAAAAATCGGGTCGGGCTATTCTGGACCATTTTCAGATTCTAAACAAAGAAAAAATCGGGCCTATCGGGTCGGGCCAGGCTAGACGGGCCTAGAACCAGATTTATAAAGTTGGGTCAGGCCTAGACAAAAATTTAAGCCCGACAGTCGGGCCGGGCCGGGCCTGGGCATAGCCATCGGACCTACTTTCTGCTGTAGAGTCCGACCCGAGCCCGGCCCGGCCAGAGTTTTGATCAGCTCTACGTGCACCCTCACTTGTGCTGCAGCCAACCTTTCCATTCTTTAATTTAAAGCTGATCATAGGCTGGGCTGAAGCATAGAAAGTGTCGTATTGTAAATAGACTCGGTCTGAAGTTTGACTAAAAGAAATATATATAGTTTAGGCCCGAGCCTTGGTCCATAATCAGCTCGATTTTAATTCCAAATCTTCACAAATACCTATACATTGGCCACAATAGGCTTGGCCTAAGATTCTCCTACTCAGCACAGTATTACATGATAACTTGCCCCAATTCCATCTCCATATAAACAACAAAATGCATTGATGAGCATCCTCATGACAAACACAGCTATAATCATTGTCAATATTAACTTTCTCCATGATAAGTGATTTATAGACAATTGGCTTTAGGAGACACACCAGTGCCCTAATATTGCATGTCCTTCCAACTTGGGCTACCCTTTGAATGTCAAAATCTTGCAAGCCACCTATGGAGGGAAAAGTTGATAAAACTTACATCCCAGCCACCTGAAATGGCAATCAAATAATTCACTTTCCGCTCATCCCTCACCATATCCATGCTCAATAAAAGCGATAGTTATTGATGATAGAGCACCACCATGTGTTGTGTGATGTTGTCCCCAGGGGTAACCACCTATCAAAATTGATCTTTATAGCACGATTACGGTCATATTGCTCGTCAAGCTGGTGAAGACCATCGTGGAAGGATATAACTGCTCCAACTTTCCACAAAGCTTTATTTCAATTAAAAATATAGCAAATTAATTTTTTTTTTTATTAAAAAAATTTACCCTTTTAAATATTGAATTTTATATAAATATTTTTTTAAAATTAATATTTATATATATATATCTTATATTATAAAATACTTGTTTTACTATTTTATTTTTTTATATAGCTTGAGTATATGGCTATAAGGCAGCTTGAGTAGTAAAATCTTGTGCTATGAATGCATAAGCAGGTAAAGAGTACATGTGTTGAGCTACTAAGGAAGTAATAACCCCTAAAGAGGCTAGAGCAAGACCTAATTGAAAATGAATCGAATTATTGATTGTGTCATAAAGACCCTTATGCCCACGTCCTAAAGGACAAATGATTGATTTACCCATTCAAAACAATTTACGCGAAGGGCTTCAGTTTTACCAGGGGCATACGGCATTACCGATCGAATAAGCAGTGATTCCTGCTTGGCACTTGCTACAGAAGAAGCAGCTCTCTAATAGTTTAGTTGGGCCTTCGTAAGGTCTAGTTCCAGAGCAAGGTCAAAGGTAAAGTGCCGGCTCAAGGAAAAGGGAGGAATCCGATAAGCCGCCTTGTTCCAGTCCTTTAGAGAAGACCACACGGGACTGAAGTCACTTCAGGGGTTAGTCATAGGAGTCGCATTAAAGCCCCTATGGAGGCTTCTTGCTAATGCCCTACCATAAGAGCAATAAGCCAGTCACAGGCAAGCAACCTCCTGAGTCTTTAACTTCCGTTTTATATATGTACTTACCTCACGCTATTAAAAGATTTAACGGTTTCAAATTAAAATGACTATAGTATCTTAACAAATATATATATATATATATATATTTATAAAATAATCATGATAAAAAAATAAAAAAGTAATTTAAAAATTTATTTTATTTTTAATTAAAATAAATTTGGTTTTTTAATAATATTAGAAAAACAGTTATATTAGAAGTATTTGTAAAAAATAATATTTTATGAAAATATATAAATAAATATAAATTTTTAAAAAATACCTACATAAATTTAAAATTTTAGGAGAGTATTAAAAAAAACCTTATTATAATTAAAAGCTTGGAGCTAAGGCCGTCCTTCTCCTCGCCTGCCGACGACATCGCGAGGTGAGGCCGTTCTTGTCGGAGCAGCGCTGTTCGCAGAGCCGGAGCGATGTCTTACGATTTCCCGACCGCCTTCCCAACGGTCCGAGCGATCAAAATCTCGTATTCGGAGCTCAAGGTAGTCAAGATTCGATCAAGAAGATAACCTTCATGAGTTTCGATTCATCCTCTCTCTATCTATCGTTATGATGATATGATGATGTCTGTGGTGTTCGTTCCGTGATGGGTTTCGATGGGATCAGGAGAAGGAGGAGGATTTGTCTGCCAAGATCGAAGAAGGGTTCGGCCCGAGTGGGCTTGGCCTCGTCTCAATCTCTGATGTATGGTTTGCGCTTCCTTAAAGCAAATTCTTTGAAAAAGATCCAGTTTCAGTGGTCAAGGCGTGATCTTTAACGATTCTTAGTTTTTTCCTTTTTTTTTTGGTGATTGGATGCATGTTGGTTTTTGCAAGATCCGTGTTCTTCTATTCTTTTCTTTTTTCCTTCTCTATCTTTTGCTTTTGAACGCCAACATATTAAAGGATTATCTGTCTTACTGGGTGAAGAATTTCCATCTAAATTTTGATGTGTTCGCTACCTTGATTTCTTGAAAGAATCTGTTTGTTCAAGGGAAATATGGTTGTTATTGAAAAGAAATGATAACACCTCCTCTTTGCTTGTTTAGGTTTAGGGTCTAAATTACGTTTCTTCGGTTTACTCATAAATTTCATATTATTAGCGATCTGGCACGTTTAGCAAAAACAACGTGAATCAAAGTAAGGTACGGTGAGATTATATATTTTATATTTTATATTTTATAGTTTATTCTTAATTGACTTAATTGTGCAAACAACAAAAATATGAACAAAAAAAAATTTAATATAATTAACAAAACTTAATTTAATAAATTAATTAATGTAAAACTAAAAATTATAACATGTGGATCGCTTGCAAAATATAATAAATGCTTAAAAGATAATAAAATAAATAATAATAGAAGTGAAAAAACTAAACATAATAAAATCATAATACAAATATAGCGAAACTATACAAAATAAAAAGTAAATGCCCAAATAAAAATAAAATAAAATACATAAAGGATTAGATAATAAGATACAAATATATCGAAACCAAAACCAAAGATTTAACAGAAATTGTGAAACACCATGGAGAATTAAAATTAGAAAGTAAGTTAAATATAATAGAATAAAATAAATTAGAGATATTAATTAACTGATATGATAATCAAAATAGTTACAACATTATATATAAGAATAACAATAAAAATAGATCAATGAGCAAATAATATACCAAAGTAGATATGATATAATGAAAAATAAAAATAATATAAAATAAAGGATAGAGTTAAACATAAAATTATAAAAGTAATCATAAAAGGACAGACATGATTAATAAAACTAAAACATGAAAAATCATGGCAAATATACAAAATACAAATTAATTACAACAATGAAGTGTAAATAAGAGAAAAATAAAAATAATTAATATAATTATAAAATAATATATAATTAAATATAAAATAAATATTTAAATAATTAGAGGTTGAGGGTGTAGCACTTGAGAGGGGAGGTTGGGAAGTTGGGGTATTGGGCTAGGAGAGAAAGGGGAGGATGAGGAGAGTGAAAACGTGAGGGAATGGGAGGGGGAGAGGAGGGAGCCGAGAGGGAGGAGAGATGTAAGAGAGGAGGAGAGGGGAGATGTAAGAGAGGAGGAGAGAGAGAGGACATGAGGGAAGGGGGCGGGAAGAGATAGACAGAGTGGGGAGGGTGGGCGAGCGGGCATGAGAGAGCAAAACTTGAATGCCTGAAAAATTGAGATATTTTTGTTCGGAGAATAAGATAGACTCCAATCTTTTGTATTTAAGTAGAATTTGTGAGAGAGTACTATATGTTTAGAAAATCCTTAAAAAAAATAATCAAATTTGATTTGACTAAGGAGAGAGGTAAAGCCGTACATGTGCTTAACATGAGGGAGATTAATTAATGTATCTTTTAAGATGAGAGGGCATTCTTGGCAGAAAAAATGACCGACAAAATCAGAGAGGAGCATTCCTTGAGTTTGAAACTGCCATTTTATATGTACTATAGATTAGAGGGTCAATCCAGAATTTTGATGTTGGCTTTGTGAGTTCTTGTTATTGGAAGACTCTATTGTGTTAAAAAGAACCTAAGATTTGATAAGCTTTCAGTATTATTGTTGCAGATTAAAGACAATCCCGGCAATTTCTGATGAATTTGCTTCAAACCTAGTTCTTTATTATGAATTAGTACTCTGGCAACATAATCCTTTCATTTATTGTCAAGCCCCCTCTTTACCATCATCATTTCGGACCTCCTTTTATGTCCTTTTCCAATCTCTCAAAAGTTAGCAAGTTAAAGCTTAGTCGTTATTATACAGTTAAAAATTCTACTTCAACTTCAGTCATGTAAGTATAGAATAAATTGTTCTTTTAAATATATGTTGTTAGATTTTGGATTTTGTTTAGTATCACAAGAAAATTCGTTCAAGAATTGGACTACTTCCCGTTCTCCTTGCATCTTGTTTTTCCATCTTATTGGGATGTCAGGCTATTCTATCTCCTTTCGTGTGTTACAGGTTCCTGGTTATGCTCTGTTACGTCAAAATCTTCTATGTCTTTCAGCCAGGTAGGGATGTTTAAAATGTTTTACTAAATTCTCCTTGGTTTCTTTCATTTGGGTGGTTTATATATTGGACACTAGAAAGTAGAGGTCTAAGCTGCTGATGTTACTGACAAGATATTCTCTGATACCAGATTAACAAGCCTGCCTGAAGATGTAAAGGAAGGTCTTGAAGACCCAGTTAGCAGGTAGTTGATTAATGTGCTGCCGTTTGACTTAAATGGAATTGTAAGATCAAATGAATGTCAAATTGTAAGAGAATTACCTTGGATGTTGGAACCGTAGTTTGTCCAGACTGAACAATCTGGCTTCCTTGAAAAATGTTTGTTAGAAATGTTAGTCTCTTAATATGAATTCTTAATTATGCTCCTAATGAAGATTGCGAAGAAAATATATGAACAAAAAATTGATGTGCATTTTAAATATTGAATGTGGCAAAGTTTGTTTCTCTGTCCTTTAAACCTTGTGCATAAGTATTATTTCCACGCAGATATGCATGAACTTTGATGGGTTTCTGATATTCTAGAGTTATAATTCCTATCAGAATGACAAGTCTTTTTTGCAATGTATTTATCCTTATTGTTATTGAATGATAATTTACAAGGTAATCTTCCTCTAGAGAACTATGGTATAACATTTCTTGAATCCACCCCAGCAAACATGATATTATTAAGCAGTGCACTTGTATGTTGCAAAATCCATCATCAGTCCTCACAGTCCTAGCCTCTACCTTATTAGATGGTTTCTAACCTATCATCTTGGATGCCAATGACCCTAAGAAGACATGATGAATGATGATATTTCACAACTTTGCTGATATCAGATGGTTATGCGCTTTCCAACAAGCTGCGATCATGTCAAGTTACAGAATTTACCTTCCTTGAGGAAGCTGTGAACAAAAAGCAATGTTTTTGGTTCCAGCTTGCAAACCAGCAGTAGTTTACTGTTAACAATTTAATATCTCCTCTTTCAAGTATCAAAAAGGGAATTTTTATAACAATGAAGTTAATTTAATCCATGATTCCCCATGCGTAAAACATTTTCCTTATAGGACTCCCTTGTTTTATGGTGTTTTCGTATTTATCCTTGTTTTGTTCTGCTTGGTATCCAATTTGTTTTCCTAGTTACATGTATCTCGATAGATATGTGCACATTTATATACTCACAAAGCTTTGCCATTATGCCAAGGTGCAGTATGTGTATGCCTCTTTTATTTCTTCCAAAACTTTTAAAGGTTGTGCAATCCATGATGACTTGACTTCTGTTATTGATGCCATGGTACCAATGTTTCCGTCATTTCTAATGATATTTTGTTTCTAATTCTTTAGATACAATGTAGGATGGAGTTTTGGAAAAGAGAAGCTGAAAACAGGCAAGCATGGTAAGCCCTATCAGTCTTCAAATCCTTTTAGATCAGTAGGCTTCTCTAATTACATTTGTCAAGGAGTATGCATCATTTGAGACAGCCTCATGACTTGTTGGAACTGAAGATTTCTGCATTATTTATATCTTCATAGCATCAATGTTATGTAGCATAATCTTCTTACCTATAATATGAGAAAATGCATGCACATACATGTATGCAAGCACGTGAAACACATACTTTATTAATTTTTTGTTCCAGATAAAACATGCATCCATATGAGGTAAAAGTTGACATGATCCTGTATTCTGAAATTGTGATGAAAATGTTGGAGGACTTATATTATCGCTCTTCCATTGTAATTAATGCATTGTTACATACCCTTGTAGATAAACATGGAGCAGTTCTTATTTTTATGAATTTAAGCAGATCTTAAGCTGGCCATTTCCAATCTATTTTTTGATTTTTTTTTATGCAGATACCTTCAAATGCTCTTTCTACGCTAATCCTGTGGTAGACGTACCTGCAACTGATTCTTCCCTTATGAAAAGGTATCATGTTATTAAATGGATCTTCAGCTTAGTCTGCTGTCTATGGTTCCTTCACACAAACTTCTTGTATCCTAATACAATATAGTGGGTTTTAAATTCCCATGGATCTCTTAACTCTGAAGTTTTTCTCTTAACATACGAGTGATGCAAGACTAGTTATTCTGCTGAAGATATTATAATGAATGAAATCTAAAAATCTACTTAAAAGTGAAGATACTTGTGATTTTTTCTCAGAAACTTTGAGAAGATGATTAGATAGATAGACGAGAGAAAGACAAGCAGGTGCCGGATCAACCTTTTGCTTAGTTTTTGCTTCAAAAGATTGAAAAGACTCATTTCGCTGTGAAGGGTGGAATCCACAAGCCCAAGAAACTGACTTAGATCTCTTATTAAATGTAGAAGAAGCCCAAGAAACTGCTTTAGATCTCCTATTAAATGTAGAAGAAGGACAAATGTTGGAACAAAGAGGAATCTTTGATATTTCATTAAGTAATTCACCAGTGTACAAGTTTCAAAAACAAGCTTGATGCTATGATTTCCAAAAACATGATAAAGGGCTTCTTCTACTAGTACAAACTTGCATGCATTGGTCTTGAATTGTGATTCATGGAGGTGTTATGAAGAGTCTGGAATAAGGTAGAAGATGATGCCTTGTTATGGAGAATGGTGGAAGTTTCAAGAAGTGGTGTCATTAATGAGGTAGGTCAGCGGTGGGTAATAACGATCTAGGAATGAGATATATGGTCGGAGTGGTACTCGTTGAGTAATTCAAAATCCAAATTTTGTCATATGGTGGAGAATGGAGGAAAGTGGGCTGAAGTAAATATGCATGACTCACGTATATGCAAGTTGCAAAAATGACAGATGGTTCCCTACATGCAAAACTAGCTCCCACTACATGACAAATATTAAAAAAAATAAAATAAGCTAGTAACATGAAAAGAAATCAATGACTTCTAAAGATATGATTTAGCAAATATAACCTGCATTAAATTTCCCCTCAAAATCACTATTCAGCAATGGCATCCAAGCTAAAAGCCCACATTCCCTGTCTCTACTAACTGAACTTACACACTACCACAGACCATGGAATGACACATGATTCATTAAGTCATGCTTCACAAAACAAGAAGTGATTTTCATGTCTTTACTTTTTGACAACATTACCTCCACTTGGTAGATTATAATCTTACTTTTCTGCAAAGAGATAGAAAGGAAGGAACTTTAGAACTTACCGTGCATCATAACTTTCAAATGAATCGAGCACTTTGAATAAGCGGCCAAGATATTTTTATTGTTTTTTGTAATTGTCATGCATGGTTAATATATTCTCCCAAATAATCTTAATGACATTTTACATAGTTATGTCATGAGTTGTTAATAGTTACTAATTCCTGTATTTATGTGGTTCTCAGTATCATAATTTCTATAACTGATTGTGTTATGTAGGTACCCATTATACTGTCGACCAAATAGATGGCCTACCAATGCTTTGCCTGAACTTGAAATAGGTATGTAAGCATTTCTGTTGTCTGTCTGGAGGCTTATGAATTCTTCAGATTCCTAGCAAGTTGTATAATGGTAAGTTAAATGGTTATTTGAAAGCCAATCAGGAAGATATCTATCATTCTGCAATGTGTACTTCCTTCATGAGCATGCTGTTTTCATCGTTGTTCAGCATGTTTATAACTTATATGAATGCTTTGGTCTAGAACCACTCATGGTGCATCAGAGAAACATGATTTTGACAACTGCATTGCAATTAGATAAAGAATCAGATTTGGAAATCTAGAATTTGTTTTAAATGTTATAGTAAAATCCAATATGTGTGAATTTTTCCATTGATGGATTCCAGTTTTCATCTTAAAGATAATTTCAGGTCCATTATACTGATTTCCTATAGTTTTTTCTTTTTTTTATATCTCTGTGAGATCCTTTTTCCTGCAAAAATTTTGCATCAATGAATTTTCAGAGTACTTTAGAGTTCGGAAGAACTGATGTTTTAGGCACCAGAGAACTCAAGCAACCTCTGCATATGTTTCTTCCCTGTAATTTTCAACCAAACATATCAAATTGAGAAGAAAAGCAGTATTTCTAAGATTTGTATGGTGAAGTTAACTGAGGTAAAGCTGTGAGATAAATAGTGACTTGAGTATTAGTTTATTGTGTTTTGAAGGTTGTGGTGTTAATCATTCTACTCTGCCTGTTAAATTTTTCTGGTGAATGTGGCTCAGAAGGATAAGAAAATAAGCCTAACTCTACAGGAACCAAAATTCTTTTGTAGTTCTCATTGACAAAGCTCTTCAAGAAACTACCAAAAATTGGCCTAACCTTTGATGGTGTGGTCTGATTTTGTGTAGTGCAAATGTTTTGATTCCTCGATATGCTGGCAACCTATGACTCATCCATCTTGATCCAATTTTGCTAAGCCTATTCTCGTTACCGATCTTAATGCCATGCTTTCATATACTTTCTTACGGGAGTGATACCTGGTACTTGCACCAAGTGGAATACTGCAACTTTAATCATTCCAATGCATGGATTAGAAGGTTCAAATTTGACATGCTTTTTTCATATATATATATATATATATATATATATATATATATATATATATATATTCCAAGAGGACCCTTGAATAGGTGATGCACTTGAATTTTTTTCCTAAAGAGTCCACCTAATATTTGATGTTGTCATATTTGATAGTATCGACAACAAGAGAGGATAGATGAGCTGAATTTATTCTGCAGTAAGTGTTATTTAATTTTGACTGATAAAAATAAAGGTCTTAGTAAGGTAGACTCTGGTTTGTTGATCTGGCCTATGACAGTTGTGATGCTATCTTTTTATTGTTGCTACAAAATCATGATGATGTGAGCTGAGAACATGTCAAATGATTGTTAAATTAGTCTATTTGTTCAAATTATTTCTCCTATCATTTATTTGCAATTTCTGCATATATATAGATTATTGTGATATTGTTTATGACAGTTTGACTGTTGAGAATTTGTAGCATTCAAGTCTCTCGGCAAATTGATGCTGGATGTTGGGCTTCTATTGGCATATCACTGCAGTCGATATGGTATATTTTTCATGTTTGCAGCTCACAACTCTTTAATTGATTATAGCATATGCTTTCTTGTAGGTTGATCGTGAACTTCACTTCTAAGAAATATCAGTTTTGCTGACATGCTCACCTTAAACTTAGACATGTGTAGTCACTAAAAGTCTGCCTCTTTAACACTACCATTCAAAATATGTAGCAAGTATTAAGTAGCAGTGCATGAGATATTAATAGAATTGGATGGTGTTATGCAAGTGATTAAGCATATGATGGGGCATAAAAACCTTTGGCTGTTAGCAATGGAAGGAATATGCTAAGGAATGTTTGCAAGTAGTACCAGGGAGAACATAAAGGAAGATTAAAAGTGGAAAAAAGTGGGAGAACCAAGTAAATAATCCAAAAACTGGAGGAAGCAATAGTCATGAGATAGAAGGTGGATAAAGGGGACAGCCAGCACAAACAAAGGAAACAGTTCATCTAGCTCGGTTGGATAACTTCTCGAGTGCTTCTCACAGACCAGTGGGGCAGCAGGAGAGGGAGAGAGAGAGAGAGAAAGAGAGAGGGAGGGAGAGGAGAAAGGAAGGACAGATGTTAGATCTGACCTGCCTTACTATATTCACTTAATCTCCTGATTCTGTTATACATAATATGATTGATAAGTGATAAATGATATTTCACTTATATTTATTGGTAATTTTTTAATTTCATTCAAACTAGTGTGTTGGTAACAGTATCATATGCCCCATCAGACTTGAAAATATATCATTATTCACTAAAGTTTCATTGAAGACAAAAAAGTTTAAAATTTGAACCAAAAAAAAAAGAAACAAGAATAAAAGACCATCCCAAGAGTTGGGATGGTAGTGTCCTAGTATCGTATCATTTCGGGACAAAACTGGTATAGGAGCCCAGTAATCCTTGCTTGCAGGTGCATGCGTTTGTGTGTAGCTTATTCCCTTTCTTCTTTATGTATGAGGGCACATGCACAAGTTCATTCTTAAATATTGTGATGATAAGTTAAACATAGTGTTCATGTCTTGTGATCATAGAACTCATGTGTCAAGCTTTTTCCAAAAATGCCCATAAAATGTCAGGAAGCAATCTGTTAACATATTCCATATAAACTGATATCTCACTTTTTCCTTATGTCTGCATGAATCCTATTTGCTTATTATTAATTCTAAAGATTTTACGTGCCTATTTCTGATTAGTGCTCCTGAAGAAAATAAATTATTATCTAGATGTTATCTAACCTTTTCATGTACAATGGCCAGTATCAAAAGGTGCAAAAATGCATGGCAATGAAGACTTTGAGCACATACTACAACGTTCAAGATGCCACAAAGGTCGTTTGCTGTATTACCTTCCAGTTCAACAGAGGTGATTGTCTTTTCATAGATATAATAAATTTGCATAATTATGTCAAGGTTGTTATAATTATCAGTACGTCCCACACTGCATAACCAATCCTGAAGTTGTTTCCGGACACTACTACTATATTCCATGGTATATATATGTATATATTGATATATTGATCATAACTAAACTAAGGGATGCATAGATAGGATTAGTTTATCTTTGGTTCATTATTTCTGGAATATTTCTTGCTGTTATTCAGTGAATTTAAGGAAGGTGCTTGCTCCATGTCATCATGGTCTGACTGGCATACTGATTTTTGTCATCTCACAGGTAATACAATTTCTTAAGCATCATCACTCTAGAGAATCATATACTTTTCTTAATTGTTTATACTTTATTATAACCAGGACTATTCTTGATGCAGTTATGTATCACTATAAGTTTGTAAGCAAATGCAGAGGAAAACATGGAGACATTATTTTGATACGTAGCTTTTTGGAATGTATTTCCAAAATTTAGAAAACTTGTAAATTCATGTAAAGTGACATTCTAGCATCCATTTATTACTTCATTGGTGGAAACAACTATTTGGAGTCATTGCTTGGTAAATATTTTGTTAAGGAAAAAAAGAACATTAATATTGAATTTGGAGATAAGTCTGTGTAAAGGTTTTTCATTTTCTTCATTTTTGTAATTTTGACAAGACAAACTTCAGCTTGTTTGTCATCTTGTTATGGCTATAAGATGGTAGAGTTTTTTTTTTTTTTTTAATGTAAAAGTGAATAGACTGGGCTTCCACAAATTATAGTATCATTGGCTTAATTGACACCATGGTCCATAGAGTTGAGCACTATGGCACTTCGTTCTACTTCTATTTAATATCGAATCTTTGACCCACTAAGTTTTGTGTTTGAAGGATGACGAGTAAGCTAGTCAACTTCTTAGCCAACCAATCCTATCTCAGCTGGTTGGCATCCCTCTCCCGAGTGGAGAATCAGAATTTGAACCCTCATGGTGGGCACCCCCTACTGTTTCTCAGATAAAGAAAAGCTAGTCAGCTTCTTTTTTTTGGGGCAGGTGGCTATGCGCATGTTTTATGATTTTGTAAGCATTAGTGACTGCCTTTAGGTTAAAGTTTAATTTTATAGGGTGGTTTGGGCTCACTTGAGAAGTTGGGAGAGTTGTGAAAATAGCTCCATCTGTAATGATATTTGGAATTTTGAAGGTGAAAAGAGAAAATAGAAAGATGCTAGAGGATCTGCTCAATAATATTGTAGTATTTTGCTTCCTTTCAAGAGGAAAATTTCTAAACCTTTTCAGAAAGTGAATAGATTGACATTCGTGAACTTGTATGCAGGTTTTTTAACTGAAAAGCTTTGCAGACCACCCCCCACCCCCCTCGCCTTTAGAAAAATGTTCTAGAAGTATCAACCTCAATTTTGACTGAAGTTCTATAGACAGCAATTTTTAACATAGGCAGGGCCATGAGGGTTCAAGATGGTTTAATCTACTTGAAGTGTCTGGCCTGATCAGGCTTCAGAGAGAATTAATTAATCAGAAAGTAATGCACTTAATAGCAGCTTACAGACAGCAGGTATACTCTCTCTCATATGAAAGTGGAGGGCTCTTGGGATGTTATTAGTTTGGCTGATGGAGCAAGACTTCGTAGGAGGCTTACTTTGGTTGTCCATTGGATCATAAGTTTCCTTAAGTCATATTTAGGCAATGTTTGTTGGTTAGCAGATTCTTATCTCAAAATCTCCTTATTCATGTGCCTGATCAGCATCCCTTTTTAATTATACTGTAACTCTCCATAATACACATGCCCAGTACAAGCATGCCAAATTAGCACTGCTTTTTGGCCCAGAGCTCTGAAAAAAGAGGGGAAAAACTGCTATTTATCGTTGTCAAGTTTTTGTTGGTGCTGCTTGATGATAACTTTTTGCTTTTATGTTTAGTGCCTTATTCGGAATTTAAACATACATTTGATTTCAGTTCTACTAGGTTATCCATTCAAAGCATGCATGTAATTAGGTTAACATAATGGTATTTTCTGTTAGTCTAGCAAAAGCCAAAAGGTATATCACAAACTCATGACATTTAGTATGCTCTGATTGTTCTTTTCTTTGTTATTCAAGCTCATCTTTCATGATATATATTAGCGGTTCCAGTATATCAATCATTATTGAGTCTTTGAAACTCTAATTTCTCTTATTAGAATTTTATTGCAGGTCTTACCAGTGGCATGTATATGAGAAATAATGAAAAGATCACTTGCCCAGATAGTGCTGCTGGCCTTTATATTAGAATGCGAAATGATCAGATTGTCAGAGTAAGGTTTTGCTTTTACTTTCTTTCTTTCTCCAAAAACAATGGATGTGTAATTGCAAACTAGGTGTCATGTATATTTACTTGTTCTTCTAAAGAGGATGTTGTTGGAGAATGGACTGATTAACTTTTCGCAATATCACTGTTATAATATGCTTACATTGTGGACCAAAAAAATAGGATCAATATCTTTGTTTATTCTTTATAAATTGTTGTTCAACATGGTATACCTTTCTTCTTTACTTTTCAATAGCACCGATAACCATGTAGAATTAATGTGCCCTATGATACAACCTTGACTGCTAAACCATCAAACCTTGTCACAATAAGTATGTGCGGTTTGCTTTATGAGTTGAATATAGTTTTGATTGATAATAAAGTTTTTTTTTTAACTTATCTGTGTTCCTGGGCATTAAGTTGTAGTTTGATGAATTTTTTCTGCAAATTTTTTTGCCTCACTCTTTCAGACTATAAGAGCTAGTGAAGGGGAAAGACATCTTGTGAGTTGACAATAATATTATCATTGCTCACTTTACCGGCACTTTGCATATGTAAATTTTGGAGTGCTGAATGCTTTTGGAACTTAGGGAAATGCATATTGATTTTCCTGCCCACTCTAGTATTTTAGCGATCCTATGATAATCTGTAGCTGCAATTGTTTCAGATAATTCTTATTTTCAACTGACCATAGCCTGGCAGCATCTGATGCTTAGTTATTCTAATTTGCTTGATCACTTGGGAAATGCATATTGATTTTCCTGCCTTCTCTAGTATTATTAGCCATTTAAAATTGCCACAACTTTATCAACCTATGATAATATGTTGCTGCAATTGTTTCAGGTAATTCTCATATTCATCCAGCCATAACTTGGCAGCGTTTGATGCTTAATTATTCTAATTTGCTTGATCACAAGTGAACTGCATGTTGGTCGAAACTGACACGGTTCACTATCTAGTTGGGCTTAACAGGAAAAGATGATGAATGACAGAATTAGGAATCCTGTATGAATGTTTGCTATATTAATTTCTTAAACATGCTAAATCTTCATGTCCTTTTATTCTAATTCTTCCTGAAATTGTTCATATGTTATTTAATTTATATAATTTTTAGACCAAAACCATGTTAACAAACTTTTTATAACTTAAGATAAAATTTGATATCAAATTATAAAAATATGTGAAAGTTCATTTACTTATACTACCCAAGTCAATCCAATTCATTGAATAGGTGAGAATTATAGATCACAAATTGCAGCATGAACCAAATGAACCGCCAAACTGTGGAGTGTGGACTGATGTATGTGCCTGCATATGTTTGAAGACACGCTCTACTTATTTGCTTTTCTCACTTCCTAATAGCAATCTATCTTACTGCTTTAGACTAGGCCTTTGAGCTGTATGATGTAAATGGTGAAATCATCATATATATTGCTGATTGCCAACACTTGACTTGTGCCTATGGATGTCAAAGCAACCTCTCCTGCCCTCCTTTTATTGATAGTTGCAGGAGCTTATAAATGTGCACAATGTTTCATGAGGTGCACTAGCTGCAAAGTTTGTGTCCCACAAAAAGGAGTGTAGTCATAATCCTTCTAAAATATTTCTGTAGTAAGTCTTGAAATTCTTTATGTCATTCCCATTTTTAGACTAGGTATGTTGGAGTGTATTCATAATCCTTCTGAAATCTTTCTGTAGTAAATCTTGAAATGCTATATTTCATTCCCATTTTCAGACTAGTATGAACTTTGCTGGCAGTGTTTGCCTGATAGATATCTAATTCTGTATCTAGAAATGCACTCCACCAATTTGGGTATTTTGTTGTTAAGTGTTTGTTGGGATTATGATAGATGTTTAGTATCTTGGCACTGACTTTGAGGTATGTAATTTACATGACGAGACTAGCATTAGGAGAATAGTTCCTAATTACAAGGTTTAGTTTCGAAATTGATCTTCTTTTCAGTGTCATGTTGACTTCTGGCATGGGCCATGGACTGACAAAGGCCACTTCCATACATTTCAATGTGCTAGGCTAAGTTGGTTATCTTATTGTACTCCTTTTAAAAAAAAATTGTATTCGTGCTATGACACCGTAAAGAGAACAAAGAAAAAGGTGTGATACTTGACTAGAGTTGTGAAGACTTACATGATGAAAGCTAAAATGTTGTAACTTGCACTAAAGTGTCCTTTGCTTGAATGGACACTCCAATAATCTGGCCCTAGTGCTGACACTTTTGGTAGATGTACACAGGACACTTTCTGGAGTGCCTTGGATAATCAGGTTTTGTTCAGTCCAAAAGTGTTGGCTGTCCATGATTTCTAGCTTCCTGGTAACACTGCTTTTTCTTTGATGCATCAGGTTGTCTTTGGAGAAGATGAAATAGCATATCAAATTTCTGACACTGCAGATGTACTATCAAGAGGTCGTCTCTGTGCAACTCCACATTCTGTTCAGGTACTCTAATCATTGTAATCCTTTTCTACTGAAAGTTTCTTCCCTTTCATTGATTAACTTTCAGAAGAAGAGGTAAAATACAATTACGGTTGTGAACGACCAGAGGAGGCAAAAAAACAGATATCTTTCTGCACACTTCTAAGCCGAATCAGTTATCATACTTTTTAACCTAATCAGTTGCCATTGATTGCATTATGAGTCTTTGGTGTGCATTAGAGTAAATAAATTGGCATACTAAAATCTCATGCATGCTTTTATTTTCTATCCACCTACCACAGACCCCCTAGTATCATGTCTTAATGTTCATATAAGTAAATTTTCAACTGCCAATATCAGTATCAGTTGAGTGCTTAATTTGATTAGTCATATTTTTGCATATATTACTGAGAGACAATAATGTCTTCAGCAAGTCTGAAAATTATTGGTACCTGAATTAACAGCTTTGATACCTAGCAGGAAGTTAACTTACTACAGTATCAGTCAGGAAAGACAATTCATCAACACTCTTCTTATTGAAAAAAAACTTTTTCTACATCTGTTTATGAAACTGTGTAAAAAGTTCTATGCAGCCTGTGGATACATAACAAATAATGGGTTTTATATCATATTACCAGCTTAAATTGTTGAGTTGGTAATTCCTTTCCAACTTGCCTATACCTTATTCTATATAGAGAATTTCTGAACTCTTTTGAGAATATACAAATAATGGGTTTTATATCATATTAGCAGCTTAAATTGTTGAGTTGGCAATTTCTTTCTGACTTGCCTATACCTTATTCTATACAGAGAATTTATGAACTCTTTTGAGAATATTAGTGTATATTTCTCCATATATTGTTAAAATTATCTCTCTATTTACAACACTCGACAAAATTGAACTAAACAAACTGTGTTATTCATTAAATTGCATTGGCAAACTTTCAATTATTTGTTCTTACTGCATAGTTTTATACTTACCAATCAGAAAAATGAACTGGTCATTTCCTTCTTAAAATCCCTATTGCTTTTATCTTATGTTTTTTAGTTGTTGGATAGGCACCTAAAGGAGAAAAGGCTTATGGGGTTGGACGCTCAACTTTTGTCTTGTTTATCCAACCTGACTGGTATGTTCCAATTTTTGTTGGAGTGGGGGCGCGTTCTTCTGATAGACTATAGAGCAATTTGTCTGCGATGTCATAGACATGACTTTCTAATTGTTTTATTTGATTGCACTACTAATGCCCAACCTATGGGCTGCCTAATGAAATATGAAAATCAGAGCAGCATATGAGTCCCACTTACCCAATGGCCTTTTAGAAGCACTCTGCAGTGTTCTATGACCCAGACGGGTCGACCATGTCGACCCACCCGACCTGGTACAACTCAAGGGAATTGGGAATTATTTTAAAAGAAAATGTTCAACGGTTGAACCGCTTGACCCAGTTAGTACAACTCAGATTCCACATATCGGGGTCTGGATCATAGGCCAAAAGACGAGCATAAAAATCTGAAAAAATGATAATGAACTTGATTTTCAAACCAGTGAACCTTTGCACAATTACTAATCTCCCAGCTGCCAAGACTTGATGTTTGTTTTATTATCATGATTTATTGTACTTATGTTGTCTCCATTATTAGATCGAAGAATTTTAAATAAGTTGTGATATTTGAATAATCCCTTTTTTCAATAAAAAAAATAAGTTCCTTTTCCCTTTTGTAGAAAATGAAAAAAATATATTTGTTTATTCTTTTGGATGTTTTCAGAGCCTTATTTTTTTAACAAATTAAAATATCAATGAGTTTCACATATTTTCTTATATTATATTCCAATTTAAAAATAAGATGATTGAATTATTGTTTTACTTTTTCATTTTCTGCTATTTTTATTTTTTAGATTTTTTTACTATTTAGTGATATTTATTCGTTTTTCTGTTTATGATGTCATGAGCTATGGAGTGACCTGTGGTTGAACTATTGACCTGAAACTGAGTAAATAAAATGGATTTGTCTGGGTCAATTGGTTCCGAACACTAGTACTCTATGTGTGTGCACATGTGCATGTGCATGTGTGCGCATGTGCGCATGTGCACGCGTATGTGTGCATGTGTGTGTGTTCCATTTGCAGGTTCTTCTGATAGATTGTAAAGTGATTTATCAATATGTATGTGTCCTAATAGCAGATTCTTTTGATAGATTGTAGAGCGATTTATGTATGATGTGTTCTAATAATGGGTTCATGTGATAAGACTGCAGAACAATTTGTCGGTTATGTGCATGTGCAATCGAGTCTGTGATATGTGTGTGTTCCAATAATGGATTCTTTTGACAGACTCTATAGTGATCTATCTGTTATGTGTGTATAAGGTATGTCGTCTCGGTACTGGGCTCTATAACGGTGCCACCCTGTTACTGTATGGGTATGTCTGATACAGAGGCCAGTTCGGCATACGGAGTATTAGTACGTCCTCCGCACGGCGTACCAGTACCGAGCTGGTACGATACAATATGCTCTATACTGTTCGGTTCAGTACGGTTTGTCATACCTTGTGTGTGTATGTGTTCCAATAGTGGGTTCTTTTGATGGACTGTAGAGCAATTGTCTGTGATGCGTGTGCGTTTTTCAAAAGTGAGTTCTTTTGATAAACTATAGAGCAATTTGTCTATGATGTATGTATGTGTCCCAATGGTGGGTCTTTTTTTTCGATAGATTGTGATGTCATAGACGTGACTTGCTAATATTTTCTTTCATTACAATACTAATGTCTGACCGATGGGAAACCTCATGAAATATGAAAGCCCCACTTACCAAACAGCCTTTCAGAATTTCTCTGAATGTATGTTTTTCTGACTTACCAAATGGCTTTTCAGAAGTCCTGTGTGTATGTGATAAAATATGCATAGATTCACACCTTCTACAGTGAGCTTGGAACGGTATGCAATGGCTATATGCATGGAAGTTCTGAATGACACAATGTATCAAATATTTTAAGTGGTCTACATGTTCTGGTCTGCTCTTCTAGTTTGGACTGTACCTGAACTTACAACTATGTGCCTCTTATTCCTAAAGTGGCTTTTATATTTATCAAATTAAGTTTTGAATCTATGCTAGCAACCACTCAGTTCAGGCTGAGCTTTCACAGGTTTCCTATGCTGAGGTTGATGGCACCTATTACATTAGTTGAATATAGATGTAAATTATTTTTTTTTTTTTGATACACAAAGTTTGAACTTTGTAAAAAATAATGCTGATACATTTTAGGATCCGTTTTAATTAAACTGGTCAGGTTAATTACTAAGTGCTTGCAATTTACAATATTTATTTTACAGGGATGAGATTCTTAACTTTCCTGAAGAGATACCTCATCATCTGAAGGTGCGTGATCAAAACCTTAATCTCATGCTAATTAGCATGCTATATCATATTGTAGTATGTTTCTGATATGAATATTATATTGTAGTGAAAACCTCATTTTTCTTTATTTGAACCCCTCTGAATTTGCACAATTACTTTCTCAAACACCTGAACTGTGACCACTAACATGTTCACAGTTTTGATAAACTGCTTTAAGTGTTTATTGATGTTTTTGTTCTTTCATGAAGAAATGGGTTTCATAAGCCAGATTCTTTGTCATTGGATATTTCTTCCTCATTCTGTTTAAACTCGTGTCCTTTATTTTGCTCATTGCCAAGTTTCTCTGCAGTTGGTCTCACCAAATGAAACTCTGACTTTCGGAGAGTATTCTATGAGACGCCTTGGTGAATTTTACGATTAATTTCACAAGAATATTTTTCATGATATACAGTTGACAATGTGTATACAGTTGCCTATCTAGTGGCGACTCTGTTCTTAATCTCCTCTGTTGCTTGTACAGATGCCTGCAACATACCCGAGCACAAAAATTTATGGGATTTGTATATCATGGCAGTTCATAATCCTTGTAACCTTGCTAGAAAGCAAAAATTGGTTTCTATACGTGTCTTTTAGCGTCTAGGCTTTCTTAAAAATATTGTTAGTGAATGACCAACTTATTGCTCTGATAACCAAACTACAGAATCAACCGAACACACATCTGCTAGCACTTCTGCTTATGTGCCAACTAAGGTGCAAGATATACATGCAAAAGAGACGGCTTTATTAGCGACATTTGTGAGGCTACAGCATACTGAAATATAGGGGGACATTGAGTTGGCTATGGTTCAGTTAGGCCAGCCTTTATTATTGAGGCCCTAAACTTGGCTGCTAAGAGGTCAAGGCTTCTTTGACCAAACTCATTGGTAGTTGGGCTAGAGCAATCTCAAGTGACTCACAGGAGGTGAGTTGGGAATAAGAGGAGAGGAGGAAAGTTGAGAAGGAGACACTGGAGTGATGGACAACAATGGGTATTAGCCAATATGGTTTGGTGTTCCGTGCATTGAGTTGAGTGTTGGAGGGGTTGGTTGGCCAACAGAGATAAGGAGTAATGGAGGGGAAGGACCGAGGAGACGGGTTATCAATTGATCTGAGAAGCTTGAGCTTGCCTTGAACAGACAATATGAGATTAATTGAACCGATCTTGAACTTGGTTCACAAGCTTGAAGTTAAACTAGCATATATATATATATATATATATATATATATATATATATATATATATATATATATATATATATATATATATATATACACACACATATGCTAGTTTACATATATATGCACTACTGTATGAAAGCTTCTTCGATGGCTTAGTTAAACTATTCTGCTTTACAAAACGATAATATATTTCATCATATATTTGATTATATTTAATATATATTTAATTATCTTAATCACTTTCTAAATTCAAATTTGAACTGTGCTTGAATCAAATACGATTCAAACTTGATACAAGCTCAAATTGATTTCAGCTCAATTCAAAGCTATCAAGATGATTGAATGCTCAAGCGACAAAATTAAGTTAAATTTGGCTCTCTCAGACAGTAAGCAAATCGAGCCTGATGCTAAAATTCAGGCTCAAAAACAATATGAAGCCAAGCTCGATCAAGCTCAACTTGATTACGCGAGGTGGAGGAGAGGGAAGATGAGGCAGAGAAGATAAGATAGAAGTGAATATAGATAGGGTGAGAAGAGAGACATGGCTACATCTGTTAAAATCTAGGAGCATATCCGATTAGTTCAAATTCAGATATGGATGATCTCAGATGAAGAGTGATATTTGGTGAAGATGACCTGTAATGTCTTTCTTTGAGAACGTAGACGGATGAGAGCCTGGCCGAAAAATCTCGGTGAGGGTGGGATCGAACTCATGTCTGCTGTATCCAAATTATCGGCAGTAAAACATAGTGTACCCTTTGCTCATACATCAGGTTGTTCCCAAATTGTTGATTTTGTCCATTTGGAAAGAAAAGGCATCAATTCTTCTGCATTTGCATCTATTAGCATCCAGACACCCTGCATCCACACAGAAATCCACATCCAACCATTGAATCTTGCAGAGCAACATCTTTAAGATTTGAACCCAGAGCGAACATCGCATGAAGCTTCTCTTCAGCATTACTGCCTGAGATGTTTGTTGTGACAGCACTATACTCGCTGCTTGCAGCATGTTTCACTGTATGATAAATAAGAAAAATGTTGCCTTGTGGGATGAATCTGCTTTATCTTTCATTACAGGTCTGTTTCTGAGACAGTGGATATCCTTTGTAGATAGCCTGAGTGCACGTCGCACAGGGAAAGCTGGATTTCGGCAAAGGGTAGAAGTATGTGTTCTCGACAAGTCAAATCCACTGCAACAGGGGAAAGGCAGGTAGGTAAAACTTCTCATTTACCAGGTTCATGCACTGGGAGGGGAGCATTGCTGTTCCTTCTCGACATGGCTCGGTTGTTAGAAGACAGTGAGGGGGGACAGGTAATGGTGCGTGTTACGGATTTCTTTTTTCCACAACAGGTCCACTATCGCACGTGTGGCGGTGGAGATGGATCCCTAAACCGCATCTGCAGCGCGCCATAGATTTGTTGTCGATTCGGATGGTGCCGCGTTGTTCTTGTGTCAAAAGAGATGGTAAGGGACGCCGCACCAATTTGGCCCCATGGACGCAAAGCATGAGGGGAATCTACTCGGAGACCCACCACCTTTGTGGCGTGGCAGCCACTCTAGTGGCTTTTACAGGACTGCGGTCTTCGCTGGCTGGAGTACGATGTCTCATTCATTCATCGGTGTAATCTAGCCGAGCTGAGCCGAATAGCCAAAAGCTTTTGAGCTCGACTTGATTCAAAAGACTTGGATTCGAAATTTGGCTCGAAATTGATCAAGCTTTAATATCAAACTCGAATTCGACTCTATTAAAAATAATAATAATATTTGAGATTGACTTGACTTGACTCAAATATTAATTGCCTCATACTCGAGCTGGAGTTCAAGCTCGAATTTGAGCATTGGTGATAATTTTTAAAAAATATGGTTAAAACAAAATATTACATAATATTATATTTTAAAATATTAAATTTATAATTTTATAAATAAAATATAATATTATTAAAAGTATATATAGTCGATTAGGTCTGTGAGTTGAGTATTTTGCTATTTGAGTTCGATTCAAAAAACTGTTTGATTTACTAGAACTTAATTCAAGCTCGGTAATAGTCAAATTGAGCTTGAGCAACTTGCGAGCTGCTCGGCTCATTTGTACCTCCAGCTTGGTTCATAGTTGAAGAGAAATAGGAGAAAGGGTCGGCATCTAATTGTGTTACATATCTAAGACTTCAGCTAACTTAAACCCATGGGCTTTCCTTTTTTGAAAAAAAAAAAAATGTATCTATTTATTTGGGAATTGGAGAGCAGGTACTCCTTTTGGGAAGTAAGTGAGATCTATTCCCGCTCATCTGCTGTGGCTTTGGGTCAACGGGAGGCATGTACCCAGGTCCATGGATTCCTGAGTTCTTTATTTAAATAAAAAAACTATGATCTGACAAGGAGTTAATGCCGAGATTGTGGCGTTAAATTGTCACCACTTCGACTAACAGGATAAGCAATAAGGAATACCGGGATAATATCAAACAAGGCCACGACACGGCTCCGAACCCGTATCTTTTTATTTAAAAACCACAGCAACTGAAATCACCCCAAAAAAGTTAAAAAAACGCCACCATGTCATCAGGAAGATCCCGTGCCTAATCCACGTGTATAATTGACCCATAATGGCTTAATCAAAATGGAACTCTAAAACTATAGTATAAATTACTGAAATATATTTTGCACTCCACTCGTAATCCATCCCAGACTGACCATATCTACCCTGGATCGATGTCGATGTGCTGGTTCTAAACTTGCAGGCTCCTATAAAGTCATCGAAGGCAGCTCTTTGTTTCTTGATTAATTTTAACCCCGCCTGCCCCCACGCCCAAAACCCTCCAATTACGGCTCAAATAATTCCACAATGATTAGCATCCTTTATTGTAACTAACTCTCTTGTTCTGTGCACACAGAGTCGTAGAATCCAGCAAGCTGTGCTCGATTAGCTTCATCTCTTTATTGTAATAAAAAGTACTACATTAGCTTCTTTTTTTTTCTTTCTTTTAACGAAAAAGAGGAAAACAAAGCGGCTCTATTTTTATTAAAAAATAAAAATTATAAAAATTATTTATAAATAATTTTAAAAAATATAAAAAAATTAATAAAAAAATTCTAAAAAATAGTAATCTGTTAGTAGACTTGTTAAATTATTGAACAAGCTGATTAATCCTATAAGTGATTTAAAAAAAATTTGTATCGTTAATATGAAATCATATAAGTTTTGCATTAGACTTTTATATATATATATATATATATAATTGATTTTTGATTGAAAGGTATATAAAAATTTTTGCTTTTTTTTTTTAGTAAAACTGTCTTCCACAGGATTTTATAAGAAGAACAGCAAAGTCCGCTACTAGCTTTCAATCAACTATAGATTTGGTACATGAGAACTTAAAACGCTGGGATCAGAGGTTGGGATGGCTGCGGCTTGGGAATCAGGTGTTGAGGATGTGGGACCCCATTGGGTGTCGTTATCGGGATAGCGTGCGGTTAGGAGCGAGGCGCGGTTGTTGTAGGTCGGCAGCGGCGAGGGCGAGGGGACACGAAGTGGGAGGGGATGAGGTCGACACGTGGGATGTCTCCGTAGTGGCCCACGCGCACACGGGATGCTCTTTCGTCCTATTCCGTTCGCATTTGGGGACCAAATGACCCCACATTTGACCTAGTTGGTCATTTTAAATGAAGTTGCCAAACTGTCCCTGGTGATTTTTCCCCCTTTTTCCTTAATATAATTATATATGTGAGATTTTTCCTATATGTGTATCTTTTTTAGCTAGTGATGATTCTTCATGTAATCCTTGCACGGTAGAAACGAGCTGCAGATGAGCAAATGCAGGAATTCTGAGCTACTTGTTTTTTTGTTTTTTTACTTGTAAATTGCTTCCATGCACAACCGTATTGAAACAATATTAGCCTACTATTTCAGTTATGTCATCATCTTTTATAAGAAAATCATAATCATCAGATTACCCATTGGAGAGCTAGTGAAGAGAGAAAAAGTGGGAATTCAAAATACGAAGAATCATAAAATATGTTATAATTTTTTTCTAGCAAGTTGTATAACGTGGTCTTTAACGTTGGATCGAGGAGAGGAAATCAGCCAAGTCCTTGAATTCCTAAAGGAGTTGATCAGAAATTAGGAATGTGAGAGGCATAGACTACCAGTTGTTTCTGAAATCAGCGATAAAGCCTTCCATCAATATATAATTTTCCAAAAGGCTGAGAATGTGAAGTGTTCTTAGAATCTCTATGTAGATTGGAGGAGAAGAACTACGGATCGATGGAGGACCGTCAGAGAGTTTCTGTAAGATTCACACTATCAAGGCCTCCCTCTACTTTTGATTTGTGGACGATTTCCAGTTGACCGGATAACCCATGGGGAAGTCAGAGTTTGAGCTTCTCTATAAGAAATTTCTTCTCGGCGTTCCGATCTTTTGCAACCAACCAACTACGGAAGAGGAAGATTGACATGAAGAAAAGGAAACGAGCTAAGAGGACAGAACTGAATAGATTAAGCCTACCACTAGTACAGAGAAGAGAAGCTTCCAACTAACCAACCTCACGTCATTTATTTATCAATAAGGAGAAAAAATACGCCACATCTGACATGATACAATGGTGTTTCAGTACAACCACTTTCATAATTATAAAAGTTGTAATTCTACCAATATATGTCATCATGGCATATCTTTTATAGTAGATAATAATATTGCAAATCTTAGTATGCTTGCCCCCATCCTATGAAATACGAAATAAAATCCAACGTCAGTATGTTACAGAAATTAAATCATTAATAGCTGAAAACCTGTCTTTAATTTGAAGCTGTACTTGGACATGTTGGATCTAAGTCATGCTCAACCAACACCTATTATGCTAAGGTGCTTATCCTAGTCATATGTATGTACATCATTGCGTGCTTATTTTCTTATAGCTCTAAAGGACCGCATTATTAGGCTAGTTTATAACGTATAGCCATAGTTTATTTATTAGACAATCCTTTTATCAAGGAATCGACTGCAAAATGGTAATGGCGTTCCAGTCATTTTACATGACCAAGCCTGCTCATTAATTTTACGTGACATCACCATCACGCGGACCACCTCAGCCCACCTCCGGTGGCCTATTTAATCAACAACGTGGATCCGTCCATCCATGCACCGAATCCTCTCCTCACCCCTTGGGCCTTAGCTAGAATTCGTTGATTCGTTCCTTGGTTCCATGGCCATGTCTGCTTCTTCTTCCTACCACCACTCGTCGTACTCTTGGAGCTCCCATTCTCGCCGGCGGTGCTCGCAAAAGTGCGGCCTCCGCCGGAGGTGCCTCGCAATGATGAAGCAGCAGAAGACTCGCTTCTATATTCTGGGCCGCTGCGTGTCCATGCTCCTTTGTTGGCGCGCTCACGATTTGTCCGACTGATCGCCGGTGATGATGTTTCCCGGCGAGCCTGTGCCTCGCTAATTGACTGTTATCCATCCATTCGATCTGCTCTCCGTCGCTTCAATCGCGAGGATGCAGAGAAGCTGTGGTGGTTGGATTGGCACCGGAGTTCCGACCATACGTCTATCCGTAAGGGCTCTGATTGGGCCTGAATGCAAGTTTTCTTCTTCTTCATTTTTTTTTTTTTTTTGGCCTGGGTTCTGCTTTGTATAGGGAAAGAAGGGTGGGAAAAAGAAGAAGTGATTTGAGAAGAGACTTTTCATCTTCTGGACCAATGAAGGAAAATATGATCATGTCCCAATTACTTCTATGTGCTCATGTTTTGCCATCGCAATGTCTTGCACCCTTACGGTCGTCGTCCATTCTGCTGATTACGAGGCTCGATGGTCCATGATTGGTACTGTACATAATCGCGTGTGCAGGCAGGCGGCGGAGTTGTAGGTCAGCCAATTAATTATCTGGGATCTTTATCTTTCTTAAGCAGGAAAGGCCTCATGTGAGGCTTTAAAGTAGTTAAAGTTGTTAAACTGACGAGCCGAGCTATGATGAACTCATTTCAGCTAAGCCTTAATCTTAAATTAGTTGGAATCTGCTATATAAAACCATCCTTGAAGTTAACAAAGAGAAATGGTCGTGTAATTCATAAGTCTCACTTAAAATAATCACTCAACCAATGTGGAACTTCTCTATAGGTTCAGGTCGTGTAAAAAAATAATTGAACTTCCTTTACAATATCAACCATTAGATCATATTTTGCGCATTCTAAATTTTCTTCCGTTTGCCTGCACGGTAGCTATTGGACGAACGGTGCATATTGTGAAAAAAAAAGGTGAATGATTTTTTTGCGCCAAAAATACAACCTGGACCCTTTACCTACTGCTCCTCTCTACACCGAGGTACGACTCTGGGGCCAAAAAAAATCTTCTACTTGTGCCGCTTACGTGTATTTTCTTTTTCAGTTGCTGAGTTTCGTTAAAACTAGTTTGTTTTAACGGTTGGATGCACTTGTATGCGAACTCAACCAGGGATTTTGCAGATGAGCCAGCTTAAAATCAGATTCAGCATTAGCCCATGTTAGCTTGAATTGGTTTCTTGTAAAGGATCTCCTCCTAATTTGTATCGTAACTGATCAAGCGATCAGTGTGAGCAATTTCAGTACCTCTCGGTCATATAAAGGAAGTGTCGAATTATCTTACGCGGCATGCTGCTAGATATGTTCATGATGCATGCGTACGTACACAATAGGATTGAGACTCGTGAAGCTAATTTAGATAGCTCTTGGTGCTTGAATTGATGCTGCAGAACCATGAATCCGCGTGGTAGGCCAAGGGGCCTTTGATGTAGTCTTGAAAGGCTTAAATAGTGGAAAATAATGATAAGATATAAAAAATGTAACAAGGTTGGGTTGGATTGGATTCAAAACCAAAACTCTCCCTCAGGTCTGGTATTAGGTTGGGTTGGATATTCATTCAAGCTCAAATCTATGAAGCTTGCGGAGGTAATTAATAGATTCATAGCAAATTGGCACAAAGTCAATTGTCTTCATCGAAAAAACTAGTAGTTCCGCATCCAGTGCTCAAAAGTCTAGAGTATTAGTAATAGTAGTAGTATCAGTAGTAATTTGCTCATTTGATTACTGCTCAGTTGTTAAACCCACACATTCCACAAGGACTACCAAACACCCATTGTTCGATTCTGCATCAGAATACACACTCTTGAAGGTGGATGAAGTCGCCAGGGATCACAGGCAGTGACATGATGACACATATTGGCACCGAATATATCCTATTTTTTTTTTTGAAGAAATGCATACGAAGGCAAGAGCTTTTTCTCAGGTATCTTTTTGGAAGAAAAAAAAAAGTCAGAAACATTAGGGAGAGTAGCGACATCACACTTTCAGGGTGGTCATATTTGGCCATCATCACGTCGACATATGAAACAAAGTGACATCCAGGAACAACACAACTCAGCAGGTGGCCCACCTTGCGCCCTCGGCCTTGGGCTCGCCTTTGTCTTGCCACTATCATCGATCTTTTTGTCCGAGAGGGACCACGCGGCCATCGGATGCTGGTAGGCTGCAGACGCCAATTTGATTTTGTCGGCTTCTTATCGTCGGCAGCCAAGCTTGCGACGGCCGGGCAGAGTTGGGCCTGGGTTGTTGACCTGTTATGGCACACGGTTAGTAAGTAAATAAATAAAAAGAAAAAAAAAAAAGAGATCAGCTTCTTCGACTTAGTTTAAAAAAAGTGGGATACCCGCAAATTGGTCAAGGGGATGGTGTCCTTTCTGGCAACACATGTATATCGGAAGGCAAACAGAACAACAGACTGGGTTGCCTTTTATGTTGCTCGGCACTCCGAAGAGTTTATCTAGCCTTATGCCGATGAGCTTCCTCTTTTCTTGTATCATTTTCTTTTTTTTGACTTGGCAGGTTGTGCCAATATAAGAGCTATATGAAATATCGTTTTTACCACAACAAAAAAAAAAAAATTGAATTCGGAACATGAGAAAATCTAATTTTCATCTGCTAAAACTAATGATATTTTTTTCTTCAAAAATACTTTTAAGTTTTTAGATAAAATGAGGTAACACATTTTTACTTTATTGACGGCATAATAGGTATTTTACACTTTTTTTTAAAAAAAAGTAAATACTCAACTAAACATAAGCCATTCTACAATATATCACTTTTTTATAATCAACTAAATATATAATATTGACTTTTTAGAAAGAAAAAAAAATTTCTATAAGAAAATTTTTTTCCTATGAACTATATGTGTCCTTTGAATAAGCATTTAGAATACCGAGTGCGCAGGTTTGCAGTCTAAACTCTGAAGGGCACCGACAGCCAGTCTTGCATGTGCGGCTAAAGGGCGTCAAACTACATTATTTTATATACTTATTATTTCGTATACTTTATGAAATAATAAGTATGCTTTATAGAGATAAACCCACCCTCCCTGGTTTGGCCTTAAACTAGGGAAGATCTCAGCTCCAAAATGCCAATGGAATGCCGGTAGCAGGACGGGGTTGGATATTACAGCCCTTAACAGCATAACAAATTTCTGCATCTCTAATTACTAGACATTTTAGCTGGCATCTATTAATAAATAAAATCATATATAAATGGAATGGGAAAGTTTTAGAAGAAGCCTTTTTAATTACCAAAAAAGAAAAGTTTTATTTTTCTTTTGTTTTTTCTGTGAATTTGGGCATGGATGGAAATAAACACACATTGTCCACCTTTTTCTATATATATAAAAAAAATATTATGTTGCCTTTATTTATTAAAAGCGGAGGTCTCGAGTCCTCGCATGACATTCTCTTCCTTTAAAGTATTTAAGAAGGTGCATCTCACCTCCTCACGTCCACACTCCGCAGGGAATTCCAGGCTATAATGGCATTCAAAAGAGAAGAGTGGTAATGTTCTTGGAGCCACCAACTTCTGATCTAAGAATAAATAAACAGCTGATCACATCAACCTTTTTTGGACGCATTTTTAGTTCAATATATACCATTCACCCACCGTTGACGATGAGAATTGGATTAGAAAACTATAAAATTGCCCATAACCATGAACCCCAGATGTTTCTATTTGCCTTTAAGTACGGAAACAGCAATGAGCTAAAAACAAATTAATCCATTAGGTAGGTTTCTAATGAGTTTAGTCTAGGGGGCCAAGAAAGAAGACAAGGATCATTTTCTGGTGAGAGAGAGAATAGTTGCCCATTTTGTTGACAAAAAGAACATCAATCAACAGCCCAGTAGGTTGGATGTCAGTTTCGGCGGCCACTAAACTAAAATTCATGTCACACTGAACGGCTCCCAAATTACTAAAATAGAGGGATAACAAGTAGACAAAAAAATGACATCCCACCTTGCATTTGATAGACCAACCAAGGGACTGCAAGAGAATTTGGACGAAACGGAGTGACCTAACAAATAATCCATGCCACCAAAATAACTTGCCTTATAAAATTGAGCACTTGATTTGTTTTTTCTATAGGTTGGTTCTTGTAAGAAAATTCTAGGCTATGCGCATGACTCCATCATCAAATTCTAATTAGAGTTTGTTTGGATGATTGGGTTGAAAATTCTACTAGATTCGTGAGTTGTGTTGGGCCATTACAATCAACAAAAAAACATAGAATTACTGGCTGAACTACAACTATATTCATAAATAGAATTTCATGAGTTCGGGCAGTTAACATATACTTAACTCTATAATTTTGTTGATCGTATTGACTCAACCCATGAATCCAATAGAATTTTCAACCGAATCATCTACATAGGCGCTTAGGATGTGTTTGGTTGACTGAAATAATTTTCCTTTGGGTTTAAAAATCCCGAGGATGTGGTTTAGGATACTTCTGGAAACAAATTCACCGAGATCTTAGTTAGACTGGTATAGCACTGGAAAAATGCTCTGGGGCCTAATAATCCTGGTGTCAGAAGGAAGCTCTATTCATCCGGGCCAAGGAAACTGGTGTTTTTAAGCACACCACTCTCTTCAAGCCGAATGGCATACAGTTTTGTTCTCTTCCCCGTTGGGACATGCAGCAATATCCATATTTTTTTACATCTCTTATGGTATTCGGCGATCAAAACATAGAGCTGTAACCAAGCTAAACATCAATAAATAGGCCTCTTTTGAAGGAAATTCATTCACATTTAACACTGTGACATCGATACATGGACTTTGTATATTTTTGTCCTTCGTTGGCATTTTCCTTTCAGGTTTAGTCACAGCAAAAAGAAAGTGATACAAGACAGGCCACCAGAAACACTAAAATAGTGTACCTCGCAGTAAATAAATTTATATCAGACTTTCATATTATTCATTGAAAAGACAAACCAACCTTCTGGCTTCTGCCGGTTGCTTTCAAGAAGTGAAAAAAAAAAGAATGAAAAAAAAAAAAAATCCTAGGCCAGGTTCATCATTCCATCACGGAATGCCATCAAGTGTTCCTTGGTGACACACTGCGTCATCAAACGAGCACCTCGCTTGGGAGCAGATGGCTTCACCAGGATGCACGTAGCTATGCTGTCGGAATTCGTCAACGGGACTACATGCACAGGTGTGCCCCACCCATAGTCGACCTGGGAAAACCCCAGATGGGTCCAATCCGAGACCAATAGCGAATCATACGCCGTTGTCAGCTTATACGGGTCCTCCTCGATCTCTCCCTTGGCCCACTTGGAAAATTCCACAGGCAGCCTCTTCTTAGCATCTTTAATCAACTTCACAATCTCAACAATGGGCGACTCCATGATTTTCCCACTCGTTGTGGCGACCTTCATGATGTAGTAGCAGTTTCCATAGTAACCTACTTTGGAGGGCAGCACTTGGTGCAGCAACGGGCGAGCACTCATGGCGAAATAAAGGTGAACGTTGGCCTCCGGCTCGAACCGAATCGCCCTTGCTCGGCTTTGCCAGGCCTTGGCGATGAGGACTTCGAAAGTGGAGCAAATCTGACCCGTTTGCTCGATGAATTGGCTCTTTAGATGATTGATGTACTCCGACGAGATGTCCATCACGAGATATTGCAGGCGGACGTCGGACGGGGCCGGCGGAGGCGCTGATCTGAATTTTGGTGGGTTGGGAATGGCGTCTCTGTTCCAGACTGGCTCCACGGTCGGCTGTGCGAGGCCTCGGGCGAAGTCGGCAACAGCTGCCACGAATTGTGCTGCTCCTGGGCCGTCCGCGATGGCATGGCTGAATCTGAGGCCCACCACAAATCCACCGCAAGCGAATTCTGTGACCTGGCCCACCACAAATCCACCCGTTAAAAAGATGGGAACAAGGGTATGCGTAAAAATTCACGCATCATTACAGCATGAGTCGAGATCTTCTCTTGCTTGCATATAAATCTGAGGGTCCAGTCCTAATTATTCCAATCCTCCGCATCCGAGAGATGTAAATAATGAATCCAGGCATTTAGGTCCTAATTGCCAGGATGATGTGGGCGTCGATGGAGTGGCTATTAGTTGGACCAGGTCCACTGCTCAATTGATCGACTGATCCGACCATGAGCTAATATGTGCAAAGATGGACAAAAAAAAAAAAAAAACGAGAAGGGTGTGTTTATTATTGGATTAGTTCACCAGCTCAACGGTGGATTTGAGCCAACTAAAAACGATATGGCACCGACGGCGAGTTGCTTGCCGGATTGTGCCCCTCGAGATGGGATTCTCCCATGTGCAACTCGATTATATTTTTTGGTGGTTGGCTGAACACTGACCTTTTTCTACATGTCGCCGGCACCAATCCGACTAAAATACTCGTTAGTTGTTATCTTCCGTTTATTGCACTTAAACCAATGTTGGACCCGTGGGTGCGAAGCGACGCATCTCTGATTAGAAATATTATTTAATGGGTCCAGCCAGTGACTTAATGATCGAAGCAAATTGGGAGCTGCCTGCCCACTAACAATCAGAAAAAAAGGAGGTAACAGAACTTTTCCGGATAACAGAAAGGAAAGCACCCAAACAAGCTGATGAGCTTGGTTTCAATTAGAGGAATTCCAGTGGTCCTCAATCGTGATGGCCTATTTGTCTCACTTGCTGAAACAAAAACCAGGAAGCAAACAGAAATAAGCTCAAGAGCTTATTTGGATGTCTCTGGCACATCTCTGTGATGCAGGTGTGCGTCATGTGAAGCAGAATGGAATCCGATGCCCTCGGAAATTGCACCATCCATTTTGCGAATTATGAAATCAAAAATTGGAAAATAAAAAGAAAGCTATTTTGATGAACAAGAAAGTGAAGGAGAGAGAGGGAGAGAGAGGGAGAAAGTGAGAAGAAGAAGAAGAAGGAAGGTACCTGAACCAGCAAAAGCAACTTCTCTTCCTGAGAAGGGTCTAGTTTTGGCTCGGGATGAGGCAGCAGCTCATCCTTTGAGATCATCAAAGGGTGCTCCAAATAATCCACGTCCTCCAGGGTGCAACTGGCCGACGCCTCGACGAACCAGACTCCATCTCCAGTACACGACACCTGGAGCTCCCCCCGGTCGGACACCACAAGCCGGCCGGCGAGAGGGTAGTAGGGGACCAAGGCCTTGGCCAGCGCCCGCTTTATGACCGTCGCCGCCTCATGGCCATTCTTGAATACATGAAGCGACTCGATCAGGGCTCGTTGCGTCGGGTATCGGTCGAGCCACGAGAGGCAGAGGACGCCCGTGGGAGTGGGCTCAGAGGGGATGACCAGCTTCTGGGAGATCCTCTTCACGGAGATGGTCATGGTGATAAAAAACGGTCGGTATTGCTGTGTCTATGACTGACGAGTGGGGTTTTGGTACGAGAGAGCCGGGATGGGTAAGGAGAATTTATAGGGTCGATTGCTCTCTAAGCGTTCTCTTCTCTCCCTTCGCATCCGTTTGAAATCGAGGAGTAGGTTCGTTTTTCGCGTCTGGCACATGGTCAGTTGCGTAAACTTCTCACCACCTACATTTATTTATATTTTTGTTGGTGCGTGAATGCGGCTCGACAGCAACCCAGTTCGAGCCTAACCCTCCCACATTACCAGGCACCAGCATACTAGTAACATTTTTTTTTTAAAATCTTCTAAACACACCTTATTATTGAATCCCATGAATGCAATAAGCACTTCATGAATTACTACAAAATATATATTTTTTCATAAATTTTATTTTTTATTTTAGATCGAAGCACCGTTTAAAGCTACTTTTCTGTCATCCAATTTTAATAGTGCAGCATCATAGGGATATGCAGCAATTCTATCCAATTTTTTTATCTGAATGGCAAATTAGAGGAAAACCTAACAACCACCGTCAATTTGATGTCTGAAGCAAACTAATTTTCAACAGTAATAGGTCCCAATAGGCCCTCCTTGGAGCATACAATGAGTCGTTTCTGGCAATGTAAGTTAGTAGCCTGCTGCATATACTCATAACGCCTGACAACTGTTCGTCAATTATTGTACTAGCTCTGAGATGCTACACTTCGGAGGAAAAGACACCGCTTCGCCAATTGTGTACCGCACAATGATGTTGTAACGTCTTATTAGTACGTGTGATGCCAATCAATTTTCCTTAAGTTTCTCCCTTTGAGAGCCACTTTCTGACGACGCTTAACCTGAGCAAAAAAATCCAATCCAATAATAATTAAGTTCTAAAAGAAAACAATAATAGCTAACGTACCCGTTCATTTGATGTGACGCTGCGGACCGGTCTTTTGGACGCTCGGAACCGACATGGGACCGATTGTAGCATTCCGCGTGCCTTTGGCTGGTGGGCCCTCCGTTCCAGCCAGTCTGTGCACACGTTTCGTACGTAAATTTAGTGCAGCCGAGCAAAGCTGAACAAGGACCTAGGGCTGCAAATGGGTCGGATCGGGTCGGGTCCTAGGTGACCCCGATCCGACCCGATTGCATGTTCGGGTTCTAATTTTGGACCCAGATCCGACCCGGTTGAAAAACGGATCGGGTCGGGTCGGGTCCATACCTACCCCGATGGGTCATTCGGGTCGGGTCGGGTCCGGATCGAGTCCGGGTCGGATCCGGGTCGGATTTGCACTACTCTTCTCCAAATGATCCTCCGCCGCAGCTCAAGATCTAGGGCACAACCGCACGGGAGATCTAGGGCACCGAGCACGGAAGCGGTCTACTCCTCGTCTCCTCTAGATGATCCTCCGCCGCAGCTCAAGAGTCAAGACCTAGGGCACAGCCGCACGGGAGCGAAAAAGGGAGGAAGGGGTCCAAGCGGTGATTCGGTGAAGCGGATGATTTATATATCATCCGTTGCGGGCTGCGGGCAAAGCACAGAGCACAGTAGTCACTAGTCAGTAGCACTGCGGGCCTGCGGCCCAATGGCCTGCATGTCTTAAAAAAATGATCCAAAAAAATTGGGTCGAATCGGGTCGGGGTGCGGATCGAAATTGGGCGGACCCGACCCGACCCAAAAAATAGAACGGGTCCAAATTTAGGACCCGACCCGGCCCCGCGGGTCCTAAAATGCGGGTCGGGTCGGGTCTTAAGCGGGTTGGGTCGGGTCGGGTCACGGATCAACCCAACCCATTTGCAGCCCTACATGGACCCAATCTCGAGCGTAAATTATATCCGTTTTTAGTTTAAATCCATTTGAACAATTAGATTAAAAATCCTATAATCTATAGATAATTTTATAAAAAAATTTTTAAAATATTTATGAATATAGTTCGAGTTCACCCTATAATCTTATAATTTTAATGATTATACTGATTCAATCCATAATTTTCAACCCAATCATTCGTATGGACTCTTAAAATTTGATAGCTTCTATGTCAAAGCTCGGCTCATGATCTGGTCTATTACCGTCTGGATCTAAATCGTGTCTAGATATACAAAACTCCAGCTGCATCATCATGCATTAGATAACAGTTTTGTTTTACTCTATGTATTTAAAATACTACTTTGATAAGGCAGTCTGCTGGGAGATGCGGTTGCTCCACGATATTTGCCATTTTTAGATGAATGCACTGTCTTTTGGGCTTCTCATGTATACAGAGAGACCAACAGTATTGCATACTGGGGCATCCTATGCGGCCCATCACTCTATAGGTGTTATTTGGAAGAGGCACGACTCGGTCTCGTCTTCTTTGCATTTTTTGCTCTTTTTTTGAACTTTATGGGCTATACTCACACTCATTGTATGTGGGTCGCCGATGTATAAAAAAAAATGATAAATAATATTGCTAACTTGATGGTAATAAAAGACACAGGAGGCGCATACTTGTGCACCGTTGTTTTATGGGGCTTAGTTTGGGCGTTTTACGTTGAGGTAGATGTTTCAATGGTGCCATCTTAATTGGTGTTTTTTAGGCTTGATGCGGGATTTGCACCCCGTCACCAGCACAGCCCACACACCAGCCGAGCAGGAAAAACGACCGCGTCCTCGCCGAGGTATTGTCCGCTTTGGGGATCGGGGATCGTGACCGCTCCCGGGGGTCCGCGCTCTGACGGCGCCCCGGGTGGAACCACCCATTCCACCCCTCACGGGTTTGCCCTTCAAAAGGCGCCTCGGTGAGAAGAGGTTATTGAGCCCCCCATTTAAGGCACAGACCTTTCCGCTGATTAGCTGATGTGGAACTAAATTCGGGGAACCCCCCGTAACAAGGCCTGTCCCACTTGTGCACCTAATCCTACTCTGGTCGTGGGCTCACAAATCTGCTGCTTTGAAAACAATAAAAACAAAAGGAAAACAAGGTTTTATTAATTGATTCCACTTTTTGTGCATATAAGAAGATGCATGCATATCCCTCTCGACCTGCAGTTTTATATAAACATTTGCAAAGTATAGCCCATATTCATATCATGTAACTAGCCTTTTATTTTCCTAGTTATGGTAGATGCACCACTCCAAATTGAATGAACCATTTTTTCAAAAGAATATAGAAAAACGAAAGAATTAATGTTGAAATTAGAATATAAACTTGCTATTTATGGCATGCTAGTAGTTTTTTTAAGAAAAATGGCTTGCTCGGTTGCATGGCACTGGACGCTTGCAGCTTTACAGGCTTCTCTTCTTTCCAACCTCCACAAGTTTGTAATTGGGTGCTCCCTTCTCATGGATTGCTTAAAATTAATTTGGATGGATCTCTTTCGGAATAGTCATGGGGAGAGCTAGTTTTGTTATTAAAGTCCATTTCAAGTAATGCAAGAAAATATAAAATCTATAAATAAATCTATCTCATCCTATTAGCTTAAGTTTTTAGGATAAGTGGTGATTTTAACATGGTATCAGAGCAGGAATCCACATATGAAGGAGGATGGAAGAAAATATAAAATATATAAAAAGTAGAAACTAAACAGCGCTCCAGTCATTTCAAATGTCCTCTTGTGAGGTTTGGAGAGGGTGGAGCGGAGCTGGGCGACGATGAAACGGCAGTGGAGCTCCATTCAGAGCCAGTCGGTGATAAAGCTCTGAAACTCGAACGCGGTGGCGGATGCAGGATCGTGACGGTGGAGGGGGAGGGGGAGGTCGGGGCAGCGCTAGGGAGGCCCAAAAAGCCGGAAAGAAAGGATTCAAAGCCATTTGAGGGTTATTTAGTTTTTTTTTTTCTTTTAACTATAAAATGATTTCTTCCATTTGAGCCGTCTTGGTACAGAGACCTGACGAGTTGTTGCTTGCATGAAGAGAAACGTGCTGCCCTAAGTTTCCTTTTCTAGAAACTCATAGTCCAATCACCGCAAGACACGTCACGATACATATCTAGAGTAGAAGGCCGGCTCGAAACGGCTACACGTTTATTGAAAATGATATAACTCCGGTTCTTCTTCTTCTTCGTACGACTCGGGGGGTAGGTGGGAAAAACTACAGAAGGCCTAAGTGCCTATCTTATCTCATCGATTCTAAAAGAAAAAAGCCTCAGCAGAGTGGTGGAGTCTCTCCGGTTCCCTTAACCAAGAACTATAAAGAAAAAAATATTTATGTCTTTGAATGCAAGCCCGGATGAAACAAACAATAGTTAGGTGTATTGCATGAAGTTCTCGTGCATGAATAAATGCGGAAGAAGAACGAACAGAGGCATTTGGTTCAAACTAATTTCAATTGGAGTGCTTTGCGCACTAACTTCACCAACCATCAATCCACGCCCGCACCCTCTTACTACCGTTAGTTTTTTTCGCTTTTCTTTTCTTGTTTCTGGTACAGGGGCTTGTTTCCACGCTGTTTCCGACACTATACCTTCCCTCAGAAAGAGAGAGATGGGACCCTTCCCTCAAACTTTGAACTACACCGACATATTTCCAATTAGATCCTAGTTATGGATATATCGAAATCTTGCTTTTTTTTTTTCTGATAGTTGGATGAGATCTTGCGTGGAACTTGAAAGGATTCTTTTAAAATATTAGACGATTCAATTGACTTCTTTTGCAAAGACATCGACTAGGATCCACCTAACATCATCATAGCTAGATCTGGGAGAAGGACTGCCCAAATATATAAGCAATCATTTCGTGAAATGATAACAATTACAGGCTTCTATTTCGCATGTGATTTGGCTGTTGAATGTGGAAGCTTAAGGCAATCACTACCTGATCCATGGAGATTTTGAGAAGAGCAAAGCTTTAGAACGGTTAGTGGTGCGTAATACAACTTATCTAATTATCTGAAATATTTATCGTGAGATGTCATTTGACATGTTACCCGGTATGCACTTAGGGGATGGTCGATCGAGTGTGTTCTCTTTTTTTTACCAGTAATTAAATACGATAGAGATGAACTCCACCACTAGGATGCCAATCCACCAAGCATGGATTCAGTGACTTCATGAGTCTTTTGATATCTGATTTAGACATAATCCGACTCCAAAAAAGAAAAGAGAAAGAAAAATGATGTCCGATCAGGGTCCAGATCATAGGATCAAGTTATATGGTTACCATATCTTTCTTGCACATAATTTGATTCTTGAATAATGCTCATGTAAATAAGAAATCTGATAATCAGCAGAACAAATTCTAGCTTTTAAGAAAAATATTAAGAGAGAAGGTAAACAAAGTCTTTTCTTGGTAGCAGAAATTATTCATGAAATTGGGTTTTACGTGCCCCTCCGGGGGTTTTATGAAAGTGAGATTATATGGGTATTTACCACTTTACATAAAGATCAAGTTTTATTAGTAGGATCCACATGCAGAACAAAAATATGAGACGTGCCGCATGATCTTTTTCTACACCATCATTTACATTAACTAGATCCATATTGAAGACAGCTACATAGATTATTATATCATACACCACGTGCATCATAACATTAGAAAAATTACATTCTCTACCACGTGCGTGTGCACCGTATCAGCAATGCACCATAGAAATAAAACAAAATTGGATGCACAAAGTGGCAATCCAAGATAAATACGGAATGAGTGGAGCTCACAGGGACCAGACTTACCAGCGGCGCGGTCTATGGTATTCCATGGGTGTCCATTTCCAACTTCGGCAGGCTAGCTAGTGATTCCGGGCCGAACTTGACGTGGACATGTGAGCGTCTACATTAGATTGGGAAGCTATTAAGGGTTGTCAATTTGCTTTAGTGGCCACGAACGCAAGGGAGGGCTGATGACGATTGCTTCTTATCTCCTTTGACATGCGGGGAAGGGGCAATCATGGCACCGGAGTTGGTGACGTACCATGATTCAACGCGCAAGGTCTCACTCTTTTTTTTTTTAATAAATATTTTCTTAAATATCAAATTTTACATAAATACTTTTTCAAAATTAATATTTATATGTATACTTTTTTTTTAAATACTTATTTTACTATTTTCTCCAATTTTTTTACTTTTGCATATGTACCATTTTATTTAACGGCGTTAAAAAATTAACTGTTTCAAATTAAAATGACTAAATTACATTTAATGGATAGACGTGCAAATAGAAATATTTATAAGAGTATTAAGAAAATAGCAACACCCGCGAGATCACAATCACAAATCTGACAGCGAGAGAAAAAGATAGGAACAATAATGTAATTTTAAAATTTTATTTTATTTTTAATGAATATAAATATGATTTTTTTTAACATCGTTAGAACAACTGTTATATTAGGAGCATTTGTACAATAGCACAGTTTTACGAGGGCATACATACAAATAATAATTTTAGAAGGAAATTCATGCAAAATTTGATATTTAGAAGAGTATTTCTAGAAAAAAAACTTTTTTTTTTTTAAAGCGGTAAAAAGGGTCATTGAGATGATCTTGATACCCATCGGGGACGTTATTTCATCTCCTCTTTTCCAACGAAAGTGGCGTTGAACCACTACTTATAAAGAAAGGAAGAGTCAAAAAGCAAGCATGAAATCTCGCATCGGGATAAGATGGGAGCCATCGCCCATTGTTTTTGCCAGTGGAAGGAGGAGAAAAGCAAAGTCTTCGATTACAAATAGCATGTAGCACCTAATAGAATGTCGAGCATTTCAAACATGACATCTAACAAGTTAAGAAGGAAAAAAAAAAATGATAGGAAACTTCCGGAGAGGTTGAATTTTGAGCAGCTATTGATCTCTTTACAGTGTTTTGTTTTTTAAGTTCTCCTTTTAAATTTGCTTTATTTTGGTGAAGCCTCTAACTTGTGACCATTTGATCGATATTCTTTTGAAGCATAGCCCATAGCCTTCATCTTCTTCTCAAAATAAATAAAACAGAATAATTTATTGCTTTTACAAATATCTATTTTGGAACTTATTTTACAATTTTTGCAACATTGGTTTCTTGAAGCTATTAGTGTTTCTTTTTTTTAAAAAAAAAGACGGAGAAAACGTGTTTTTTTGAGGGATTAAGGAGGAAGTAAGGCACTTCCCGTTGATTTATTCATTTAGAAAAAGGTATATACGATGTGAGTAGGGGAGAGAAAATAATGCAAAGGGACAGGCTGCCTCCATATCCAAAAATGGAGCAGGGAATTAAAGGATTTGATTTGGAATCAAAGAGGACAAATAACCTCTAATCGTTCACTGCCCTGCCTCAACATTTTGAGAGTAAGGTGCTCCCACAGCTGCAAAAAATGAAGGATCTTTCGGCGAGTAGCATAATTGGAACTTTTCTTATTATAGAGAAAACTTGACTTCTATTTTTTTAAAAAAAATATATAGTGGAAATAACGTAAAAATTGTTCGAACATTGGACCTTTGCTCTAGAATAGAAGGGCGAAAATTAATTGTTGCAAGTGAGAGAGCTAGCTATATGTAAGTGGAATAATCACATTTAAACGATGTATAAAAAGAGCGATCAAGCTAAAGAATATATGAGTGTAGTGTATATATCCCATCAAATCCATTATAGATAGAATTTTATTTTGTAAATCTCGTACCATAGAAGCAAAAGGAGCCAAAGTAGAGTGCAATAAAATTTTTGTTGGGTTATCCCTCCTATATTAGAGGAGACTTAGCCCAACAAATATGGGCTAAGTTAATTATTTTTAGCCCATTTGGTTAAACTATTTTTGGCCTAAAATGTAAGGCCCATTAGGGTAACTTTTTATGTTGAGAAGGCAGGGTATGTGAGCAGTCTTCCAGAGAGACAGTGGAGAAAATGCGGAATTGATATTCAGCGTGCAATCTTGATTAAACGACGATCGAAAGGCGATCTGTGGTCCGATCGAGCTGAAATTTGGATAACAAGCTCACAACACATGGTTCTTCAATCTATACAGTATGATCGCCATTTGCAGTTTTTTAGCATGGTCAGATTTTGCAGAAACTTGGCTGTTGTTTATGTGAGATCTTATCAATCTTTCTCTCTTATTATTGATGTTTGCCAAGAATATTGTTCTTGAGATTATGTGGTGATATATGCCTCTAGTTTTGGTTAGAGAGAACAGATTGTATACCCATTATTTGTTGATAGTGAAAGGTTTTGGATGGACTACGGTCCCGTAGTTTTTACTCTCCAAATTGAGGAGATTTTCCACATAAAAAATTAGTGTTCCTTTTATGTTTTCTATTTTTTTAATCAGCTAAGTATTTGTGAATGCCTTTATATATATATATATATTAAGTAGATTGACTCTAATTGTTTGTTTTATAACAAGTTTACACAAGGTGGAAAAGTTGTTGATTTTGTTGTACTTTAATTTTTTTGTTTGTTGTTACCTTTCGATCCCAACAATTTTTTCTTAGCAGAGCAAAATGATCATACAATCCACTCATTTTTGAATCAGTTAGAACTCCGGACATGCAGAAATATGATAACTGGAGAGCAGGAGATTACGTAATTAGTACACTGAATTCTCAGAAAGCGAGGAGTACCCTTCCCAAACTCTAAAGTCTAAATTGGAGGAGGCACAGCCGGCGGATACAATCATGATGATGCAGGCTTACCTCTATATATATTCCGGGCCTCCAATCTCTCGCTGTGTAGGTTAAAGAAAGGTTCGTGCCTAGCCATTAATTATGTGCTAGCTTTTTTAAAGATGTCCCTTATTTGGATCAATAATGTGGAAAATATTTGCCAATCTGATCTCTCGGATTAGACGGAGGTGTCCAACTGCGTGATACCACGGAATGGTTGGAAAGCAATTATTAAAGTCATCAACGAGTATTGCAACTCATGTCTATAAAAAGACAAATAGCGCAGTAGATTGAGTGGCTTCATTTGTTGCTGGACTGGTAAAATCTTATGACCATCTCGGTCAAGTATTTTTGTTTGTTTTAGCGATGTTTTATTTTATAATTTTATTGGAGGTATTCAGACTAGTATGATCCCACCTGGTTTAAATAAAAAAAAAAAAAACAAAAAAACTTGGTTGCAAAGATTGCCAGAGTTGTGCCGCGGCACATAACCAAAACCAGTCAGTCTGGGCCAGAGAAACTTTCCCCAACCCAAAGCTAAAACGGCGACCTCTCTGCCCAAATTGAACCTAGAATACTCTATAATGGATTTTCCTCTACGCTGCATCAACCATTCAACCAATTAAAGAATTAGTTCATGGATCAACCGGCCGATGATGCTCAGCCTTTGATGTCATAATTGCGCAGACGTGGCAAAGTCGAACCGAAGCTCTTGATTCGGCGCACGAAGTGCACGTTCGTCTTTGTTTCCTTGCAAGTGTTCGCCATCTACTGAACGCTGATTAAGTTCAGGACGAGAACTGTATCTTTCCTTCGAAAATTAGTGGGTAGCGAGATATCGACATGATCTGAGAAGCAAAGGAGAGAATGCAGGCCAAGTTCTCGTCGTCGACAAAGATCCAGTTTGTAAGACATCTACCATCAATCCATATATGTGCCGGATTGGACCAATTTGGGATTTACCAGATTTTGAATCATCTCCGACTCAGTTCAGTCACCCGTCGTCAACGGCTTGTACTCATGGACAATGGACCCACCCAGTTCGATCACCGATCATTAATTGATGCACACGTGGTGGGTGACTAAACTGGACACAGCATCTAAATTCCATTCATCGAGCTAACAATTGGCCTTCGTGCTTTAAGATGTAGTTTAAGCCTACCAAGTTATTTCTTACGAATGTTGTATGGGGTTTGATTTGATTTCGTATAATATATATTTTTCATTCTTGATCGATATTATATGAATTTATATATATATATATATATATATATATAGTTGTTGATGTCACATGAATAACATGCAGAAAAATTTTCTCATTTGGTGACTCTCGTTATAATTTTTGTCACCGTTTGTTTTGCACGAGTTATTTTTATTGCTAAAGCAGTGTCAATATCTTTTTAAAGAGGATGAATGACAGAATTATATACTTAACATGATTTGGAAGCATATTCTTACAAATCTTCTTTTCCTTATCTCCTTTTAATAACATGGACTATGCAATGGGTACACCTGACTCTTCAAATACTCCTAACACTCCGTCAGACAAACAGCAATGTCGCTATTCTCTTTGTTCGACCAATCATGATCCTCTATTTATCTTTTATATTTAAGAAAATACCAAAAAAGCCCTCAACTTTGTCCTCGTTGCACTTAAATCCAGTCTTGCTTAATACTTGAAATTTTTATATTACACTTGATATTATACGTGCTTAATTAAATTTTTGATATTATATTTCACTGCAAGGTGATTTTTCTATTCATATTCTCTACAACGTTGTTGATGCCCACTTTCGAGAAAAGATTTTTGCTGTCATCTCTTATCATGCTTCCTTTCCATCGAGCCGCTCATGAGGAGGAAGAGAAGCAGTTTTTCAACAAGAGGAGGGTTTAAGTACAACGAGATCAAAGTTAAGGGGTCTTTTAGAAATTCTTGCTTTATATTTTGTATTTCAAAGATTCAAGAGACCGACACAAGTTTGCCTCGCTTTTTATTTCTTTTCCTGATAAAGGTATGGTAGCATCATTAATAGAGAAAGCTTCCATCAATCGGTCTAGCAGAGAGGCTATGGGAAATCAATGTCCCAAAGATGTGAATCAGAAGTAAGAGCTAATTTTGATGGCCAATCAACAGTCTGATTAGCTTCTCTAGATGAAAAATTTCAAGTACAACAGAATTTCTCAACATGAAACGGTAATAAAGAATTAGAGTATTAGCAATAAATGTAAAGCATGTTTGGATGGTTGTGTTGAAAATTCTATAGGATTGGTGAATTGAGCCCATATAGCCAGCAAAATTCTCAGGAGGTCATCTTTTCTTTCTATGAAATTCAGGCCAGCCCACTTCAAAGCTATTCTTAGGTTTTTATGAATATAGCTCGTTCAATCTGTAACCCTATAATTTTGCTGGTTCTATTGATTCAACTCACAAATCTCATAGAATTTTTAGCTTAATTATCCAAACAGGCCTGCAAAACCTTTGAACTCTTTATGGTGATAATTACTTTTTGCTTGAGTAGGATATGATTGAATACTTGGAGATCCCTCTTTACACCTTCACAGGCAGCTGCCAAGGTGCAAAATAGTTGAACATAGCCTGTCACATAGGAGTTCCTCTGAAGTTTCAGATGATGATCACCTGCCTCGCATTGTTTCTGGAAGTATTGGACGCAATTCAAAAGTAAACTCGAGAAAGGGCCGGCATGGGAGCGCCCATCTTCGTCTCACGTGCGAGTGTTGGGCTGTACTCGCTAATTCCACAGCCTTGGTAGAAAAGAAGTGAACAAAAGAAAGAAAAAGCCATTAGGTTGGACCTATTCAAAGTATATGTGCTGCTCACCCCAGATCAGGAGCGGCTCAATGAATTTAGAGGCTTAAAGCAAACTCACTAATAATAATAATAATAAAATATATTTAGAGGCTTTAATATATTTATAGTTAAGAATTTTTTAGATACCTCGATATATTTATAGCTAAGAGTTTTTAGGCCGGAGCCTTAGGTGACCGTCTCAATCGTTTACGAGTTCAGCCGGCCCCATTCTTAGATGTGGCCAATTGATGTCCTTCACGGGGAGCGTCCGAGGCTTGTGATGTCTTCACATGACTCTTCTAATCATTATCTTTGTTCACATACAAAATTTTGGTGTTAAAGATTATGGACAAAAACATCGAAGCCCCGGTTTCCACCTTGCTTACGTATGTCTTGCCTGGAGCTTCCACCGATCCACTTCATCTCAGACCCTTTAATCCAACACCTGGAGCCCTTACAAATGTAGAAGACGTTCCATGAAACACGTGGATCGTGCTTCTCTGAAGTCCATACAACGTTCTTCGGATCAATGTGCTCGGCCTCGTCACTGCGGTCGCCCATTTCGGCTTTTCTCGATGGGCCTCCAGTTCCAGCCCAGTCGAAGGAAGCGACGCCGACCGACGGACAAACTCACCAGGCCTGGGCTCGTCATCGCTGGCCCTTTGGGCTATGTCACTAACGCAACTATCGTATAACAATATAACATACGATTCCAAGAAAATCGTATAACGTACGATTCCAGGCAAGACTTGCAACTCCAATTCGTTAATATTTTGAGAACAAACTCCAACTCATTTGTTGAGCACATTATTTCGCCACGAAAGCATTTATGTGGACTCTCACGACTTGGCCAAGAGGCTATACCCTTTATCTCGGACCATGTTGATGCGATAAGAAAGCCCAAAACATATAAAAACTCATGAAATTCTCGTAAGTTAGAAGGTTATTATGCTTACGCTTCCACCATTGCCCTCTAGAACATAAGTTAAATTCTCCTGTACACGGTGTCTGCGACATTCCCCCAGATAAGAAAAAGTGATCCTTTCGACAAAGGCCACGCAAAATCATAAGAAAAACGAGGACATCGAGCAGGGATAAGGTCCTAATTCTTTTGACAAGAACAGCGAGGAACAAGAGAGAGACGCTTCTCTTAACATTTCTACATGGTTCATAGGTAGGTTTTAGCGAGGTCCACTTAGTAGCATTCAACCCCGGCATCGTTTTGTTCCTTTAAAAAGTGGCGTAGGGGTGCTTGCCCACAAGTGGTATGGTAGTCGGGCGGAAAGTGCATATCCTTTTAGCTAGTGTGGTCTGCTCGAAGATGGAGGAGTCTATCTACCACGCCCTTATCAAGTATCCGCGTGCCAGTTAGATTTGGGAGTGTGCCTCGGCCCACCCCAACCATCGACATGTGTGGTCATTCATCGAGGACTTGTGGATTTCTTGGAGAACTCTGTGGGGGGTCCTGGGCGTGAGGAGAGAGGTACACGGGTTGCCTTTGAGGATGGTAGTTTTCACCTGAGAGCAGTGGTGGATAGAGTTCTACTACATGCGACAGAGTTTCTCGGCATCACGGAGGTTTTGCCTCTTGGGTTAGCTAGGAAAATTTAGAACACTCATTCTACTACTACAACGTCCGGGTCAGTTCTTGTTTCCTGGATGCCCCCACCCTTCGACTTTCTTGAGGTGAACTTCGACGACAGTGTGGGCGAGAGAGGGAATTGCTGAGATGTGGGATTTGTCATTAGAGACCACGGTGCTAGACTGGTGACAACAGGGGGCGACGGGTCTTCAACATGTCCGTGGTGTACGCCGAGCTTCGCGCAGCTTGGGAAGGTATCACCTATGCACGATGGATGCTAGGCGCGGATTGCATTCTCCTGAAGGGGGACTCGACTATAGTCATCAAGTGAGTTTGGGGCCGAGGATGCATGACTGAGGGGCAGCCGTTGCTTCACAACATCTGCCGACTACTAGAAGAGTGCGGCTCCTACTTGGCCATACATTCTTTTTTTTGATACATCGGCGGCTCACACATGACGAGTGTGAAGACGGCTAACAAAATTAGAAAATAAAATGCTGCGCAAAGGCATAGGCACAGCTCTGTAGTCTATCCAGAAAAAGCCTTCCGAGTAATGAGCCGCAAGGGAAGCAACCCAATCTGCAGCACCGTTCGCCCCCCGATATACGTGTGTGGTCTGGTAGAAGTCAGTCTCTCCCAATGTTCTGCGAATATCGTGAAGCAGCGGTCGGTCCTCAACTGAGCACCCCCTCCCTGGATCCACTCGATCATCGTGGTCGAGTCCCTCTCGAGGAGGATGCAACCCGCATGTTTATCGGAGGCAAACATTGCTGCTAACTGGGTTGCTTCCTTTGCTGCTCATCACTCGGAAGGCTTCATCTGAATGGATCATAAGTCTGCATCGGAGATTTTTTGTAGTCTTTTGTTTTTTGATCTTATTGGTGGCATTCATATCCGTCAAATGGTAGCAGCCGTTGTTAAAAAAAAATTAAAAATAAATTAATAAAATCTAGATTGAATTAATAAAAAATATTTGTACACAAGGCAAGGAAAAGGAAATGCTCGAATCAGGAAAATCACGATCGTCTGCGATACAGTACGCGTCTCTGGGACGTGCCAAAATCTCGTAGCCGGGTGCAGCCGCGTGTCGGTTAAATTTATTATTCCACGGCTTTGCCTGCCCGAGGCCCAGCTCCCTCCTCCCCTCTCACCAGTCTGTCTTCGATTCTCCATGTCGAGGTATTTTTCTTCTTCGCCTCTGAGGTACGCCAAAATCTCGTCTTCTTCGGATCCCTTCTCTTTAATCGCAAAGTTCTTCGAAGTTCGTTCCCTTTTCCGATAATCTTCATCGATCTCTCATTTCTTGCGGCAGGTTTCCTCTCGGTCGATCTCTTCTCCTTCCCCTCTGGATCTCGAAACCGCTGCAGTCGAAACAAAAATTCCTAGTTCCTTTTCACTCCGAGACGCCGAGCCAGATCTAGGGTTTCTCGTTTCTTGAAATCGCGATTAGCATCGTTTCGAGGCGTGATTGGCATCAGATCTGTCGATTTGGGGGGCGATGATAACGATTTGGAAGAAATTATGCGGAAAAGATTGACGCTGGAACCCTAGTTCAAGTGATCTGCGGTGTTTCTTGACCGAATCTGCTATCGTTGTTGTTGGATTTTGGAGACCTTGTGGGGATGCATTCAAGATCAGGACAGTCGTCTTATCGGGATCGGACGCAGGAGTTTCTTACCGTCGTTGAAAGATTAAAGAAGTCTTTCTCGTCCGCGCCCAATGGGCCAAGTAGTAGCGCTGGATCGAGATCGGAGGGGCAGAAAACGGCGGCCTCGATTCAGTCGGAATTCAACAGGAGGGCTTCAAAAATTGGGCTTGGGATCCATCAGGCATCACAAAAGCTTGCGAAACTCGCAAAGCGTAAGTAAAGAATTCACCGAGAGTCTCGCTTCTTGTTTTATTGCATCGTTTTTGCGTCATAGATAAGGATAGGACTATAATTACTAGAGATTTGCACCATCTCGATTTGTTTAGTTCTTTTCCAAAATCTTTGAATATTCGAGCATTAAAAACTAGGCTAAGCTGACATAGTTGATAGTCTGTGCATAAGTATTTCGTAAGGTCCCTGACAAAATGGTTCTCTACGAGAAAGAATTTTAGACTGTCAAAGAGAGATGTTCTCTACAAGAAAGAATTTTAGTACTGTCGTAGGGCTACTTCTAGTCTTTTTTTTTTATGCATCACATGAAATGCAAATCCAGTATATTGAGACTGATAGAAAGGGAAAGCCACGAGAAGCTATTTGGAGTTGGAGAATGTATTAGCCTTAATATCATACTCTGGTCCCACTTCTCATGGCTTAGTGCTCTTATCTTTGATTTTTATTCCACGTTATTCCGAGTGCCCATCTGTAAAATGGTGAAAAAAATTGGTTTTTAAATCTGAGATTTGTTTTAATGCTTCCAAAATCAAGATTTTTCTTAATTTTGATGTATTGTTTAAAGCATATCAAAATTGCAGAATCAACCTTCTTGTATATTACATAGAAAAATAATATTTTACCCATGTTCTTAAGTGGGCATTAATCTTGCTGTAGCTCACCTTTATAATCTTTATATGACCAATAAATAGTTATATCTAAACACCAAGAAAAATTTGCAGATACTTTATATTTAGTATATACCTTTCATGATTTCACTTTTCTGGTAATTGGTGGTCCTGGGACAAGGATGGTGAGCAAGGACTAGGGAAGTGAGAGTTCAAAGAGGAGAAGGTCATGCCTAAGCCTGATCAGCTCCTGACTCTTTCTTACCACATGTTTGTCATATTCACTAAAACCTCAATTATTTGAAATTAAATTATAGAAATTTTCACGCCAAGATCTCCGGGAGATCGTTTTAGAGAAACTTTTACATTTAATCAACCTTCAGATTTAAATGATAAGATTATTGTAGAAGATTTAATTGATATGTATAACTTCAAATCAGAGCTATTATCTCTCCAGTCAGTTTACTTTATCATTAGCAATGTCTTGATGACCTCTAGTTGTGTTGATGCTGAACATAAAAGTCATAAACTTGGAATCATGTGTGAGATGAAATTATAATTGGCTACGACATTTGTGGTTGAGTTTCCTTGGGTAGTGGAAAAGTGAAATCTTACATGAGAGGATTTATCGGATTAGGAATTGTATGATGGTCACTATATTTTCCTGCTGGTGAGCATGTATATATTTCTTTGTGATTTATAGGGGTTTCAAGGATAGGGAAGCTTTTTCCTTCACAACTGTTTAATTTCATTAGTCAATGCACAACATCAAAGTCCAACAACGTTATGTATATCATTATAATTAACCACCCTTCTACAAAAACTTTGTCTGTTTGGAAATATGTTCTTGAACTAAGTCTTTCAGATATTTGTTGTGCAGCCATTTGTTTTTTCGATCAGAGATGGTCAACTGCCACTATAGTCTTCTTGTTTTTGCAGTGGCAAAGAGAACATCAGTTTTTGACGACCCCACTGTGGAGATACATGAACTGACAGCACTTATCAAGCAGGATATCAATGCTTTAAATTCTGCGGTCATAGACCTGCAACTCATCTGCAATTCACAGAATGAAAGTGGGAATATTTCCAGTGACACTACCAATCATTCAACCACAGTGGTTGATAATTTGAAGAACCGCTTGATGAGTACAACAAAGGAGTTCAAAGAAGTGCTGACCATGCGAACAGAGGCAAGTTAAAATTCTACCTCCTTCATGTTTGGCTTAACCTTCTTAATTGCTTTTGGTTTGTCTCTGTCCATATATGTATCTTCCACTAGGAGCATGAAATGACTCTTGCATTTATTGTATATATAGAACTTGAAGGTCCATGAGAATAGAAGGCAGTTGTTTTCTTCATCAGCTTCAAAGGATTCAACCAATCCGTTCATCCGACAACGCCCACTAGTTTCCAAGGCAGCCTCCGATTCATCTGCACCACCAGCACCATGGGCAGATAGCTCATCATCTTCTCCTCAGCTGTTTCCCAGGTAATGTAATAAATAAGGGTCATAATGGTGGCAACTGTTACTCGAGTTATAATTTGTTAAATCATTTAAGAGGTTGGAAATTTTTATTATTTTTTTATATAAAATTAGAAGTTAAATTTCTCTCCATGCATGTATATTACAAGGCTAGAGTCATAATATGTCATTTCTAGACATCTATAAACTTACTGAGAAGTCTTGTGAAATGCTGTTTGTAAGTGTTGTTTTCCCCAAAATAGGATTTCTTTCTTTCTTCTATCTTTCTTTCTTTTGTATAGCTGTCTCAAACTTTCATGGATCATATTTCGATCCAGAAAGCTGTCATCTTATAGATGGGATAAAAATTTAATCCTTGTAATAAAAAAATATAGATCTAGCTGTGTCAGGGCATTTTTATTTTTGTAGGTGTTTTCAGTATTTTAACAATTCCTGATTTCATTCTACAAAACATTTCGTCTGTGATATCTGCTACTAATAGACATGCTATTTTTGTTTTCCTGGATTGCTAGAAAGAAGATGAATGGGGACCCATCCTCATCAACTCAGCCATTGGTGCAGCAGCAGCAAATGGTTCCAGTACAGGATAATTACATGCAGAGCAGAGCAGAGGCTCTTCATAATGTTGAATCAACAATTCATGAGCTGAGCAACATATTTACACAACTAGCTACAATGGTGTCACAGCAGGGAGAGCTTGCCATCAGGTTTGATTCTTTTTATTTTTCATTTTGAGCTACCTATTTTTTTAATTATCCTTCGAGACCTTAACGTGATTCAGTCTGGATCATCTTGCCCTTGCATTTAAAACCTATAATTCTGAGATGTTAGGTCATGTTTTATATAGGTGTATTCTAACTTTCAAATACTTAAGTCTACATTTTTAGGGATTCATGATTGAATATAGGAAGATTGAAATTTTCTGTGCCCTTTAGACTGCTTTGTGCTATAAACTGTAGGCAGAGCTGCAGTGTTTGCCTGGGATTAAACAAATGCTAGGCTATGTACATTTTCTCTCCACATATACTACCATTAGTTCTTGTTCATTGGATTTTCTTTGCAGGTTAGTCCATTGGATTGCTTCGCTTCTTTGTTAGTTGTTCCAGTTTTTTTGTACATTTGAGGGTCTCAGCATGGAAGAGGTAGGGAGTTAACAAATTTGGAAAACAAAGACAGAGTTTAGTGAAAATGGCTGGAATATAATCTAATAAAATTCAGTCTGACAACAGGTGTCATCCGCCCACCCCACCCTCTCTCTTTTTTTTTGTGTGTGTGTGATAAACAATGTTGGCTTAGGATACATAGAGCTGACACCAATGGACTGGTTGTTTTGGTCGAGGCATGTCCTTTTTAAGGATAGCTAGTGATTTGATAGGATACGTAAAGCTGACCTAAATGCACTGCTAGCTATGATTGTAAGTATCCAGTGTGACACACGTAACTGATGTCAAAATGGTGACAGGATTGACGAGAACATGGATGACACTTTGGCTAATGTAGAGGGAGCGCAAGGGGCACTGCTGAAGTACCTTAACAGCGTATCATCCAATAGGTGGCTGATGATCAAGATATTCTTTGTGCTGATGGTTTTCCTTATGATTTTCCTATTTTTTGTTGCATAATTCTTAACAAAACATTAACAGTGCCGTCTTTTTGTCCAAGGATCGGCTATGCATAGAATACTTTTTCTGCTCACAATTTATTGTCGCACCTTTTCCGCTGAGTGATCAGCAGCTTTGCAATATTTACCATGGCTTTGTTTGAGCTTGTCCTGTTTCTCCTGATGAGAGGCACTTGATGCAAGCCCCTGCTGTCTGAGCAGAAAATGCATCGGTTCTTGTCTCCAGAGCATTGCATCATGAGAACCAGCCCTTATACGGGATGACCATGTTTGTCTCTGCTTAGTTTGTGATATATGTGCATGATCATCCTGAAAGATTTGTATTGGAGGAAAAATGGATCATTCCATAAATACAATTAAAGCATCCAAATCCGACAGCATGCCTGAGCTCATGCAGTCCGAGCCGAGCTCAGAAGGCCAAGCTCATGCAATCCGAGCCAAGCTCGTGCAGGCCGAGCTTATGCAGGCCGAGCTCATGCAGTCTGAGTCGAGCTCACAAGGCTGCCAAGCACAGAAGGTCGAGCTGACCTCAAAAGGCCGACCTCGTCGTCCACGTGCTGCGGTCATGCTCTGCAGTAGCCTCACCGCACCATGCTTTACTTGCCGGCCACGCCACGACATATCAACCAGGGATTATACCCTGCTATGACTGTCAACGCCTCACCATTCTTAAGAATGGACTGCACTGCGCGCCACAAACAAGCTCTGGCTGCGCGCCATCTCCTCCCATGATGGGAACGGGCCATCCACGGCAACTCATTACTTCACACGCTCACGTCCAATCGTGACGGTAACCCATTAATTCGTCCAGTTACATCACAGGTAACCCTGCCACTCCTCCTATAAAAAGGGGAACTTCTTCCTCTCAGGAGGAGGCTTCGGACTTCTACATACAATTCATCTTCTTCTCCAAAATTAAACCCCCCTGACTTAAGCATCGAAGGGCCGGCGCCGGAAACTCCGACCATCGACTTTTTTGTAGGATCACGAAGGACACAGCCCGCCGACGTACCGCCATCCGCCATTCTCGCACCGGAGCTCCTCCTTCTCAGCCAAGTGGTCATCCCCCGGTCCAATTTCCAGCAACAGTTTGTATACTTGCATGGTCACAATGCAATCTTTCTTGTGTGCTTGGCGGCTATTTATGTTTTTCAATAAGAAAGCCTGAAATTTATTATTCTTAATAATCTGCCTTTGCATCACATGAATATTCTGTATCATTCTTTATCCGAGTTGATTTTGAACCATGCTGGCTTTGCCGTGCAAGTGAAAGTTGAATGGGAATTACATTCTTGCTAAGGTAGTTGGTCCCAAATCTCAATCAGATTTTCCACTCCGAGCAACAAAGAAAAGTTTCTATTGTCTTAAAAGAGGCAGCTTCCGTGGCACGTTAAAATAAGCTTGTTCTTTTTCTCCCAGCGAGGTAAATTTTGTTCCAGGACCCGAGTACCTCAATAGCATTAGATACCAATAATCTCAGGTAGATTGATTTCGAAATGGAGATGGCATGCACTTGAAATGACAGTTTGGATGAGGATAGCAAGTGAGGATGACCAGTTTAGCTGCAACTTTAGATGAAAACGTAGATGCAATTTTGGTAATCCAACCTGGTTGTGGTTGCTCTGCTCGACTCTAGGCATGCAGGTTCGTGCATAATAGTTTTGTTGGCCTGCCGGCACCATGCAATTGGATATCTCTAATAGGAGAGATCTGAGATGTTTAGGTTTGTTTAGGTTTATATCAATTTTAAATAAATATGAATATAAATTAGGTATAAAAGTATGAATATAAAAAATGAATACAAAATAGATAATTAAATTTTATGATTATAGAATTAAAAATACCACTAAGTGGATGCAGGGGCGGCCCAATACATTTGGGGGCCTAAGGCAAATTCAATGAATGAGGCCTTTTTTTTTAATAATAATTTTTTTTAATAAATATAAAATATTTAAAAAAATGATATAGAAATAGATAGTTATCAAATATACTATTTTAATAAAGATATATAAATTTAATAAAAATAAGTAAAATTTTTTTTTAATTTAATATAATTTTTAAATGAAAGTAAATAAAAGTAATTGCTCGAAAAGAAGGGCCATGAAACTGATTAATTAACTAAGGTAATGCTTGACAATGGTGTTTACCATGTCAAGCAAAAGCCGAATAGTAAATGGTTATCTCATGCCACTTCATTGTCAAGGTAATAAAAAAATTGCACCTCTCTATAAGAGCAAGTAGGGGCATTATGGGAAATTCACTCCATCCAATAAATAAAAGTCCCATCCCACCGTCTCCCCTTCAAGTGAGTACCCAAGCAGCAACTGCAACATCACAGCACAGCAACCATTCAACTCCCTCTAGCTCCTTTTCTCTCTCTACCACCCAAGAGGGGAGAAGAAACCGAGAGGAGAAAATTAAAAGAATCTCCACCCTCCAAGAAGTCCATCTCCGATCCCCCTATCTTTCTTCCCGATGGCCCAGCTGGATCAGGAGTAATGTGAGGGAAGGAAAACCAAGACCAAAACCAAAAAAGAGAAGGGATGAAAGATAAGAGTGGAAGACGAAGGGGGGGAAGACGAGAATGGAAGGAATGAGTATTTGCATAGCTGCAGCATCTTCCGGTGGGGGCCTTCTCTGGGCCGGGGGCCTTAGGCGACCGCCTCAGTCGCCTAAGGCTCGAGCCGGCACTGAGTGGATGATAAATTAAGTTAATAATATATTAATATGATCATTTATTTTTTTAAAAAATTTATGAGTATTATGTAAATTTAAATAGAATTATAAGTAAAATTAGATATTTGGATACAAATTGGATAGTTATCTATCCATATTCATCTTTTTTTTTTTTTATAATGGATATGAATATGAATACGGATATTAATCGGATGTTTAAATTTTAATTAATATTTAAATAAATTTAGATAAAAAATAAATTTAAATAAATATTATTTAAACTATTTTTATTTTTGGAGATATTTATAGTATTTTTGTATATGGCCTGTCGATGCTAATATTAGTAACCAAGCGAGGTACGAGTAATGTCAGTAATGAAGCTGGGTAGGACAGTGCAGCCATGTGGTTTGTTGCCGTGTGCTTGTTTGCGAGCTAGTCCGTATACGTGTGCATGGGGGAGAGTGTTGTTAGATGTGTGAAGTTGGAGGGAAAAAAAAAGGGAAAGAGAAGATAAAGTTGACTCCAAGTTTTCTCTTACTTAATAATATTGATGACCTGGTGGAAGTTGTCGGAAAGTTGGCAGATAGTACGCATTCAGTTTCATGGTCCAATAGATTTAGCGTTTGATGGTTTGAACAAGTTTTGCTTTGCCATATCCGATGGATGGAAAGCAAAATGGATCGTCCTACGACCATCCAATTTCAGCCAAATAAATCTCAGCATCGAGCAGGTTAAATCTCGATCCCATTCAGCACCAGTCCGATCTCGAACCTTATTAAAGGCTGAGCCGACCTCGACTAAATCTCTCCGTTGTCATGACCCCGCAGGATTGACTAAGAGACGAAGAGGCTCCGTCGACTGCAGGTATCTACAATGACGCCCCTCGAGCCGGGCTCGGAGCGCCCTGTAGGATCGATCAAGAGTCGAAAAGGCTCCATCGACAGCAGGTATCGACAATGACGCCCCTCGAGCCGGGCTTGGGGCGTCCTACCGAGCTGGCTTCAAAGTCAAGGAGGCTAGGCCGACCTCAGAGTCCGCTGAGCCGACCTCGCTAAACATACTAGTTGACGCAGGTAACGATGCCCCAATCTGAGTCCTACAGAGTCAACTAAGAACTGAGGAGGCCGGGCCGACCTTACCGAACGTATGTCGCGGCCTTCAAGTCGGCCCTACCTCAGTACCCATCAAGTTGACTTTACCAAGTAAAGGCTGCGGCCTCCAAGCAAGTCCGATCTCGTCTACGGCTGCATACACGTACGCGCCTATGCGCGCCCTTACGTCCGCATACGTGACCGTACTGCATACATTACAGCCTCACTGTGCCATGCTTTGCTTGCTGGCCACTCTATAATATGACGATCAGGAGCCATATCTTGCTGCCAAGGGCCATATCCTGTTAACGCCCGCACCACCATATCATGCACAAGAACAGCTCGAAACTTGTGTCTCAAGTAAGCTATGGCTACACGCCACCTGGCCTTCGCTATTTCCTCCCATAATGAGGACGAGCCATATCTCCGCCACTTGGTTACCTCCGCGAGGACTATAAATAGCCTCATTAGGTAATGTTTAAGGACTTTTGGCTGGACCACCTAAAATCCATTCTAACTTAATCATCGGAGGGCTCTCATCGGAATCCCACCGATGAGACTTTGTGTAGGTCCGCCAGTGCGCAGGAAGCAGGCTCTCACTGGAATTCCACCGGTGAGACTTTATGCAGGTCCGCTGGCGTGCAGGAAGCAGCGTCCCCACTCCATCCCGACCGGTAGCTCCTCCGACTCCTCCGGTGTGGTCACCCTCGGGCCGAATTTGAACCACAACAATATCCATTATGTGTTAGTGTAATGCTATAATTGTTTGGCAATAGATGAAATTAATGAAACTTTTAAAACTCATTAAATCAATGGTTGGCAAAATCCAAGGAAAGAGACCGAATTTGATTGGAGGTTGATTAAGAACAAGCTAGGAGCACGAGCGATCCTAGCAAATGAAGATACATTCATCAGTCATCGAATGGAACAATTGTTTTCTCACCAAAAAAAAAAAAGCTTTCTATTGCATTTTTTCCTCTCCATGAATTTCTATATAAACTCATCTTTGACAAAATAGATTCTTTCCTTTCGACTAGAATGTGGCATAAGCTGCAGAGAGGTATGTGGTAATGTAATGGAAGCTATTCCTTGCATGGAAAGTATAAGATTATATGATGCTATCATTAGTGGGCCTATTATGGTTGTGATATATGCTTAATTCGGCATGGCATTAGAGAAGATTGGAGAGGCCCCATCATTTTCAAAAGACTAAAACGAAAAAGTTGTACAGCAAAAATAAGCGGCGGCTTTGTGTGTGTGTGTGTGAACAATGGCGACTCACACGCAACGGATATGAATGCGACTAAGAAAATCAGAAAATATTAGCTCCTTGGTTTTTCCATACAAAATCTCTAGAGTAATGGGCAGCAAAAGCCGCGCCATTTATCTTCTATAGACATGCGTGATCATATAGGATCCACACTGCTCCAAAAGTTTGCAAATATCGTAAAGCAACGGCTGTCTCTCTACAATGCCTTCTCAATCCCAGATCCTCGATCACCGTGTGAGTCATCCTCAATAAGAAGATGATCTGTACGAAAGCGGCCTATGAAACTATGTTCACACAACTTACTATTAATAAGAATATAATGCTAAAAGTAGATGCAATTCCAGGTAATTTCTTGCTCTTGTCTAACCTAAACTAATCTTATATAAACAGTAGATTCGATCAGAGACTTAGTTTTAAAAGATCGATACCAAAAGTACTGGACAATAACATGAACAAAACCCTTGTAAACGAGTAAAGACTTGCCGTGTTACACGGCCAACCCACGGATGCAAAAAAATGGTATCAGAAGAACTGCGCCACCCGCCTCTTTTAAACCATCTCCAATTTTCCCCTGGCCCCGATAAAGAAAAGGATGGCAACGATACCGCCACCAACCTGTCATCCCAACTCCGTGGTCCGCGGGACTATTTTACCAGAAACTACAACCCGGCAAGATCGTCTGATGCAGATCAGACGGCTTTGATCTTCCCTCATCCGGGACTACACTCGACGATAAGGTATCCCGTTGTCGTATGAAGAAGACGGAATGGGTAAGCTTTCTGTTCCCTGCCGCTCGAACCAGGTGGAGCAGGTTACTCGTCCTCCAACCGCGTGGACAAGTTAAGAAGCTTCCCGCGGCAAGAAAGAGAGAGAAAAAGGGGCAGGGCGGTTCGGGTTGTTTCTTTCGCGCGCAAGAACGATTGACCTTCTTTGGCGACGTCAACCATTGGATATCTCTTTGCACAGCTATCAAAGCATTCCGAATTCCTCGTTCATCCGTCTGCACAGCTCTGAACGCGACTGTTGCGCGATCCAACGGTGGATTCGCGCGAAGGAAGCTGAATCCTTTTTTCTCGCAAAAGATTCAACCCAGTCCGCGGAGAAGTACCTCTTGTCGTTAATATATAAAAAAATGAAACCGTCGCAGACGTGGCCATCAGCGACGTTATCTAGTACCCTAATCTCTCTCATCTTTCCTCTCGCTTTCACGGCCTCCGGCCTCCCCTTCGTGTGTCTCTCTTGCCTCTTCCGAGGACACCCTTATCTCCCGAAACCCTAAATCGATCTCGTAGGGCTGGCCTCCTCGGTTCAGAAACCCTAATCTCGTATCCTCCCCTTAATCTCATATCCTCCCGCTGATCGTTTCCTCCCTGTCATCGGCGGCCTTCTGCGATCGATTTCTTAGCTTTCTCCTCTTGTTATTTTCTTCGAACTCTAATCCATTTGCTCAAAATCTTTCCGAGACCCGCAGTTTTGCTCTTGTATTCCCGTTGAGATTTTCGTTTTGAAGTGATTTCACCCTCTTCCGAAGTTTGTAAGGTGCAGAGAATCGAAGCGTGTCCGACCATTCGTGCGTTGATCTTGATTCACCGATACTTTTGATAGGAATAAATTTTGGTTTCGATTCCGAGAGCCTAATCTGCGAAAGCTTCGGTCTTTTCACAGATCGAGGGAGGTTCTTGGTTTGAAACCCTAGCCTGGATCTATTAGCTGTGGCTCACCTGGAGTCGTTGTAGAAATGGCTGGAGGGGGAAGCAGGAGGGACGATGGGCCCTTGAAGATTGGCAGCAACAACGTTTTCGCTGCGCTCGAGACCCTCAAAAAGAAGAAGAAGTCGGACAAGGACAAGAGCAAGGGGTCGTCCAAGAACCAGGCTAAAGAGCCGGAGCAGCAGGTATTTTGGGCGCCGGCTCCGCTGACCGGCAAGTCTTGGGCTGATGTGGATGACGATGACGACTACTATGCCACCACAGCCCCGCCCCAGTCTGTTTGGGGATCCTCCGAGACGCAGCAAAACAAGGAAAGTTCGGCCATAGTTGAGGCAGTGAGTACTCTTTCTTTGATTCTCTTGGGCAAAACCTTTTTTGATCACTTATTTTTCTTGATATGATTAATTGAAAACCGCTATTCATGAATTGGATTTGAGTTTTATCGAGATGGCCATTCTGTTTTTTTGTCTTCATTGGTTTCCTCCGGTTGAAATGTTTTTATTATTCGTATATGATTTGATTGTGATGCATCTACACTTTTTTTAACAAATATAATCCTCTTTCTTTGAATGATGAATTGTGGTAACAGTAATTTTGTGATCTCTTCCATGTTAAATATTAAAATATATCTTCTGTCGCGCACTTTTTTAACATTTTTAGACGAACTATTATTTTGCGAGGTGAAATGCTTCCTGCTTCAAAGTCCTTTGCTTTGTTCCCTGTTCCGATTACTATGTTAACTTGTTCCTTGTTTCTATTATATGTTCTTTGATTTGGTGGAAGTGATATCTCTTTTTTCTTGCTTTATGTTCATACTGTGCATCTGTCTCAATGAAAATGATGTGATCCTTTTCCTGTTAGCGGTCGATATTAGCTATTGATCAAATATTTTGATGTTGTTGCATAATGCCCTGGAACTCTCTCTCGCCCCGCACCCCCCCCCCCCCAAAACCAAATTTTTTGGCTTGATAATATTGTTTTTGAGTACCATGGACATTAGGAGTCAACAACGAGCATTTTGGATTTCTAAAAGTTTACAGATGGTCCTCTTTCTCTAGGAAGATGTACGTGTGGAAAAACCTGCTGATGAACTTGCTTGAGACGTACCGTGCATGAACAGAAACAATATTTGAAATGATCATTTTTTCAACTTATAATGATATTAATTTTTTGACAGTATTAAATGTTGATAAGAGGCCGGTGACATGACACATAGGCACATGATGTGCATGTTCAGTATAAAAAGAAGTAAAATAAAAGCATGGATGGAATAAAAGGGACTAAAAAAATCAACCTGAAGACTATATGTCTTCAGGTATATGATATAAAAGCAATATTTTTTAAATCTATTCCTTGCTGAAATATTTCTAATCAATATAACATGGTATTATTAGTAAATAAATTCAATTGGGAAGAGTGATTTCTATTGGGTACATGTCCAAAATCTACATCTTCCCTAACAATACTTGCTTGATCATGATAAGATGGGGACAAAGTGTCCGCTTCTTTCCCTTTCTTCTTATCCCTTATGAGATCGGTCCATGGAGGTATGGCTGTTTGACACGCGCCAACAACTTAAAGAGAGGAAATCCTATCCTTGATTGGGGAGAGAAAGACAGTCCTGTCCAGCATCAAGGGTGGGAAAGAGAATCCTAGATTCGGTGCACAGGGTTGTTCGAATCTTGTGGTGTGACTTGCGATGAACATGCAATAGGTATTTTTGGCATTATGTGGGTTAGCATCACAGGGGGGAGAGAGAAAATTGAACCTTTGTTGGATCGAGACCATGTCAGCTTGCAAATCTTTGTTTCCCAAACAACCGTTACATTTATGAGTACTGCTACCAGTCATCCATGTATTCACCGCTCAGTTCGCTAGCCCAGCATGGCAGTCGAGGATTGGTGTGATACACACTGCGTACCGCTCAGCCTATTGCTGACTGCCATATTGGATAGCTGAATTTGGCAGTGATATGGCAAGCGATCTCTAGCATTTTTCTATATTTATTATATTTTCCATGTGAACTTACTAATTTCTACCTAGGGCAAATTTGACTGACCGAATAACTCCAACTTTCTTTTCCAAATGTACTACAAATTAATGACATTTACACACGTACACTTGTGATCCATTTATCTACTTATCTTTTCTAGCTTTAAAGGTTTTGACCTCTCATTTATTGCACCGATAACAAAATGTTTCTGTATTTGCTACTAAATCGTTATTTTGCAACTTTTCCTCATGGTTTCTTAGAGGTAACTAGTGGCTATGACGAGGGCTATGATTTAAAAGATCAATAGCTCAATGAGAAGTAGTCTATTGTTTATTTGCAGATGTGTAAATGGGAAGTTCCGATTCTTGTGCAATGAAATTTGAAGGTCTGAATCTGTAGTTTTCAGGAATTCATCTGTGTTTCTATATCTTGAACAATGTTTATGTGAAGATAATATTACATATTTGCCGAACAATTTTATACTTGAACGAACATTCTCCTGTAAGAGATGTTTGATAATTTTTGTGATGATTGTCTATTTTTGATTTTTTCATTCTAGTCTTTATATTTAGTGTCACGCCCCGGATCCGGATCCGTGACACGGCCGTGCTATTGCCGACTATCGCCCACAGTAGCACGCAGCCTTATACAGGGGTAACAGGTAGCCAAAAGGATTCAAACTTATATATATATATATATTAAAAGTTTGCAGTACAACCTTCAGGTTTTAAACAAAAAATACAGAACTTCTATGCTATTCAAATGTACAAAAGTATATAAGCTTCTCCAAAAATACGAAGCTCTGTAACAAAATAAAAACATATCTGATGGCGATCACTGATGAGGATCTGAAAGAAAACGAAGCATAAACAGATGTGAGCTACACGGCTCAGTAAGTAATCCTGCATAATCCTACCGGATCAACCAGTAGACTAAACATATAAATCAGGGTTTGAGAAGCTGACATGCATATTCATCTAATAATCATCATGGCACAATAAGTATGTGATTTAAACAAAGCAATAGTGCAAATCACAAAAATTTTCATAAAGTATGCATATGAAACCGTGCCCCCGGCATGCCGTGGTCCATTCTCTCGGATGCTACTGCGAAGTCCATTCGGCCACTGGCGGGGCCAGCTAGTCATTCTCGGCCACTAGCAAGGCCAGCGAAGTTATTCTCGGCCACTAGCAAGGCCAGCTCAGTTGCATTCGATCAGTAGCATCTTTGAAATTTCCATAATATATGCATATGAAACCGTGCCCCCGGCATGCCGTGGTCCATTCTCTCGGATGCTACTGCGAAGTCCATTCGGCCACTGGCGGGGCCAGCTAGTCATTCTCGGCCACTAGCAAGGCCAGCGAAGTTATTCTCGGCCACTAGCAAGGCCAGCTCAGTTGCATTCGATCAGTAGCATCTTTGAGCCATTACAGTGCCTCTTGGCTAGCTAAGACTTTACAAACTTACATGCATGATTAAAATATCAGTATCATCATGTCGCATACATAGCCATAGCTTCTGGAATCATGCAAGTTACTTATGCATTGTAACATATCATGCAAGAAACATATACACTTAAAATAAATGCTTAGGAAACATTAATAACATAACATGATCCATAACAGGATTAGGACAGGTTACTTACATTCTTCACTAATCATGCATACAATTCAAATTGTATATAAAAAAACACTGGTTCATCTTATAAAACGTAATACAAGATCTACGATAGGATTAAGACAGATTACTTACAGCAAATTCGTTATCCAAAGTCTTGGTGGCAAATCGTTGATTCCTAAAAACCACATTATAGGAATCATATTATTCTCTATTTATTATAGAATTTGGTTCATCTTATCATGGACTTGCTTGGGTCCCAACCAAGGGTCTTAGCCCATTTTAATTTAGCCAATTTGAAGCCTTTGGTGTTCATTTAAAGCCACTTGGGTCCATATGGTTAATTGGGCTTTTTAATGACAGGGTTGGGCCTGATTTAAAACTAAGTCCAGCCTCTTTCAGCCAATTAGGCCCTCTGCCAATTTAATTAGCTTGGACTGGGCCTGATTTACAATTAATTGGGCCTGCTGGGATTACTATTGCATAAATGGGGGTTCAGGCCCAGCTCAATTGGGTTTAATTTAACCCATTTCATTCAATTGGGCCCGGTTCAGTTCCTATTGGGTTTGGATTTAGCCCAATCTACTTAATTCGGGTTCAATCAGGCTTGATTGGGTTCAGACTCAACACCAATTAGGCTTAATTGACCCGTTTAACTCGATTGGGCTGGAATCAATCCCTCATCGGACTTACCCAAATCGAATTAAAGGATTTAGGCCTAACGGGTGTCGGATCCGGACTCGGATCCGACCCGCTAGGCAGACCCGTTAAGGGCCTTTTCCAGGGGGTTCCAGAGGCTTCCGCCTCTTTCGCGCGCCCCTCTCCCTTCTTCGGCCTTCCTCCGGTCTCTTCGTCTCCCCCGCTTTCCGCCGAGGCCCTTCCCGGCCTCCTCCGCCTCCGGTCCCCTCCTGTTCCGGCCGAAGCCCCTTCTCGGCCGCCTTCCCTCCTTCGCAGTTGACCGGGGAGATGCTGCGCCCCCCGATCCATCGGCCGAAAGGGTTCTCCTCCCTCGGGCAACGACGGCGGGAGGCCGACCCCTTCTTCCCTTCTCCGAAGTGATGCCGGAGAAGAGGGGGAGGGCCGGGAGGCGAGGTCGGGGCCGGACCTCCTCCGGGGGTCTTCACCGGCTCCGACCACGGCTAGGTAAGGCCGTGGCCCGAGGTAAGTATTTTAATTTTTTTTTTTTTTGTCTTTCTTCTTCTTCTGTTTCCCTCTTCCCCCTTTTTCCTTTTTTTCTTGTGGGGGTCTCGCCACCACCTCTCGCCGGCGGAGAGGCGGGGGCGGAGGCTGGCGGCCTTGGGGGCCGCATTGGTCGCCGGCATGGCCAGAACCGGCGGCCCCCCCTGGCTGCCCCTCTGCCCTAGGGCGGCAGCGGCCGGGGACTGTCACCCCGTAGGCCGAGTCCGGTTGGGCTCGGCCCGGGTGGCAGCCGGGCCTGGGCTTGGGTTTCCTTGGTCCGGCCCGCGGCCCGTGGGTCCAGCCCGCGGCCCGTGGGTCCGGCCTAGGGTTTTGTTGTTTTCTTCTTCTTGCCCGATCTTCCTCCTTGTGCCGGTGTGCTCCCCTCTGTTCCATGAATGGAACAGAGAGGAGAACACCCCCACCGAGGGGGTTCCTCCCCTCTTCTCTCGCTTTAGTCTACTGGCAGTGTGCTTACCTTGACTTGGCTGAGTGGAGTCGGGCAGTGACACTTTCTCGGCAAGTTCCCTCCTTCCTCCCTTGGGCTGCGGGGCACCTTCCACCTCCAGCTCCAGGATCTAGCTCTCTGGTTCAGAATATCAGAGGGTTAGAGGCTTAGGAGGGTATATCCAAGATTAGGGTTAGCAGGGCTTAGGTCTATAAAAACTAAGCTTGTGATTTGACCCCAAGGAGAGGTGGCATCCTCTCCTTGCTCAGGGCTTCGGGAGCCACCACCTGCCCCTCCCTTCAGGCCAGCTCAGGGTTCAGCTGCCGAGGAGGAGGAGGAGGTGGCGGGCTCTGGTTGTGCATGCTTGTGGGGGTCTCTTCTTAAGCCATCTGGTGGTCCTGTCTTTTCAGCCATCGGGGAAGATGGCATTCCTATTCTTTCTGGGCCTGCTAACCCTTCACCCTGGCCCAATACCCTCAAACTGGGCCCTACAGTATTGGGCCCGATCTGTATTGGGCTCGGACATTACATTTAGCATACAACTCTGCGCTTATTTGTTCAATGCAGTGTCTAACAAATGATCTAAAATGGCTTAATTTTGTCAATATTGGCTCAAATGTATTTTACTGGTTGATCTCCGATGATAGATGCTCTCACAAGCTTAATGTTACTCTTCATTATTTTTATTGCTTTTCCCCATTTTTATAGAGCATTAGATATGTGGAAGCCTACGTAGTTTGGGTTATGGTTGTTAGCTGGTAAACTTATGTTTCTTTATGAATTTTTTGACCACTAAAGCACTAAGATATGTTTAATTTGATGCATGACAGGAGCATCCTTTATTAAGTTTTGTTGCAGCTCTTCAAATTTAATTATGTAATGTTTTACGCATGGTTGCATACGGAAGCATGTTCCATGTTGGTAGAAAGGTCGCATGTATGAGGATCATTTATTTCGCTTCCTTTTGCAACTTGTACACATGAGGTTACTCAAATTTCTTATTACTGTCTCATTTCCTTGTAAAATCTTTCAAAGTCCTTGATAAAGTTGGAATTGAGTCACAGATACAGAACTTAATGTTTAGGCCCTATTTAGTTCATGAATAAATGTGAATAAACCTGAATAAAATCTAGGTTTGTTCAGACAACAGACAACATTTTGGCCTCTTGAAGAGGGCCTCCAAATGTGAGGGGTACTTTTGGGATGTCAGAAAAAACTATTTACCTTTTCGTACTTGCTCAGGTACAGTTGGGTTAAATCTATTTGGGAGAAGGGGTTGAATACTTTTACTTGGTTAGTGAGGAATAAGCCCTTTTTGACATTAAGTTATTCAAGAATCCTTACTAAAATTATTTGAGAAACAACATGGCCCTTAGGGTTTGGTTGAATGTGAATTATGGCTGATAATGTGAGCAATGGGTAATCAAGATAAAGGTTCTGTTAGAAGGGAAGGAAAATTTTATTTTGGAAAAGAACCTATTATTAAATAAACAAATAGTTGGATAACATGGTTGGTTAATGATGTTTGGTATCAACAGTTATATTTACTTGGATGAGCTTGGCTCAAGAATATTTTTTTGGTGATGGTGATCATTTGGAATCCTCAACTTCTTTTTTGTTGGGGGGGGGGGGATGCGGAGCTGAAATTTTGGACAATCAGTTGGTTCACAATGTTTGGCCTAACCAAAGAAGATTTATTTTCCTTTGTAGTTAGCTTGCTTTGAGGTGGTGACGGAGAATGCTGTTGACTACAATGAAGAATGCAAGTTGCAATGTGATGGTGACACAGGAGATCGGCGATGGTGGGTGGGGCATTGGAAGTTAAATGTGAAAATATGTGTTGGTTAAATCTTGTAGGAGTGGTGAAAGGGAGGTAATCAAATAGGAAAGAAGGGGGCAGGTGGAGGACAAGGATATTCAAAACCTTGTAAGGGTTCTTGAATACCAGAAATTTGGCGAGCAAGGGAATATTCTAAGGCACGGCCTTAATTTTTATTATTTAATGTTCTCACATGAACCTTTTTCTTCACTTTTCTTGATAAACAAATAACCCATCGTACCCCTTTAAGAATCTGCAGTTTTTTATGTCAAGGATGTATTTACGTGTGTAATAAATCGTTCTACCTTATATGGCTCGGCTCTTTCAAAACCCTGTGTTACCCAAAAAAGGAAAGGTTCATTAAAAGTGTGATTAAGCTGTTGGATTCAAATCTAAGAACATTCAAATCACATTCAGATAATATTCTGGATGGTCTGATATATTGGGTAAATTGGACGAGACTCTTTTTTTTTTCAGACCAATCTGATCTGGCATCATTTTGAGTTGGTGTTTCTGTATATTAGATATCGTAATAATGTTTTTTGTTTGTGATTTATACTTAAATTCTAAATTATTTACTACACATGTTGATTGTTGTGTCACAATCGAGTAAAATGGAAGGGAAAAATGGTCATTGTACTTGAGAGAAAATGAGCTATACCTTTAGTTACTTTCATATTTATTGAAATTGTGGCTTCATGCTGATGTTGATGTATGAATTGAGTTGAAGTAAAGGTAAGCCAATTGTAATCCCAGCCAATTTGTTCTCAAGGCATTGAATTGTCAATCAAGTTTATGCTACAATCTATGATGACAGACCATATAGAAGCAATCAAATCATACTGAGGAATTAATACAGCATATCTGGCATGTATCATGTGGTTGTACAATGTGCAGCATCATTAATATTTGTAGGAAGGTAGGAAATTAAAATTTATTCATGAAAACATTCATATGTTATCTGCCCAATTGTGAAGGAACATTATGTTACTAATTTTTAAACCACAGATTGTTTCAACTGCATTTTTTTATAAAATTCTTAGATTAGATTTTCTCACATTGAATTATGTAGTCTTTAGTTATTCATGAAGATGTTAAAACTATAATGTGTCAATGTGATGATTTGTTTGCTTATTTTGTGAAATGTCCAGACATCTTAAAATTAAACCTCGTTTCGAGATATCATTCAAGTAAGTTTAGCCACCAGATATAGAGTACAGGTTTCATTGTAAGAGCTGAACAAGTAATGAGAAAGTCAAATGACATCCAAGCCTATGGTGGTGTAAATAAAAGAACTTTGCCGTCTCTTGATGTACCTTCAGAGGTGCTTGGTGTGATGAAGGAAAAAGGTGCATTCAGTAACTGTGATAAAAGTTTCATGATGGTATCTTGAGGCTGGAAACATTCAGTGGGTAAGAAAAAGGTTTTTCTTTCAAGGAAAGTAAATCTAAGAACTTTTTGGTGTATCATACAAAATCAGAATGGAGAGGCTATGAAGATAGTGGATGAACTAGATATATGGAGCGTATGATGATATTTGCAATACAATATCTGCAAAAAAGATTTATTCAGACTTTTAGCTAGGATGAGCTTGATGAGCAGGAATTTAGATTACATTAGATAAATGTAAGGTGACTTATTGAGGTTGGTAGAATATTTCTGAGACAAGGGATAGACTGAGGGGGAAATTAAGATATCTACCAATGAAATAAATAGAGTCAAGGAGAGATCTGTCAGTAATTATGTCAGTAATTTGTCAAGCCATTATTTGATTTTTGTTATTTTACCCAAATAATTGATGTAAAATGTTAAACGAAGGTTTCTGGATGCTTTTAACTGTTTGTGAAAAATCTTGACCAAGTATGTATGGTGCTTCTGTTGAGTGATGATAAATGAGAAATGAAATGCATTTGATTCAATGTTGATTTCATGCATATGGGGGCTGATTAAAGAATGTAATACTGGAAAGAATATGCCATGACCTATTTTAAATGGCCTTTTCAAGGAATTGCTTTTACACCCTTTTTACCTATTTATCATTTGCTGGAATCTGAGTGGACTTTTTGGTGTATATTATCATTAGATTATCTATTGTTGGTCAACAAGACTAGGTGGAGTTTTAAGTTAGATCTCTTAAGGAATTTATAGAAAATAAAGATGTAAAAATTAGTAGAATTGAAATAAGTACATGCATGGATATGTTTATGGAATTCCATAAAGGTTTAAGCTTTATTCAGTTTTCAGAATTCAGAAATGTTGAGTTGAATGAGAAGTTTGAAGTTACTGTTTCTCCAGATTGTCGATTGTTATTGAAAGTAAGCTTTGCTGTACCGGCATAGTGTACCGGTGTTGAACCGGGAGTGCAGTCTCATACTGTACCGACATTCGGTATGCCTTGCCATCTCGTATCATACTGCGTACTGACACTCTAATAGGATTCGATACCGAGACAGGGAAATCTTGATTGAAAGTATTTTATAAGAATTACCAATTCTGTTCTTAATAATCATAATCATAGATGCTTTGTTTATGCTATTCGAACTATTGCAGCATTCTTACATGGTTCCTACATGCTTCAGGAAACTGACAGTGAAGATGATGGTCTCGATGAGGTTGATGATGATGCTGAGGAAGAACCTGAACATGAAGCTGAGGTTCCTGCTGTCCCTGAACTGGTCATGAAGAAACCTCCCCTTGCTGCTGTTGCAAGTAGAGAGACAGAAAGGCAACTGTCAAAGAAAGAGCTGAAGAAAAAGGAAATGGAGGAACTGGAGTCTGTTTTGGCTGAGCTGGGTATTTCTAGCGGAGACAACAATGTTGGGCAAGATGAAATAAATGGTAACAATGTTATATTTGACATAATTACATTCAGATTCTTAGAAATGTCATGCATGCACAGAAGTATCGGTGCATCTTTTGCATAATCTTTTAATATTCTCGTATGTTGACCGCACTGATTTATCACATCATCACATTCTTTAGCATGTGTTATCAGATATGATCTTGTCATTATTCCTTATCTGATATATGATGCCGAATGACTCTGGTATTGCCCTCTTACTCTGTTATATGATGTAGAGCAGTTAGCAGTCTTAAAATTTAGCATTTTGATTTGTCCATTTCACAGCAGGCAAGAAACAAGAGGAGCAAAATGTGGATGGCGAAAAAAGGGAGAATGCACCTGCTCCTTCAGAGAGCAAAAGTTCAAAGAAGAAAAAGGCAAAGAAAGACAAATCCCCGAAGGAAGCTAAAGAGCCACAGGAGCAACCTAATGGCTTGGACACTAATAAAAGCCTGGATGAAGCTGCTGATGAACCTGAAGAAGATGTTACTTCTGCTATTGATGTGAAGGAGCGGATAAAGAAGGTGGCTTCATTGAAGAAGAAGAAATCGGGCAAAGAGATGGATGCTGCTGCAAAAGCTGCTGCAATTGAGGCTGCTGCCAGGAGTGCTAAGCTTGCTGCTGCAAAGAAGAAAGAGAAGAACCACTACAATCAACAGCCAGTGCGGTAAAGCATCTTTCGGATGATGAGTTCCATATCTCTTGTTCGTTTGTTAAATTCCAAAATAAACATCAGGCTGTCTTATAGAAAGACATTGGGAGATCTTTCAGGTTCACTTTGAAAAGTCTAGTAGCTTTGCCAGTCTATGCCTGTGACAATGTTTGCAGTAATCTGTTTATCTGAATCTTATGGACGATTACTATTTTACTGCGGACGGTTACTGTAAAATTTGTACATCTGTTCACTTGCATTCATTTTCTACTTTTCTCCCATTGATGGTATCAGCTGCCTTTATTGCTTGAGGGGGTTCCGGTGACCGCGAGTTTGCGTTGTTTGCGATTTTCTCTTTTCAGTGCTGCTTTATCCACCATTGCTGATTTATCTGATATTTGCGGAGGGATTCGGTAGTTCTGCATGTCATGGTATATGATGGGTACCCAGTCTGGATTGCAGTGATCGGCTGGATGGGGTCTATGCCGTTGGCTAGCTTCGGTGTGGCGCGCTGGTCGCTGTTCGGCTTATCCTTTCGTAAGTAATTTGTTCTGCCAAAACGATGATGTTGGGGATGCCTGCAAGTGCTCATGTACGCGTAGCGAGGATAGCAGCTTCTGCTGGACGCTTTACAACCCCTCTGGATTATTTTAATGGCGACTCATACACAACGAATGTGGGTGCAGCAAAATATCGACCGGTTCACTACAATTGCAACCATTGGTTGCACAGTGTAGTGTATATACTAAGGGGGCTCTCCATTGCAGGGCTTTTGTTTGTCAATCAGTCTTCGGTCTGTTTAGAATTGGCCTTTAGAGTTTTTAGAAATAATTTTTTTAAAAAATAGAACTTTTATTGAAAGCTACTTTCGTTTGATAATTATATTTTTAAAATATCATATATTTGATAACCAAAATAAAAAAGTGCTTTTGATTCGATAAGATAATAATAAAAAATATTGCATAATATTGCATAGAAAATTATAATACAATATAATATTATATAATATCATATATTAAAATATTATTATTTTGTATAATATAGTATAAGATAATATTGAATACTATAGCATAATAATATAACATAATATGATATAGTAATGTATTATTAATAGTACAATATTACTACGATATAATATAATAATAATATTATTATAACATTATATAATATAATAATATTGTAATATAATATAGCAATATAATATAATATAATAGATTAGAATCTAATCTAATAATAGATTATATTATATTGTAGTATAATAATATTATATTGTTCTTAAATATTATACAATAATATTTAATAATGATATAATATCATTATAATATATTGTATAGTAGAATATAATATAATGTAATATATTATCTATTATATTATTAATTGTATATTTATACCCCCCGGCCTTTCGTCTAGTTAAAGAACCTCCTATTCCCCCCCCCGGGTAACGTTCCATAGCCTAAGGAAGGGGTGGGGGTTCGGGGGAGGGGAAACCTTCCCTTCCCCACTCACCAATTCAAGAAAATAAGTTTCACTCCACTACCCAGAGAAAAAAAAAGAAGAAGTTCGCAGATGCATTGGCAACACTGGCCTCCATGACAAACATTCCGGAGGAAGTGAAAGTCCCCTACATAGTCTTTAGAGTAATTTCTCACTAAGAAGGATTGCAATATAAAAAAGAAAATTCCAGATTGAAGATCTCTTGACCCATATACGATCCAGTTCTACATCTTAGCGCTGAACTAATGAATAGAGATTGAGCTTCACTTCGCGAGTCGGGAATGGCATCATTTATTAAAAATTGCAGCGGTTGGCCACTCTATCAATTAGACGTTCAAAATATGCCTTCCACCATGGTGATCTTTTATTATCATAATAAAATTATTGTTACTATAATAATAATAATATAAATTATGATTTGTAACGGGATCAAGGTAACTCCACCAGATCGAACTACGGTGCCGGACTTCATTGGGATGGCAGCGTGAGCAGACGGCGAGGGAGATACTATGGACCATACTCACTAATCTCTTTTCCTTTATCAGCACTTTTCTTTGGCAAAAAAGACTCCGCTTCTGCTAAATGAAATGTCATCCTCCAAAAACGGATTTCTTCAGGCGATGATCTTGTGCTGGACCCCTTCTCTCGGCGAATATTTGTTACACTGGTGGTAGGAAGACGGCACGACTTTGTTCGTGTGGATCCAAGGCCTTCCCAGTCACATATGGTACGATGGCCTGAAGTCCACGACCTCAAATCGATGAGTTCTACGCATGCCTCCTACAGCAACCTCGAGTTTGATATAGCCGATGCTCTTCTGCGTCATATAAGAATATATTATATTATAATTATGAATTACTATATTAATATAATATATTATACTATTATAATGTAATAATATAATATATTATTAATTTAATATCATATTATATTATGATATTTATAGTACAATAATATATTATGATATGATATGATATGATATGATATAAGATGTAATCATGAGATTTGTTGATGGGCATTTTGATTATCAGAAATTTTTTTATTAAAACCGAAACAACTTTTCGATATTAGTCAGAAAACACTTTTGGGGAGAAGCTCCAAAATATAGCTTTTTCCAAGTAGACCTATTCAACTTTCTGGTAAAACTAAAATAATTTTCTAATTTTTTTAACCAATATCATTATATTATCTAAAAGAATTTTTGGAGGGCCTGAAAGCTCCAAAAGCTTTGTCAAATGATGCCTTTGCCAATCTGTCCAAGTTCTTAGATAAATCATGATTTTTCTTATCAAGTTGGTTATCTTGGTGTATTGGTTAGGCAACAACTTTCCAAAACCACCAATCTTAATTTTATTTGCATCATTTGTGTTTGCATACTCTTTTACGAGGGAGAGACAGGCTCGGCCCACCTTTTTGAGGAAGAAAGTCTAGTTTATAGGAGATTTTGAATCGTTACAAATCATATGGAAAACGGATCCCGCAGTTTCAGTGTTGACTGCATAGCAATTATAATATTTATGATTGGATTTAAGCCCATATGGATTCTTAATTTGATGGAAATATCGGAATTTAGAAGAGAGAAGCATAAGAGGAGCTGTGTGGTTGTGTGTTTGGTCCAGTATCAAGTGTATAGTAAGATATACAAGATCAAAAAATTCAAATAATTTTTAAATCTTAAATACTTATATAAGATCAAGATAATTAAATAATACCTTTTGGTAAGTGCCAAGGAATGGTACTTAAGCATATTGGCAGTAAGTCATGCATTATATTTAATGGCTAAAATGTAGAAATATTTATAATCAGCATCGACCAATAAAGCTTGAAGTTTTCTAGCTATAAAGTTTTTTTTTTTTTTTTAAATGACTGGATAGGAGGCCTACATTTTGTAGAATGAGTTTGAATCGTTGAATATTGCCCAATCTATGAATTGAGCATCATCTAGTTATATGCGTATAAAGCACCAGATATCTAATGCTATGAAACTCCAAGCATATTTCATGTTCTTGCTCGGTTTCATTCTTGGTACCACTTCGCATGTTTTACACCTGGAAAATATGCACTGGAGCCATTAATAAACGAGTAAAGCCAGCATGCGAAGTGTGCAAACCAACTATGGGAAGTATGTCTTGAAAAATAACATGACAAACACAACACAATTTAAACTTGGTCTTCTCTGAAGACATTAGCCAAACTATGGATAAGAGGAGTGTGTGTTCTTTGTATGGGACAGCCGTGCGTGGTTCTCAACCTACAATTTTCCAATAAAGAGGCGAGTTTGGTTCCCAACTTACAATTTTCCAATAAAAAACTCTGTTCTCTCTGAAATTTTTCTCCTACTAGGCAAAATGGAAAAGCGCCACCGCATGTCCTATAAAATACCTTCTGAGATGAAGACGGTCAAAACAATATAAAAAAACTATAGTGATGGGAAAGCGCCACTTCGAGCAGTTTGATCATGAAAGCATTCGATGCTCGTCCAAGCCCGTGTTTTGACGGTTCACCGGCTGCAAATTCTTACGCCTGGTAGAGAAGGTTTTCGACATCAATAATGTTTGATGATGTATCAAGTGACCTACTCCCCGAAGTGACGTTCGGAGCTTCGTCAATACAATTTTGAACACGTTTGGTTCGCGGGAAGTGGAGAGACAAAAACACGGTCAACAAAAACATAAAAAAAACAATTATTGTTTTAAAAAATAGAAAAATAATTCTTACATGAAAATTCGTGAGAAAGAAAATTTATATACTCAATTCCCATCGGCTGAATTGAAATAATTTTTTTAAAAAATTTATTTATTTTTTTAGATAAAATAAAATAAAATATTTTTATTAAGAATATGACAAATATTTTATATAATTTTTTTAAAAATAGATACTCAATAAAATATGGGTTATTATTTAATATGCTACTTGTCACTATCAATTAAATATATAAAAATTATTTTTTCATACAATATTTTTTTAAAAAAATATTTTAATAAGAAGAATTTTTTCACGCAAACCAAACCGAGTCTTCCATATAGTTGTTCCTTTTTCTTGTACAAAAGCGACACCACATTGCTTGAGCCCGTCAACATCGAGCCGGCAACCTTTTTTTTTTTGCTAGAAAATCAAAAAGTAATACATCACGGAGAGCACTAGACAGCCCCGCCGTGCCCACTCATAAATGATCCCTTGAGTGGTTAGTCATAAAGAAAGTCATCCAATCTGCAGCCCCATTGGTCTTTTTGAACACATGCCTCGCCTAAATCATCATCTCATTACAAACTATGGCCCAGATATCTCTCAACAGCAAGTGGTAATCACCAACCCCATCTGAGGCCTGTAGGATCCACCCAATGACCGTTGTAGAGTCATCCTCTAAAAGAACGTCTCTCTCCAGCAAAGCACGCCGAATATAACTTAGTACATACCCAGCCGCTCTCAGTTCCGCTACTGGCACCGAGGTGTCAAACAAGTGGCAGCCCCCGGCAGCGATTATCCTAGAATTCGGGTTCCTTACAATGAAGCACGCACCTCCTCTCCTGCCGCTCTATAAGAAGCATCTATCGAAGTTGATCCCGAGGAAACTTGAAGTTGGAAACTTCTAGATAAAAAATATCATGCAAAGCGCTCCACAGCAGATGTAAAGCTCTACCGCAACCCATTTCAAAGCCACTAAAAGCGTACCAGCACTTGTTTGCGGTCATATCAACCCTTCGCTCCACCTCGCCAAGCTTATATCCCTTACTGCTCATGCTCGTCACCATCTCCACCTACGTCTCTACTCACCGCCCCATGTTCCCGTCCTCAGGCAAAGCCAACCAAAGAAGTGGAAAAAGACCCTGTTACGGATGCCGCATTGTCACGGTGATATGCCCAGAATCTAATTGGTCTAAAAAACATATGAAGTATATTTTTTAGTATGTACGACAGTACGAGACTCGCATAAATATAAAACAAAAGAGAAAACAAACATGAGGGAGATCCGTGTTGGTGGATGAAGGAGAGGAATCGTAAGTGGGAGGAGAAACAAACGAAAATATCATTTATACACACCGAAACTTGTTGGGTCCATTGACAAGATCATGAAGGGCAGCTGATAACCGACAACCACGTACGAAAGAAGATGTTGAGTCCCATGACATTGTCATGGTATCTTATAACTGTATTGTGTGGTGTAGATCTGATTCTGAGATCACTGAAAATACTATACCAAGATTACGCCACCTGATTAGCTTTTTGTGTGGGCTATTACCTCTGTTACACAATGGTACACATCGTTTGATTTACTGCAATAATCCGGTCGATTTTATTTATGATCTTGGAAAGTTTATATAATGTAATATACTTCTGGTTTTGACTTTTGGATGGAGTAAAAGAAGAAATTGGAAGCTGCAGAGAGAAATGGCGGAGACGATGGTGGATCTGATACACGAGAAGACGGAAGAGATAGATTAAAATATACTTCTTGTGATCAAGCAATGATGCTACACAATATGGGTGTAGTTTAATATTCAAAGACAAAAATAGCCGTAATTCAATTTAAAATGAGTCGTACATTCAAATACAATAGCCACAATTCAATTTACAAGATAGATACATGACTTTCCGTTGTGCAATAATCTTGCTGCACAAGATGAGTGCAGTTTACATCTTCTGCACAAATAAAAGGATGGTGTCCGCATGCTGGACACGGGTTACAATAAATTTGGATATTCATAAGTCGCATAAGATACAACTTGTGTGAAAGGATACCAACAATTACATTAAGTAAAAAACAAAATAATTTTTGACACGTGTTATAAATTGGATTAAACACTTCAACTTTACTTCTTAAAAAGAGGTTGATAGTCTACTTATTTTGTGGTCGTAATTTGACTCTTATTGTATGGAGACTCAACCCAGTGGACGACAATAATAATAATAATAATAATAATAATAATAATAATAATAATTCAGTAGTTGTTCGCGAACTCCACCATGAATGTCTTCAGATTCCTATCGGAGGACCCACCTTCACGTACGGCCTCCCGCGCTTTGTCCCTCCACATCGCGGCCTTCCTCCGAATTTGCACCCCTCTCTCCCCCTCCCCCATCACCACCTCCAAACACCTCTTCAACTCGCTCTCCTCCAACAGTCCTTGTGATCTGGTAACCTCACTTCTCACCCCAGTCCCCCACGCCTCCATCAGTCTTGCGTTCGTCCCTTGGTCTGCCCATTGCGGCACGCCAATCGTTGGAACCCCGCATATCAAGCTCTCCAATGTGGAGTTCCACCCGCAGTGGGTCACGAAGCACCCCACCGACGGGTGGGACAGCACTTTGACCTGGGAGCACCACTCCACCACCATCCCATTCTCTCCATCCTCCAGCTCCACGCCTTCCCCTCTGTTGTCCTTCCGCACCACCCAAAGATAAGGCCTCCCGCTCTCCTTTAATCCCCACAAGATTTCCTCCAATTGCCGCTTCTTTATCACCGACATGCTCCCAAATGATACGTACACCACCGATTTCTCCGGCTTCGAGTCCAGCCACTCCATGTATCCCTTCTCATCGGCTTCAAAGAGATCGCCGCCGGAGGCGGCGTCTTTTGAATGCTGGCCATCTGAAGAAAGGGACGGCAGCATTGGCCCTATCGTGATGAGGTCCATGTTGCCGACGTTCTTGATCGCATCAGCCTCTAGTGCGTCGAAGGTGTTCAATAAAACTCTTGGCTTTGAGCTCTTCTCCTCCCGGTCCAATGTATCAAATGTCTCTCTTACCCCGACGAGGATAGGACGATAGGGATCGTCGGAACTGGTGATGGTTAAGAAGGACGGGAGGTCACGATTTTGGAGCGGTGGCAGCCCGGGTAGGTCAAACGTGAACAATGGGTCGTGAACGTGGGAGGTTATCAGCTCCTCATAGCCATGGAAGTAGTGGTAGCAGGTGGTGAAGATAGTGGCTGGCAGAATCCAGTAGAGGACAGAGGGGATACCATGATCACGTGCCACATCGGCGGCCCATGACAGCATGACGGTGTAGATTATGCAAGATACGGGGCGGTCACGTGCAGCGAGGTCGTGGACAATGCCAGAAAGAGTTCTGGCCCCGACAAGTTTGAATTGGGACATGAAGTCATCGAGGTCGCTCTCGTTGTCGAGTTTGAAGCCAGTGTCGTAGCCGTCGGAGAAGGGGATGTAGGAGAGGAGGCCATCTTCTACTTCCTCGTCGGGTTTGGCCAACGACGGAAACATGCGGCGGTGAGCGGAGATGGCGGTGGAGAAGGTGACGCGACGGCCGGTGGTTTGGGCGAGGCGCTTGGCCAGGTGGAGAGACGGGTTGATATGGCCTTGGGCCGGGTAGGTCACTACAAGGAAATGCTGTTGGCTTTGCTCCATTCTTACTAATTCGCGAAGGATGAAAGCTTTGGAAGGATTGATTCCTAGTCTAGACAAAATGGATCGAAAGTATTGTGGATTCGGTGAGACCCGAAGGGAGGGCCTTGGCTTTTATTGAGCGAGGGGCAAGAGATGGCTGACGTCTGTGGTGACGCGAAAGAGTTAACGTTAACGACCAGCTTTTCCGGACGGCCAAGGGCCTGTGAGTGCGTGTCCTGCTTGAGTTTTCATTTTTTTTGTTTTTTTTTTCCTTGCTATAGATGACTTACAATCCTAATACGCTCCTGCTAATTACCCCCCATAATTCTTCCAAAATGGTTATCTAAAAAAGAAGCAATTCAATCCACAACTTCATTAGCTTCTCTATAAATATGCTAGGTATGCCCTAGATGTCTCGGAGCTTGAGACGACGGCCACCCATACCTATATCACCAGTACATTCTTGAATGCAGCCGATCCCAGTAGCCGAATCATTTTCGAGCAGAATTGCTTTAGCCAGTAGTATATGTCGAGCATGATACAGACTAGCTCGAACTATCTTCAGTTCTACTTTAGAACTATCGAAGATTGGGCACCCGCTGCCACTACTCTAGATCCGGGCATCAGATTACAAAATTTGCTGCTCCCCTTTTACCACCATCCAAAACACATTCATCAAAATTGACTTCAAAAAAATTGGTGATGGAACTTTCAAGTGACGTACACCGTCTCACGCACTACAAAAGCCTAGGTAGAGTCGTAATCTTTTTTTTCATCTCAATAAATCTGAGGAAAATCTTGCATTTCCTGTACGAGGAGGTGTGAGTTCTTTTTGGGGAGAAAGAGAGATAAGCGTCATGAAATAGGGTGTGTGTGTGGCTTCAGTGTGCGAGAGGGAGCCGATTTGGTTCTCAACTTACAATTTTTTAATAAAATTTTTTTTCCTCTCTCTGAAATTTTTCTCCCACTAGGGAAAATGGGAAAATGCCACCTCGTCTCCCATAGAATAACTTAATTCTGAGACGAAGACAATCAAAACAATATAAAAAAACTATAGTGATTGGAAGACGCCACCTCGAGCAGTTTGATCGTGTAAGCATTCGATGCTCGTCCAAGCCCGTATTTTTACAGTTCACCTGCCGCAAATTTTTAGGCATGGTAGGGAAGGTTTTCACGTTAATAAATCTTCGATGATGTATGAAGTGACATACTTCCCCGAGTGACGTGCGTTCGCATTAACGTCAATACAATATTGTGTACTGGCTCTCTTCTCGTCTACAATTGCGATAGAGTTGAGTGGGGCGGCCCTAGAACTAAAGATTTGCGTCTTGAGATTATGAAGCCTTAAGACGTCGACCGTCGATCCAAAAAGGGAAGGGCCGAGCCTCTGAAGAACTGAAGATCGAAGAAGTACTGGAGTCTGGGGGAAGAAGAGAACTAAAGAAGCCGAGAATTAATGTTCAACAACAACAAAAAAATAGCACCAATAGAGGAGGAAGAAAAGGGGAGAAGAAATGGCTGTTGTTTATCAATTGTCATAATCATTGCCCGCCTGTAACCCTGTTACCTCACCTCAATCACCTATAGCTACCTGTAGCTTATCTATCGTCGGGGACACACGTAGTCATTGTCCTGCTAGCTTTCGGATGAGAAAGATGTGTAGTGTTAAGCAAAAAAAAATAAAAATGCTATCCAACGGTGGCAGAGCGGGGCCTTCTTTGGGCCGAGGGCCTTAGGCGACCGCATCAGCCGCCTAAGGCTCGAGCCGGCCTTGCCCTCCACCTCGCCAAGCTCTAACCTTTACCGCTCACGCTCGTCACCTTCTCCACCTACATCTCTACTTGCCAATGTTTGTTTCTGTCCTCATCCAAACCCATCCAAGAAGTAGAAGATGGCCTAGTTATGGATGCCACTTTGTCCTAGTGATATGCTCTGTAATAGCCCATAACTTTGGGCTAGTGGGCCAACCCGAAGAGGCCAGGCCCAAGACTCACGTGCAGCAAGAAGCAGAAGATGGCCTTGTTATGGATGCCACTTAATCGTAGTGATATGCCCTGTAATAGCCCATAGCTTTAGGCCAGTGGGCCGGCCCAAAGAGGCCAGGCCCAAGACTCACGTGCGCTGCACGTGTGGGAGGGGGGAGCAAGACTCCGATCGAGAGTCCTCTTCCTTCCCGATCGCGCCGAAAATCGGAGGTTTCACGGGGATCCAAACATCAGCCGGATAAGGTCTTCGTCTATTTAAGACCACCCCTCTCCTCCTTTGAGTTTCATCGACGAATAACCGAGATTTCGTCGCTAATCCAAGCTCTTCTTCGAATTTTCTTCTCTGATTTCTGCCGGTAAGTGTCGCCGATTGAGATAGGACCCCTTCCCTTCTTCTTTTAGTCTTCTAGCCATGTTTTACCATGATTTGAGCTGGAGAATCGCCAGAAAATCATCCAAAATAGGGGTGCCTTGTTTCCGTCTTCTTCTTCCACGATTATGCTGCCATCGGTCGCTAGATTTAACCAGAGTTGTGGCCGCCTATGGCTGCCATCGGGTGGGTGTCTAGGCCACCGTGGCTGCCACCCTTTTTCCTGCACGGGTAGGGAGGAAGGGGGAAGAAGGAGAAGATGAACTTTCCCATTCATGAAGAGAGAAGAGAGAGGGATTTCCTTCTCTTCTTCCCTCTTCTTTCTTTTCTCTCTTTCTCTCTCCTATCTCTATTTCTCTCTCTAGTTTTCTTTCTCTTTCTTCTTCTTCTTTTTCTCTTTCTTGGTGTCTTCTCTCTCTTGTTGATCTGGGTTACTGGTAGTAGGGACTCGGGAGACCGAGTGATAGACCACTGGTTGACACCGGTAGGCGGTCTAGATTACTAGTCTGCTGTTTGATTATTTTTTTTGATAATTAAGTTTATACCTATAGAGGGAGAGCACTCTACACAAGAAGGTTTTGAACTAGATACTTTGCATCCCAGCTCGTAGATCGTGAAGTGGATCAGTAATTGTTGTATTTAGTGAGATTGAGATAGAGGTAAGAATTTTTGTACTTTATCGCCAAATATATATCTGTTTATTGGTTTGTACCACTGGATTTGCATCATGATATATACATCGATAAATTTGGTTTGGCATGTGATGGTATGTTTTATATAATTTCCAGTAAAAATATATTTGTATGGTTATTATATGTATTAAATATTGAAAATAGAATTATTGGACCAAGATATTTTGAATTTGAGATAAATGTACCGTGTAAGTGAAAATTGATTTGATAAGAGTAACAAATAAATCAGACAAATAAAATATAATTTGGACTAACCTCGTAATGGGATAACCTTCACGAGCTTATGCGTGGGATAGCGTCCATGGGCTTGCGCGTGAGATAACATTCATGGGCTTATGTATGGGATAACTTCCACGAGCTTATGCATATGGGATAGCCTCCATGGGCTTACGCGTGGAATAGCCTCTATGAGCTTACGCATGTAATAGCCTTCACGAGCTTATGCGTGGGATGGCCTTCACGGGTTTACGCATGGAATTTTATTAGTCTTAGACTACATCATGATCTTGGTTAGTCCAACACCGAAAGATAATTGATTTGAAACTTGGAAATCAAGTTAATGAGAAATAGATGATATGACAAAAGAAGCGGTTATTGAACACATTTGCCTTATAATCTGGGAGATTGAAAATACGGGACATATATACTAATTAACTATATTCTGTTTATAGGACTCAGATGATCTAGGATATCAATTACTATGGCAAGAGAGTTCAGATCATCTTCAATCTATACTAGAGGTTCCATTTTGATCTGATAAATTGAATGAAGCAGCAGAGGAAGCAAATGGTCCCACCATATACTGATTCAATAGTTCATGCCATGTGCTGACTGGGTGATGCCTGCTATTGCTTAATGAATATTTAAATATAGAAATAGCCACAATTCAAGTTAAATCGAGTGGTAGGATTCAAATGCAATAAGTGTTCTTAAGAATTAGAGGGTAGATACACTTCGTGTGGTGCAGTTTAATATTCAAAAAGAAAAACGGCCAAAATTCAATTTTTATTGAGCAGTACATTCAAATGCAATAGCCACATGCAGTTCAATTTAAATCGAGTAGAACATTCAAATGCAATAAGCATCCTTAATAATTGCAAGATTGATACACTTTCTACGATCCAGCAAGGATGCTACAAGGGATGAGCGCAGCTTGCATCTTCTGCGCAACAAAAAGGATGGTTTCCATACTGGGCACGGCATACAATAGTTTGGAGATTCATAAATAGCACAAGATGCAGCCTTGGGCGAAAAGATACCAACAGCTACATTAAGCAAACAACAAAATAATTTTGACACGTGTGATAAATTGGAATGAACACTTTAAGTTTGCTTCTTAAAAAAAATGTTGACAATCTAATTATTTTATTATCATAGTTTGACTGATCTTAATATTTTGGTACGGAGACCCAATCCCATGGACCATCATATCAAAAGAACCACGACGACAACAACAATAATTCGGACACGACTCAATCCCGTGGACTGCATAATAATAATAATAATAATAATAATAATAATAATAATAATAATAAGAGAAGAATCTAATTTGCAGCCCGACAAAATAATTCGGACAAGACTCGGATTTTCAGCACTTGTTCTTAAACTGCTCCACGAGAGTCTTCAGATTCCTATCCGAGGGCCCACCTTCACGAACGGCCTCCCGCGCTTTGTCCCTCCACATCGCTGCCTTCCTCCTAATTTCCACCCCGCTCTCTCCCTCCCCCATCACCACCTCCAAACACCTCTTCAACTCGCTCCCCTCCAACAGTCCTTGTGATCTGTTAACCTCACTTCTCACCCCAGTCCCCCACGCCTCCATCAGTCTTGCGTTCGTCCCTTGGTCTGCCCGTTGCGGCACCCCAATCGTTGGAACACCGCATATCAAGCTCTCCAATGTGGAGTTCCACCCGCAGTGGGTCACGAAGCACCCCACCGACGGGTGGGACAGCACTTTGACCTGGGAGCACCACTCCACCACCATCCCATTCTCTCCATCCTCCAGCTCCACGCCTTCCCCTCTGTTGTCCTTCCGCACCACCCAAAGATAAGGCCTCCCGCTCTCCTTTAATCCCCACAAGATTTCCTCCAATTGCCGCTTCTTTATCACCGACATGCTCCCAAATGACACGTACACCACCGATTTCTCCGGCTTCGACTCCAGCCACTCCATGTATCCCTTCTCATCGGCTTCAAAAAGATCGCCGCCGGAGGCGGTGTCTTTTGAATCCTGGCCATCTGAGGAAAGGGACGGCAGCATTGGCCCTATCGTGATGAGGTCCATGTTGCCGACGGCCTTGATCGCATCAGCCTCTAGTGCGTCGAAGGTGTTCAATAAAACTCTTGGCTTTGAGCTCTTCTCCTCCCGGTCCAATGTATCAAATGTCTCTCTTACCCCGACGAGGATAGGACGATAGGGATCGTCGGAACTGGTGATGGTTAAGAAGGACGGGAGGTCACGATTTTGGAGCGGTGGCAGCCCGGGTAGGTCAAACGTGAACAATGGGTCGTGAACGTGGGAGGTTATCAGCTCCTCATAGCCATGGAAGTAGTGGTAGCAGGTGGTGAAGATAGTCGCTGGCATAATCCAGTAGAGGGCAGAGGGGATACCATGGTCACGTGCCACATCGGCGGCCCATGACAGCCAGACGCTGTAGATTATGCAAGATACGGGGCGGTCACGTGCAGCGAGGTCGTGGACAATGCCAGAAAGAGTTCTGGTCCCGACAAGTTTGAATTGGGTCATGAAGTCATCCAGGTCGCCGTCGGTGTCGGCTTCGAAGCCAGTGTCGTAGCCGTCGGAGAAGGGGATGTAGGAGAGGAGGCCATCTTCTACTTCCTCGTCGGGTTTGGCCAACGACGGAAACATGCGGCGGTGAGCGGAGATGGAGGTGGAGAAGGTGACGCGACCGCCGGTGGTTTGGGGGAGGCGCTTGGCCAGGTGGAGAGACGGGTTGATATGGCCTTGGGCCGGGTAGGTCGCTACAAGGAAATGCTGTTGGCATTGCTCCATTTTTACTAATTCGCGAAGGATGAAAGCTTCGGAAGGGTTGATTCCTACTCAAGAGAAAATGGATCGAAAGGATTGTGGATGCGGTCAGACCCGGCCGGAGGGCCTGGGCTTTAATAGAGCGAGGGGCAAGAGAAGGGTGACGTCTGTGGTGACGGGAAAGAGTTACGTTAACGACCAGCCTTTCCGGATCGACGAGGGTGTGTGAGTGCGTGCCGTGCTGGGATTTTTGTCTTTTTTTTTTTTCTCTACAATGGAAGAATCAAAGCCTAGCCTGAATATATTAAAAAAAGCACTCCTTCTTGTTAGTCCAGAGAACACCTCCGAAATAACTAGCGAGAAAAAAGTCACTCAATTCGCAACTACATTATTCTCCTATTAAATATGCTCATGACCATGCCCCCGATGTTCCAGAGCAGGAGATGGCGCCCACCCATATCCATGTCACCAGTGCACCTCTGCATCTAGCCGATCACAATAGCCGAGTCATCTTCGAATAGAATTACTTTGGCCAACAATACATATCGAGCATGATACAAATCAGCTCAAGCTGCCCTCAATTTTACTTCAGAAACAAAAATATTGAAAATTGGGCACCCGTTGCCTCACTCTAGATCCGAGCCTTTAATCATAAAATCCATTGCTCCCCTCCTACCACCATTTAAAACACATTTATCGAAGTCGACCTCGAGAAAACTTGGAAATAGAAACATGTAGTTGATGTATACCATCCGATATATTACAAGAGTAAATGTAGAGTCGTACTTTTTTTTTTTCATCTCAATAAATCTGAGGGAAATCTCTCACTTCCAGTACAAGGAGGTGTGAGTTATTTTGGGGGAGAGAGAGATAGGCATCTTGAAATGAGGTGTCTGTAGTAGCACTTCTTCACGGTCATATCAACTCTGCCCTCCACCTCACTATGCTTATAGCCCTTACCACTTACGCTCGTCACCTTCTCCACCTACACCTCTACTCACCAGTGTTTTATAAAAAGCTGTTTGCTATTTGGTAACTACATTTTTAAAGTGTTGTGGCACTTTAACATGTGTTTGATAAACAAATTGAGAAAGTACTTTTGTATGACAAAATTACCATAAAGAACATTGCATAGTATTATACAACAGAGCATAATAAAATATAACATATAATAATACATAAATATATGATATAGTATAATATTATTGTATTGTAATATAATATTATTATAATGTAGTAATATAATATTGTATACTATATTATAATAATTTAATATAATATTAAATTATTTAACATAACATATCAATGTATTATGATATAATGTAATATAATATTATATTTATTATATAATACAATAATAAAGGTACAAAATATTATAATTATTAGCGTACATCAATTTTTCATAATATAACATAATATTAAATTATTTAACATAACATATTAATATATTATGATATAATGTAATATAATATTATATTTATATTATAATATAATAATGGGAAACAAGAATATCTTTTCTTACACCGAAAAAAGTCTGATTCATGGCTAGAGTTCTTTGTTAGGGCTTCAGCATATTTTTAGGTTTATAAAGAGATAAAATATGTAATTGTTATATTTTATTATACATTTTTTGGTCAAAAAATAGCTTTCCGACGAAGCTCAAAACAACTTTTTCGGAAAGCTCCAAAATGGAGCTTTTCCCAAAAAGCTATTTTTAGCTTTCTGAAAAAGCTAAAATAGCTTTCCGAAGTTTTTGCCAAACATCCTTTTTCATCCAAAAGTACTTTTGGAAGGCCAAAAAGTACTTTTTAGCCCTCCAAAAGCTTTTCCAAATGGGGACCTAGTAATATGCCCTATAATAGCCCATAGCTTTGGGCTAGTGGGCTGGCCCGAAGAGGCCAGGCCCAAGACTCACGTGCAGTAAGAAGTAGAAGGGGTTTTTGTTACGGATGCCACTTGGTCCTAGCGATATACTCTGTAATAGCCCATAGCTTTGGGCTAGAGGGTTGGCCCGAAGAGGCCAGGCCCAAGACTCATGTGCACTGCATGTGAGGGAGGAAGGGAGGAAGGCTCTGGCCGAGCGTCTTCTTCCTCCTCGATCACACCGAAAATTGGAAATTATACGGGGATCCAAACACAAGCCGGATAAGGTCTTCGCCTATTTAAGACCACTCCCCCCCTCCTTTGAGTTCCATTAATGAATAACCGAGATTTTGCCGCTGATCCCAAGCTCTTCTTCGGGTTTTCTCCTCTGATTTTTGAGAGTAAGTGTCGCCGAATTGAGATAGAACCCCTTATCTTCTTCTTTCTTCTAGCCATGAAAATTGCCGAAAAATCATCCAAAATATGGGTGCCCTGTTTCCATCTTCTTCTTCCACTATTTTGCCGCCACCAACCGCTAGATTTGGCTAGGGTTGTGGCCGTCGTCAGGTGGGTGTCTGGGCCACCATGGCTGCCAACCTTTTTTTTGCAGGGGTGGGGAGGAATGGGGAAAGAAGGGGAAGATGAACTTCCCCATTCATGAAAAAGAGAAGAGAGAGGAGTTTCTCTCTCTTCTTTCCTCTTGTCTCTTTTCTCTCTCCTATCTTCATTTCTCTCTCTATTTTCTCTTTCTTTCATTTTCCTCATTTTTTCTCTCTAGTTGACCTTGTTCACACTACAAAAAAATTGGCCTTTCCCGACGCTTTTTTCCCGACGCTAGGGAGAAGCGTCGGGAAAAAAGGGTTCCCCGCCAAAATATGCCGACGCTTTAGTTAAGCGTCGGTAATTCTCAAGAAAAGACGACGCACAAAAGCGTCGTTGTAATAGCCGACGCTTATTAGCGTCGTCATAGTCCCAAGATAAAACGACGCTAATAAGCGTCGTCAAAAGCCAAATTAACAACAAAACCAAGCGGCCGGCCCCTTCCTCCTCATTTTACATCCCGATCGAATCAAGCCCTAGCTCCTCTCCTCCTCCCTCCTCTCCTCTCCGGCGCCGAGCGACGTCCGACGGCCACCGCCTTTCTCTCTCCCTCCGTCCCTCGCGCTCTTTCCCCCCTCGCGCGGCCTTCATTCCACCGCCTCTCCTCTCTCCGACCACCCAACACCGGCGCCTCCCATCCCCTCTTTTTCTCTATTTTCTCATTTTCCGCCTCCTCCTTCCGCTGTCTCCCTCTTCTCCTCCTCTCAACGGAGCCTCGTCAGTTGCCGCCTCGTCATCGCTGGTGGGTGCTTTGGAGAAGAAGGTGACGGGGAAAAAGCTAAGTTGTTGAAGCCATCATCAAGGTGAGACCTAATCTTTAATTTTCTTTACGTTAGATTTTTGACGTTAGAGGGCTAAATCTTAAAGGTTTAAGGTAATATTTAGTTTCTGAAATTTTGGAAATAGTGGGTATCAAAATGAGCAGAAATACACATATATGGGTATCAAAATAACCTAGAAATTGAATACAATGGAAAATGATCCCCCACCGCATTGAGTAACTGCTTGAAAACTGCATCTGGAAGATAAAAATATTTAATTAATCTGGAAGATTAATTAAATATTTAAAATAAATCTGGAAGATTTATGAGATTGTTCTTTTTCCTCTCCATCAATTTTTTTTTTAATTTTATTGGTTGTACCAATGAAAGACCTGTAAGCCGTCAGGAAAAAAAATATATATATATTTCTGCATTCTTTTTAAGTTTTATAACTAGAGTTAGGCATCTGCCATTTACGTAATTTCTAAAATAAATAATTGTATCTGAGATTGTAAGAGGCTGAATTCCATCCCTTCTAATTGTACAAGTAAAAATACCCTCTGAATTCCATCCAATATTATCTTTCACTTTTTAATTAAAACCACATGTTATACACTCTGTATCCTAATACTCACTTAAGAAAAAGAATACTAGTCACTGATACATGATTTTTAAAACCCTAAAAGCAGAGTCAATTTGTTAAGATCTTTAAAATTGCTAATTTGATTGAAGAGTCCTTGCAAATAAGTTAGGATAACTAAGGAATAGGAAATATATTCTCTTTATTTTATTTTCATAGAGAGATCCAAAAAAATTAGGAAGTTATTTTCAACTATGTCACCAATAATAAAGAGTACTATTTATTTATTAAAAATAGTAGTGAAAAGCATTTATTGACTTCTTAATTATTAGCAATAGATGGGGCATAATGGAGTTTTATACAATCTGTAGAATCGCATAGCACTGGAAAGCAATGCATGAATTTGATCTACTTTCTCATTAACAATTTATCAAATTGTTAATGAATATAGATGGTTCCAGAGCCTAATGCAGACCTTGGACTTCCACTATCAAGCACTTGCCAGTGGCATAGCTCAACATGCTGATCAGAGAAGAGTAGAGATTGAGAAAGAGAAGCTGGGCAGCACTACTACTCAGTGATGATTGTTGCTGTAGTGCAGATTGGATTTGTCTTGGTATTCTTGTTGTTTACCGTTTCCTCAGCTGGGGTAGAACTGATGTAGGTTGCAGAGTTCCATGTATTGGTTGGCTCTGTTCTTGAGGACCTACAGTGCCACGGTCTTCCTGAGGTCTGATTGTTAGGGCTTGTTCTAGGTTCCTACAATTTTTGCTTCTCCCATGTCAGGTGAACCGGAGATGACAGATTCAAGGTGAGGAATCATCTGTTGTCTATGGTAGTGCTATTAGCATTCTTATTGATGGATGTGACAGCTTCTCCGGTTGAGGTTGTCATGCCTAAGAGTGCCTGTTGTTTTTTCCTCTTTCTGTTGTTTTCCCCTTTAGAAGTTTACAAGCTTTATTTCTTTGGAGGAATTTCCCTTCATCAGCAGATCTGTCAGAGAATTTTGATTTAAGCTTTTTAGTTGTCTTTGTTTCAGACTGGGGATTCTACCGGTATAGAGTGTATATGATATGATTGTTCTATCAGGTATACTGAGGACAACAGAGAGGCATGTGAGAGGCTGTGTTACATAATTTTGTGGCGTCAAAAATATCTTATTAGTTGTTGAGGTTCAGGTCGCTACCTGCATTAGTGGTTGTATTCAAACCATCTATATTCTTTTAATGGTCTTGATAATTGGAGATTGGATTTGTTAAGCTGGGAGTTTTCCTTTTTTAAAGATATATGTTATTTATTTATTAAAAATGGAATGTCAATATATCAAATGGATCCTCCTTTTTGAATTAGTAATTAGAAACAATTAGCCAAAGCAATGCTAAAACCTAGGATCATCTCAATATGGAAAATAAAACCCTAATCTTGTCTGCCTAAATACGAGATAAAAGAAAAATCCAAAGATGAATTGTGCCAATCTCTCTTTGTGCCAATCTCTCTTTCCAGCAATACGAGACAAGGAGAATTAATATAAGGGGTTGGTCTGTATTTATATTTGGTGTGTTGCTACCTTTGTTGTCTTTGCTAGTTTAAAAGATGACCGTAAGTGACAGATGGGAGGCCAACGGGCCATGTAGCATAGTATGTGCTGCCCACTTGCATTTACATATATCCTTCATCTTGAATACAGATATCATTTCTGTATGCTCTCCAACTGTGGTGTCATTTCTGAATACAGATATTTAATACAGATACCAGGTAATAATATGCCCCGAGGGAGACGATTTAGAGATGTGGAGTTCCAGCATTCTCAGATGGGATCTACTTCTGATCAGTCCCTACAGTCCCAGCAGCCATGTGAGCATCAGCAGCACGAGTCAGGATCTCAGCGCGAGCCTCCTGCTGATTGCCCGGAGGATGAGCTCCGGATCCAGGATAATTCGATTTAAAGTTCATATTTTATGTTCATATTTGTCTTCAACTTTTTAAGACATATTTTATTTAATTTTAATAGATGGACAAGGGACGGTGAGGACGAGACGGGGACCCACTCAAGCAAAGGATGTGTGGAAGCTTCCTCCGGGTGAGAAGATCATCATCCGATGCAACGAATTGGGGCAGCCTATCAATAGAGCTGGAAGTCTACTATCAAGCTTTTTAGGATCGGTTGCACGCAAGGGTCAGCTGTGTCCACTCAACTATACGAAGTGGAATGACATGCTTCCTTCGTATAAGGTTGAGCTTCTTAGACTTATACAGGTAATGAATTGAATTTATTCTTTTTAATTCGACACCTCCTGTATATTAATTTGCTTAGTATCATAATTTTATTTTAGATGTTTAATATTATTATAACATTCTGAATCTTGTTGTAGGGTAAGTTTGTACTCCCTCCAGAGAGCCATGATTGGGTGCTAAAGTCCCTCAATCGCAAATGGAAAGAATATAAAGCAAAATTGAAGACGGACTTCAAGCACGAGGGTATGACAGAGGACGAGGTTGCTCGTGTGACTCCTCCTGATGTATACCCTCAGCAGTGGAGGGAGCTTGTTCACTACTGATTTTCTGAAAAAGAACAGGTCACGTATATTGTTTCAATATTTTATATTATCTTTATTATTAATATAGATTGCAAATATATACATTGAATCATATTATACTGTGTGCTTTTATTTTGGCAGACATATTCTAATATTGGCAGAGCTGCATGAGCATCTCAAGCAGTTCCTCATACTTCAGGCTCGAAGAGTTATGCGAGACGTAGAAATGAATTCGTAAGTTCTTTTGAAACTATTTGAAATTTTACTAATATATAGCACGTATCATAATATATAGTTTGCCAATATACTTTCCGTATGTGTAGATAGTAGAGCATGGAAGGGAGCCTGGTGAGGTAGAGTTTTATAAGATGACCCACACTCACCGAGATGGCAGCTTTGTCCGGGACGAGTCGAGAGATATAGTTGTATGTATTCATTTTTGCTTTGTTCAGAATATTTTTTTAAAAAAATTTAATTTTTTTTAAATATTAATGTGACATTTTTTTTTGAGAGATATATAGGAAAGAGCTACAACTCTTATTTCAGAGCGTGTCGGGGAGTCATCATCATCCGATGCGGCCAGTCGCGTCGAGGCTCAAGTCTATACCGAATTAATGGGCCCAGAACGTTATGGTCGAGTGAGGGGTTATGGTGTTGGAGTTACCCCCACTCAGTTGTCTGCAGTGAGCCGATATACCCAAGATGCTAGACAAGGTAGTAGCACTGCAGAGGTTTGTAGTCTGAAGGCAGAGATGGCACAGATAAAGCAGTCATATGAGACAAGGATAGAGGAGATGAGTCAGAGTCATAGGACCGATATGGAGGAGTTGAAGCAGAGCCAAGAGTTGAAGATACAATCTTTGCAAGATCAGCTTGACCATATTTCATCCTTTTTGCAGAGATTTGCTCCTCCGGTACATAACTAAATCTATTTGAATATTTTATGTAATTATAATGTATTCTTGTATGAGCGTGATGACTTTCGTATTTTTAGTTTCTAAAATATTTTTTTTTTGTAGGTTGATGATACTTCATCTACTCGTAGAGATGATGATGCCGACCCTTGATACATATTGTAGATTGTGTACGTAGGAATTTGACTTGTATGTTCTTAAAATTTTGGAGATTCCTTTGATTAATCTTGTATGATCATCATGAGATCTTTTTTGAGCAACATGATAAGTAGAATCTATCAAAACCTATGTGCCTTCTTCCGCTTTCCTTCATTGTTAGAATGGAATGCAACATCCATTCATTTGCTTTTCTAATTAATTGCTGTGAGTTCATTTTGAATCATATTTTATTCTATGAGCAGGTCACTTGACAGCTAGGAGTGATGTCTACAGCTTCGGGGTTGTCCTTCTTGAGCTCTTAACAGGACGCCGGTCTGTGGACAAGATATTCTATATTTTCTGATTGTATCAATCTTTTTTCTGAATGGAACAGGCATGGAGGCAGGGCTTATGCTTTGTGATTGCCAGCTTGTCCCAGGATCACTACAGATTGGCATTTATGGACGACTTTGTACGTACGGATCACTTGATACCATTTTCAATTTATTGATCATATTGTTTCTTGATGCATATTTAGATTGAACCTCACCCTATGTTCCCATATAACATGTTGCATAACAGTTGAAACTAGAGTTGGTTTTCCTTGGCCATGACCGAGCACTTCTATAATTTTCGAAGTCCTGTGCATAGTAAAATGTATTAATGCATTGAATGCATCCAATTACATTGGTTTAATATTGTTTTCTTCAACATTTTACCATACACAGTTCTTGATGTCTGTTAACGTTTTTATTCTCCAGGCCATACAAATTCACCTGGAAAGGGTGGCATCAAAGTAGAAGCAAGTGATTCACCAGTAACTTTACATGGAGGTTGGTATCGTTTAAGCTACTTACACGTGCTACCTACCTTCCGACCTTTTTGGTAGTACTTTGAATTTTGAAATAATAACATAGCTTTTGCAGCGAATGGTGCATTATCCTCAGCAACAGGTCAAAAATCATCATGTGAATCAGGAGATTACCAAGGTATATAATAAGCAACCTGAAATAATGATGCCTGTTAAATCTTTGACTTGGTTCATTTTGTTTTGACCCTGATATGACAAGGTTCTGAGGTGTACTGTCCTTTTCTTTCAGTGAAACTTAGCATCAAGTCCTTCAAGGTGCCAGAACTTTTTGTTGAGATTCCTCAAAATGCTACTGTTGGTTCCTTGAAGGTACATGATCCCCTAATATCTTTTTATTTCATGTTCTGCTTTGTTACCAACATTATGGACATTCTTTATTTTATCTGTTCCATTTGGTACAGACCAAAGCCTTTGGAATCTCGCATTCACAGGATTTTTATATTTTTATTGTATTAAGCTGCCTGTATTAATGCAATAGAAATCGATAACCCGATAATCTTATAATTGTTTTACTATAGCTGACAGGTTAGCATGTGAATTTGTGAATGTTACGTTCGTGGAGATTACTTAATGTTTTATGACTCTTAGAACCCTACTTCCTCAAGGCTCATTGTAGTTTTGCAGCACACACTTTCTATTATTATATAATCTAACCCAATAAATGGTAATTTTTGTTGTTGCAGTCGCAAGAATTCTTTCAATATCTTTTAGAATGTTTAATGACAATACTCGCCCGAGCAAGGAGCGGAGCAGAGCAGAGCTTAAGAAGACTCTGGTCTGTGGACAAGACTCGCCCGAGCAAGGAGCAGAGCTTGGTTGACTGGGCTCGCCCCAAGCTTAATGACAATATTGTAGAGATGATGATGCCGACCCTTGATACATATATTGTAGATTGTGTACGTAGGAATTTGACTTGTATGTTTTTAGAATGTTTTTGAAGTACAATGTAATCAAATATGATAATATGAATGTAATCAAAGTTCTTGTTTGTGACTCGTATTTTGTTATATATGTGATTCAGTGTATTTGTTTCTATTGTTTTGTTAGAATTTAATGTACACAGAGTACTTAAAAATTACTTTCATAAATTTTTTTAAAAAAAAAATTTAATGCCGACGCTTATAAGCGTCGGGAAAAGCATCCGGAACGTAAACTATTGGCACGCCTTTAACGACGCTTATAAGCGTCGGCGTCTTAGAAAACGAACGACGCTTAAAAGCGTCGGCATAGACCGGTTAAACCCGACCCACGCACAACCGGAACGTAAACTGGCACGCCTTTAACGACGCTTCTAAGCGTCGGCCTAACCAACCGTTATCACCGACGCTTATAAGCGTCGGCGTCTTATAAAAGGAACGACGCTTAAAAGCGTCGGCAAAGACCGACGACGCTTTTTTAACGCGTCGGGTTAAACCCGACCCACGCCCACCTGCCCGACGTCTGACCCACGCTTTGTGTAGCGTGGGCTAGGAATTCGCCGACGCTTATAAGCGTCGGTAGAGGCAAAAAAAACCGTCGGGAGTTATTCCTTCTTTTGTAGTGTCAGTGGTAGTAGGGACTCAGGGGACCAAGTGATGGACCACTAGCTGATGCTGGTAGGCGGTCTAGGTTACTAGTCTATTTTTTTTTATAATTGAGTTTGATTCTGTAGAGAGAGTAATCTGCACAAGAAGGTCATGAACAGGATACTTTACACCCTAGATCGTAGATCGTGAAGTGGCTCAGTGATTGTTGTATTTAGTCAAATTGTGATAGAGGTAAGAATTTCTGTACTTGGTCACCAAATGTATATATATCTATTGGTTTGTACCACTGGATTTGTATCGTGATATTTACATCGATAAATTTAGTTTGGCATGTAATGGTATATTGTATATAAGTTCTAGTATAAATATATTTGGATAGTTATTATATGTATTAGATATTGAAAACATAATTATGTGAACAAGATACCTTGAATTTAAAAAAGATGCACTATGTAAGTGAAAACTGATTTGACAAGAGTAACATATAATTCAGACGGATAAGATATAGTTTGGACTAACCTAATCATGGGATAACCTCTACGAGCTTATGCGTAGGATAGCATCTATGGGCTTACACGTAGGATAATGTCCATGGGCTTACGCATGGGATAGCTTTTACGAGTTTATACATAATGCACATGAGATAGCCTTCATGGGCTTACACGTGGGATAGCTTCTATGAGTTTACGCATGAGATAACATCCACTAACATATCTGTGGAATAGCCTCCATGGGCTTACGCGTGGAATTTTGTTAGTCTTAGACTAGGTCATGATCTATGTTAGTCTAAAGCCGGAAGGTAATTGATATAAAACTTGAAAATCAAATTAATCAAAAATGGATGACACGACAAAAGAAGCTGTTATAGAACACATTTGCCTCATAATCCGAGCGATTGAAAATACGGGACATAGTAATTAACTGTATTCTGTTTATAGGACACAGATGATCTAAGATATCAATTACTATGGCAAGAGAGTTCAGATCCTCTTCAATCTATACTAGAGGTTCCATTTTGATCATAGATTATTCGCGTGGCGATCAATTGAATGGAGGGGTAGAGGAAGCAAATGGTCCTACCATATACTGATTGAATAGTTCATGCCATGTGCTGACTCGGTGACGCCTGCTATTGCTTAATGAATATTTAAATATAGAAATAGCCACAATTCAAGTTAAATTGAGTAGTAGGATTCAAATGCAACTTTGGGTGAAAAGATACCAACAGCTACATTAAGTAAACAACGAAATAATTAATTTTGACACGTGTGATAAATTGGAATAAGCAATTCAAGTTTGCTTCTTAAAAAGAAGTTAACAGTCCAATTATTTTATTATCATAGTTTGACTCTTAATATTTTTCTACCGAGACTCAATCCGATGGACTACATATAAAAAAGAACTACAACGACAACAACAATAATTCGGACGCGACTCAATCCCGTGGACTACAATAATAATAATAAGAATAGAATCTAACTTGCTGCCCGACAAAATAATTCGGACAAGACTGACATTTTCAGTACTTGTTCGCGAACTCCTCCACGAAAGTCTTCAGATTCCTATCGGACGACCCACCTTCACGTATGGCCTCCCGCGCTTTGTCCCTCCACATCGTTGCCTTCCTCCTAATTTCCACCCCTCTCTCTCCCTCCCCCATCACCACCTCCAAACACCTCTTCAACTCGCTCCCCTCTAACAGTCCTTGTGATCTGTCAACCTCACTTCTCACCCCAGTCCCCCACACCTCTATCAGTCTTGCGTTCGTCCCTTGGTCTGTCCATTGCGGCACCCCAATCGTTGGAACCCCGCATATCAAGCTCTCCAATGTGGAGTTCCACCCGCAGTGTGTCACGAAGCACCCGACCGATGGGTGGGAGAGCACTTTGACCTGGGAGCACCATTCCACCACCATCCCATTCTCTCCATCCTCCAGCTCGACGCCTTCCCCTCTGTTGTCCTTCCGCACCACCCAAAGATAAGGCCTCCCGCTTTCCTTTAATCCCCACAAGATTTCTTCCAATTGCCGCTTCTTTATCACCGACATGCTCCCAAATGCTACGTACACCACCGATTTCTCCGGCTTCGAGTCCAGCCACTCCATGTATCCCTTCTCATCGGCTTCGAAAAGATCGCCACCGGAGACGGTGTCTTTTGAATTCTGGCCATCTGAAGAAAGGGACGGCAGCAGAGGCCCTATCGGGATGAGGTCCAAGTTGCCGATGGCCTTGATCGCATCAGCCTCCAGTTTGTTGAAGGTGTTCAAGAAAACTCTTGGCTTTGAGGTCTTCTCCTCCCGGTCCAGTGTATCAAATGTCTCTCTTACCCCGACGAAGATAGGACGGTAGGGGTCGTCGGAACTGGTGACGGTTAAGAAGGACGGGAGGTCACGATTTTGGAGCGGTGGCAGCCCTGGTAGGTCAACCGTAAACAGTGGGTCGTGACCGTGGGAGGTTATCAGCTCCTCATAGCCATGGAAGTAGTGGTAGTACGTGGTGAAGACAGTGGCTGGCTGAATCCAGTAGAGGACAGAGGGGATACCATGATCACGTGCCACATCGGCGGCCCATGACATTAAGATGCTGTAGATTATGCAAGATACGGGGCGGTCTCGTGCAGGGAGGTCGTGGACAATGCCAGAAAGAGTTCTGGTCCCGACAAGTTTGAATTGGGACATGAAGTCATCGAGGTTGCCGTCGGTGTCGGCTTTGAACCCAGTGTCGTAGCCGTCGGAGAAGGGGACGTAGGAGAGGAGGCCATCTTCCACTTCCTCGTCGGGTTTGGCCAAGGACGGAAACATGCGGCGGTGAGCGGAGATGGCGGTGGAGAAGGTGACGCGACGGCCGGTGGTTTGGGCGAGGCGCTTGGCCAGGTGGAGAGACGGGTTGATATGGCCTTGGGCTGGGTAGGTCACTACAAGGAAATGCTGTTGGCGTTGCTCCATTCCTACTAGTTCGCGAGGGATCAAAGCTTTGGAACAATTAATTAATAATTTCTAGTCAAGACAGAAAGGATCGAGAGGATTGTGGATGTGGCGAGACCCGGCCGGAGGGCAGTGACTTTAATAGAGCGAGGGGCAAGGGAAGGGTGACGTTTGCGGTGACGGGAAAGAGTTACCTTGGGGACCAGCTTCTCCGGACGGAGACGGGTGCGTGAGTGCGTGGTCTTCGCATCGCAACCGCACCCCAACTCTTAGAGGCCTTTGTACCACTTACGAGTAGATAAACAGTGACGCTTGCAATGACGCTTGGGATCGTGTTGTATCTTTCGCGCGCTGGACTGTTGCGAAGTGGTCTTTTAGATCAGAACCTGCTCGATAACGACGCGGAGACGGGAGAAGTTCCGATGGTTCGGACTCGAGGCCTTCCTTCACCGTATTGTAAAACCACTTACGCGTCCGTCCATCTTGGCCTCGAGAGGAAGAGCGAGGGGAGGGAGAGAGAAGCTACGCTCCTCTCCCTCTACCGGCCCGCACGTCCGTCCAGCCCCTTCCCTGAGCTCTCCTCCGTCCTCCCCATAGTTCGGAGGGTAAACCCCCTTATGGTTCGCGTTTGTCCATCTTTTTCCCCGAGTTGGACGAAGAAAGAGAGATAGGGACGGAGAGAGAAGCTCTGCTCCTCCGTTCAACGGCTCTTACCTCCGGCCAGCCCCTGTCTTCCGTCCTCTCCGGCATTCGAACAACTGCCTTCTCTCTGCGTTAGCTGGAGCCAGTGCAGTAGTCGTCGATCGCCAGATGTCTGATGAAATGCCGAACCCAAAAATAACAACTGCCTGGTCTCTGCATCAGCTGGAGCCAGTGCAGTTGTCGTTGACCGCCAGATGTCCGATGAAATGCCGAACGCAAAAATGTCTCGGAGCGTGAGGCTCATGAGGGACACTCGTTCCTGGACGCGAGGATTCATGCAAAGTGAGAGGAACTCGTCTTGGAGCTAGCAAGCAGTGCATTATTGATATTGAGGGAAGATTGGAAGCTGGCTTGTTCTACAACTTTTATGGGACTTCAGATATTGTGGATTGTGATCTTGGCTAGCACTTATGTTGAGACCTTAGATACTGCCAATTGTGATATGGTTAGCACCTATGCAGGGTAGCTTGGCTCAATGGGTATATTACAGGCCAAAACAAGGGACATCATAGTATGGGAATTCGGATATGCTTGAGCTTGTGTTAATTGTCACTGTATTGGACGAAGCGAACATTTTTGGAAAGAAGGTTGTTGACATTGTCACTTCGGACCTCGTATTGACATTATCGCTTCAGACCTTATGATGACATGAAGTTGTTGTTTATTATTGAGAGGTTTTATAATGTTATGATGGATGAGCTGCCAACTAATGTTGGTAATGCATCTACTGAATTTGTTGTCATAATCTCATAACAACTGTCTAGAGTTATCTGAGTTTCTTGTTGGCACTTGTTTATTATTATTATTATTATTTTGAGAATACTTGTTGGAACTTGCTTTTTAAATACAATACTTCATCGGCTTCATTAATTTATCCATCCAACGATAACCTAGTCGTGCATTATCATTAGAACAAGGTCCATGGGAAGGCCCTACCATGCAACATTATTGCTAGAAACAGCACCAATGTCATCCTCTAAATCGATGCGTGCTGACAACCCGCTGACAAAGAATCCACAGCTACCACTACAAACGAAGATGGGAGAACCAGCTTTTTACTGACATGGAGATGCAAGCCTGGTATTTGTTTGAATTGTTATGGTGTCCTTAATGAGATGAAAAGGTGAGAGAAGCAGCAAGCAAGGAGATCGAGACGCTGATGCTCCACCGAATGTAGGAATCGTTGTCGTTGACAAAGGTATCTCTACGGGAAGTGTTTCAGGTTCCCACCAGTCTCTCAACACAATGTGGCAAGGATTATGAGCAGCAGCTACCAAAAACCCAGCTACCAGTTTCTACGGATGAGGAGCATAGAGAGAGCACCAATAAGAGCTATAATGATATGAGCTGCATGCATCATCTCAGGAAACAGGGTTAGGATGGGAAGTGTCCTTTGTTATATTCGATTCCCTGCTTTGAATAGATAATATGTGAATTCCAAAAGAAAGAAACTACCAGAGAGATATTTGATTAGACATTCTTGTTTTTTCAGAGAGAAGGTTAGATATTATTTTTAAAGAATTATAGAGGATCCTTTTTCTATGTAAATGAAATTTCATTTAGTTGATAATTATAATTTACCTTGTCATCCTTTTACGCAATTTTTCACCCACAGTTTGCTTGCTCTTTGCGTTGCGGAAGTGTGTTCGTGGACCGAAGCCCACCGGTCGATAAAGAAAAAGAGTTTAAGAGATCATGTTCTGATGGTTTTCTATTAAGAAATTAGTCCAAAAATTATACTAGGACTTTCTTGCCAACCATGAGACGTTTGTCAACTCATGGGGTTAGTCCAGACATCATCTGATTGCAGTGATTTATCATATGTAGGCATACAAGTTGATTGGATTGTTTGGGCCATATGTTTCTGCAAACATTTCAGAACGTAGATAAAAAAACATGTATCGAAATACAGAAGGATTGTTTCAACCACAAAAAATACAAATGCCTTTTCAGTTAAATAATACAGTTGATGGCCACATCCATACAGATGTCAAAACTGATATATTGGTACAATAAAGACCCGACAATTAAGAAAACAGCTCCATTTGTGGGAACGAGATGAAACTTGAGACCCAAAATGAAAGATGATTGACAAGAAGCAAAACACGCATTGGTTAAGGATTGGCGTGTATTGGGCCTCCATAGGAGATCATAAAGAATTCACTTGTAATTGAATTAATAGTAAAAATACAACTGTAACATGTAACAATTAAATTACTTATCAACGTAAATCTAACTAAAATCGAGGAGCCAGCAAAGCCATTTTAGGCTTAACCCGCAATAAACGGGGGGGAAGGGCTATATCAGAAGCCAAGGACGAGACTATCTCATGCACTTTTTTTCTTCTTTTGTATCCTCTGTAGCTTCCTCCATTTGAGAAAGATTTGAAAGGAGAGCCCTGAGAAGACCATCAAGACACTTCCCCATTGCTTCAAGGACAAGGGATTGCCACTTAGCAAGGAGGACACCACAATGCTCACAAACTTGCGGGTGGTCGTGATGGTTGTGTTGACAAGTGAGCCGAAGCAGCTTATGGTCAGGAAAATGAAATTCTGCCCAACAGCCCCACAGAGGCAGTAGATGAGGATGTCCCATGCTGCCTCTGGGTGTTCTCTGCAAAACTGCACGGCCTTAAAACCAATTGCATGTGGGCAGCCAAACATATACACAACATTATAGACGGTGCCCCATAAATTCATTCCCAGCATTATATCCCAGGCAGTGGTCTTCGGGTACCTGTCAGAAAGTAGGAGATCTTAAGGATCTGAATTTGTTCATAGTGTGGTTTCCCATGCTAGTCTGTGTAAATTATGCTACATGGGAGGATGATTTTAAGAAAGGGAGGGGGGTGTCAGATTTGGGTTCTGAAGAACTGGAATTACCTCGCAGTTATAGAATCCTGGGTAGCATTTGTGAAGCCATCAAATGCTAAGTTTAAAAAGCAGAGCCCATAACCAAGAGGAGCGTTTGGATGAGCAAGCTTGTTTATAGTCTTTGAGCTGGTCTGCAATGGATCACAGTAATGCATTGGCCAGAGACATGCTTGCATTAGTGCATCAAATTCTATAAACCAAATTTTGAGGTCCATAAGCCGAAAGATTAAGCATGACATTCCATTCCACGTGGAAATTGGTAAAAGACAAAGGCATGATGTAGATATATCTGTGTGATGGCATTGCAATATAGGCGTTCTGTTTATATTTTCTTCGTAGTATAAAGAGGGTAACTTCTACCTTTGAAAGTGCAAATGCTGATACCCCTCCAGCAACAAGGAAGGTGCATATGTACTCTGGAATTGTGTATTTGATACCATAAACAAGAGCACCCATCACCATGACTGTAGGCCAAGAATGTATTTGGTTAGCCAGGATAATCATCATTCTAGTGTGCTGCTTAATTCAGTGAATTTAACCATTCAGATATCCATACAACTCTAAATAGATGAACAACCAGCAACAGCAACAAACGTTCGTAAATTCAATTTAACTACTCTAAAACATTTAGTCCATTATATGCTTTGACTCCTAGAATGGAAGGTGTTTTGAATAACATGATCAAAGGCTCTTGTCAATGTATCTGCTTGATTGGTCACCAGTCAGTCCGCACTGCTTGAAAACTCAAATACAAAAATCACAAACAGAAAATGGATCTACAGCCAGTTCCTGTATTGCATGGGACAACAGAAAGACAATTTTTCCCACTAAAGGCCTTCAGTAATCTTAGTTATTTTAGACCTTTTCTTGTTGATCAATAATTTCTTTTTTCTTATTCAATCATTATTTTTTTTAAAGATCTAATTCTAGAGTAGATAATATCTTCCTCTAAATGATGTTATCTCTACCATCAGATCAGAACTAAAGTTATTCCAACCTGCTCATCACGTACTTCAAATATAACAAGCAGCTTGGTGGTTGATGGTGGAACATGGATCAGATTGTTGAAGTTTGCTACTGAATCCAGTATTATGCTAAACTAAACCAAACTGTGTTTAAATGAAAGGATTAAGAAATTGGAAAAAATTTTGCTTATTAAAATTTGAGGAAAAAAAATGAGCTTTCCAGAAGTATATTAAGCTTCTCAAGTAGTCAGAATTCCAGTGTATTATGGCGACTTTTGGTGGTAAAAACAGAATCTAGAACTGATAGTTTAACATGTCTTTTGCACAGCTGAACCAAAAGAAAAGGCATTAAGGAATTTGTGGGGTATATGGAAGAATCTATTTAAAACAAAAACAAGCAGATTCCTGATGTAGAACAAATGAACTGGAAGCTTCTGGATAATTGGACGGGTGCAAGTCCAGACCAATGGGATCGATCCCCCTTTTCTAAGTGGTACAGATGTAATCATATCATTAAGCTTGATAAGAAGCAAATTAGTAAGACTAGAGCACAGCCTACTGCACCAGTAAGCTATTGCTATACTAATCATGCCAGGAAGAACTCCAAATTTCTGAGTAGCTGTCTCACCTCATGTGCATATACTTAGTTGCCTCGATGACCCTGTTAGGGCCATCATTTAATACTATTTATAAGATAAAGGGAGGTCATTGAACAAACACTCGCTCATATGCATAGAAAATCTAACATAGCAGGTGAGTCGACTGCTAAAGCAGTTAGATCTACTAGGATTTATTTTGCTTGGAGCAACTCCATTAGACTTGGGTCTTTCACCGACTCAATGATTTCCTAATACATTTGGCTATTTCTTCTAAAAAGATAGAAGTCATGTATTCTTGAGTTATCCAAGTCCTTCGGAGAGTAGGGGATAAAAGAAAGCAAGAGCAAACAGCAACTAAGGAAGCTATTTGCAATAATGAGTAGAAATTATTGACAAAATTACTAACAAGACAATAAAGTACCAAAAGCAGATATTCTAAAGAAGATTTAGATGCAAGATATTAATTAGACACCAAAATTCACTTAGATTTGTGTGTGTGTGTGTGAGAGAGAGAGAGAGGCTCTGTTTAGGGGTTGTTCAAAGGCGACTGAGGTTATGAAGGATAGGCCAAAGAGTAGGTTGAACCTCAATATTGTAATTCACCTAAATTATCTTGTTCTTCATAAATATCCAAGCAAATTGCAGAATGCTTCCGACATTACTCTTTTACCATTATCATGTTTGCTGCCAAATGGGTCATGGGGTCGAATTCCTTCACAAACACCTGATGGTTAGCTGTTCTTCATCTGTGGTTAGGGATGAAATAATTTTAATTAAGAATTCTTTACCAATTTTATAGCCAGCCAAACATTCATTTCCTAGTATTAGGAAGTACGCTTTTAACGATCAGCAGGTGATTTTCACCATAAGCTGGCTGGCTGGGCATCAACTTCCTAGGTGTTGATTTGTACTATCATTATGTATTTGATATGAAAGATTGAAAAGTTAGGCTTATAAAGTTTTGTAAAACTCATAAATTAGGTCTAGTGTCTGTGGGTGCATGCAAAGAAAGAGGGAGAAAGAGGGTCAGAGGGGGACAAAGAAATAATAAAAAAGGCCTTCACTAACTTTTTGGTGGTTTGATGGAGGGTTAATAAAGACAATGGATATAAGGGTGAAGAACAGGGACAATGAAGTTATAAAATGATTATATATGATTGTTGAACAATAAATAGGGAGTTAGCCACTAAAATGATCTAAGTCTATTATAGGGTTGTCAGCTCAAAATCGCCTTCACACATCTCTTTATATCAAGAATTATAATGTACATCAGACAGTGACACTGACAAGTTAATGACCTACTTGTACACAATAGATAAATGAAACCTATAATATGTACTTGACTAAACAAGGCAATCGCCAACATTACTTCACATCTTTACATTAGGTGATTTTGGTTGAATTTGTAGATTGATTTCACCTTTAATCATGATATCCTCGCATAACAAACTAGCTGAAATATAAATGAGTGGGTGTGTTTGTGTGTGTAACGGGGGAGGGGAGAGAACTGTCTTGCTTTTTTTAAAGATCTAGGATGAGAGGAAGAGGTTACCCCCAATTTCACACCTTAAATACTTTAGAAAATGTATATAGTTGTGTGTGTGTGTGTGGCTGTTCTTGTGAAATTATAATTAGTTACATGCATGATGTACTCAATCAAAGCAATATCTCCCAAAAGAGGTTTCCGGATAAAGCAAAATCTTCCCATACCTTGTACAGAAGCAATCAATTCACCTCTTCTATTTTTCAATTAAATATGCCATCTAAGAAATTGAATCAAAGGGAAAACACTAGTATGACATAGTGAACCATCCATCTTTGCTACTGCCTTACTTTTTTCCTTAAAAAGCCTTGCATCTAAAATTCTATCAAATCAACATGTGAAATTAAAACTTCTATATAGGTTAAATGGCATGTTTATATGACGCTGTAGATTGGAGTTGGAAAATGTCTTGATTGAGCTATTAGGTGTGCCCCTGCATGCAAAGTTTGGACAGCAATCCCTACTCATTATGCAGATCGCATTTTCATGTAATTCAATGACTAACAATTTAGTCACATTTCCCTGTAAATATCATCATTTCCTGGTTTATTTATCATTGGACAATATTTAGTGTAACCATGCATATTATGTAGGATTATCCCTTAGCATATACAAGTATTGGAGAACTGCGAGTCAAATTCAAAATGTTACACCTGGTACAAGCATGATTCTTTTCCTAACTGTGTAGATGCATGATTGCACATAGTCAGGGAAAAATAGGAGAGTTAACTCACCAGGAATCATCTTTGAGGATTTTGCAAGAACCTGTTTACACATGAAGTAAACAACATTAGGACCACCTTCATTTTCATTTTGCTCATAGGTATTAGCCAGCAAAATTCACATGCAAATTTCCCAACAAAGTGGTTTGTTTGCATAGTCAAATTATGTAATAAAATCAGTCATATATGCTATTCCCAACAAATTGCGACAAACAAACTCATGGCTATATGCTGCATGTTCCTAAAAATGAAAATCTAACTGCCTTTTTTTCTGCTCATTCGTCCCATGCTAACATTGTACGCCCTTACAGAAGAAAGTATTCAATTATAGGATTATGCTTCTCAAGCTTACTGGTGGCAAAGCCATCAAAAAATATGAGTATAAGATACCAAATAAACATGCCAAATAAGAAGATAACATGGCAAAATTGCAGCTCTCTCACTGAAGAAAAAGAATAGCAACATTTTGATATGTAGTAGATATCCCCAAAACAATTGCTTAACCATCACAACAAACTGCTGCAACACATGCAAAGAAACCAGAACATGCATTGTTGCTTAGTCAAAGAAGTGTAGGATAGCCAAATGCTTGGCTATCACATTAGCTCTATGAGCTCCCAAAATGTGATAAATAAAAAGGTTGTGATGCTACGCAAAGTAGATCGAAAAGACACAGGAATTGCTGATTGCCAAAATAAGGAATTATACATTATGCCAAAGACAAACACCATTGCATGGTCCAACCAGGAGATGTAAGGATCGGTCTTTGAAAACAGAGCTATGATAAGTAATAAACAGAAAGCATTGTATGTCATTAACTTCTGCGACCACTTATGGTAGCTGAAAACAGTTCCAGGATCCATGTGCAAATATCTAAATAACAACCATTGATTGCAATTCAGCTCACCAACTATGGCTGAGACTTAGTATGGAAATGAAAGCATATGATTTTTTTTCCTTTAATCTAAACCTGGAGTGTTAAACAGTATCATGCAGAATATGACCAACTTGGGAAGCTACGAATCAATCAATTTGTTAATTGTCAGTTTCTCGGTATTACACCTACAAACCAAAACCCCATTCAAAAGTTGCAAGCATGCTGGCATCGTCGCAGTTTAAAAGATAATACTGAAATTTGAAATCAAGGAGGCAGGGAAAAAAAATCTAAAGATACCTGGGCCGGATAGCTAATGTATTTTAATGCTTCAATCCCCATCGCAGGACCAATGGTGTTGGTGATGCTCGCACTCCAATAGCTCCACCATGGAGCGCCCCCTGCCGAGCTTCTCGACCATAGCTTTATCACTGATCCATTGGACAAGAACAGAACAGTACCAACGAATAAATCCTTCAACACATCGCCAATCTATATAATCATTCAGCTTTCAAATCGCTTACTTATGAATGACCAGATCAAACAAACAACATTTTGGGCGAGATTTAGGAAGGACAGGTGCTCGAACCGCTTCCCATCCGGTCCGAATCGCTTGGTGGATCTGATCGCAAGGACTACATCCCATTAGAAACCCTACCTGGACTCTCAATTCCAAGCTCCTTGTGTGTGTGTGTGTGTGTTTGTATGTTTTGAAATTCAAGAAGAAGTCGGAAGAAAATTAAGCAAAAAAAAAAAAAGACTCGGAAATCCGAAGGAAAACATACACGGTTTCCTGGAGGACGCCTTGGGTTATGTAAGCGGACCAGATGCCAGCGATGCAGAAGGCCAGCAGCAAGACGCGCCCAACGCCGCCGCCGCCGTAGGCTTCCATTTTCCCGGGATCTGGCCGCGGGATTTCTCCGCGGAGCGATATCTGAGGATGGGGCAGGGGAGAAAGGGAGCAGTGCGGGATTGTGCGAGAGGAGCACTCGAGGAAGGGCAAGGGCGGTGGCGGAGGGTACATTTACGCGGTGGACGGGAAGTTGGAGAAACGTCAATTTCATACGTGGCAAAAACTGATTGGCAAACTGGTGGAACTTGGGTCCTTATTGGTTCTCTCGACGTGGCACCTGTGGGGCTGACTTTGAGCCGGTCTGGCTAGCGAGCTGGTATGAACGCACTAGTTTCGGCGTTCAATTACGTAATGATGGGCACCCCTGCGAACGCTATCGCGGGTGAATCGCATACAAATAAAATCGGATTCGCGTACGCCTACCATTAACTTCTTTCGCAAGCTCGAACGCAAGAGAAGCAGGGAGCGCTGTGGTGGAGAAGAGGAGTTCAGCAACGCACGGTATTGGGAATGGCAGCAGGGGTGGAGGAGTTTCTCCGGGCGGTCGCTGGCAGTGTGTTATTGAGTGGTTCGAAAGGCTTGGAATCGTACTCAAACTTATACCAGTATCATACTAATATAATATCGATATAGTATAATATAAAAAAAATTTGGCATACTAAATACCGGCACACCACATGTACCAAGTATCAGTACGAAATTGGTGGTAGAAGAAGGTGGCGAACACACAATAGGATGTCAATGCAGTAGCCCTCGAGTCAACCAAACTCGGACCAGGCCCGAAGGTATTTGGACGAAGCCTCACCCTATTCGATTTTTTTAAGGTCGGACTAGGCTAAGACAATATTTTTTCTTTTTTTAAAAAATAAGAAGAGTGTTTTGGGAATTGAGAGGAGGCCTCGATTTTTTTTTTGTTGCTAAAAACGGATATTTCATATACTACGAGAACAAATACACCCAGTAAAATCAACAAACAATAAGTCACACAGTGCCCCAGGCAATTTCTCTTCTTCTGCTCATAAGGTGTCTTCAAGTGGCTCGCCACATACACTGCCATCCAATCCACTGCCCCGTTGGCCTCTTGGTATATATGTTTAATCTGAAAGGCTACTGTATTACGCACCATGTCCCAAATATCTTGAAATAAGAAGTGTACCCCTCCTCCATTCGGGTTCCTTTGGATCCAACTAACGACGGTGGCAGAGTCACCCTCTAAGATAATCGAGGAGGCCTCGTTTCGGAGGACTTATTTTCTGAATTGTTGGTAGCGCAGTGGCCCAATTTGAAACAAAAAACAATATATTCAGTTAGCGTCGCGCTTAGAAACCATTGAGTGAAAAAAAAACACAAACATAGTTGCATTAAAAAAATTAAACAAATCCCAAATTCGCGGCTTCACAAAGGTTGCTATCAAGAAGCCTCTAGAATAAATTTCAGAATAAAAGGTGAAGTCTTGAGGCGAGAGGCATGAAGCTGGTCTCAAGGCTTTTATATTCCATATGTGTGTTAATTAAACTCTAACGAGTAGTATAATTGATTAAATTTTTGAGGTCGGTACCATAGACCCAGATTCAAGCAATGTTTCCAGTAGTATAAAATATATTTTTTAATCAAAAAAAAGAAAAGATATGTTGCATAACTAAGAAAAAGAACAACGTCCAAAAAGCTTTAACTTTAATTTTTCATAATACCTTAAACGTATTATAAGAAGGCTCTTTCTTTTTATTGGTAATGAATTTGAAATCACTTCGAATCAATATTCTTCCTACCTAGCTGAATTCCATTACACATACCTCAACTATAGCCTTTGAAGCATTTTGAGCAAATCATTGCCTTCCTATGGTTTTAATTTTTATGTCTAGCTAGTGAGAACAATAAAACCAATTTGTTTACAGAAATATTTCAGTAACTCAAAAGTATAACTTAGATCGCTATGATGGCGTGTTATACTCATGTTGTTCCCTTTGCATTCATATCATGAAACGTGCCAGATAACAAATCTATGTGAATGGTGCATGATAACGAGTAACATTCTTGAGAGATTTTTCTAAGATACCATGGCACAACTCATGTTTACCCCACGCAAAAATAAACAGCTAGATTGACGAGGACGGCTTCCCCCTGGTTGGATTCATCCATATACATTAGACTAATATTTTTTGGTTACTTAGCTACCACTTCTAAATTTTAACTTTTATAATAAATCAACCTTTGTTTTATAGTTTCTCCTTATCCATTGGTTCACAATGGAAGATTCTTAAGCTATGCTGGTTACATGATGGAATACTTCATCTTGATTGAAAATAGGAAGTGATTCTCTGCCCGTACGGCGGATTTATATCCATTTTGGAGTCTTCTAATCCAAAGTATGCTCATCTTCCGTCCGAAAGCACATGACGATATATAATATTTTTCTGTCGTCAAAGACAACGTACTTATAAATGTCAGCATGCTCTTCCAACACTGGATTTAATAAATGCGAACCCACCCGGCCGCCCCTGCGAAAAGAAGGAAAGGAAAAAAAAAAAAATTGTTAATGAAACAGATGGCATGTAAATACTGTCCTTTTAGAGGACGTCTCTGCGGCATTTGTTGGATAAATACTGCAAACTTTAGAAGAGATTAATGATCACCATCCATTATTGTAAGATATGCGGATCATGATTTGTGCTGGGTTGACCATACAGATGAGGCACATTTTTTTTATAGAAGTAATGATGTTGCTAATTGGATGACGTCTTTTATTGTCAATTATTTAGGAGGATATCTATGGATGAGTGAGACAAGAATGCCTAGTGCTTTTTGAGGTGTACTATTTTTTTAATTATGTCTGTACTCATTTAGTATGAGTCTTATGGAATAGTAGGAAAAAAAAAAAAAAAACCAGACAAGCAAACAGTGTCTAATTTCTATATTACGTTTACGACCAACCTAGGCCGCCAAAACGGGACCTGCATCCAGATTCCATCGCAGCGGCTCTCACGCTCTTAACCCGCAACGGGAATCTAGAATCTCAGAGGAATCCTGGCGACAACAAGGTTTCCCCTCCCTCCGTCGGAAGGACTGTAGCCACCTTGACGCAAAATCACAGAGAACGCACCGTCCGTACGCCATCTACATTACCCCATCAGACGACACGTGGCACGAAACGTATCGGTTTAGTGAAAGTACCGTTTGCTGGTGAGCACCACCGTCAAGTTCTGTATCGTGTATCGTTGTAAGCGGAGGCTTTGATTGCTGACCATCTGATCCCGTACGCCATATACAGAACCCCATCCGACGACACGTGCCACGAAACGTATCGGTTTTGTGAAAGTACCGTTTGCTAGTAAGTACCACCGTCAAGTTCTGCGTCGTGTATTATTGCAAGCAGAGGCTTTCATTGCTGACCATCTGATCCGTACATCATGCCGTTCATTTGCCGGGGCATTTTGGTAATAATGTTAATTTGTTAAATGACTTCCAGAAGTTGGGCCGTACCATCCTTGGTCCGGCAACAGCCCGTCTTCCACCGTCAAAACCGGCTATGTTTATAAAAAAACTTGCTGTAAATCACCGCGGAGGACGAGAGCGAAAGGCTTTTCCCTCCCACCGCCTTCTCTCAACCTATTCGAGGAAGAGCAGAAAAAGAGCCAGAGTTTTTGCTGTACAAATATTCCTTGTCTCCGAACCCTGCGGAGAGAAAAGAAAACCCAGGGATCTCTTAGCAAATCGATGCAGCTTTTCGTTCTCTCTTTCTTCTGCCATCGCCGCATTTGCATTTCCTAGCTCCCCCTCTCTGAATCCTTCGTTGGAGATCGAACGAGGTATGATCTTTCCCTTTCTTCGCTCGTATGTCGTCTAGGTTTTCTTCGATGACTATATGCCGTGGATCTTGGCGATCCATTCTTGAATTCTTGAATTGCTCCTGGAATGCAGATGTTCTTGTTGTGTTGAATTGATGATATCCATTTTATTTGCGGTTTCTTTGGTGATCTGAATGGCATTACTGAGTTTAAGCTTATTTTTCGCGTTTCTTTTCCTTATTTTAGACCCGGATATCGACGGTGATTAGGAAAACTAGAGGGAGAGAGGGGCAAATCTGAGGAGAAAATGGCCAGCCGGATGAAAGAGGATGAGAAGAACGAAATGATAATCCGAGGGCTGCTGATGCTTCATGCGAACCGGAGATGCATTAATTGCAATAGTCTGGTATTTCTTCTTTTCTTTCGTGGATAAATGTTCTACGTAATATTCTTCATTTTGAAGCCTCATCTTGAAAAGAAGAACAGAAACGTAATCTTGTGATGCGAACAAATCCGAGATTATAGGGAAAAAAGGTTTTGATAATCAGAGATATGAATACGTGAATCCGTGATTGGCTGAATTGTTCGGATAGAAAGAATGCTCACGTATATAGTCGGAGATTTCTCACTTCTTTCATGTTATGTAAATCACATGATGTTCTTTGTACCCCAAAAAAAAAGAAGAAGAAAAGTCACATGATGTTCTGTTGATTGACAGATTTAGGGTGGGGTGTGGAGAGTGAAACCCTAACCCAAAGCTCACTAGCATTTCTACATTGTTTTATTAATCATTAGCATGGGAAAACGATGCTACTACGTGCCGCTCGTTTATCTAACAGTTCCTCAGCCACCATGGCATTGGCATGGCACATCTAATTGGAAAACCCATGTGAATTGCACCAACCCATTTGAATGATACTGGAATGGAAGAGGTAACAGGGCAGCATTAAGTAATTGGAAAATTCTCGGCAATAAATTAATCTGAGAAGTTTCTGTGATTACAATGAGTATCTAAAATTATGCACAAACAACTATTCTAGAAGCAAGAAAACCTAGAGTCCCTTACTAGACCAGCAATTAATGCATATATAGCAATTTTAGTCGCATTTAATTGTACCTGGAAATTTCTGTCCACGGAGTTTGTTTATAATTGAGAAGAGGGGATAGCGCATGAGAGGAAATGAGAAAATCATAAAAAAAATTCTGATTTGATATGATTTCCTTATAATTTTATATTTTTTTATAAATGTTGTGGTAGTATAAGTCGAGATTTCACAAATCACATTTTCAACTGATTCGCTTTTTCCAGCATCTGTAGACCGCGTTTAAAAGAATGCCGAAAATCAGCAGTTTAGCAGTGCATAATCACATGCTCTGGCAGGGGCGTTAACTTGTATAACCTGATGAAGCACCAACCCTTCTGGTCCGTTTTTAGAATTACTCGTAAGTCTTGATTGAATTTTAATTCATTCGGAACTATGGTGACTTGTCATAGTGGTAAATGTTTTAGATTTTCATTTTAATGTTTTACAATCTTATTCTGAATGGGTTTAATGCGGCATGGTCTAGCATAGATGTTAAAAAAAACTAAGCATTATTGCAAAATTATTCTAATAAGCATTATTGCTTATTAGAAACTGTAACTTGCAAATTATTGTTCTATTATTCACAGATTCTCCGAGCATTGCACTGTAACTGTTCTGTTTGCTGGCTTTCAACCCCAAATATTCTGTTTGTCTGTTATACTACTAGCTTGGGAAATTCACGGATTGCTGTAAACATCTGTTGTTGTTGACCTGAATATAAAAGTGGTCAAGTGAACGGTTTGATCTTCCCTGTTTAATCCAGTAAGCATCATTACTTCTCTTGATTCCAGGAAGTATTGAACTATTCCCTTGCAGTGTCTCAATGTCATTTTGCTATCTATTTCTTTCAATTGGAAAACCAATGGCCCTCTGTTCATTACAAATTTATTCTGATCAATCTGGAATACCTGCAATGCCATTGAAAACAACTCAATATTAACTCCATGGGTGATTCGCATCAGAAGCAAAATCCCATTGTGGTCAAGAAATGCAGGCACTTAACAGAGGAGAAAGTCATGGGTCTAGTTCTGTTTTTTGTTCTGCTGTACATCTAGCTCAGAAAATTTAAGGATTTTTTTACAACAATTATTAATTGACCTGAAGAAAGAACTGTCAGTGAACGATTTGATCCTCCCATGGTTCTGTTTAATCCAGTAAGCATCGTTGGCTTTCTTGGATTCAGCAAGTATTTAACGACTCATCAATGATGTCTTGATGGTATTCTGTTATATCTTTCAGTTGAAACACCGATAGCCCTTTGTTTTATTTTTATCAATTTGGAATACCTACAGTCTATAATGCCACTGAAAACAACTAATTTTTAGCTGTATGTGGTGATGATTCGCGACAGGCAGCAAGTCCAGTCTTAATGGAGCATGCCTAGTCTCAATTTTGTCAAGACTTAAGAAACACAGGCACTTAACCTCCTTTTGAATGCATGACACTTGGTTTTATTGGTGCTATATGATGGCTGAAGAAATTCATATCCAGTTATTGTCAAATATCTATGTGATTTAACTCTCTTTTTTTTTGTGATGTAGTTCCCATCTATGGCATCTTATCAAGGGTCAGTACAAAACATTGCTCTACGAAACCTACTATGCAGTTGCAGCTTTGTAACTCCTTCCCCGCGACAGATACCATCACAGCAACCATCCTAACTATCATCCGCATCTCCAAGTAAAGTTGTACCATATCCTTTAAATTTGCCACTCTAGATATCTTAGAATAGCCTCTCTTTCTAAATGTTGCTAATGCCAGGAACAAAAATCAGGTCCATAGATGATGCAACTGTTTCCAAGCATCACATCTCAACATGTACCTAACGATATGGTTTCGATGGTGTAAGACTTTTGATAATTATCTGTTATTTCTTTGCTCTTCAATAATCATTCGAGCTAATTACAAGACATGCAAAATATTATAAAAATTTATAGATCATCCATCCATTAAAATTGAAGCGAATAAGTGTTTTATCATGTCCAGATCCATAATCTGCAAAATTCAGATCATCCACCTGATGAGGTCGAGGGTATCCCCCGACCTCAGATCTCAGTCCCAACCGGATGTAGGCAGAAGAACAGCTGCGTTCCTCGCGAGATATTGTCCGCTCTGGGGAGGGTTTCATAGTCTCTTCCGCTCCGAGACGGTTTTGCCCCACAAAAGGCGCCTCGCAAGGGAAAGAGTTTCCCCCTCCATTAAGGCATAGACCTTTTCGCTACTTAGCCGATGTGGGACTAAGTTCGAGACCCTTTATTCCCACAACACAGCCTCCCTAGCGGAAAGGTCTGTGTCGGGGTCAAGGGCTCTCAACGAAAGCACCATTGATGAGGTCGAGGGTATCCCCCGACCTCAGATCTCAGTCCCAATCGGATGTAGGCAGAAGAACGGCTGCGTCCCTCGCGAGGTATTATCCGCTCTAGGGAGGGGTTTCATAGTCTCTTCCGCCCCGAGACGGTTTTGCCCCACAAAAGGCGCCTCGCAAGGGAAAGAGTGTCTCCCTCCATTTAAGGCACAGACCTTTCCGCTACCTAGCCGATGTGGGATTAAGTTCGAGACTCTTTATTCCCACAACACCACCTACTAAATCATATTATTATATATTTCAACAAGCTGATCTGCTTGCTGCACATGGAAATTGATTATATCACATTCGTTGCACTTTGGTTTGATGGTGATATTTGTATCACTTCCAAGCTTTCCTGGTCACAATTGATAGTATAATTTCTTTACCTAGTTTGAATACTAACAATTTGAAACCTCGGTTACCAACCTTGTTTCATAAAACCATCTAAATAGAATATTAGATCCTAAAAGTGGAAATGGAGCATAGTGAAATAAAATATCAAATTTCGAACTAGCCACCTCAACTGCATTGTGTTTTTTGTATTGCTTCAAAGCTTTCTTGATCATAATTAATAGAGTGGCTGCCTTACCTAGTCAAATACAAATTATTTGACATCTTGGTTCCTAACTTTCTTTCATAGGACCTTCTAGTATTCTAAATAAAATATCTTATCCTGAAACTGAAAGCATCATGGTGAACTAAAAGATCAGGTTTGGGACTTGCCACCTTAACTGCATTATGCCCTTTAATCTGTATTATCATGGACTTGTGAAGGTGTTTGTGTACAATATTGCTTGGGTTGTAACCTAGACAACCTTTCTCATGAAAAAAAAAAAAAAAAAAACTTTTTTCCCAAGCTATATGAACCTTTTGCATACCAATGCAGACATCAAGGAATTGTAAGTCTTGGCAGTGAGGTTGCTGCTTTTGGCAGTACAGACCATGGCTCATCATTCAAATTCTTTTGCTCCTGCTGGAGGAAATCATTTCAGATAGACATGAGAAGTGAAACTACTGATTGCTATTTATGCTAGCAAAAATATAACCATTCATGGCCTACAGAAGTTTCACCGAATCCTCTGGCTAAGTATTGAAGAACTGTCAGCCCTAGTAGGATGATTTCGAGTATGCGGCCAGTGTGGTAGGACAGGAAGTTTCAGTTTTCAAGTAGAACTAGCATGTAAGGAAGAAAAAGGCAAATATTTTCTGATTGCAGGAAAGGGAGCATTGAATATATATATATATATATATATATATATATATATATATATATATATATATATATATATATACATATATATATATATATATATACATATATATATACATATGTGTATATGTATATGTATGTATGATAAATATATTATGCTGGTAGAGTGGAGTCCGCGCCAATAGCATATCATCTTTGAATATTTGTTTGTTATATTTGTATCAAATAGCTTTGAATATATATGGAGTTATCTGCATATCAAATGTAAATGATAAAATATTGTTTAGGCTTTCAGCCAGATTCTGGTTGCTCTTGATTGTGAGCATTCATTGTTTGATAAAGAGTTGTTATTAGTAATGTCACATATAACATTGTTCTCTTTGTTATTCACACTTCAAATATTTTGCTATCTTTTAATCCTAAAACTAATTTTGCTAAAGGCGTATATTTACTGGGACACAGACATTTCTTGGTCACCCGATGCTGCATGTCATGTTGCTTAATGAGCATTTCATATTTTGTATTTGACTTAGGACTCATGATCCAGGGTGTGCCAATTACTTGGTGACGTACTGAATTTTTTTACTTGCTTTCTAAAGAATCTTGATCTTCTATTATGTAATCCAACAGGATCCATCAAATATTGGTAAAGAAACGAGGAAAATTTTACAGCACGAGCTTTTGCTTGATTAGGATGCTCTTCTATAGAAATCCTAGGGTGGCAAATATACTTTGAAATTGCCATTGAGATTCTTCAACTGATCTGTATCTTCAGCGAGAATTGAACTGTGGGATTATGGAATGCTGCATGATGAATTGGTATTTTGCTGTACACGACATGAATGGAGACATAGAAATCCAGGAATCAAGAACCTTTTCCTCATAATCATGTGGATTCTACTCGCCTTGTGCTCTTCTAAACTGCCTCCAAACTGCAAACACCGTTAAAATAGGTTACATTAGATATGGGGCTGCCATGTACCAGGCAGTGCCGTTATGCTTCTCAGATGGGAGATATTTATATGTTCATCAGCCAATACAAGGACAATGGTGTACCGAAAATCAAACCAATTACCGAAGCAGGGCACTGCCCTGAGTCTGCTGTTCAAACACTCCTACCTCATAATGTCACTAGCTCAAAAGTTGTCTAGATGACCGCTTCTAAGGTACCAACACACACATAAAACACCGCAAAAATAAATAAAAAGACGGCATCCATTTATGTTCTCCTAAAAGTAAGAGACGAGATATTGCTTAGGGCAGAATTTGAAAGCAAATGAGAAATCCGATCTCATACCCAGTTAATTTTTGAGATTGGACTTTGCTGTAAGCTTTTTAACAGATTGGAAATTGAATCTCCGCTATACAAACTACAATGGAACCAAAAAAAAATGTCTGAAATATGCTTGGATGTTAATTGCTCTTTTTTGAAGAACCAACAGCCGGAAATATGTTGAGGTAAGAAACAGCTACGGTTGTTTAATGGGACCATAATACCGTTAACCCTTGCACGGTGACACTAGTAGCTTCGGCCCATTTTACCCTGAGGCAGGCCAGCAAGCCATGAGGACGTGTTGATCCATCCAGAAACCCTTTTTTTTTATATTTTTCTCACAAAATTCTACCCAAATAAAGAGAAAATATTTAGGAATTGTGAAGAAAATGCTGGCGCTGTATTTCCTACTTATTTTCTTAAAATATAGTTGCAAATCCTGGACAGTGAAAACTGTTCTATTTTCCCTTTTTAACTTAGCAACTAAGGATATATTTGTTTGCAAGGAAAGTTGCTTGAAAAACTTATATTTCTTGGAATATCAAATTTTCTATTTGTTTGTTTTATTAGAAAATTAATAAAGTTAGAAAACTTGTAAATAGTTTTTTGGTAAACATTTCCTTTTCCATGAAATAAAATCTTATTTTTATTTTTCTTTTTTCCACAGATTTTGGTGCAAGAAAACACACCATAAACAGAACCTTAGCATGATAATTTACGGGATTATCAGATTACCTATATAACTTAACAGATAGCGGCATGGATGATAAGCAGCAAATAAGAGAGATCAGCAACCAAACCTATAGTTTCCAGTGGAGAGAGAATTCTTTAATGTATATAATGATTTAGTACTTACCATAAATAAGTGTTGCTAGCCACTCATTCACAAGTCTGACCCAAGTACTGGCCCATCCAACATCTATTGTCCATCTGTAAATTAAAAAGAGAAAAGATGCTATATATATAGTTAAGTTGGATAAAAATGCATCGAAATATGAACATATATCATTTTTTAACTTGCTATCTCCTTGACTTTTTGCTTCCTTGTGTATCTTTTTATAAATGCGAAAAATGCTCATTCAAAAATAATATATACATGATTACGGTCATCTTGCATTCATTTATTCCTTAGATTTCCAGGTTCTTTTTCCATTTTCCATTTCTACAAAACCGAAATTTCCAGTCAAGATGTGACAACCAACATGACATTTTGCTCGCTTGAAGTATCATTTGTGGGAATTAACAGAACTGATGGGACAAAGACAGAAATATTGTACATTCTTCAAAAGTTAAAGGGTGAAATCAGTAAAACTTCAGTTAGTAACGTGTACCATCACAATGTATTATACGTATGAGAGTTAAGGTTAGAGGCAGATCTGGTTAGAACATGGGATTGAGTTTGTGAGTGACCGAATGTGGAGGATATCCAGAGAAAAATGACATGAGAAAGATTTTAAGCAGGCAATGGAAAACATGATCCTTCCATAGGAACACATGGAAAATAATGTCAGATACACAATCCTAAATAACAGGCATGAGTCTTTCAATTATGATTACAGTTCCATTCAGAATCTTGTGAGGCATCAGAACTTGTGATTTGGCAGCAAGATTGTTGCCATTAAGCTTTGCCAAGCAACTTTTTAGGAAGAACATGAAATGGATAGATAAGTGGACTCTTCCACATACATTAGTCATACATTGAAGATGTTATAGATGAAGCTAAGTGATGGAGATAACAATGATCATACCAAGATTATAAACAATGATTCATAATCAATGAATTAGGATAATGAATATTTATAGCAGCATAAAAACATGGATGGACATTTATCAATACCCTGTACGTAGAATATTCATCAGTATCTAGAATGAATGCTTAGAGATCTAGTGTAGTGATATGAAAACTTACTTCTGCATGGTTTTATGTGCATTCCAGCCGATGAATAGCATTGCAAAGTACATCCCCCCCATAGCAAAAACAAAATGGAAAAATCCATACCCATATGGAACATCATCTTCTGATTCTGCTCGAGTCCTCTTGAACTGCATTGAGTAATAGTGAACAGTCATTTAGAAACACATATAGTGACTTGAACAAATAGCCAGCCAATGAAAAAGCAAGGGCAATGTTAGTGAAGTGCACCTGAAAGCATTTGGAATCTATTCCTGTTGAAAATGTTGCCATGACTACGACAAATACAGCAATAACAAAGCTCTGTCCATAAATCAAGCTCAGATCAGACTATCCAGATGCTTGCATCCATAAGCAATGTATTCATAATAGATGACAATCACGTCAATTTATTATAAACTCAGTTAAGAATAGGAGACCACAGTAATAATGATATTGCACTAACAAAATTCTTCAACTTATTGAACAAATGTTCAATTATTCTCAAAATGTTCATCATTTTTTCCTGAATAATACTGACTTGATGAAGGAAAGAAAATAATGCTTTTATGAATTTATGAAAAGTTATACAAATAAATGATGTTTTTCATGAACATATTATGAATTGTTATAATTTTTTTTAAAATCTCTCATATCCATTGTCATGTTTTGATTACTTTTAGTTTCTTACTCACTTTTCAGTCATTAATATAATTATAAATTTTCTCCTTTTCAGAATGCCCAATCAAACATTGAGATTTTCCATAATGCAAAAGACGTGGATGCTAATGTCTGGAAACTGATCTGTAATCAGAAGAACCAACCTCTGCCTAGAGGTTCAATTGCTCATAAAACTACCAAATGGCACTGACAGATCACGCAGAAGTCTGGAGTTGTAGTAACACCAAGAAACTTAGTTAAGGGTTCTACTAGTGTTCTTAACCCATATTGCTCCCTTGAACCTACCACATGACACCACAGTTTCTCTGGAGATACCTGGAATATCAAACTTAGTGGCAACCTGATACTTTTAATATGGAGTTAGGGGAAAAAGAGGTAATTCATTGCATCATGAATATCCGTGATATATTACATATCCAAGAGTAAGTTATAATTCTGGAATTGCTCAAACATTTAGCAAGAAGCAAAATATTCTATTTCTCAAAAATGGAAGCAGCAGATTCTGAAAAAAATTACTTAGATTGTATATCTGGAAATATTCTAGGATCTATTAGCATGATAATTATTTTGGACATTCTCAACCTTGGTTTTTCCTCTTACAATCCTAGAATGTCAGATTTTGGTGCTAAACTATTTTTTTTAAGACAAGAGTCACAGAAAAGGTTGTTTTAATGTTTCGATCGCTTAATAACATAGTAATCACCCCTGCCAGCACTGGAATCTGCAGTATTTCATATATTTAAGAGCATCTAAAAATTTTGAAATATCTAAATATGCAGTTTGTCAGTCCTCTATGCTAATTAGCATGAAATGAAATGTTTTGAAAAATTACCGTGATTGTGAGCCAGTCTGCACTTGTTGCAGCTTGTGCTTTTTGGTTGCAAACTTCGGTCTGTGGCTCACTGTCATTGTGAACGGAAAGATCATGATTGTAACAGAATCTACTCAGTGAAGCTATGAATGGAAAATGTAGCACAACTTAGTTTTCTAGTAGCTGCAAAACAATCTTAAGGGAAAAGCTGTGAAACCAAATTGCTCATAAAATTTACCTCCTGATTGCGCTCCAGCAAAGAAACACAATATACATTCCCATCAGCCCAGGTGACAGGAATCCTCCTTTCACCTATATCAAAAACGACATACTTAGCTCTAAGAAGGGACGAAAGAGCCAGTATAGATGAACTACTTTGCATTCGGTGAAATGAACGTCGATTTACCTTCGGGTGCAGTGAGACAAAGGTCATGAGTTGTAGTAGCACGAGGGTCAAAGTGATAAAGAGGATGTTAAGACTACAAGTTGGCTTTGATGCATACCACACATACATCAAGACAATTCCCAAAATGGAAGCAACATATGCAGCAATGGAGAGTATCGGTACTTGAATGGGGCTGCAGGTCATGTATCTTCATAGTCAGATTTAAAACAGAAGATGTAGAGCTACTATATGAAAGGTAACAAAAATGCACCTCGATCAATCTGCACCTGACTCATGCATGAGATGCAAAACAAATATAATGCCTACAGACTCTCTGAAAATGAAATTATTATCATCAATTTTTGGCGATTAAGATTATTAACCTATTCACCTGCAAATTCAATAAGAACATTCGTAATGCTAGCAATCTCAAAATCTATATGAAACATTTGTGGTTGATCAGTTTTGCGCTGCCCAGTAAACATCATTCTTGGTTATATACGCTGTCCAAAAACACACAAACACCTATGTGGGTGTATGTATGCATGCACGTATGCATGTACATATATGCACATGTATACATATGTACAGCAATAACATATACCTCATGGTAACTATATTGGTGTTTTATTGACCTAAATTCTGATTGACAACCATCCAGTCCATATGCATGATAAAGATTTGATTCCACAATTCAGATAAACTGATAAGATATGGTTAGATTCTTATGTGAAATTGCATTAACATACTCTCTATAATCATGATTGATAATATGAAGTTGTAATTCTACATCTTGAGTTTACCACATTACTAAATGATGCTTTTCCAGGCATCATTCATGCTCTGAGCCACTTGTCTCCTGGGTAAATCAATTAACAGAAGAATACCACTCCTAGCACTACTTCCAAGAAGTACATCCTACTCAGCAATGACTACTGATACAAGTCTTCCGTCCAAAGAACAGAATCCTGCTTCATATGTAATATTCCCATATTTTGTGTTAAACTTCATATAGATGATGATCCCATTTGCATTATATTCAAATGGACTTGCCACAAATTATGCTATTCTAGTATAAGAATTTTCCCCCCATATGAGGGCTTTACAAAGTCTATCATCTTTACATCCTGAAGGACCTTCAATTTGTTCATCAGCTTTTCTCTTTTCCTTCAAGAGTCGTCAATAAAAAACTTTCTCATGGTATGCCACATAATACATAACACAATTCCATTCAAACATGCTTCTAAAACAATGTTAAAAAAATAAAATGATGGAGCTTCCCACTAGAGGTCAATTAAATTTGAGTATAGTCCAAATTGCATGTTTTAATGTTTATGGATTATTGGTTTAAACTAGAATTACAAAATACTTTTTGGATGTAGAATCAAAAAATACTTATTTAATTTCTCCGTGTGTAGAAGTAAGTTTACGGCAGGACAGAAAATCTCCAGCCTATTAGAAGTACAAAGCATAGTTGGTGTGCGAGTAGATGTACCATCTTTTCTCAGACCGGCAACAGTCATTCAACCACGTAATGAAACTGATAACACTGACAAGTTGAATCAGAAGAAATGCCCTGAAAAGAAATCATTGAAGTATAATATTCTCCATAGGATTTTGTAAACTACAATTGGATAGCTCATTAGTCCTATAACATAAAGAAAGAAGAATATCAGAATGAAAGTAGGCCTTGTTACCCGGCACCAAAGTGTGCAATCTTCCCTGAAAAATCAACAAGTATTCAGAATCAGCAAAAGCAAGTAAAGGAATCAAAAATATTAATTGTAAATAATCAAAACACACAACTGAAACCAACCGTAGAGCTGGATAAATGCAGAAGGTATGAAGAATGGCACTGCTATGAAACCCATCCACATGATGATCTTGGCAGGCCACCACTCAGAGTGCCATGAATTCCGAGGATCGTCCAACTTCTTCGTGCCAGCCGTCGAGAGAAACATGACAAAGAAGAATGACTTTCCAAAGTTAAGAATCATCCATGGGGTTTAGGCATGTCCATAGACATGTTCGACAGATTTCAGCATCAGAGGTAGGACAAAAATGGAAGAATCCCTGCAATGGCACAAAGAGAGATCTGGTCTACGAGAACCCTCACCAGGGTTCCAAATTATACATTACTATTTCATTTTTAATGGAACTCCAGCTCAGTTCTTGTGTAAGAGGGAAAATGACCATGTTGGGGCATCGAATTTTGAATTTTTAGCTTATAGCCATTATATTCCACAGTCCTAAGCAACATTTAGTAATTTTACGAAGGATACGGAGCAACCAAAGCTAATGCGGAGCACACCTTCTGCTCCCAAGCAGTAACGAGCACCGTGGCAGCCATTTAATCCTGCATAGATTAAAATCCAAGAAAAGTGTCTGAAAAATCTCCATGCGCCATGCAATGGAGAAAAAGAGGCGGATCGAGGAGAGGTGCGTACGCTGGAACTCGGAGATGGCAGAGCGGCCGTAGTCTCGGATGGCCCAGGCCAGGAGGCTGGCAAGGAGGAAGAGGAGGGCGTACACGAACCGGGCCATGAAGGGGTTGGGCCCGATGCAGAAGTGGGTGCAACATGAGTTCTCCATGAATCGAGCGTACCTCTCCCTGCTGCTGACGCCGGGGTCCTCCATTGCCTCGTTCGTCATGACATTTACGTATCCTCGGACGTGCGACGCAACTAGCCTACGCAACGCAGCGCTTAATATATAAGAAGCGGGGGAGGGGAAAGAGACGCGAAGAAGGATGGGATTGGTTAAGGCGTTGCATGGAAGAGAGGAAGGGAGGTGGTTCGTACGTCACGCTAGTTAACTCAGAATCCAGCCACATCTCTTGAGACAGTCTTCTCTGCAGAGAAAGCTCTATCTTATTTCAAGTCTGTGGAGACTGGGAGAGAGGGGAGGAGCAGATCGGTTCCCAGCACGTTGCATCCTCAGAAACTACTTGTTATAACGTTCCCGGAATGATTACAACAATATAATATGAATTAAGCCGGTTATCATAAATTTCTGTCCCAGGCTATCTTCTACTATTAGAAAACAAAAATTGCCCCTTTACGTGGTTCCTAAGCCTCTATAAATACCAAAGTATTTCATAACAACATTTGGGCATTCACTATAAGAACTTCTAGGGAGAATTCCTATACATGTAATACTTGCTCTATTAAACCAATTTTAAGTCCTAACAAAATCAAATTGCTGAGACACATCTTACAGCCCACATGTAATCATCTACAAAAAAGGACAAGGCGCACCAAGTATCAAGATTTTGATCAATCCTATGATGCTACCACCTACCGTGTATTAAATTTTTGCAGAGTGGTCGAGTGCTTTGTAAATTCCCTGCAGGATTTCTTAAATTTATTTTTATGTAGTATGTGTAGAAGTTCCCTGCAATGAACGTATCGGAGCCCTATTGCTCTCTGATTCTTGGTCTTGGTCTTCATCAGACGGCAACCAGCTCGGCCTAAACGGGTTTTCCCTGTAGCTTCGTTTTCCCTGTTTTTTCCCGTAGGCAAGATATATACACATTAGTTAAACGGGTTCGGGTTGTATCTTCTTTACCTTCTTTCGCCATCTGAACTGTTGGATTGCACAATGGCTCCTTCAAAATCTGTGCAGTGAAAGAAAATTCGAAATGCTTTGAGATCTGTTGACGTTGGGAAAGCAGATCAATCATTTTTTTCACACGAATCTGGTTAAACTAGTCCCTGAGGCCCACCGAACAAACTTGGCAACTTGTTCAAGTGGACCATTCGTGGAGGACCATCCGAACTGGACAACGACAGTCACCCAATCAGTAGTAGGACCACTTGTTGCCCGTGTATGTTCGAACGAAATCCATCCGTTCATTCCGCATTAGTCCAACGGATTTAAATTCTTTAGCGTACCTTCTGTTTTGATCCATTGATTGTTATTGCTATTAAAAAGAAACGACCATACGCAACACCATATCGAACTTTAAAAATAAAGAAAAATATAAATGGATAAAGAAAGAAAGAACCTGACGGCATAACCTTTCATGATTAACCTAAAAAGAATTAAACAGCCGCGAGAGAGAGCTTTTTCTTTATCTTGTGGATAAAAATATAAAAGAGTGAACGAGAGACTGAAATATACTTATGTAGAAAGAGAAAAAGACTCTCACTTTCCCTTGGCCATTTTTTTACTAATTTAATAGATCAAACTATTTTGTTCGGTTTCTTTGGCCAGGATCGGTGGTTTAATTTAATTTAATTTAATTTAATTTTCTAGTCGATTAGGGGGCATGGTAAGACTTCACATGAAGGCAAGAAAATTTTCACCAAAAAAAAAGAAAAAAAAAGAAGGCAAGAAAATAACGAAAAAAGCTTTCCGCATTCTTCGAACCATAACAATATAATGGCTTCCTGAAGTTCACGTTAAGATCAAGATCCGCTATAAATCGAAAAAAAACAAGATTTCCTATGGAAGCAAGAAAAAGTAAAAGGGGGTCTAACGAAACAAGAAAGAACCCTGAATTTAATTTAAGCCTGGATCAATTGGTCCCTCAACAGCAAGAAAGAATCTCGGAGGAAGATCGGTAGGTTGCAAGGAAAAAAAAAAAGAAACAAGAAAACAGATTCTTGATCTCTGAAATGAGAAAGAACTGAATGCGCACCGGAAGAGAACTGATCCTGATTTCGACACGAATGTTGAGAAAAATGCGAGATCTGAGAACAAGAACTTACCTCTGATGGTTCCCGATTCGTCCGCCTCGGCGACTCTTCTTCAAGAAGCTCCGCTCCGTTCCCCACCGGCACTTCGTCTTCTTAGACCTGAGGGATAAAGAAAGAGAAGGAGAGAGAAGAGGCGAGCGATGGCTTCACTTTTCAGAAGAGGAGGAGATGGTGGTGGTGGTGGTGGTGGTGGGGGTTTCCTTCTTTTTCCCGCCGCATGCCTTTCTGTTGCCGGTGGGAACCTATCGTGAAGTTAAAAAGAAGACTGGCTCCCTTTGCCCCCCTCGAGTTACTTGCGGGGCGGCCTCTATTTATAGGACCGCGGAGGCCACTCCACGGCGTATCTCATACACCAAGGAGGCGGGATCGCCCCAATCAGAGAACGTCCATCTCATGGACCCCGCAGTTCCAGGAATCTGGCCGCTGTGACGCGCAAAAGACGCACACCCCCATGTAAAGCCATGAAGCAAAAAATCAATATATTGCCCTATCTTTTGACGCCATCATGACCGTCTGATCCATGGATCATATCCTTAGTAGTACGAGAGAGTTCGGGCAACAACTATGAAGCGAAGGCACCTCCTTCATCCCTCGTTACTTGCAAGCCACAGCTAAAAGGAGAAAGGAAAATCCGTAACCTCTTACGTGCACTGCGACCAGTTCCAAACAACCTTCGTCAAGCCAAAGAAAGGAGGATACCGGATGCGGCGACAACGTGACGTGGCGCCTTTTGTGCGCCAAGCACCCACGATGCATGAGGCCGACTTGAGACAGTAGTAGGTCGGCCAATAACATCTCTGGGCCTTGTCCTGGCCCTGCTGGGGATCGGGTGAACCGAGTGAAACTTCGCTTGAAGGGAGCGCCGGCTCAGAACCAGACCCAAATCGATGGGGCCGGGTTGGGTTGGGCTAATTAGGTCCTGACACTGAAAGATTTATAAAGATTCCACAGATTTGGAAGCGAAGAAGGATTGGTGACAATGGATACAGAGTAAAAAGCATCTAAAGTGATGGAATCAACAAAATGGCAGCGCACAAGACCAAAGCTTTGCGTGTGATAGGACATTAAGCATTCAATCAAAGTGTACTAAAAAAGAAAAGATGCCACCTACAAAAGATATTACGGACCGCCAAAATTTTTTGTCACACACCAAGTATATTTGTGAAGTCCCACATTATAGAACTGAACTTGTTGGCGCTGTAAACATTGGTTGTACCTTTTTTTTTTTTTTTTTTGGTTACAATCACTGCTTACACTACTCTAGCTGGAGTATAGCTAACATAATACAGAAACAAAAAATGATAAAGCAATGAAGAAGAACCCTTTGGTGTATCCAGAGAAACTCGTCGGAATGTTGCACAGCAAATGAGGCGCCCAATTCGCAGTCCTGTTCACTTCACAGTATACATGTACTGTCTGAAAGGCTCTGAAGTCGCCCACCGTCTCCTAGATATCGCGCAACAGAGGATTGTCTCCCTCCTCGGCTTCTCGAGACGAATCCAATTGATCACTATGGCTGAGTCTCCTTCAAGTAGAATGCGCTCTGTCCTTAACATCTGTCTCACATAGGTAATGCCTTCCCATGCTCCACCCACCGCAATCAGCCTTGAATTATAACTCCTGATCATAAATTCTACACCTGCATCGTCCACGCCACCAGACATACTTTCATCGAAATTTACCTTCAGATGGCCAGAGGGTGGGGGCTCCTATGAGACAAGAACCATTATATCAATGTTCGACGAGGTATATGAACGATTTTATCATAGATAGTAATGTTAAATCGTCTTTGAATTTCACACAAAAATATTAATATTTAGATCAAGATGTTTCCTGAAATGGCAGTCCCTACTATGATGGACCACTGCTTGCTGCTAAATATTAACTGCATCGATCTTTATTTGAAATAGAGCTGATTCCAGAAAAAATGAAGATAAAAAGCCATGCAAAACCAACCTCAACGGACGCGATTTTTACATGGAGCAGGAGTTACCAAGCTATGCCAAGAATACCATGTCACATAAAAAGATGAAAACCGACCTTTGCTATGCTCAGCTCAATCAGACAAAAAAACCAATGCAAGTAATCCGTGAGCTTAATCCTCTATGGACTCATCGAGCCATGTCATAATCCGATCACATGTCAACATCACACTATTCACGAAACCAACAAGGCACACCATGCACCCAGAGAACCATAATATGCATCTTGACCGAAAAAATTGTGATACTCATGGTGCTTCAGCACCCAAAACTTCAGATATAAAAGCCCCCTTTTTAGGTTTTCCCCCGTTTCATCCACTAATTAGGTTGCCAACGGAATTGCAGTCACCATGCCTATGAATTGAACTCTAGCTATGATGATGATTTAACCATAGTTAGAATAAACAGTCGCACATCGGATAAAAGCATCAACCTACTAAAATTTGGATGCCGCGGAAGATATTATGGATCACAATCACAGATAGAATATATATATATATATATATATATATATATATATATATATATATATATATATATATATATATATATATAATATAAACTACAAAGCATGACATAACTAGTACTTTGACTTCTTCATTTACTAAATCCTGTCGTGGGACATATCCAGTGGTTAAACATTTCATCCTTCTGAATCTTAGGAAAAGAGAAATATGACATGAAGCAAGTAAAAGCATCCGTCCTTTCTCGGACTCGAGCACTGGTGATCAAAAAAAATAACAAGATTATATTCACCATGGTCAAATTCAAAAAAGTATTTATAATCATTAATTGGTTGTTAATACATAAGATACAAGGCACATGACCATTTATATAACTAGAAACGCATAAAAGGGGGGAGGGTGTGGGGGTTATGCTCAAAATATTGATCAAACAGCATATTGTATCAAGTGCCCATTCAACGTCTCTCTCTGACAAAAGATAGTGATACATACGATATTTACTAAATTCATCACCTACAACTTTCTCATTAAAATAGGCACTGGCCATTCAGGTCACCAGTGCACCAGATTGAGCAGGAGACTATGGCTGGAGTCGCCCTAATACCAACTATAGTATTGGGGTTGATTTCCAGCCAAGATGACCATGAAAGAGGACCTAAATTAAAACCTAGAGAGCAAGTTCTCAGTTAAAGAGGCCTCCACCAATCATGACAATTTAAGGTTTAGCAACCAAGAAAAAAGAAGCCTTTGAAAATTTTCCATAACCTCAAAAGAGCCTGTATGAAGAGGGAAGTTGCCAAGGTTTAATTTCAGGAACCGTATTCAGATCTTGGGTAAAGCTTGGTCGCTAAAGAGCCGAACTGAAGGGCAACCCAATATTGAAATGCATTCAAGTAAAAGGAAATTATTTAAACAACCCTTTTCAAACCAAATTCACTTGACAGCACTTAAAACCAGATTGGACCCGTCATTCCATAATATTTGGTTAAGTATGGTATTAAATACCTTATAAATATTAATTTGTCATAATACCAACAAATACAGCAACATACAGTATTGCGTCCTCAGCACAGGCAGGAAAAATGTAATGCTTCCTTCTGTCTGAGACATGATCCTTTTAAAAGCATAAAACACGAACCACTTATCCTCCTGAGTTTATCATCGCAGTTATCATAGACTAATTCCAAGGCTTATCAAACCACGCATGCTCAAGGGTAAAGAAAATCATGCAAATCAGTTCCTAATTTTCCGAATAGATGCAGTTCATCAGAAGAACTATATCTGGTGTTACTTTTGGTCCCATTTGAAATTTAAAATAGTAAACATTATGAGCCATGGCAAGACAAAAAATTGAGATGCAACAACACTGCAATAGGAACCATAACTTTGAGGTCCTCTTCTAGAAATTACATAAAAAGTTGAATCAGTCTGTCAAAGACTGGCGTTTAACTAGATAAGTTTTGGCCCTACTGCTTAAAGCTCAACCATATAATGAGACATCTTACCGAGACCACAACCAAAATTTGAGAAATCGTTCCAGCAACACTGAACCCAGGTGATTCTTTCCAGGAAATTAACATTTTCGCACTGCCATCTACCATTTCAATCATCAGATGCCTTGGGGGAATTCTCAGGTGTCTTCAGAACAGGGTCCTTCTTTCCTTTGTGTGCTGTGACCACCCCTCGGAACTCTTCCACCATACTGCTGTCCTTGAATTTCAGAGCAAATGTGGTGAGAGCATTCTTTCCTTCGCCAGCACTATTCGCACAAGCAAAAGTTAGGCCTCTTTTATCCATACTAGTGAGCGACATGTCTGGGTAAAGGCTTGCATTCAAGATCAGCCTGTAGTTACCCCTAGACCTCATAATAACCCTTGCCTTTTCAGCATCAGATAAAGAGACATTCACTTTAAGCTCTCCCTTTCCCCTTTCCTTCCACCCTCCATCCAAATACTCGTACAATATAGCATCAGCAATGAACACTGCCTTCTCATTCTCTTCACCTGTCTCGATGGGCACCTCCTGCATGGAAAATTTGTCACTTTTAGAAGCATCCAGTGCAGTACCAAGCAATGATGAAGAAGAACCCCCGTTGTTGGTAAGCCCAAAAAGAGATCCAGAATTAGCACCAAATGTAGATCCTTCTTTGGCAATTGAACCAAAGGAAAATGAAGAGCTCGAAAAGCCAGTTCCTGCAAGCCCCGTAAATGCATTTTGGCTACTAGACAACTGTTGAAACGAACTAAAAGATCCAGCTGGCATAGTGGTAACTTTCTGTTCATTTTCCTGCTTTTCTTTCTCAATTTCTTCTCCAACTGCCTTTTCAGCATCACCACCGGCCTTTTTCTCAGTTTCTTTCCCTTCTTCCTCAACTGCTGCTGCTTGAGCTTCTTTCTCAGCTTCTTTTCCTCCATTTTTCACTTCCTTACCCATTTCCACTGGTTGACTTACCTCTTCTTTTGTATCACTTTTGACCTCTTCATCACTCTTGGCTGCTGACATATCAGCAATGTCTTCTGCTGACTTCCTGTTATTCTCTCCCGTCCCCTCTGTTTCATTCACTACAGCTCTTCTTTCAATTTTCTTATCTTCTTCACCAGATTTTCCAATCTTTTCATTATTACTGTTTTGTTCTTCTGAGGCTGTTGTATCAGCACCAGTTTGAGGCTGGTCAGCAGGGCTAGTTATTTTTGCACTGGAATCGGTTGGAGGAACCAAGCGAACACCAGCAAAAGGATTGGAACCAGTAGATGTTGCAGGTTGCTGGCGCCGAACCTTGACAATTCTCCTGGTTGCCATCACTTCATCACTGGCTCTTTCGAAAGTGCCCATCTCTGGCTCAGGAGCATCATCATCTGGATCAGGATTATCCTTAGAGAGTTGTCTACCAGCAACTCTCTTCTTGGATGAAGGAAGGGCACTTTCTGCATCCCCCATTTAGATGAACACGATATTGACAATGTCTTATCAAAAGAAATATGAAAGATTAAGGTAGGGATAGTAGAAGATAACTCCTGCAATATGTGGACCAACATAAATCACCTTTTGTGATATAACTGCAAAATGAGAATACGAACCGAACCAATTAAAAATAAAACTAAGCTAGACAGGTTTTCTTCTTTCCCTCTCAAAGGGCATATAGCAACAGACACAAGGAGGAAAAGAAAATGCAAATATTGATGCCTCAAAATGAATTGATACACCAAAAATATTTAAAGAACTATGCAGCTACATGTAGGTTTCTACAAAGCACAAAGTACTGGTAGCAGTTTCATTAATATATGTGCAGCATTCTTTCATGTTGATGAATGGTAATATAAACTGGACTCTTTAAGTTTTGGCAGAGAAGGAAACTGGTTTTCAAGTAAATGTGAGAAACAGAAGGAATCATCATTAGTAAGACAATTTACATAAAGAAGCACTAACAAAGACTGGAGAAATCATAAGCTCTTCCAATAAAGCAACAAGATGGAATGAAACTAGAAAGAAATTTAGTCAATGCAATAGACACCCAAGTATAACAAAGCGTCATCTTAATACAACAAGAACCACTTTCTCTAGACAGAGGAGACATAATGAAAACAGATGCATCTAATCTTAAGTGGTGTAAAATTAACAACAAAAGAAATCAACTACAACAACAATAAATGATTGACGGGAAGAAGGAAGACCTTTGCCTGATAAATCCACATGATTCTTACAGGTAGTAGCAAACCAGATAGACCACCAGTCTTAACTCATTCTTGGAACTGTAACCCTAAAGAGATTGCAAGATATAAATTTCATTTTTCACTGCAATAAATTTAAGGAGATCGAAATGACTCTGATTGGAAATCAGTATATCTCAACAGAACACTCCAAAAGAGCAAAAATAATTGACACTAAAGTGAGTTTCCTTGATTAAGCTGCTTCTTACGGACAAGACAGATGCTGCCACAGCTACTGGTCTGAAATATTTTCTTCACCTCAGATATAGGTCTGCAGGAAGGAGTGTTGGCCTTCACCAGCCAATATAAGCACTAGAACTGGCAGGTCATGCAGCAATAGTGACTACTTTCAATACAGCTTCATCGAGTCAGAGCCCCACCACCCATACAAATACTAAATATCCCTCACCAACTGCAGACTCACAGCCTAACAGACAGTACAAAAGATAACTCCCTGCTCATATGTTAGTAATGATACTTGTGAAGAATAAACATAAGGTGTAATTTAGCCATTCTAACCTGCATGTTCATATAACAAGCAGGAATATTAAGGTAAGATGACAATTAATCCAAAACGGAATTTATTAGAACCTATAACCTCGGACTTTCATCCTTTGCAGCCAATCAGGATGTGCGAAGGAAGGATCTCATACAGCCTGGATTGCTACATGGTCTATTTTTGGATCATGATAAATTTTCATGAGTAAAATTACTATCCGGATCGACAGAACTATAGCTAATGTGCAATGGATAACCTATTTGCCTTCTGCTTTGTAAAGATTTGATAGCTTGGGAAAAAAATCGTAAGTATGGATGTTCCGTTATTGAAAATCACCAAAGGAGGACTACTGAACTACTAGTAAGCCAAAAACCAAGTAATTGCACAAATGTAAATCGCCCAAACTTGCAGAAACCCCAAATTTAAAACATCTAGGAAAGAAAAGCACGCAACAAGCATGAGTATGGCAATATAAAAATCCATGTTGAGATTTCACAAACTAATAAAGGAGACATTAGTATTTCCTGAACATCAAAGTTTTTACTAAATCTATGTTTATCACAGGAATTTCCACTTATTATCTCTTGATGACAAGTGATATATATATATTTGATCATGATACAAGCACAGTTTGTTAGATGCTAGAAAGAATATTATTAGAGAGGGAGAGGGAGGGAGGTAGTACTCTATCCAACATTGTAGGAACAGCTGCTTGCCAGAGTATAATTATGGTACAACAATGAGGAAGCCCATTTTTTCAGGAGGGCAGATGATGCATTTAGGGAAAAGAAAAGGTCAGTTGCATGAAATTAAAATTATAATGTATCTTTCAACCCTGATGGCATACAAATGCAAGCTATAACCCCACCGTGACTTGTTAAACGAAGCTCTACATAGTATTTAAATTTCAGAAACCCAGTGACTTGCAATGCAAAAGTTTTTGTTATGATGTAGGACCACATGATGTCTCTGTATTAAACAGCCTAAAACTAGTTTCCCAATGGAAACCCAAATAAATATATGCATACAACAGATCAAAACACATAAGCAGTACATATTACTTTACAATTCAAACACAAACACACACACACACACAAAAAAAAAAAAGCAAAAACACGTGGGAAAGAAAGGGAGAAGAAGGAAAAAACCAAACAAAGAGTTCTACATGGATAAGTGACCAGATGCATATGCTAATTGAGATTTACTTATTGACTCATGTTTAAATACAGTTTTTGAGAAGCAAGGTATTAGGTTGACATCTTCAAATGCCATGTTGAACAAAATAGTATTTGGATGGCACTGCTACAAGGACTCAAAAAACCAAATCCAAAGAAGAATTCAGGATCAAGGGGAACAAATCTAAAGAACATCACTCAACACAGTGGAAGTTACCCAAAATTTGCAAAACCTTAACTCATTATGTCCATTGAAACTTAGAGCATTCATAGATGAAGAACAGATAATTTAGATCCAGAAATGCCCAGACCAGAATCTTTCCTCATCATATCTAACACATAAAATAAAAGCCATCTAAGGAAGAACGAAAAATTTCTAAAAAATGATCAATAAAAAAGAAAAAACTTTAGCAAATAAAACTAGGAAAAGTATTTCGATTCTTGACCGCCTGACCCATCAATCAAGAGAGGGATTCACCCCGATGAGTCGTTTCCTGCACTGCAAGCTAAAATCCTAGCATATATTACTCTAATAGTACACAGACATAGCTATATCTGGAACAAAGAAAGTTATGCGAACATTTGGGGTTTCCAGTACTTGGGGTTTCATCCCATTCTTGAGCTCATTCTCAACAAATCAGATACAGGTTTTTAAAGATCATCCAAAAGGGCGAAAATCTATATCGATTTGCTATGGATTGAAGACACTTTGACAGCCATTTGATTACGAAAAGAAATTACAGGCACAAATCCAAATAAGAAAGAAGAAAAAAACAATCCAAACTTCACCGATACAGAAATTAAGGATGGGATGCAACGGGGAGGTAAAGATTTACCTCAAATCTATAGACGGAACCGACACTTTGGGTTAGGGTTTGTCTTCCGTCTTCCCTTGATAGCTAAGAGAGAGAGAGCGATGGCGAAAAAATGAGAAAAAATCTCGAGTCGAAGCGACGGGGATTGATGTTCTGGATTTTTCTGATATCTATATTCCCCCAGTTTAGAGCCCCAATATATCAAAAAGATCAAAGAAATGGGGGAACGGGAACCTAATAATCTTCATCTAGCCCTAGTCCCCTAATCCACCCGTAGCTTATCTCGGCCGTTAAGTGTTACTGCCGCTTCAAACAGGGACAGTAGATATTGGCCTCCGATGAGATCAGATGTCTCGGATCGTCCATCAAAAAAAGGGCGAGGCATAGGCGGCCGGATCCAAATTTTATGGGGCTTGGATCAGCTTTTTGTTTTCCATTGGGGATCTGTTCTGAAATCTGTATAGGCCTAGGCCCAGATGGCTCCTCCATGCTTCCCTGCTGCCATCTGGAGATTGAAATGGCCACATATGAAAGGGATTTTTTTTTTTCTTTCTTTTATTTGAAAGCCATAGGTCGATGGCAGTTGTATATCTTTAATCAGCACAACTAGGAAAACGATATCTTCCTAATGCATCCATGAACTCAGATGACACTCTTAATTATTGTTTGTTGAAATCATTGATGGACTTCAGCCTTACCCAAAACTGAATGCTTATTCTTTAATCAGCCTTAGCCTTAGCAGAACATACCATGTCAAGAAAAAAAAAATCTATATGTATATATAGATATAGATATAGATATAGATATAAATTTAGATATATTGTGTGTGCGTGTATTTTTAGCTAGCATAAACCGTGCCATGTGATCCTTGTTTTTTATTGTTAGAATTTTGATTTCTTATTGTTTTTATGGACACGGAAGACCGGGTGTATAAAAGCTGGTATATTTTTGGTAGACGTAAAATAATGGCATCTTGACGGGGGGAAAAGTGGAAAAAGACAATGCTGGGTGGCAACTGCCAAAAATTCGTGTAAGTTATAGTCTCCTTGTTAAGTCTCATGCAGGTTTCGAGCATATAAAATGGTTGCCAACGGTCAAGCAGCTTCGATTGCTTTCTAGACGAAACCTTGAGATATGGATCCACGAAGGATGAATTGGTTTAATGATTTCATATCCACGCTAAAGTGGACATGATTATATTCAACATTTAATCAAATTATTATATTCGGGTTCTAATCATGGTCGAGGATACGTAAGTAGAAATGTTAAAATGATTCTTTTCGGAGCATATTGATGCATTTTGAGAAGAGATTCGTAGCTTCTTTTTTTTTCTCCACCACCACCACTATCATTATCATATTTAATGTTTTCTGACAAGACTATAATTTTCATACATGTAAACTAGAAGTTTTGTCGGACAACTAAGCAAATACTGGACTTAAACCGCACCTTCTCCTCATTATCATCATCATTATTCAAGTCTAAAGACTAGGTGGGCACCATTTAAGACTCAAAATCTACAATCTTTGATTGGGAGGTGTATATGATCACCAAGGAGGCTAAAATTAACCTTGTTGTTTCTTAACATGCTCTAAATGCAACAGCCCACAAGAACAAAGAGGTTTAGATTGTTTTCCTCAAAATGATACAGGCAATTTACAAGAAGTAACATTTCATCTGCAACATCGCCTAACTAAAGAATATGTTGTGTGTTTGAAATTCAGTGATCAACCTCAATTGCTGTAATTGAACCATATTCATGGCCACTTAAAATTATATATTAGTGGCATCTGGCTACTATTTTTATTACCAATTTAAATAGAATTTTGTTAAGAAAACATGCAGCAAAAATTGAAGGATTGAGTCTTGCACATCCAGCTAGATGAGTGATCTTCGATACATAACAGAATGAAGTTGAGCTTGCATAAATCATTCGTATAGTCTTAGTCCTATCCCAGATTTGGTTTCATAAATCTCAAATGGCCAAGTATTTATACTCAAGGCCATCTCCGGTATTTTTCAAACTGACATCCAATATTCATAAGTATTCATTTGAATCTGTTTTATAATTTTACTTATGTTTTATATTGATGGCTAATTTAACATCAATTTTCTAAAAAAAAATTTCAAAACTGGGATAAGCTTCAATGGTACTAATACATGTGATGATGATCTACACAACCAAATTAGCAAACCAATCTTAAAACTCCATACCGGACCAATGTGTTAGAATTCATTCTTGTAATATGGCATAAATAATCACATATGTCATTATTTTGTGTTAGCAAACCTAGACTTCATATAAAGTTAGCCCAAACAGTTAAGCTACCTGTTGTAGTGCTCTCTCTCTCTCTCTCTCTCTCTCTCTCTCTCTCTCTCTCTCTCTCTCTCTCTCTCTCTCTCTCTTCCTTTTCTTTTTTTTATTGCTAAACGAGAGGATGAGAATTGGGAAACTCAGGTTGGGTTTAGTTTAGGCATTGAGGAGAGAGAGAGAGAGCAAACCCAAGGATAAAATTGTTCACAATATAGTAAACTAACAATGTTAGAGAGATCAATAAGGAATATTTTGTTTAACTCTTATTAACCTCAGGGATTAAAAAGAAATAAGTTACAAGATTTCAGGGATTAAGTGCAACTACAGAAAAGGGATTTATATTTAAATATGGAAGAGCTTATTCTTTTCCTGGTTTTTGGAGGGGGGTTAGTTTAAATGTGCCCCTAATAACTTTTAATCACATAGGTATACTACTGGACTTGAGAATCTTATGACAAAGCTTAATTAGTTCTGCCAAATCTGGAGATAGCAACTAATAACTAGATGAACACCTGTCTGTATAGCCAGTGAAGGCAAACCTAAATTATCACTGGAAAAAGGTAAATCTAAGTTTAATCCATTGCTTTTCCACCAAACTCTTAATCAACAGGATCACTACCTTTTTCAAGTTTAGATTTATCAAAAAATATATAATGCCAATTAATTTCATCCCCTATGAGGAATGGGGTATGTGGGGTGTTCGGCTATGATCTGATGTCTTTTGATGCATTGCACTAACTCCTCTTATAAAACATAGGGGTTAATTATTCGCCCGGATCTTAACTTTATTTTTAAAAATAGTAAAAAAATAAATATTTTTGATATTTTTGAGTTCTAACCAACTTTCATTCCTGGAGTTAAAAGAGTACACTCCTAGCCATCATTTAGGAAAGAACATCCCATTTCTTTGAACCAAGCATTAAGTCGTAGCTCTCTTCTTAAGGCAATCTTAGAATACTACTTGGCATGAGCTTCACTTTTCTCCAATTAAAAAAAGTTCAAACTCCACCATCGGTGGGAGAGAATCAGAACTTTTTTTCAAGCTCTCTCAACTTCATTCTTCCATTCTCTTAATTTTAGCTTTGGATCCCTTAGCTTTAGCTCTTCCCCTTTCTTTCTCATCTTCTTCTTACTCAATTCTATTTAGAGCTAAATTCTCAAATATAAATTGCAGCTCTAATACGAGATCTAAGATGGCTTAAAATTTTAAAAAAAGAAATTCAAGCGAGGAGAGAACTCTTGAGGGATGTCCTCCAAAAAGGAGGAAGCAAACCAGAACATATCGAGCCATAATTGAATAAGCTCCATTAATCTTTCTTCATGGTTTCCTTAATTATATTATCTCCACAGGTAGGCTCCTCAGATTGTATCTTTCCCACAAAGGAATGACCGATCTTTTTTTACATTGTCAACCATTGGATCGTATCCTGCACATATTTTAAAGCACTTCAACCTCTTCCTTCCATCCATCTGCATAAATTTTAAAGCATGCATCCCCAACCGTTATTAACTCCTTTCTTTTTCCTCTTCTTCTCCTATTTATGATCCTACCTTTTTTTTGTGGTACATCGGCTGCTTACATTGCTCTTGCATAAGCATAGCCAGCTGCATCATTATCCCTTCGGCTGCAAGACTAGCCGCCGTGCCTCCGGCATCATCAGTAACCTCCTCCGTCTCCTCTTCACCAGGGACCGATGTAAGGCTGCGTTCACCATCCTCACCAGTTACTCTGAAAACAGTATTGTCCATGACCTCGTGATCCTTCGCCATCACCATGACATGGGGCGCCACCGCCCTTATGGATATAAATCCCCATCATCCAAATCCTCCTTCTCAAGCAGCTGGATTGAAATGAAAGAAAAGGAGAGGGGGATAAGTTGACAAAATATTTTATTAGAAATTAGCTTCTCGTGCGGCCACTTTACCTCACCGAGGAAGATATGCATTTAGAATTACCCAAACAAGTCCAGATCTTTGAAAATACGCAAAACAGCAATAACTACGACTTTTGCAAGAAATTTCTATTGTTCCTTCCCTTCCACAAAGTCCACCACATTGCACGGAGTAGCTTATCGTTTCAAAGATTTACCAAGTCTTTTTCTCCTCCAACTAGTCCAAAATATTTTTTTTCACAAAAGGAGAAAACCCTCTGAATTTGATTTTTTTTTTCTTAATTTTCCTCCATATCTGCTTGATAAATGGGCAATGGAGAAGCAAATAGTTAACAATCTCCACTTGATTACTAAAGAAAAGCATCCTGAGCTTCCATTCCACTTTTTTTGATAATACTTTTCTTGTATGCAATTTATTTCTTGCGACCAGCCATATAAAAATTCTCTTTCCATGAAGCTGCAGCTCTCCAAAGAGCATCATAACCAACGAGCCTCATCACCGTTTGGCACTCGCCGCTTCCAAATTGCCAACGAATTTGTCAAGTCACGTCCAAAGCTAAGATCCCATGTCAACCGCTTTGAACGTGGGAATGAAAGAACCCAATTTAATTGCACATTTAAGGATATTCAATTGATGAGTTCTTGCTCCTCAACCACCCAGAACATGGTGACCCTTTAATTAGCTGGCCTCCAAATACCCGTGAGTGTAACCCAACAAAAAAAAGCGACCGTAGCTTTTAGCTTTTTCCCGTGATTCCTATCAGAAACATCAATTCACCAATGTTTCCTTGGCTTTTCTTCAACCCATCATTTTTTAATAATATTCTGATAATAAATTGGCACAAAGAAGGAGACGCTTGTCGCTTGTGCTCGGTTACCTGCGAAGAGAAACGAAGAGGCCCGTCCAAAGTCAAGGGACCCACAAGAATATGGGAACAGCAAACCATGCCCTTGGCGCAAATAGCTAGAACGGTGGTTAACTCCAAGTAACGATGGAGAAAGATTTGAAGATAAGAAGCGAACGGAAGCGCGATCCGACATAACAAACAGCTAATCTCGATAGCTAATAGAGAAAAGAGGGAAGACCGGTCAACGAGCATTCAATCAATATCACCAAGAGATCGCGATCCAACGAATGGATGAATCCCAACGTCGAAACCCCCCACATGGACCTCTTATACAATCAGAGGCTTTGCCGGGGATTACCGCATAAAAGCGGGGGTGGTGGACTTCTTACTAGAATCTGGGAAGGTAAACTAGACCTAATAAAAAGTGAACTCACTGACTTTTTTTATTCCAATTTGTTTTAGAAACGAGTAATCTCCGCCTGCTTTCCGGCTATTCCACTCGATGTGGCGGCAGGTTAAAACGGCTTCAACTTGAATCAGTCAGTCATTGACTCTTGGCCGGGAAAATTGCCTGGAAGGAGCCTTCTTCCTTCATTGAAAGCATGATTAGCTTAAAAGTTTCAGAAATCATGAAATCATGCCGCTTGTTATGGTTAGAGATCTAAACTACTAGTAATCTGGTACGACTCAACAATACGTAAAAAATAAAGTAGCAAACAGATAGAAACCCATTCCAAGTCCTAAATAACACAGAAAAACAATAACTAAGGCCGGCCATGCAATGGCAAGGAACGGCAGGATGGTACAAATATTGAGAGTGAACAGCAAACAATTTATCTCATTATGCAAGAAGAAAACGGCTGTCTACAGAAGTATAGGGCAAAGAAAAGCAGAGTAAGAGGAAAAGATTAAAGACGAGATTGGATGATAGCCAAGACAGAGCTTGAAGAATTCATAAGTAATGATCACCATATATAAATGAAGGAAAAGAGCAAAGTATAGTAGGAGGGGGATAATACCACAATTTAATCCACTTGTTCTTGAAACTCATGGTCTCTATACATTGATTTTCCCAGCATTTGCTCTCTGATGTACTCTCTCTCAGCCATTTATTCACAATGCAGATATAATTAATATGGAGAGATTTCCCCCCAATCCCCTGCCTCTCCCTTCTCCATGTGTTCTCGATCTCTTCTTCATCACCATGATGAATGGTTTGTGTCGAGTGTTTTCCCCCCTCCATCAGAGGGTAGTCAACAACAGAGGTAGCGAGAGGAACAAAAACATAGGAGATTCAATGGACAACAAGCATGACGAGAATCCAAAATACATTCTTTCTTCTTTAACAATGGAGGGTGGGAGGAGGGTGGGGAGAACAATTCTCAAAAGAATCAATAGAACGGAGGAGGAGGAGGTGATGCATATGAGATTCCAACAACAGGTGGCAATGGGCCTTCGTATAGAGGGGTGGGTGCTGGCGAAGATGGTGGTGGTGATGGTGGAGTCTCACAGGGTTTAGGGGGTGGAGGGGAAGGTGGTGGTGGTGGAGTTTCACATGGTTTTGAGGGTGGTGGAGACGAAGGCATAGGTGGGGGCGGTGGTGGTGATGTATAATGGTAAGGTGGCGAAGGTGGTGGAGGTGAAGGAGATGGTGGAGGCTCATAGTGGACAGGTGGTGGTGGTGGAGACGGTGACGGTGGCGGTGGTGGAGAAGCATAGTATACCGGTGTTGGCGGTGGTGGAGAAGGTGGCGGCGGCGGTTCTATGCATGGAGGTGGTGATGGTGGCGGCGGTGGCTCAATACATGGTGGTGGAGGGGGAGGTGAATTAGGTGGTGGAGGTGGCGAGAACATTCGCGGTGGTGGCGGTGATGGGTAATAATAAACAGGTGGTGGCGGGGAATGAGGTGGCGGAGGCGGCGAAGCTTGACGTGGTGGTGGAGACGGGTAAGGAGGCGGTGGAGAATAATGCGGGCTGGGAGGCGGCGGCGAGTTGGGCGGCGGAGGTGGCGGAGACCGAACGCAGTAGACGGGCGGAGGTGGCGAAGGCGGTGGTGGAGGAGGCGGCGGGCATGGGGATGGAGGAGGTGGAGAGGGTGGTGGCGGAGACGGAGATGGTGGAGGTGGGGAAGGAGGCGGCGGGGACGGAGACGGTGGTGGCGGAGAAGGCGGTGGAGGAGATGGGGACGGCGGCGGCGGCGATGGTGGTGGTGGGGAGTAAACTGGAGGTGGAGGCGGCGAAGGAGGCGGCGGGGGAGGGCTCGCCGGCACGAACGGCGCGCACCGGAAGGAGTTGCAGTCCACGGGATGGGACAAGAAGGACTTGCATTGCGCCGCGGATCTCTGCGCCGGCCGGCCGGGCAGGCAGTTCCTCCGGTCGTCGAACGACGGCACCTTCAGGCACACCGGCGGCTCTCCTGTGAAGAAGTTATAAGAGAAGGTGAAGTTCTGAAGGCGGGGCAGGGTGCAGATAGAGGTCGGGATCTGGCCGGAGAGGAGGTTGTGTGCGACATCCAGCTGCTCGAGGCTGAGCATCCATCCGATGGAGTCCGGCAGAGGCCCGACGAGCTGGTTGAAGCTGACATCGAAGACGGTGAGGTCCTTGAGGAGGCCGATCTCGGGTGGGAGGCAAGACCGGAGGCCGTTGTTGAGAAGGATGATCTCGTTGAGGGTCCTGGACATTTTGCCGAGGCTGGCCGGGACGCATCCCCGGAAGCGGTTGTTGGCGAGGACGATGACGGAGACGGGGGAGTTGCCGAAGTTGTCGGGGATGTCAAAGGCGAAGCGGTTGTGGTTGATGAAGATGGCGTCGAGATCCTTGTCGAAGAGGGCCTTGGGGACGCCCCCCTCGAACTCGTTGAACCGAAGATCGAGGAACTTGAGAGAAGGTAGGCCGAGGACGACGTCCGGGAACTTGCCGGCGAAGCGGTTGTTGCTGAGATCGAGCTCGAAGAGGAGGTGCAGGCATTCGAACTTGTGGGGGACCGTGCCGCAGAAGCGGTTGGAGTTGATGTGGAAGAGGGCGAGATCAGTTAGGAGGCCGAGCTCCTCGGGGAGGTAGCCGGCGATGTCGCCGTGGTTGAGGTCGATGCCGGCGACGACGGTGAGGTGGGGGTCGGAGGGGAGCGGTGCGCAGTAGACGCCGGTGTAGTTGCAGACGTTTGATCCGACCCAGTTGGCGGTGAGGTTGAGGGGGTCGGAGATGATGGCCAGCTTCCAGGCCTGGAGGGCAATGTAGGCGTCCCGGAGATGGGAGTTGGGGAAGTTGAGCGACGGGTCCACGGTCACGTACTCCCCCCGGTCCCCGAACTCGTCCCGGTAGTAGAGGAGCTGCCGCTGCCGGATGAATCCGGCCTCCGCGTCCGTCAGCCCATGGCTCGAGAACCCAAACGCCGAGCCAGCGAAACAGAGGAGAAATAAGACCAGGTGATGGAGACGTTGTGATCTACCGCTTTTCTTCATCTCATCCTCTTCTTCCTAAGTGCTGCAGTTTCAAAGAATGGGGGAAGGAAAGAAGGGACGATGAGTACAGTGGTGGGCTGCTATGTTTTTTTTTTTTTTTTCCTCGCTTCTACGGGTTTTTTGAGGGGAGAGGGAGGAGGGATAAACATAAACACTAGAGAGTCTAAGGAGAGACAGCTAAACCCCAGCTCAAAACCCACCCACGATGAGAGCGTTTTCTAAGGAAGCGTAGAGATGCTTCGAACGGCCACGCTCAGTCCTCTAATCTCTACGCGACTGACTATTCCTGGCCTCTGCTTCTCATGGTTCATAAATACAGATATTTTGAATTTATTATTACTTCCTTTTGTCTTTTTTTAAATTTTAAAAATAAAAATTTTGCGATGCGCTCGCTCGCGGTGATATTCCGCGCACCATGATTTGTTTGAACTGATATGCGACCATGGAAAGTGGGGAGGAATGCTGCTTATCTTATTTAAAAATTAGAGGTATGAAGATAAAAGCGAGCGGTGAGCTCAAATGGAGAGGCTTCATGATCCCGTTTTGAACTTTATGTGCGTTCAAACTCGGCAAGGGGAAGATTGGAATAACGAAGGAAGAATTTTTTTTTTATTTTTTTTTTAATCTTCGGAGGAGATTGAAATTTATTATTCACGGGACTGAACAATACATTGGCGGTAAGATAACCGGGCATGAACGAACCCCAAAACTACGCTACCGAAACGGCTACCCGAATTTTACGTCTTCGCCGGCGGTGTTTTTAATTTAATTTAATCGCGATGGTCCCCCAACGTGGAACTAACTGCTTAAATATTTCAAAGGCGCAGGCCCGGACCGCGGAAACAGGGTTGCAGTCGTCTTTCATCTGCGGCTTAAAAGAAATTAAAAAAAATATATGGATAACTAAATTGTCCTCGTATTATGTCACCTTGTCCTTCGGATTAATTCCGATAGATGGCCGGATGGGACTGGCCATTTGGCATGGATGGTGATGGCCACGTTGAGGGGTTCTGCTCTTGTTTGTTTTTTAAATAAATTAGGGGAGAAGGTATAAGTTGGCGTGGGCCCTCGGGATGAGAAATTGGGAGAAGGGAGCGATCCCGCATGTGAGTGGGCCCACGCGTCACGGCCCACACGGCTGAACCGTCGGCGCCGAGGCCCGCTGGCACACCGCGTCCCCATGAAAGGTACCGGCCACGTCATCTCCCGACTGAGAAAATCGGACGGTTGGATCATTCCCTCTAGAAGGTTCCCGGCTCCAACGCTCCCCTGACTATCATCAAATCCCAGGCGTCCGTTTCAAAATTCAGGAGCTTTGGTTTCTCATGCACCAATTAAGCCACAGCTCGCCATCAATTCCTGAGATACTTGTGTCGCAGTTTAATCGGCTAATCAATTCATCGACGATCCAAGATTCTTCTAATTCTTGAATAAATTACTGCTAATTATTTCTCGTTGCAGAATTATAGCTAAATTAGTGAATTCTGAAGCTAATGAGCTCAGCTAACATAACAACCAATCAATGCTGTGAACACGCCTAGCCGTCGTAACGCTTGAGGCTTGCATGTAGGTTCTATCTTTGATAAATTATATATTACAAAAAAAGATAAGATGATTAAATAAAATGATTCGCATAATAACTTTCGTCAGATGGGGGTTGCCCATTCCCACAAGAGAGTCCAAATACAAAGGGTTCCATTTAGTGCTGAGCAGCTCATATTCTCGATGAAAGAGAATGGTGCAAATCGTGACAACAGAATGGTACGAATCAGGAAAAAAAAAACATGTGTTCATACAATGAAAGATTGACTTGCAGCAGGGCAATGAAAACGTCAGCCAATTGGTGGTCCATTATGAATGTAATAATGATGTAATATAAGAAATGCAGGACCACGAGGTCGTTGTTTGCCACTAAGAATAGCGTGAATAAAACGTTGCATGACTCATTTTACCTCTCTTTATTTTTATTCATTGGAGGCCATCTCTATTTAAAATGCTAATCATTAACTTTCAGCCTCCTTTCTATTTCTTTATAAAATGCATTTTGACTGTCAATCAAATATGTATATATTTATACAAAACTAAAAGATTGTTCTTTCTCGCATTTTGACTATCCTGTAGTATCACTTGAATCGTATGCATTTTGGTTGTCAAAAAAATATATATATGTTTATAGAAAACTAACAGATTGTTATTCTACATATATTGACTATCATGTATCATTGCTTAAATGTTACCAACGTTAGCAAGGCAACACAATATTCAACATTTTTCAGAATCTTAGATAAGTTATAGCACTATAACGGGGTATCGCTGCAATAATAGCTAGCATTAAAAAAAGATATTACAATAATAATTTGGTGCTGCACATACATTTACTTTGTGCCAAGAAAAACCTCAAAAGTTAATTTTCAGGTCCAACGAGGATTTTGTTTTATTCAAGTTGCATATTACAAATTTTTGCTACCATCTCTACCACCATCTATTTTTTTTGCTAATTTTCTGGATAAAATAAAAATAAAAATACCAATAGCAATTCTTCTTATAGATTTATACAAATTATAAGATATCTATATTAAAAAAGATTTGCATATCTTTTTCAAAAAACAATCATTGGAGAGATATACCTTGCAGTGCAACTGCAAGACCATCCGATCTTTGGTGATGCAAGCGAGACAAACATGCCGTCTTCCCTCAAAAGTTGTAATAGCTATTTTTATTTCTGTTCTTTTTATAGAAATGATCGTAAGGATCCCATGGACCTTGGCCGTCAAGTCCTATCGGTGAAAATTGGAAAAATTCGAAGCTCTATAAAAGGTCCAGGGATTGTGTTCAATTGTTTGATCCCAACTCTGGTTCCATTCCAAGACATTCTAGCTACCAATTTGCAGTCCTTAAGCTCTAATAGAAGTTCCCAAAGTTCCCGAAGTTCGGGCTACCCTTTGGGACGAGGCAACGGCGGTCAGCGGAAAACTAAAGCAGAAGCCTCCAAATGCCAGCGGGCAGAGAGCTGGAGTCCTCCTCCCTCCGCCGCCCAGCGTATTAAACCCACATTAGATCCTCGGGTGAGATGACGTGAGGCTGCTGCGCTTTCCGGAACGAGACGGCACCCGCCACCCAATCCCCACAGCCCACAGCCCACAGCGACCGGTCCAAAGCCAAAACAACGTGCCGAGAGATTAGAGGACGGATGGTGGTTGGCTCTCCAATATACACGTGTCGGTGGATCATGTGATCCTCCATCCCAGCTCTCGTATGACGAGGATAGCAGTTTCATTCCAAACAATCCGTCCACAGTCCATGCCAACAACCTCCTCCGTTCGTGTTGTCATCAGACATCACCTGTAACCATCCATTCCGTTCTAATATTTTTTTAACGCCCCTTATCGTCCCCGAGGACTTCAGTAGGTAAGGTAACGAATGGGACAGGATGGGATAGGGGTGGTGGTTTCCTTCCTAAGCCGGCCAAGCAGCGCCGCCCGTTCTTGTACTGTTTGAAGTATTAACGGCTCGATTGAAGCGGAAATCGCGGCGAAAAGATGATTGGACTTCACGGGGCAGAGAGTAAATTTGATGAATTACCGGAAAAAGTTTGGATTTGTAAATTAGACTCGAAGTATAGCGCCAAAAAAAACAAAAAAAAAAAACTCAGAGTAGTGGGGAACTTGATTTTCGGTGTAGTGGGGAGGTCTCCTTCTTCCTTTGATTGGATCTTTCTTGGCCTCGAGGTCGATCATGCTTAACTCTGCCGAGACTATGGCTGCCAAAATCATGCCGAGATCGAAGTCGTGAGCTCTGTGGTCATCGATGCCAAGACCGAGCGCTCTGAAATCGGGCGCTTTGAGGTCGAGCACTCTGAGGTCGGGACTGCTGAGAATATGCTTGCTGTCGTCACGTTCGTCATCAAGTGCCGGCGATTTGACCATGTGCTTTGAGTGATCCATTTTACCCCTAACAATACATACTTGATGGGGCAATAATCGACATCTTGACCTCGGTTCTTATCAAGATAAACAATTTCTGTGAAAATCGAAGTGCCACCCTGCTCATGCTAATAAAGACCAGCAGTTTTGGTGACACCGCAATTAATACATGATCGGCGTGATTACTGTCGTGTGCGCTCAAGCGAAACGGTTACCATGTGGTTAACATGCAGGTGACCGTTACCATACAGATAAGGCATGCTGCACCCACTCAGATAACAGATCTGTATTCTACCCAATATAAAGGAGTAGCCCGGAGAACCTAAGATAAGTTCATTTGGAGATTCCAATCTATAGATTTTCTTCCTTCCACACTCTTGCCCTTCTATTTTAAATTAAACATCGGAGGGTCCTCGTCGGAAATATTTCCGCAAGTGGACTTCTTGCAAATTAGCCTCGGCAGCAATCAACTTTTTCTTATTTTGGTCTCACCCGACCTCGCTTCTCTTTGGTTCTCACCGACCTCAGAGAAACTCGGTTCAGAATTTGGTGACAATAATACTCGTACATATAAATATACCAATATATGCATGTATTCACATTTGTGCATCTATTATTTTTTCATTTTAATCGTAAAAGAAAATAATCAAGTGGAGAGCAGTAACAATGCAACCATCTTGTTCTACTAAAGTCCTATGATCCTATCTATGTCACCTATAATCTTTTTACAATATATTTTTTATGATTTAATCTTTATATTAAAGTTGATTATTATATTTTTTTTATTCTTCATATATTCTAACTATGTGAATATGTAGGAAATAAAAGTAATAGTAAAATGTATGACCCTTTTTTTAGTTTTGATTTTTATATAGCCGATATTTTTTACTTTTGCTTTCTCCGCACCTTCTTAGGTGCAGGCACTACCTTTTAAGGCAAAACATTTTTCTATCGATATATTTTTGCATCCCGCATCTTTTGATATGGGTTTCATAATTACAGGAATTAGTTCTATAACTAATATGGGATTCCATGGTCATTATATAAATACTCTATCATAGGTTTATTGGCATTGCACGTTTTCTCGTAATAAAAATAGGTTGTAATGTTTATTTTCCTTCTATCATCATTCTATTTATCTATATATATATATATATATTGCTTCACATTTTATAATCAGATCGGAAAACCCTATATGATATTTAAAAACGTTCCACAAGTGGATAATGCTAGCATAAGTCAAAGAAAAGTTAGGTAGAGCATATTTAATTTTTCTCTAGATAAGTAATATAGAAGTCTTAAAAAAAAAGTAAATACAGTACCCAAATAATGATAGGAATATTAGAAGTGGGTGACATCTATTTTATAACGGTACTTTGTTTTTATTTTATGATTAACAAAGTAATATTCTGGGTCCAAACCTCAAAGCCGGTCCACGCTATCCGAACCTTTTTACAATATGGACATAAAAATTTCATTAGGTTCTGATTTAACTTTGAATCTAAACAATAATTTTTTTGATTTGGGTATATGAATATCGGCAAATCCAACGGGAACTTGACACGCCGATAACCGTACATGCGGTTGCCGCCGCCCGCCAGCCAGCCGGGGACCGCGTCTCAGTAGCGTTACTTTTTAGCAAAAGCTGCAAAAGCAGGAGAGAGGAGAGAAGGTACGGGAAGCCCTGGTAAACGGAGTATAATACGCTACCAAAAATTTTAGAAAAAATTCCGGCCGCGAGCGTGGTGCCCAACTTTGGGATCTCAATGATCCGATCGCCAGAGCCCATCGTCATGATCATCCATACCATGCATTCACGTTGTCCAACACATCATCATCGGCGTCATCTGTCGTGTCCACTTGACTCCGGACGGTCAGTTAGGATACGATGGATCATGCTATGCGTCTAAACCGATGCCCTCCAGGGCGGCAAGACACGTGGGATCCGGATCCAGTCACTCTGGGGCCCTGCATACGCTGGAGTGCGGTTTTATCTATTTGTCGTTCCAATTTCTGAATCATTCCCATGAACCGCTTGGATGGATTGGATCCGTGTATAGTGATCGCTGCATCGGATTTGGAGCCACTAAAAACCAGGGTTCCTCCTGATCATTAAAAAGATCGATATCTTCCTTTTGATTCGAACCATCTTATCTCATTCTGCTGTCATCATTAACGGCACGGCTCCGACTTCATTTAACGGCAGGGTGCCTGTTGGGGGGAATAAGATTTTTTCCCAAATGACATAAATGCCCCTAAGAAGCCGTACAATTTCCGACCCCGGACGGCCGAAGTCGGCGTCCGACTTCGGAACGCCCGACCTCAAGACGACCGACCTCGAGACCTCCGACCTAAGAAAAATCCCGATGTTCGAGGTCTACTCTTGTCAGCCACCTACTACGGCCGTGCGCCTCTGAGGTCTGGCCGAGGACCATACCCTGACGCCCCTCTGGCATTTATTGCGCATGGTCGCTGTAACTCTCCGGCTTACTCCACAATAAATGCGGATCTCCGGCTTACTCCACAATAAATGCGGATCTCCGGCTCACTCCACAATAAATGCGCATGGCTCCTATCATCTACGGACTCTCAGCTCTCCACGGCAAATCAGCCCAGCAGAGTCTAGTCAACTATGATAAGTCTCCGATCTCGGCCATACCTCCGACACCAATGCAATAATTCGCCTGATAGCGTGCTAATTCGGGCTGTACGACGCCCTCACCGCCGACATCAGTGCAATGATCCGCCTGACCGTGCGCCGACCCGAACGACATGCCGAGCCGTACTACGGCTTCGCCTTGTTACATCGCAGGTAAACCGACCTCCGCCTATAAAAGGGAGCCTTGGCCTCTCAGGAGGGGGTTGGAAGATTGATGCACTCTACTGACACTGTTTATCTCCTTTCTACACTATTTGCCCCCTCCCTGACTTGAGTGTCGGAGGGCCGGCGCCGAAAAACCCGGCCACCGGCTCGTGTGCAGGCACCCAGACGGAGGACGCCGCCAGCTGACGGATCGTCGCCTCGCCGCATGAACCAGCCGTCCCTTCTCTCCGACCGCCCCAGACGGAGGACGCCGCCCGCCGACGGACCGCCGCCCCGCCGTGAGAACTCGCCGCTCCCTCTCCTCGACCGAAGATTGCCCCCGGGTCCAATTTCCAGCAACAGTTGGCGCTAGAGGAAGGGACCGAGTAGCAGTCATGAAGTTGAGAAGTAAGGGAGCCTCTAACGCCTTCCGGCGTCCCCCGCAAAGTCCTGGACACTCTGTCCAGAATTCTCCAACTCCGGCGGACCCGGTTCCTCAGGTCCAGCCGGAACAGTTTGACGCCTTGGTACAGCAAGTCCAGGCCCTGGCCGCCGCCGTTCAGAGTCTGCGGCGCGAGGAAGCCTTACCTACGCTCCCCCCACGGGCTCAGGCCCCGCCGGAGTGTCTCCCCAACGGCCCGGTTTTCCCAAGCCAAAACTTGCATGGCTCCTCCAGAGCCAACAACGAAGAACGAGCTTCCCCCCGGAGGGAGTCACCGGGAAAAGGCTTCGACCGGAGGCCCCAGCTTTCTGAGGCGGAGTCAGCCCCAGACCACCGTGAGCCGGCGCAAACCACGGCGACAATTCCACGAGTGGGGGAGCTCGACCGGAAAGTTGAGCATCTGGAGCGCCAGATTGCGGCGCTCCACAGCAAGAAGGCAAGACAAGAGGGAGACTTTGAGTTCACTACTAAGTCCCCCTTCTCCCGCCAGATCGAGGATGAGCCGGTTCCCGCGAGGTTCAAAATGCCTCAAGTGGAACCCTACAACGGGACGACTGACCCTCTCGACCATCTAGAGAGCTATCGGGCCCTCATGGCCCTGCAAGGGTCCTCGGAGGCCATACTCTGCAAGGCCTTTCCAGCGACCCTCCGAGGGATCGCTCGGCTTTGGTTTTCTGGGCTGAAGCCGAATACGGTGTCCTCTTTTGAGCAGCTCGGCAGGCAGTTCGCCACCAACTTCGCTGCCAGCCGGCGCCAGCAACGGACGTCGGACTCCCTTCTCGACATCAAACAGAAAGAGGGGGAGTCCCTCAAGGAGTACCTGGACCGCTTCACCGCCGCCACATGGGAGGTTCGCGAGCTAGACCAGTCGATAGCTATGTCGGCTCTGAAGACTGGGGTTCGCTCCTACCGATTCCTCTTCTCCATCGAGAAGAGCTTCCCGGCCGACTTCACTGAAATGTTGGCCCGAGCCCGGAAGTATGCCAAGGCCGAGGAGGCAGTTGCATCCAGGCGGGGGGCAATTGAGCCCGCCTCGAAGAAGCAGAAGAAACGCCGCGAGGAGCGCGGCCGACAAAGGAGCCGATCCCCCCGCCGAAAGAAGAACCTCCCCAAACTGAGAAGTCCGCCCCGACAGCAGAGGCGATCTCAGCAAAGGACCCCCCCTCAGCCGAGGTCCCCACCACGGCCTCGGACGTACCCGGAAAAGTACGAGAACTACACACCCGTCAACGCTCCCCGGGCCGAAATCCTGATGGAAATCGAGGGTCGGGACTTCTTCCGACCCCCGCCTCCTATGCGAGACACGGGACTCCCCCGGAATCCCAGGAAGTATTGCCGCTTCCACCGAGATCGTGGGCACGACACGGAGGACTGCTACCAACTCCGGGATGAGATAGAAGCGCTCATCCGACGGGGAGTACTCAACCGGTTCGTGAGGAACCGACCTGAGGAAAGGAGGCCGGCGGAGAATGTCGCACCAACCGAAAATCCGGGCGACAACAGGCCCATCGCCGGCACCATCAATATGATCGGGCGGGCCTCGGCAGGAACGGCCGCCCAGGGAGCACCCCCGAAGCGCCCACGTACTGATGAAGTCATCTCGTTCTCGGACGAGGACTTAGAAGGGGTCGAAACCCCTCATGATGACGCTGTGGTCATCTCTATGATTGTAAATAGGTTTGATGTAAAGCGTGTCCTAGTTGACAATGGAAGCTCAGCCAACATTTTGTATTATCATGCCTACCAAAAAATGGGATTGACAGAAGGGCATCTCCGGAGAGTCAATGCCCCGTTGGTTGGGTTTACCGGAGATGCAGTCCCGGCTGAAGGTGAGGCTAGCTTCCTTGTCACAGTCGGCCTCGCCCCCCGGGAGAGCACTGTGAGGATGGACCTCCTGGTGGTCCGTCTGCCCTCGGTCTACAACGCCATCCTTGGGCGCCCAGGGCTAAATGCCCTTCGAGCCGTGGTTTCAACTCGCCATTTGCTCATGCGGTTCCCCACCGACCAAGGAGTAGGCGAGGTCCGCGGAGACCAGCTGGTCGCCAAGCAATGCTACATGGCAGCCCACACAGTAAAGCAACCAGCCGAGGCGCCGGACCACCCGATGGGCCCTTCGCTGCCCATAGAAACTCTCGATGCGAGGGACACCCTGTGGAAGAAGCAAGTAGAGCCCGGTGAGCTCCTTATTCAAATCCCACTACAAGAAAATTTTCCCGAGCTAACTGTGCAGGTCGGCTCCGGCCTCGGCGCCCGCGAGAGGGATTGCCTCGTCAGCTTCCTGCGGGACAACGCTGACGTCTTCGCCTGGTCGCCCGCGGACGTGCCAGGAATTGACCCTGAGGTCATGGTCCACCGACTCCAGGTGAGACCGACCAGCAGGCCTGTAAAGCAGAAGAAAAGAGGCTCCGCCCCGGAACGACAACGAGCTGCGGCTGAGGAGGTGGACAAACTCCTCGGGGCCGGCTTCATCCGGGAGGTCTCCTACCCGGACTGGCTCGCCAACGTAGTCCTCGTAAAGAAGGCCAACGGGAAGTGGCGTATGTGCGTGGACTATACCGACCTGAACAAGGCCTGCCCGAAAGACAGCTTCCCCCTCCCGAGCATCGACCAGCTCGTCGACTCCACTTCAGGACACCAGCTGCTAACTTTTATGGACGCCTTTTCAGGGTACAATCAAATCCGAATGGCGCCAGAAGACGAGGAGAAGACGGCCTTCATCACCGACAAGGGCACCTACTGCTACAAGGTGATGCCCTTTGGCCTGAAAAATGCTGGGGCCACCTATCAGAGACTGGTCAGCCAAATTTTCAAAGACCAGATCGGCCGGAACATGGAAGTCTATGTGGACGACATGCTGGTAAAGAGCCGAGCGGCGGAGCACCACATAGCCGACCTCAACGAGACATTCGCCAAGCTCAGAAGATACCAAATGAAACTCAATCCGGCGAAGTGCGCGTTCGGGGTCACCTCGGGCAAGTTCCTGGGCTTCATAGTGACCCAGCGCGGAATTGAAGCCAACCCGGAGAAAATCCGGGCACTGCACAAGATGTCGCCTCCAAAGACAGTTAAGGAGGTGCAACGACTCGCGGGGCGGGTTGCCGCCCTGGGAAGGTTCGTCTCTCGGTCAGCCGAGCGATGCCTCCCCTTCTTCAAGAGCCTTAAGCGGCCGAAAGACTTCCGGTGGACAGAAGAATGCCAGCAGGCCTTTGAAGAGCTTCGGAGCCTTCTGGCCTCTCCCCCGCTGCTCACCAAGCCCCAGAAAAGCGAGGTCCTTTACTTATATCTGGCCGTCTCCCCAGCTGCAATAAGCTCAGTCCTCGTCCGGGAAGAGGACAAGCTCCAAAAGTCGGTCTATTACACCAGTCGGGTTCTCAGGGATGCTGAGACCCGATATTCTAAACTTGAGAAGACCATCTTCGCTCTCATCATCTCGGCTCGGAGACTCAGGCCTTACTTCCAAGCCCACACGATAGCCATATTGACCGACCAGCCTATGAAGCAAATACTGCAGAGGTCGGATCGTGCGGGGAGGATCGCCAAATGGGCGGTCGAGCTCGGAGAATTCGACCTCGAATATCGGCCCAGGCCGGCTATCAAAGCTCAGATACTCGCCGACTTCATCGTGGAGTGCACCCTTCCGAACAACCCCGAGAGGCCACCCGAATCCGTAGAGGAGGCCCCGAGGCAGCCATGGGTCCTGCACTCGGACGGGTCTTCGACCTCGGGGGGTAGCGGGGCCGGACTTATCCTCACCAGTCCAGACGGAGTGGTGGCCGAGCAAGCTTTGCGCCTCGAATTCCCGGCCTCGAACAATGAGGCCGAATATGAGGCTCTCATCGCCGGGCTCAAGCTGGCGAAAGAACTAAGAGTGGAAGACCTGACGGCCTTCAGTGACTCCCAGCTGGTGGTGAACCAGGTCCAAGGAGATTTTGGAGCTAAAGAGCCATCCATGCAAAAGTATCTCCAAAAGGTGCGGGAACTCATATCTGCCCTGAATTCTTTCAATATTCAATACATCCCCAGAGCGGAAAACCTCAGGGCAGACCAGCTATCCAAATTGGCAACCTCCCGCATGAGCGAGCTTCCCAAGGGAACAGCGCTCGAGTATCTTCGGATCCCCAGCACGGAGGAACCCGAGCCCACCATGTGCATCGACTCCGAGCCAAGCTGGATCGATGGGCTCGTCTGCTACCTTCAGGACCGAACCCTACCTCACGACGAGACGGAAGCTCGCCGAATCAAACGCCAGGCCCCCCGGTATGTCTTATACGAGAATAGACTCTACCGGCGATCATTTACTTCTCCCCTTCTCAGATGCCTCCGCCCCTCCGAGGCGGACTATGCCCTCCGAGAGGTCCATGAAGGGATCTGCGAAAATCACCTGGGGGGTCGGGCATTAGCCCATAAGGTCCTGCGACAAGGATATTATTGGCCCACACTCCAGAAGGATGCAACGGATTTCGTCCGGAAGTGCGATCGGTGCCAACGAAACGCCAATGTCCATCGCCGACCTTCAGCTCTGCTGACCTCCATCATCGCCCCCTGGCCGTTTGCCCAATGGGGGATCGACATCCTGGGGCCCTTTCCCCTGGCCACCGGACAGAGAAAGTTTCTGGTCGTCTCCATCGACTACTTCACCAAATGGGTCGAGGCCGAACCCGTCGCCCGGATCACCGAGTAAAAGATGCGAGACTTCGTGTGGAAGTCCATAATCTGCAGATTCGGACTACCCCGTATCCTTATATCTGACAATGGTCGACAATTTGACAATGTTCATTTCAGAGAATTTTGCTCTGAGCTCGGCATTGATCACCGTTTCACCTCAGTCGCTCACCCCCAGACAAACGGGGAAACTGAGGTAACTAACCGCACTATTTTGCAGGGGCTCAAGGCTAGGCTTGATCGGTCCAAAGGACAGTGGGTCGAGGACTTGTACAATGTCCTTTGGGCGTACCGGACCACGTTCCGACTGCCCACGGGAGAGACCCCCTTCAACCTAGCATACGGCACTGAGGCCGTCATCCCGTTGGAGATCGGCCTGCCTTCTCCAAGGGTGGAGCATTACGACCCCGACACCAATTCTTCCCAGCTCAGGAGTAACTTGGACCTCGTCGAAGAGACAAGAGAGGTTGCCCGGGTCCGCATGGCGAGATACCAACAGCGAACGGCCCAATACTACAACTCTAGAGTCAAGCCCAAGCTCTTCAAAGTGGGGGACCTCGTCCTCAGGAGAGCCGAGGCTTCTCAACCGACTGAGCAAGGAAAGCTCGCCCCAAATTGGGAAGGGCCGTATCAGATCGCCCGGGTACAACGACCAGGGGCGTATAAATTAAAGTCCCTAGAGGGGACCCTGATCCCGCGAAGCTGGAACTCCGAGAATCTACGAATGTACTACCAGTAAAACCCCTAGGGGTTCAAGACAATCAGGACAATGGACTCAGCTTCCTTTTCGCAAACAATTCTCTTATCTTGATGGCTGTAATTCTCTTCTAATATTGGGTCGTCTGTGATCCTCAGATTCTCTGACCAAAATCGGGATGCCTCGAGGCTCGACCGTAGAGTCCCAAACTCCCTCGACCTCGGGAAGAATCGCAGGACGACGAAACATCGACTTGGCGCAAAATTCCCTCGACTAAGGTCAGGATGCCCCGGTTCGTCGGGATGCCCCGAGACGTCGGGATGCCCCGGCTATAGGGATGTTCGAGACGTCAAGATATGAGTATGGTCCTCTCTGACCAGACGAGCTCGGCTCGTTCTCCATCAACTTCCACCTATGAGCACGGTCCTCTCTGACCAGACGAGCTCGGCTCGTTCTCCATCAACTTCCACCTATGAGCACGGTCCTCTCTGACCAGACGAGCTCGGCTCGTTCTCCTACCTCGACTAAGGTCGGGATGCCCCGAGGGTCGACCGTAGAGAACCAGACTCCCTCGACCTCGGGAAGGCGCCGTGAGGGGTGGAAAGGGTGGCTCCACCGAGGCGCCACAAAGTGGACCCCCGGGAGCGGTCGACGATCCCCGATCCCCGAAGCGAGCGATCCCTCGACTAAGGTCGGGATGCCCCGAGGGTCGACCGTAGAGAACCAGACTCCCTCGACCTCGGGAAGCGTCGCAGGTCGGTAGAGCGTGCCCAGACCCGCCGACCTGACGAACGATCCCTCGACTAAGGTCGGGATGCCCCGAGGGTCGACCGTAGAGTCCCAAACTCCCTCGACCTCGGGAGGCACCACAGGTCAGCAAAGCGTCCACGGACTCGCCGACCTGACGCAAGATCCCTCGACCAAGGTTGAGGCGCCCGAGGTCCTACCATGGGGTTTGAAACTCCCTCGACCTCGCAGAGAGCTACAATTCAATAAAGCCTCGCCAAATCCTCTCAACCTCGGTGGGCGCTGTTGGGTCCGTGAGAAACTCGAGCCCCCCTTTAAGTCAAAATGACTCCGGAGGTCGACGAGGAAAGGAGGCAACCTACTCCACCATGCGAAGCATAACTCCGAGAATGCAAGAGGTACGTCTAACTAGACGCCCTCCTTGTCAAATTTTATCTACATACTGCTGAGCGGAATCTCAACGTTGGAGTCTTATCACGCCCCAAAGCCGGGCTTCTCCAATAGGTCGGCTTAAGACCGACCCCCTAACTACGCTATGTATGCTCCGTTCGTCAAGTCTCCGCAATTTGTACAAAGGCTTCATAAATTAGGGCCCAACTCGGCTCTTCTACGTAAACTCCGACGTCCGGCTGAGAAAGTGGTCCCGGCCACGAGTGTACCAGCCAAACACGGGTACCGAGGCAATCTCTGGAAATCCTGGCCTTGCTCACCGAAATCTCGGCAGAATCCGAGAACGATAACTACGAAAACCTTCGGCAATAACTTGTTTATTAGCCCGCGCTCCCTACAAGGGGTTCGGAGTTGAGTTCGGAAATCCGGCTAAACTCCCCGAATAGCAGCACGCACAGACCTAGTCCGGTCTTACTTAAAGGGCCAAGGCCCGACCTCGAGCCCTTGAGATTTTCCTGAAGGCTAAACGCGATGACTTTCACGACACTCAGATCCGAGCTATAGGACTTAGAGAAATTTTCTAAAAAACCTAAGACTCGGAGCTCCTTTTGGTCGGAATGACTGGAACCCGAGAAGGCTAAGACATAGCCCGAAAAAAGAGGGCAACTTCGTTAAGCAGCCCGGAAATTAAAATACAAAGTTAGAGGTCTTCGAGGCAGTTAGCTAAGGCTCTAGCCTCATTCACAACAACAGAGGGAAAGATGAACACGGAATGACAAAAATATTTTTTCATTAACAAAGGGCCGGAAGGCCAATTACAAAATTGAAAGTCGGCCACTCAAGGGCCGACCCCGGATACAACGAAAAAGAAAAGAAAAATACGCTAAGTCCTAAGCGGCGGGAGCAACATCCGGGGGGTCGTCCGGCACATTGATGACCTCATGATCTTCATCCGGAACAGGCTCGGGGTCGGGGGCAGGAGCTTCGGGCACCGCCCCCAGGACGGCGTCCACCTCGGCCGCCGGAGCCGCCTCCATGACACCGTCCGCCTCGGCCACCCCCGTCGAAGGCTCGGCGGGGTCTTGTTCATATATTCCCGCCTCGGATGTCAGGATGGCAGGAAGGGCTTCCACGTCGGACCCCCAGCCCAGGTCCTCCCTCGGACGGACCGTCGAAAGGTCGTACTGAGGGCAGTACCGACGCATCTGCAGCCGGAAGTTCTCGAAGCCCCGGAGGAAACCGTTCACCGTCTCCTCCTCCAACATGTCGCGGAACTCTTGCGACTCTTTGAAGAGTTCCACAGCATGTTCGGCTCGGTCGAGTAACCTCCTCTCCCGGGCCTCAAGTTGCTCGATCCGGAGGCGGGAGACCCCGTCCTCATACTTGAGGGCCGCGACCTCGGCCTGGACCTCCCCCAAGCGCGCCTCCGTACCACGCATGGCCGACCTGGTCAGGGCGTGAGCCGCCCTCTCCTCCTCAAGCGCCCCCGCCATAGCAAGGCGCTCGGCCTCGGTGGCCGTCCTCCGAACCTCGGCATCGGCCAATGCCGCCTCCAGCTCGGCGACTTTCTTCTTGGCCGGCTCCAACTGTTGGCCGAGCCGCCAGGCCTCCTCTTGACAGCCTTGGGCGATAAACACCAAGGCGTCGAGCTCGTGGACATGCTGAAAAGAAAGGAACGAAGATATCGTGAGTTGAAAAGCATATGAACTCGCCAATGACTCAAGGCAATCAAGGAAAGAAACTTACTCGGGCAGTGTTGCAGTAGGTGCCGTTGACGACCTCCTCCAGCGGAATGTTCTGGAACTCGGCCCGGTCCGCTGGGAGCATCGCACGCCGCAACACGGAGCGTGCGACCTCGGCATTACGAAAAGCCGAACTCTCCTCGGGAATAGAGGAGTCCGGCTCGACTGACTCTTCTCGGAAAGCCCGGGAAGAGCTCGGCACGATCGAGCCCGAGGTCCCGGAGCCGCTCGCTTCGGGGCCTCGGGCAAGCCTGGGTTCTGGCTGCTGCGGCCGGGCCATGGACGACTCCCCCCGCTGGGCAAGGGGGGCAGGGCAAGGAAGGGCCGATGGGCCCGCGTCGCTGGCGACCTGCGCCCGCCTCGGCTCGGCTGCAGAGGCCCCCGCCTCGGGGCCACTCCTCCCGGCCGACGTAGAGGCGCCGTCCGTCCTCGCCCTCTTCCGAGGCTGGGGCGCGGCTCCCCCGGCCTCGGCTTCTCGCCTTCTCAGGCGAGAAAAAAGTGATGTGTTGCTGGTCGGCAGGCGGAGAATATCTGAAATCAAAATTTCGTTAAGTGTCAGACCAGTGACAGTAAAAGCAAAGAACGAAGAAAAAATAAAATAATGTAACCACCCTTACCCTCGGGGCGCGCCGAGCTCAGACCTACGCTCGCCAGGGCGTCCTCCCGCAGGAGCTCGGTCAGGTCGTTGCCCCTCCCGAGGGCTCGCACGGAGTCCAGGGTCCTCAGCTCCCTCCTCGAGGGCTCGGAGAGCTTATTGAGGGTCTTCAACCGAGGGTCCCCCCACCTCGAGTCGAACCCCCAAGGCGCCTCGGACGCCAGGAAGAAAAACTTCCCCTTCCACTCATGAATCGAGGAAGGGGCACCCTGGAAGAGTGACATACCGCCCCGAAAGGCGAAGTATAGCCACCCTGCGTCCGCCGGGTTCTTCTTTAACAGAAAACACCGGCGGAAGAGGCCTACCGAGATCGAGATCCCGTGCCCGAGGCACAGGGACAAGAACCCGATTATGGTCCTCCACGAGTTCGGAGCGAACTGCGCCGGGACAAGCTGGTACTCGGCCAGCAGCTGGCTCACGAACTCGTGGGCGGGAAAACGCAGGCCAGCCCAAAGTGTCTCACGGTAGACCGCGATCCGACCTGGGGGCGGCCGCGTCACCCTGTCCTCCGGCCCCGCAGTTTCAAGACGAAACCCGGGCTGGAAGAAGAACCGGGAGCGGATCAGCTCCAACTCCTCCCCCGACAGGCTCGATCCCACTTCCTCAGGACCCAAACCCATTCCCACAGAAGAACGAAATAAAAGTTAAAAACAGCGAATGGAAACTGGGGAGGAGAAGAAGAGAGGAACTCTAGCAATCACGGGGTAGGAACCTACTGGACATCGCCGGAAATCGCTCCGGGCACCGACGGCAAGGTTCGGTTGAGAAAGGAAGCAAGGGAGAAAGGCAACGAAAATAAGAAGCAGCCAAACAAGACCTTTAGGGCAACCTCGAGGGGTTTATATAGACCCCCCTGACGGCCCAGATCGATGGGGTCGGTTCCCATCCCCCGATCGGGTTGCGCCACGTGTCGACCTCGGAAGCCGAGGCACCGTATTCACTCCGGATTAATAAATCGGGTACGAAATCGAAGCGTTGTCCCATCGGATCTCGGGGCCTCATCATGGGTCCGCAAAATCAAATCGTCTTGAGGAACGAGCGGACGCTGCCCCGCTCCCCTCATTTAATAAGATCTGGGACACGTGGAGCCTCGATGTGGCCTCCACCTCTCCGGAATTATGATCCAGTAACACGAAATCGGAAGCGTCCGACCTTGGGTCACGCCGCGTGTCCGTTTTAAACCCCGTAACGGCACACTCATTAGTGAGCGAGAAGCCTCGATTACGGGATCGAGGCACCGCCTCGACGAGCTCGAGGACCCCCATCATTAATCCGCCGTAAAGCGATCCTGGCGATTCAAGAGACGCCACCTCCGCTTCAAGAAGCGTAATGATACGAGCTTCATCATAAGCTCACTAAATAAAGCAGCCTCGAGACGCCAAAGGGCGCAGGTTTCACCATGAAAGCTCCGAGAAGCGCAAGGGGGCGGACGAGACTCGCCCCCCAACCTTAGTGACAGACTTTACTTCCCACGTCCGAGCCCACAAGTCGCTCGAACTCGGAAGTCGGGGGGTAGTGTTGGGGGGAATAAGATTTTTTCCCAAATGACATAAATGCCCCTAAGAAGCCGTACAACTTCCGACCCCGGACGGCCGAAGTCGGCGTCCGACTTCGGAACGCCCGACCTCAAGACGACCGACCTCGAGACCTCCGACCTAAGAAAAACCCCGATGTTCGAGGTCTACTCTTGTCAGCCACCTACTACGGCCGTGCGCCTCTGAGGTCTGGCCGAGGACCATACCCTGACGCCCCTCTGGCATTTATTGCGCATGGTCGCTGTAACTCTCCGGCTTACTCCACAATAAATGCGGATCTCCAGCTTACTCCACAATAAATGCGGATCTCCGGCTCACTCCACAATAAATGCGCATGGCTCCTGTCATCTACGGACTCTCAGCTCTCCACGGCAAATCAGCCCAGCAGAGTCTAGTCAACTATGATAAGTCTCCGATCTCGGCCATACCTCCGACACCAATGCAATAATTCGCCTGATAGCGTGCTAGTTCGGGCTGTACGACGCCCTCACCGCCGACATCAGTGCAATGATCCGCCTGACCGTGCGCCGACCCGAACGACATGCCGAGCCGTACTACGGCTTCGCCTTGTTACATCGCAGGTAAACCGACCCCCGCCTATAAAAGGGAGCCTTGGCCTCTCAGGAGGGGGTTGAAAGATTGATGCACTCTACTGACACTGTTTATCTCCTTTCTACACTATTTGCCCCCTCCCTGACTTGAGCGTCGGAGGGCCGGCGCCGGAAAACCCGGCCACCGGCTCGTGTGCAGGCACCCAGACGGAGGACGCCGCCAGCTGACGGATCGTCGCCTCGCCGCGTGGACCAGCCGTCCCTTCTCTCCGACCGCCCCAGACGGAGGACGCCGCCCGCCGATGGACCGCCGCCCCGCCGTGAGAACTCGCCGCTCCCTCTCCTCGACCGAAGATTGCCCCCGGGTCCAATTTCCAGCAACAGTGCCCATTCACAGTCCGACGGTGGCCAGGGGAATCGACCATGGACTCAGCTTGCAATTGACTAAAGGCAGGAGTAGGCCTAGCACCAAAGGATCGAGTCAAGTAAAAGGTTCTTCCGGAAAAGTGATGCCGAGATGGTAACCCTTTTAGGTACAAGGCAGGAGAGGCAGTCATATTGACCATATTGGCTTTTTAGCCTGCATGGCATACATGTGACGGTTATAAACAAAGTTGAATGACCGAGCAAAAGACAACAGTCCATGTTCCTTTTTTCTCTTTTCGTAAGAGACAACCAGCTATGTTCAAATTCGTTTAAAAGTAAACAGTGCAGTGAATAACCTACTTTATTCGCGCATGGGCCATATGGTACTTTTAGTTTTAGGAGATAGGCATGATGTACATAAAGAATACCAGAGCTCTTCAATCTTTGGCTAGTTTATCATTTTGCCACGGCCCTTCAATAACATTAAACTCTTTGATAGGCCCCGCCCCCAGTCATTAATGAGTGGGAGGGACACCACCACTTTAGCCCAAACACCCCCGTATATGCCAGCTTGAACGCAGCAAAGCCTCCTCAACCTCACCTGCTCCTTTCATCATGACACCTAAAATATCAGATGAGGCTACTTCAGGACGAAGCTATCAGGCTACAAATCTCACCAGTAACTCAACATGATTGGTCTCTTTTGGATCAGAAAAACTCAATGGTGCTATATTGTACTCAATAATAACTATTCAATGACAACGTACATAAACCTCAATGAATGACAAAATGGAAAATATTTAAAGCTTGAGATACAGCTGTCTGACGAAAAAGGACGGCTAGGAAAGCCAGACATCTATGACCATCCCTATCTTTTTAGGATTCCAATGGTACAAGAATCAGTCCGTGACATTACACCAATTAATAGATTAATGTTTGCGTGGGTCTGGAGATGCTGCAAGCACGGGGACCTCAAGAACTTCCGGAGAACAATAGCTCATACATTTTTCCTCGCAGCAACCTGATCAAAATGCAAATATGAGCCACCCAAGATTATTTATGATGATATATAAGGAAGTCCAGCTGTGCCAACAATTTGCAGCATCTATGAAATCTGGTTAGATTTATTTTTTTCAAGTCCGGTGGTGCAAGTCTCGTGCCAAAAAAGGAAACTCTTTCAGCAGGCGGACAAAAAGATTGTGGCAGCTGTCACATTTTGGTGCTTGATGAAGCTTAGCATTTATCACCAAGAAGTGAAGGCAGGCAAGTTAATCTGCACTATCAAATAAATATTAAAGACGATATCCTTAGCTATTTCACCAACTCAATGCAAGTCCTGTGGCCCTGCTTTATATTTATTTTCGAACAGATGAAATCATCAACTGACAGCAGTGTCCAGGCTAGAAATATTTATATACTGGAGCATACGTGTTGGATGATGACTGTCAATACTCTAAAGCTACTAGGGATGGTATACTGCCAGGTAAGACATCAATCAGCAAAACATATAGCGCAGAGACATACCACCTACTGTGGGAAGAAAAAAGAAAAGGGTTCACTAGTTCAGCCAAAAAACATAAATGATAAATCTCATTCATCTCTCCCATGGGGATAAGTCGTCACCTTGAGAAGGGGAGACAGATCTCTGAAACTTCTTTTGTAAGGTCCCTATTGATGGGGAGTTAACACTGCAAGATCAACAAACAACAGAGTTAGAGAAGGTAAGCATCCAAAAATATGGAAAACATCATAGAGAAAGTATACCAAAGGCTTACACAAGGGAGTTGCAAAATTTAAATATCAGGAAAACACAAATAAATAGGGAAAAAATTATGGTTGCATTGCAGTATCAAAAACCAAAATGAAGAAAACATTGAAATGACGAGTGATAACCTTGAATCCATAGGTATGTACAGAATCTAATTTGGAAAATAATATTACCATACCAAAATTCAAATTCTTTTAATGTGATGGACATAATTGACAGCACCCTGGTAACAAGTCACCCAAGGAGGAAACAAATATTTTCAGGCAAGAGCATATGGACGGTTCTTCACACAAGATTATGAGCCACTGTTAGACAGGCTAAAATTCAGAAAAAGGGGAATAAGCTGCAATGCCATGTCATTGTAGGAGTGAAATCAAAATTCTACCATGTTATTTCAGGGCATCAACTCTTACATTAATAAGAGTTGTTGGATATGATAAGTTTACACCATAATACACTGTCCCCACAGCTACTGTTGATATTTACGGAGCAAACCAGTAGGCAGTGTACTAAATGCTATAACAGCCATCAATGTTCTTTCCTCAGAATGGAAGGATGAACTTGCTTTGTTTTCACAAACTGAAAAAGTAGGAAAGAGAGCAGAGACCTGCCACTCTAACAAGTGGCACTGATACGAGCGGTAATCCTAGACGCATACGGAAGTCTATGGAAAAAAGGGAAAAGAAAAACAATTAATCACCGGATACAAAATTTGAATTTTACACTTGCCCAACCAATTTGCTATTAGGCTGATGGGGTTCCTTCATTATTCGTACCCCACTCTTCCTCACCCTCATTCCCATTAACAAGGATTGCGCCATCTGTAGACTCATCAGCTTCAACTTCAACCGCTTCTTCTTGACCTTCCTCCATGGCACGGTCTTCAGTCACCTGCAAACAAATTTTGCTGTCACACAATCTAAAGCAGCAAGGTAGGATTCAGTGAGGAGAAGAGGCAGATTTTAAGAAACCAACAGAACAAACAAGGAAGGATCAAAAAGGAACTGATGAAATATAAGAAAAGAGAGAATACAACACACCCATACTATCTATAAGCACAACCTACCTCACGACCTGAATCTCCATTTTCAAGAGGTACATCCTCTTCATCAACTTGCATGCTTTTGAAAGCTTCCACAAGATTGATATTTGACCTTTCAGCATAGCTTAAATATTCCACAGCGGGAGGATAATTACCCCTGTTTTCATGAATGTTCACTAAAATTAAACACCAAATGTTTGCATTAATCTGCAGAAAATAAGATACAACAGACTGAGTTTCAAGCAACTTACTATAATTACAGCAGCTGTTTAAAACTAGTTTATGCTCAAATATATAAGTGCCCAAATTCTTAGAGTTAATATTGAAAAAAGTTATAATTTGTGGTTTAAATTTTGTTTCCAGACAAACTAAACATTTACAAGAAGAAATGAACTCATGAATCCTCATAATAATGTTTCTCAAATTTCTGTGTGATTTCAATCATGAAAGCAAGAATTCAATGAAGCCAAATTCTAAAAGGAAAAAACAAGGTGCCTTTCTGCCACCTAAATGTGATCAGTTCCCTTGCTGATTGCACAGACAGCCACCTTTTGGAACACTACTGGATGTTCTAGTTTAGATTGATGTTGCTGTATATGTGCTTGATATAAATAAAAAATGGCTCTTTATTTTTTTTTCCTCCAACATGCAAGAAACTTTGGCTTGCATGGCTAGTGTGAAGATTATAAAAGCTATCTATGGTTAGTTTTTAAATCAACAATGTACCAATCTTTATAAAGATAGCTAGAGTTATTTGATCTGGTCCATATAGAATAAGAATTAGCATCAAGACCAAAAAGGTAGTTGAGGCTTACATCGTCCCCAATGAAAAGAGTTCTGATATATTTCATGTCTATTTAGAACTTTCGATGCCTCAAGTTGTACCAATAATATTATTTTCAGGGAGTTCTGAATATGGTCACTCATTAATTGTCATTAAAATATCATTGGAGTTAGAAATGCCATAGACTTGAATTTGTAGTAGTTGCATACCGGACGATGATTCTCAATCTCTTATTCAATTCGGTATTTTTGTAAAAAGTCAGGATAGAGGGCATCGGTCAAATGTCTGAAAAAAATTCCAGCTGTTAACGTTCTAAAGATATGCTGTATGCTATATACTTTTGCATGTTCACAGGTTACAATTTTCAACACAATTTGGCAATTGGTCCATGATATCTTCTGCTGTTTAAGATAAGTTACCTCGTCCATTCTTTCGATCGATAAAGTTCACAGATCACTGTGTTCTTTTTTCTTTCCCAATTCTCAATAATCTTTTTGTTTTCATTCAAATAAGATGCCTGAAGAATGTAAAGCGAATAATGCAAATTCTTTCATGAATTGAACACAAATAAAAGTAAACAAACACAAACGAAAAAAAACACTGACAGTCCTCAGAAAGAAGACATTTTTTTGAAAGTCTGAATCCCTGATTCTTGTTGCCAACAAAAGATAAAAAATTTCATTAAGGTATTCAACAACAAGACTTGGACAACAACCTTCTATTGTTCAAATTTTCAGAACTGAGGAAGCAGTAAATAAAGAAGGCATGCAACTGATGCATAACAAATCATGGCATCTACGACAATTCATGCCATAGATGTCATGATTTCCATCTGATGCATAACAAAACTAAGAGCACAAGCATAATGAGGTAGAGTACTATGGAAAAACACTAGAAAAAAGAATATGTAACAATTACCTCACAAACAAATCATAAGTATTCCAGCCAGCTCTTAATATAAGTTATGTCATTGAAGGTGCCATGAAAGAATTAGCTTTAAATAAAAGAAAACCTCCTAAATATCAAGCCGTCGCTGGAAACTCTAATGCCATCAAATTCATTTTAAGTCAATCGATCAAATAGGGAGAAAAATTAAGACAAGCAAGAAGTATATCAAAGGAAGAAGTTCCATGACTAAATAAAGACTTCACGCTCCTTATTTATCTAATCTCCTATTAGAATTGAGTTTCAAATTTACTGTCTAATGTAAACTATAACAGTTTTAGAAATTGAGTGCTTAGCTGGCCGCTGGGACGTCTAAGTACATGAACAGAAGATCAGAAAAGAACCACGAAAGGAGAGCTGTAACAGCTTAAAGTCCTCAATAGTCCCTACCGAGATTAAGGTTTATATTTAATTACAATCAACCTAAAATCTTCCCCATAATTTCAATCATATCCCACTTATATCATATTTTCCGGGCTGGTCCTAGTCTTTCAGCCCCTGCCATTTCTTGTTTTTCCATTTTTGTTCAATCATTTTCTAAAGTCATGCAGCTAGCTAACTCACTAGGGTCAAGGATAGAAAAATCAATGCTTCATACCTAGCATGATGGGATTTACTCAAAAGAATTTGCCTGGTTTCCGATCAAACAATATGAATTTCTAACAATGCAGGAACATCTTAGTTACAAGATCACAAGACACTTTGAATGTGAGCAGAAAATTGAGGCACAAAAGGTTCCGCACCATAGCTGTATGCACAAAAATATAACCATATAAAAAAAAAATGAAATCGCATAACAAGTACCTTTCATGGGCAAGATTTGATTCGACAGCAAGAGCAACTTGCCAGTCCTCGAATAAATTAGGGTATTCTTCAGGATCAGCCAATGATTCTGCAGCTTTTGGGTTGATCTTCATTCAAAGCAAATTAGAAGCAAAAAAGGGAAGATCTTTTAGATGGCTTCAAAAAACAAAGGAAGAAAATTGAACAAAACAGACATAAACTACCACTAATAGCATAAATCAACTGAAAATAAAAAATGACAGTAGTTCTTAATCTTGCTCACTTTAACATATTTTTAGCAAATCTATGATACTATTTTGAGCAAAAGCTTAAAGGAACAAACAAAAAATATACCTTATTGAGATCATTTTTCCATACTCCTACAATCTCAGAGACTTTGCTTGGAAGATAGGAACGTGCCATCAGCGCAGCTTCTGGTATTCGATTACTGTAAAGAATGAAAAATGATTAACAAAAACAGTTGCCACAGCATCATCTCACCCTACAAAAAATGATACTTCAAAAAAGAAAGGGTACGGCGTATTAAGCACAAGTACCTCTCCACCAACAATTGAAGGCAATCCTCCAATTTACCTAGCATAAATAGACAAAGGAAAGCAACATTATTCTTCCCTTGCTCTTTAGCAAGAGATGCAAGTTTTGTTATCCCTTCAGCATCTCCAAGAGATGAGTAAAGAAGCAATAAGCCACTGAAATCCATAGCATGTGATAGACACTCCTCAGCCATTTCTAACTGCATAAAAATGCAAAGATATCACTCCATTTATATTTTTTTCTAGCAGGCTGTCCAGGACAACAGACATGATTTCAGAAAGTTACATTCTCCCAACCACCAAATGCTGTTACATATTAACAGAAATATCAAAACAAAACCAGCAAGTTCAAATTCATCACAAGTAAACCAGAATATGTATATATTAGCATTTGATGACCACTGCTGCTTAAAAAATTGCAATATCCAATTTGTGATGCTATCATTTATCTTCTTTAGTTTTTATGTTTCAAATCATATTCCTTTCCCTTATCACCTTTTCTAATTGTTTATTCAAAGTCTTCAGCATTTTCAGAACTTCTTCTTGAAGCCTCTCTTGTGGATTCCCATACTTGCTATATTGATATTTAATGCTTAAATCATGTCTTCATTCAAAACACTGACAAGTCATTTAGTGTATACTAGATGGCATTTTTAAATAGCAAATAACCAATTATTTTTCACTTAAAGGTTCTCATTATACCTTCCCAGTAGACAAAGCTAGTTCTCCCAACTGCTTCCACTTAGACTCGCTTTGTACTTCAATAGCAATTGCCTGCAAAACAAATTTCTGTCTTCAGATGGGAAACAAATGGCTACAAGGAAAAATTTATCAAAAGGTAGAATTAAGATGAGCAAAATTTGTATGACCATCATCTGCTTCAGTGACTACTAATGGTCTAATGCATACCTTTGCAACCTCTAATCTTCCAAGCTGTACAGCTAGATCAAATCTGTAATTAGGATCTGTAGCTACTTCAAGAGCATCATCTAGCATATCCCGAGACTCCAAGAAACGAGCCACACTGGCAAATCATGAGATAAAATCCAAGGGAAGCTCAGTGAGCAGTTGTAGTATTAAAGGAAATGAAGAAGAATTCAACAATCAAGATTAGAAAAGCAACGAGACAAAAACTATCTAAATGAGACCAATGACAGGACAGTATGAACCATATAGCAAAGACAACCCACACATGTCTACTCTTCCGTACTTTCTTATGGAAAACAAAGAAGAAGAAACTCCAGAATATCATGTCTTTTGTATGATGAAAAGGCTGACATGAGAGTTCAAACTTCAAAGCCTTTTGTTGATCCACAAATAAACAATCTCAGAGAAGGTACCCAAACATCAGAATAAAATTCAACCATGAAAAAAGCCAATTTGATATTCTGAATTGAGTTAATTTAACAACACAGACTTCTTATTGGTCGATTTGCGTTCTGTCAGAATTCAAGCTCTCAAGAGATTAACAAGTGCAATACTGACACATTGAATAGAGACAAGGATGTACCTGTTATGGTGTTCCTTTGGTATCGATGGCAAGATTTCCTTTGCACGATCCAGATCCCCACGCATCACTAGAGTTTTGTACTCAATCAAACTAAGAAGTAAGGTGTAGCCCATAACACTGCAACAGAAGAAATTATTAGCCACAACAAACCAAGGCTGCGGATGACAGAAGATCATAAGCGAATATCTCAAGTGAACTCACTTGAATTCCTTGTCAATAAGATACACCCGGCTTTGATTAGCAAGGTACCCCAACAAGTACATAGGCCGATCCAGGTGAAACATGGTGGTGACCTACATTCAACAAAACAGATAATCACAGAACTCCTGGAATGAACAAGTCTGCATATGAATAAGCATCAAAAACTGAATTTGAAGTGAAAGTTCAAATATTTACCTCCCCTCCAACACAATAATTTAGTCGCCAAGAAGAATTATTGTAAATAAAACAGTCTCCAACCCATATCCCTGTTCGGACCCGCTCATTCACTTCATGAAGAAGCTCAAATGCATCCTCAACACCTTGCTCATCCACTGACTTTCCAGATTCTAGATAGGAAGAAACAGTCTCTCTCTGTAGAAAGAGATCAAGCTTTTCAAAACTAGCATTGATGACATAAACGCACACAATAAAACATGCAAATGCCTTTTCTTGATTAAAAACAATACATGCAAATGTCATATCTATATGAACATGTTCCTGAGAAAAATTACAAAGCAGAGGAAACTAAAGGAAATCATGCAACAATAACACATAAAAAAAGGCAACAATAGAACATAAAGAAAAGGATAACTGAGTCGGCTAACTTACATTGTACTTTAGGATGTAGAATGATGTATCACTAGCAATCGCCACTAGGTCACCACTATCCGCCCAATAAATATTCTGCAAAACATATCCATGATAAATGATAACGAATAAAAATACGATGGAAAACTAGCTGAAGCATGACAACATATACAGAACAAGTTTGGAACAAAGAAAGAACTCACTTTAACATTCACATCAATCCGACGAATTAATTTGCATTCTGCCCAATCATAAAAGCAAACGAAGTCATTTGAGCACATTGCCAGTAATGATCCCCCAAAGATACGCTCTGCTGAAAAAGTCGGTCGGATACTTTTTTTCTCCTGAAAGATGTCATAGCCTTCAAGCTCAGTTCAAGTTCCAAGGGGTCAAAAGACAAAATTTTCTGGTTGCTGTAATCCATTACTGGAGACTATCATAATGACGACAAAACACAAGTATCTGATAACAAAATGACAAGACATCTACAAAACACAATTTTTTGTTCATGACTGTTGGCATGCATTTGACGTCGACGGCAGATAGATTATGAAGCATCAGCTTGTGAATTGCTATTTGTTTAGCTCCAAAAAATTCAGAAGCCACATATTTGGAAAGGATGAATAGCCAGCACAAAGTGCTCATTATGATCAATGAAGTATCCAGGAACATCCCTTACAGTAGTAAAACAACGATTACAATTATAATTAAAACATAACAGAAGCAGACAACCATTTACAGCAGATCATCTATGAACAATCAGGATATACAGAAACCCCAGCAAGAAATGGTTCTTCGGTTCTTCCTAACAATGGACTACCCATTCGTCAACAAATTGTAATACCAACCACAGGAAGTAACAGTTCCGTTCAACATGGGCTACCCATACATCAACAAATTGTAATACCGAAAAAATAATTTTGAGCTGCAAAAGAGAGAGCAGAAGCTTAATGGGTCAGTGGGATGTAAAATCTAGCCACTTTTTTCCCATGCGTACAAAATCAATCTGATAATCAATCTAGCATGGCCTATAGACTTACTACATAGAAAAAATCATCGAAATAAATTATTTAAATATTGTTGCAAAACTAAAAAAAGAATATAAGGGCTGGTGCTAGAAAGTGGGAGGAAGCCAATTGAACAGAGATAAATAGAGGTAGAAGCAGACCTGGAATGTTTTACTAAAAATCTTTATCCTTGATGTAGTTTCCCTGATTGCATATTCTCCATCAGATGACCAGACAAATTCCAAAGCAGATCCGAAGGATCTATTTCTCCATGCCAATGCAGTATATATTATGTATTCCCCATCTCCACAAACAACAACAAATCTCCCATTTGGATTATGTTTTAAGCTCTGAACAAACAAAAAGAGAAACAACTTTGATCAATGCTTGCTTACTGGAAAGCAGGGGCAATTCAAGTAGCAGCAACTACAAAACCAAAGAATATTGCATCAACCAGCATTAAGCAAATCAGAAACCATATTTTCTGGTAGAAGAAATGATTACTTAATTTCCCAAAACAGAGCATTTATACATAAGTAAAAATCGATATGCCTCATTACAGCATCAAAGTTCATCCATTCTTTGCAAGTTGCACATCCTCAACATTTTTATTCAGTATATCTGATCTTCAAGCTCCAAAAACTTATAGAGCATCACTTTCCTCTTCTTGGTGACCTCCATACTCTAATTGACTGATAGTTTTAGGGAAGTGATAGCTAAAATATATTGAAGTTTCAATCCATAAAATAATCAGGCAAGACAAAAAAACAGATGAAGCCCAAGATATCAGGAGATAACAACAGCAATTACTCCAAAACCAATCATACATCTCTAAAGTAAAGCCTGAAGACTATTCTCCAAGATATGTCTCACTGCAAGGTAATACAAGGTCAGCAAATCAAACACCATAGATTTTTTTTCAGCATTTAACAAATACTATTTTATTTGCTCTGGTTTCTATAGACAAGTAGTAGACTATTGTGTTCTATAGGTCATCTGGTGCATTAGTTGGAACACATGCACATGCATGTGCACAGATGCACCAACAAGCACATGCATGCACACATGCGACCAGGAAGGCTTCATAGGTTGAGCACAGCATAGAGTCAACCATGAAACATAGCAGATGTATACGCAACTGATCGCATTCAAAAAACTTACTTGTGGGTAGAGATCACAGCTTCCCAATTCCTTCACAGCTAAAGGCAGTCTTTCTCCATCTGTGACCTGACAGGTAGAAAAAGTTCCCTAACCTTCAAATTAACTTTCATAGAATTTTTCTTGACTTTCTTGAAAGCAGATCACGGCTAACCTACCTCAAAATCTGCTCCAACAGTCTTGATATTCACTGTCTGTATTTCATTATGCTTTGCCCATATAATTTTCCCACTGCTATCCATGCTGGCAACTGGTTCTTCACGACCAAGTTTTATCATAATGGTTCCTTCATCATATCCAATTACAACCCTAAAAAACAAAACCATTGCCACATTTAAGCAAGAAGAAAGAACCAAGAATCATACTCACTGCTCATTACTATCACATTTCAGATAAATTCAGGACCAGCAACACAATATCTATACTCATAAGTCATGAAAAGAAAATTAAAAAGTAAAATAAAGGACAGCTCCTTTTTTTTACCTCCTTGATCCTTTCATGTATCCAACAGCCCAAACTCGTTCAAGGCCATAATTTAATGTGTTCTCCAGTCTGTAAAAGTATAAAAAAATTAAGTATATCTCCAACTGAAGATCCACCACAATATTAATGTCCTCCTATCAAACATTAACACCTAATATAATATGAACCGAAAATAATATTGATGACTTCTAGGAGGAAACGAATAAAGTAATAACCATCAGTTGGTATGGGTCAAGCTCAGGATTATGGCTCAAGCACAGGTACTAGATGTATGTTTTGCACGTATATAATGTAGTGAAGAAGGCAGAGCCCATGTCAGAAACACATTATCCCAAAAAGGCTGTACCCCATTTTCCTGATATCCTGGCTATACAAACAGCTTGGTTCCTGTTGATTCCCATAACTTCTAGAGACAACAGATTGATCTGCTCGTATAGTGAATTGCTGATTTATAATTACACAATAGGTACGTTAACAGTGATTATAACGTCAACTAACAGACCCTGCACAAAATTGCAAAATTACCAGCCAGATAATGCTCGCCCTCCCTAAGCAATCAGCTAGCTAAAGCCAACTGGGAATTGGAAACATGAGTTCTGTCCGCAATTATTGATATCTCAGCAATTGTTTCTGAAGATTCCAGGACTGAAGATGGATCAGAAATCTTTACCAGGTAAGACCTGCTGTCCATAAAGCACTCAGCATTCACTCTTCCCCAGTAACCATTGCAACAAAGCAGCGTAGAAGAGTTAACAAAGTGAGAAATTTGCTTTCCTTCAGATATGACAGGATAAATAATGATATCCAGAATGTATATCATCATTTCCAGATATATTGTGGCTCAAGGAAAGTATGGACACTATTCTTCCAAAGCCACAAAAAAAGTTTGATGATGAAACGACCATTTTGTAAACAATTCAGTTCGAAGCAAGGTTAGCCGCACCGTGCTAAATCAGCCGGTTCAGGGAGTACCAAACCAGACCGGCCAATTACCAGCACAGTTCAAAGCTTCAATTCAGTATATAAAGCTCGCCTAGTCGCCCTTGCTTCACTTCACCCTTCCCTTATTTCGAAATCCTAATTCCTGAAGCCCTCCATCCCCGGCTAGTTCGATGACGACGACTATTCAAGCCCTCTCTTTCAGCCTCTCCCCCCTCCCTCTGCCTCTCTCTCCCTCCTCTCCCTCTCCCTCCCTCTCTCCCTCCCCCTCAGTGATGATGACGACGCCTATTTGGGCCCTCTCTCTCTCCCCCTCCTCCCTCTCTCTCTCTCTCTCTCTTCCTCTCTCATCCCTGTCGCCCTCCCTCTCCAGCTCTCCATGTTTTGGTATGCCTTGAGATAGCACGGTAGGGACCTACATTATACCGGTTCAGCGAACCATAGTTTGAAGTAATATCCATATAACAAATTGACAATGAAGAGCAATCTTAACAGCAAAAAACACAAAAAATGCTCAAGTTTTCCAACTAAGGGAAATTCAAATATTCCAATAAAACTTTGAAAGTAAAAAATTTTCAGTTTAAATACAGCTTTGGAAATTTAAGAGGACTATTTAGGATAGTAGCCCTCTAGACAGGCCGACATCACATGATACAAAGGGAGAACTAACTTTTCACAACAAAAAAGAAGGATCATCCACATACATAAATTTGATGGACCCATTTTCCCAAGCATTGAATATTGACATAGGATAAAAAAATGACATTTTCACCCAGCCAACTTCTTGCCATGTTAAGAGTGCCGATTGAAATAGTTAGTAAAGTAAAGTCACCAGGAGTTAGATACCAGTGACCTGGGAACAAATCGGGTCCTCAACCTGATTTTGAATAAGCTTCTTTCATCCCAGTTCAAGAAAAAAAAGGACCTTCCTGACCATGTTATTAGCAAGAAATCTAGAGTAAGACGGAACCCATCTAATCAACTTCTTCATATACCAAAAAATTAAGTTTCTAGAGGAAATCTTGATCCACATCAATAGCTTCATTAGAGGTTAGGAAAACTTATATAAGATTTCTTTGACAACTATTCAAACATCCAGCAAGTCAACTACGATATATCAAGTCTTTACAATTTCACTTTTGCTGCTGCAATTTAGAGACATAAAGCAATCCATAATCCCTTGGGACAACCTAATCTTCAAAAGCCCAAGAACTAACCCCCCCCCCCCCTCCAAAAAAAAAAAAAAACCACCATTCTTCCTCACCTTTTGAGTATAAAGTTGCAGCCATGAAAGTCGCCTGAGTATTAACTTCACAAGACCAATTCCAATTAGGAGTTTGTCTTAGACAGACCTTTGCATGCCTAGGTCATCTACACAGACTCGGAGCGCAAAACCTCAATCTGATACAACAAAAAGCAAGCTGTCTTCCAAGACATCTCTAATTTGTGATATTTTCCTCCATGATTCTTCTCCAGATATCATTATTTCACTGCATGGTCTCTTTGATTACTGCAGGTGACAATTCTGCTTTCACGTACATATTTTTACTTAGAGTAAGCATTTCCTCAAAATGCCTCCAAGCTATTTCCTCCAATTTCATATTGGTGCATACAAAGTCATTATTTTCTAGAAGCGAAACAAAATCCAAAATAATTAAAAACCGGTTTTGGAAAACAAGCACATGGAGAAACAAAACTGAACAAAATAGTATAAAGAAAAACAACCACAGATATATATTCCTCGACCATTCATGAACTTATAAACAAACAAAGGCAAGACAGATTCCTAAGAGAGATTCCAAAACAAAGTGAAATGGAAGAAATGTGTCATGCTGGAAATGAAAAACTCAAAATCGCCTTACAGACCTCCAAGAGGGCATGTGTATTCCATAGATACAGGAACATTTAAAACAAATTGCCCAAGTCATAACTGTTATCTATTGCAAAAAGAAGATGCTACACTTAACTGTCACTGCTACAGAAAGGATCTCTGCGATACAAAAATATCCACAACAAGCAGTAGACATTTTACAACATGCAGTGGATGCGCGATCTACAACAAAACCTATATCTTAGAGTTATCTCCTGCCCCCTATCTAGCACCTTATCTTTCAGTAGTATCCTAGCCCTCATTATAATCCTATTTATAATAATCTTCATCTATCTCTACACTCAGTGTCCTAACCATATCACTATCAGCAACCCTGCTAGTTTTTACTGTATTTTCAATTGGTTTCCCATATAAAATGCTTATGTCAGTCTCAATCCTGAAGGAAAGGTTGTGGGCAGCCATCAATTTATACAAATAAAAGGCCAAACTATCAAATGAAACTTTTATTTATTTTTAAGGATAGAATATTATATGAATTGTAATTCAGAATAGATAAGTGTAAACAAGATGGTGAGCATTTCACTGTTCTAGAAGTTAGCATTCCGCCCTATCGAGTGGTTCATGTACAAAGAAGATTTCAATATTGCTGCTCGAACGAAAGGGATCCGGAACAAACAAAGAACAACAGTTGCAAGAAGAATCTGAAACGTAATCAGATTACAAGGGAAGCCCTGCAGTTGCACTTGGTTCATTAAGAAAAAGAAAGAACAATAAGAAGAATTGATGTGCAAAAATTAATGGAATGAACAAACATGCTATCTTTTAGATTTAAGACAGAAATTGTCTAGCCTGTTGATTGCACAGCAGATGGTGCCAGCTAGTAAGTGTTATCACTAAGCCTACATCATCTACACAAATGAATTCTCTAAAATGCTATAAAAACAAGTTGAAATGGACTTCAGAATTCACGTGGATGAGTAAAAAGAACGTTACTGCCACAAATGCACATATGATTTAGATCAAGAAAGCACAAACCTGTATGTAGTTGCATGCCATATACGAAGAGTTCCATCCTCTGAACCTGTAATTATTATAGGAAGCTCAGGATGAAAACAGACGGCTGAAACATTGTGGGTATGGCCTTCAAGTGTTTGAACACAACTTTTGGTTTGATAATCCCAGACCTGAAATTCATTAAATTTATTAACAGAAAGCTGCAGAAGAAAACAAATACAATAACTATGCAACAAAAAATCAGGAGGCGGACCTTTGCAGTGTGATCATCAGAACCAGTAATCAAGTACGGCCTATCACCACCAGTAAAGTAATCAACGCAATTCACTCCCTTCAAATGAGCATCTAAAGTAAAATTTGGGTCTGGAGAACCAAGATTCCAGATCTGGAAAGTCAATTTTTAAGATAGACCAAACGATCAAAAAGGAGAAGTGGATTGCCATAAACCAACAGTATTATACTAGTATTCATGCCACCAATCAAAAGATAATTCAGCAACACCTTTACTGTGCGATCAAGGGAGGCACTTGCAAATGTATTGGTGTCTTTCGGATTAAAAGTGACTTGCATCACATAGTGGGAATGTCCCTCAAAAATTTGAGTACACATCCAACCCTTCTCCCAGTCCCAAAGCTTTATCAACATGTCATCTGATGATGATAACACATATGGAAGGGTTGGATGGACAGCCAGACCCCTGATATAATCTGTATGTGCCTCAAACACTTTAACCTTGTCCATCGTGTTATAATTGTACACCCGGATGAACATATCATCTGCTCCAGCCACAACCCACTGTTTGCGTGCTATGAATTTTGCTGATCGCACTGAAAATTTATCAAGCATATTAGAATCTATTGCCAACTCCAGCAAAAGTATGGAGGGTGAAGTACAGAGTAGCATACCAGGCAATTCTGTCACCTCAAAAGATTTTACCATAGTCTGAAAATGAATCAACAAACATAATAAACTTGATCAGGAAGATCCAGCAAAGAAAGTGAGGTGTTCAACCGACAATTGCATAAACTTCTACATCTCAAACTTACACACTCAAGAAAAAGGATCTAAACCAGAACATCATGTCAATATGTAATTATGCATATCTGTCTGCAAGCATGCATGCACATACGTACGTACCAATAAATGAAAACAGAGCATGTGAAATCTAACTATAGGCCCTAGCAACAAACTAAGGAATTCGTCCATATTACATAGCTATGTCAAGGATTGCATCATATACATCAAAAGGCACAAAAGTATGTAAAAGTATTGAGCTCCTACTTATGGATTTCACATCTAGTTTCCATAATGCCTGGGTAGCATGTTTTGTTTGCTTTTATAGATCCTTCTTCTTAATGATGTGCATGGCTATCGTCCCACCATGGATGTTTAACTTATCGGTTTAAGGAGTGAGGGAGCAGAATCCATACTGCTAGAGCACACTTGAACACGTTATTGACCATCATTTGGAAGCCCATCTTGATGACACAGATTTTCACAACCCAATTACTGCAACATCAGGCGTTGCATGGTTTTATCCCCTCACCTTCATTCAACATTAAATGGCATTAGGAAGATCACCAAATCTACTCGAAGATGGTTACATCAAAGAAGCCATTTGTTTATTCTCATGCCTCCAACTTCTAGGGTTAAGCCATTATGCACTTCATGCCACGAAGCCTTTTTAGGGTTATCAAAAAATTTATATGTTCGTGATGTGCATCTGTCGTGAGTTTTGAGCTTAAGGTATATTTTGTTGCTAGCATCTAATGATGCCAAGAAATCAGAAAGCATGGAGTTGAAAAAGTACACTGAATGCGGTTATCTAAATGTCTGTAATTGCACACAATGACTAAAACTCAATCTCAAGTTTTTTTTCTAGACATAAATCAAACTGCAGCATTTGAAATGCTTTTTTTTGTAAGTTGGAGTTACATAAGACAACAATACTTAACCATTGCGAACCATTCAGTTCGGGCTGCACCGAATTGAATCGATCAGGTACCAAAACGATTTGAATAGTCATGACGGTTTGGTGTCTTAAAACCCTCCCGAGCCTCAACCCCCCCATGATGCCACCCAACCCTCCATTCTCTCTCTCCCCCGTCCTGCCATGATCAGAGCTTCAAAGCTCTGCCACGTGTGTCGTCGCTTGCTCGTCTCACTTGCCGCTCATCTCCCCCCTCCCCCCATCTTTGATGTTGATTGACGCCGACCGACATCGATCAATGCCTAAGTAAGCCCTTCCCCCACTCTCCCCCCCCCCTCCCTCCCTCCTTCATCTCCCCCTCCCTCTCCTATTTTCGTACGCCTTGGCATGGTACCATACCACACTGGTCGCCGGCAATTACGAGCCCAAGTACCAGTACGGCAGCTCTTGCTTATAGCAATTTAAATAACTAGAGTTGCAAACATCACATGCAAGCAAATTTATCCTTATGCATGGAGAATTACTTTGCTTTGTCTTAATCTATTATTGCCAAATTGCTTGCATTCTCCACATTATGCTCCTCTAACCAATGGTTCTCAATTTTTGATAATGCTTGAGCATCTTTCTGATTTGGTATTCGATGGCATCTTCATTGCAATAAAGTTTGACAAAAATAACCAAATCTAAGCAGCATACTTGCCCCATGAGCCCTTTTTCCAATGTTGTTGCATTAAAATAGACTTTCCACAAGTACCTATTGTAGGCATGAACCAGATGTTACTCAAATTGCTAAGAAGCTACAAAACATCCACCGGTTCTCTAGTGCCTCTCTACTGGTCCCAAACTTCCACTAATGTGCTCCATCTATCATGCCGATTACCTTTAGTACTTGCTTCCTGGCGGGCCAAGAAATACTTCAAGCTTCAAGGAAGAACTGATAACAAAAATCTCATGTTTTATAAAAGGAAATTGCAAATAACAATATCATCCATCTGACCAAAAAAAAGAGTATCCCTCACTTTTTTTCCCCCTAGCAATGTGGAGGGTTGAGGGGGATCAAAGAAGCACCAAACTAAGATAAAGAATAGAAAAAACAGACTTACTTTATGGTTGTAATTTACGATGTTTGTGCATATATATTGAAAGATTGGTTCAGGAAATGGAGCAAATGTAGTCTCACTAGCAATATGATCCTTATGATAGACGCTTTATGAAAGTGAAATCATCTAGAAGCAAGCTTGCGTGTGTGCACAGGTTTCCAAAGTGCGGAGCCCTGGGAAGGAGATATTTGTTGCCGACATCTTGTCCACCATTTCACTCCATTCTACCTAGCTACTAAGCACCCCATCATCATTCTCCAACAGCTCTAGAATCATCCACCAAAAAGCCTAGTCCCCTCACAATCCTTAACTAGATTCCAAAAGCACATAATGTCTATATGGGTTTATTCCATGAGTCACAAATCTATCATCACCCAAAGAACCGTAAATTTAGTGTGCACAAAAATCTTGGGAAAAAGGAACATGGATCCGAGAGAGAGAGAGAGAGAGAGCAGGGAGTGCTAGCACCAGCAAGCTTGACATCTAAAATAAGTTATGGTTCTTATGTCCTCTTACACTTGTTCCAACCAACATTGCTTGACCATGCCAAAGCATGCGATCGGGCTTCTCTAACTTTCTTATTCTCACAAATACCGGTACTATCTTCACCATAAATGTCAGACAGGCCCTTCAAACTCTAAAAAGACTGAAACATTTTCAGGATCTTGAACAAAACATATGCATATACAACATGCCTATTGAGACCACTCAACTGATCTTACTGACAGATGACTTCAAAGCATCAGTAGAAATTGCTCGTGAAATACGATCAGAATCCTACATTTCCCTAAAGCATCAATCATCCTTCTATATTAGTTATAGACAGCCAAACCTGCGATATCCAACTTATCCAGTCTTAGCATCATGCAAGACATTAGCAAATCTTGTACTCCTGCTAAAGAAGCGAGTTGAAATCTTATGCACCACTCCCTCTCATGAAGTGATTTGAATCCATTTTTCTTGATTATTCAAACATGAAATGAAACAATAGACATCAAAGTTAACTATCATCAACAGCCATCTTTTTTCTGTGATACAAATGATAACAACATGTACCTAATCAGTATGACATTTAATCTAACTAATACAATTTAGTTAGACAGTTGGCATGGATTCCAGCATAACGACGACAAGGATTAATTATCCAAAGGTAGAAAAATGTAAGGCTTAATCAGTGATCGATGTCATAGACTATCTACACTTTTCATGTAACACATTTGTTCCAATAACTTGTTTTTAGCATTGAATGCATGTAGTAAAAGATGTTCCTTCTAAAATAAATCATAGTTCAGAAAAATCACGGTTTTAGAGAACTTATTGAGAATCAGTTACTTGCCTGTGATTGATAGTTCCAGATGCAGACGCTTCCAGAATAAAGACTCGTCAAAATCCTGCAGCAAAAAGACCAATGCACGATTATATATTCGTATACACCGAATTCCAGCAGAATCTCTGTCCTTGAATATTAGAAAAGACAAATGCAGGTAGCTTTAAAACATTTTTTTTTAAAAAAAAATCAAATCAAGAATCAGATTACCATGGCTCTGTTGGATGTAGATCTACGGATTTTACTCTTTCTGACCTTTGTGCAAGTTTCCTCTGATCCAAAGATCATAGAAAGCAAATTTGACATAAAAAGAATTCAAGAATTAGAGATTTGAACGCAGAAACCAGAGAAAACATAAGATCACCAAGCAGTATTCATCGAAAATTTCATTGGCGTCGGAGAGGAGTACCTTGATTTCGAGTCTGAGAGGCTGCAAGCATTGCCACGGGAACAAAAATAAGAAAAAAGAAAGAAAAGTCGATCAGCTGCCCGGAAAAAACTCAGATCTCGCGAAAATTCAAGATCCTAACGAACAAAAACTCTTCAATTGAATCAGACATCGATAATGCAGCAAATCTTGGTGCGACCACCGAGAATTCGAGCAATAAAAGCAATTACTAGCTGTTAACTTCGAATCAAGGAAATCCTGCGCCAGATCTACCGTCATTCCGACTGAGAACAGCGACTGAAGAGAAAAAGATCGGAAAAGCCTACCATGTTTCCGGGTGAAACCGCGTGCGAGCGCTGGGCAGTGGAGAAATCCGCGGATCAAGAAGCCTTAGGATGCCTGAGAACGGCGACGAGGAAGGAGAGTCGCTATCCGGTGAATCTCCTCGAGGAAAGGAATCGCGACGACGATGGCAGAGAGGAGAAACGGAACGAGGGGAGGGTGGGCTTGAGAAGCTAGGTTTGGCTTCGGGAACCAGGGATGGGGGTAGTCCTACTAGTCCTCCGCGTAAAAAATATATGTACGCACATATATAAGTAAAGAAATTGGTAATAAACCAATAATAATAATAATAATAATAAACATGATGTTTATCTTAAATTACATAATTGCCCCCGGTGCCGACTTGCTGACTTGCGATTTCAATCAGGTGTTCCTGGGAACATCACAAACTAAACTTGGATGGCAAAGAAGATGAGACTTTTTTTTTTTTTTGAACTTTTTTGCTGTATCCGTACATGTATGATAATTTCATTTTAGCACGAGAAGAAAGAAAGAAAAAAAAACTTCTCCTCTCGCCTGTCACTCTTTCTACGAGAAAAATGGCACAGAAATTTGCACAGAAATAATAGATTCACTCGTAAAGGAGATGCATTTAGGCTGCCACATCAGCCGGCTTCAATAGTTCCCTTTACTAGTTTTCGGTGCATTTGGAAACTGAATGTTTTTATGAGGGTTAAAACCCTCGGATGGCAGCCTGTCCGACGTCGTTTGCCATGTAAAAACCTGCTATACAGAAGGAAAATCATTGCTGACGCGCGGCAGTCTTGTGATGTGTAAGGACGCCATGCTGAAGATTGCAAGTATGTCATTATTTTATGTCCAAATCCACCAAAGCATGGCACACGAAGTCCCCGTACTAACGATGGCCAAGAGTGTTCACCTTAGGCTACACTAAAAGCTAGCATTTCAGATGGCCCATGTGTATCGGAAAGCAAACTCGACGGCAGATTGAGTCGCTTTCTTTACTGCTCGTCATTTTGAGAGAAATTTTATAGATAGAGATTGACCTTACATACTCTTATCTCTTTTAACTCTGATGATAGAACTCACACTAGATTGACGTGAGTTCCCATAATACCAAAAAAAAAAATGCTGGCATTTGATCGAGGTTTACCTCAGGTTATGCTAGAAGCTGGTCAGGATTTAAACCGGGCCAGAAACTGCCAATTCCTCCCCACATCAAGTGGCAAAGCGTGCTTGCTTTCTTTTTGCTGATATTATGAAGCACCAAGTTGATCTATTTTTCAGTACTCAGTCAAAGAACCAATTTAACATCAAACTTGGTTCATGGCTGCCGAAAATCAATTTTCTAGCCACTAGAGCATTAGCAAGCAGCTTCACCATTGCTGAGGATGACCATCTGCACCCTGTTCCTCGCCCAGATCCTTCGGGCTGATGGTTTTGGTGCAACATTTCTCAGGTTTTCTTAGCTCCCGTGTGAACTATTATTTGATGTTTGAGCTTCAGCTCCTTGTAACACCAGCCAGATCTGGACTCTATCTGGATGTGGCCTGAGAGGAGACCCACCGACAACCAAGTTGGGCCGGGATCATCCGAAGTTTGGATGTAACTACCGTTGCAAATGCTGGAGTCCCGCAAATTGGTCTGCGGTTGGTCTCTCTCGCAACCGACGCCATCGACCATTTCATTCTTAAACCTCAAGTTAAATGGGTCCCAGTCTTCCGGAAATTGGAGACCTAATGGCACCTGGTATGAAGAGAGATGGGACCATCTCTTAATAAGAACTGGTCCAAATCCGAGCCCGGACCGGACCGCCAAACCGAAGGAACAGTATTGTGGATTACATTACTGCTGGTGTATTAAAAGGTGTTTTGAGCAAACCACTGGCAAGCCACCACTCATTTCAATTGGAAAAACTGAAATGAGAGGGATGCCCATTAAGGGTGTTGAAATTAAGATTGAGAATCAAGAATGGTTTGAGTTGTGAAAGAATAATGGTGGCACCATATTCTTTCTTTCTTTTTTTCTTGGTGAGGGGAGGTGGTTGGGGGTGTGGATAAGGATTCTATTGTTGGATTTAAGACTATTGAAGTTGTTGATATTAAGATGATCGGGCTAAGCAATGATGGTGAGCTACCTGCTCCTTCCCGAGTAATAGAAGAGTCTTGGACGACCGGGTATGAGCCCAAACTCTATAGGGACCTTTTAATTGGACAGTCTCTTGGTAGGCCTTAAGGCTACCAGATCTGCACTACGCAAGGCCAACCCAGCCCATTGTAGATTAAAACTTTGGACAAAAAACTAATATAAGTTCTGTTACGGGGGAACTTAGCCACCATGCCCCACGTGACCGGCACGCGCGCCCAGGAAGACTACGGCAGCCCCTTGATCCAGCAATCCGACTCCGAGTCGGACATCTTCGGCTCCGCAGCCCGACCCCGAGGCGGCAGCCCCTTGATCCAGCAATCCGACCCCGAGTCGGACATCTTCGTCTCCGCAGCCCGACCCCGAGTCGGACATCTCTCGATAACGACAGGCTATTCCCCAGAGGCACGCCGCAGCCTCCTGCTCCACTACTCCCTGCAACGGTTGTATCTGGCGCTGCTCCACGATCCCCTGTAACAGCCGTACAAGGCGGAGCTCCACTACGCCCTGTCATGGCCGTACCCAGCGCTGCCCCACGACGCCCTGTAACGGCCGTGTCAGTGGCAGCTCCATCGTGCCCCACGATGACGAACCCCCCTGAAAGACCCCCCAGCCTGGTATATATGCGGCTGGGGGGAGGAGGGGGGGTAAGCAAGAACTTCCAGAGCATTCTCTTACTTGCTACTATTATCTCTCCTTCTCCTTCAATCTCCTCTGACTTGATCGTCGGAGGGCCCCCACTACCCCAGTGGTGGTGCGAGGCTTGCTTGCAGGTTTCCCGGTGGAAGGTGGAGCGCAATCAACACCAACCAAGGCAACTCAAACGGAACCCCGTTCACACCGCTGTGCCAATCGTTCTCGGTTTGGACCACCAGCAACAGTTGGCGCTAGAGGAAGGGAACCGAATCTCAGAGCGATCGTAATGGCACGGCGAGGTGGTCGTGGAGCTTCCAATGCCTCCGGTCGCGGGGCCTCTCGCGCCTCCGGCCGGGAGGCCGCTGCGTCTCCAACACATTCTCAGCAACACTCCACCGTTCCACCCCCCATTCAGATGGTCGAAGCCGCTCAGTTCGACCAGTTAGCCCAGCAGGTTCGCACCCTCGCGGAGGCAGTGCAGAACCTGCAGGGTGTGATGTCTCGGGCGCCGCAGCGGGCTCAGGAGCCGCTGCTCCCTGAGCGCTCACCTGTCCTCCTCAACCCGCACTCCTTCCTCTCCCATGGGGAGGAGCGCCGGCGCGAGGAAGATTCTCGAGCACGGTCCATTCTGCCGGGACCTTCCCATCGGAGCTGCGCGGGGTACGAGAGGCGGGCCCGGGCGCGTTCCCAGACCCCCCAGTCCTCAAGGAACCCGCGCTCCAGTCGGTCCCCCTCTCGGTGCACCTTGTCTCCCACCCATCGGTCGCGCTCCCTGGACCGGCGGGTGGACGATCTCCACCGACAACTCCAGGTCCTGAAGGACCACTCCAAAGATTCCTTCGCCGACTTGGAGATCTCCTCCCAGCCGGCGCTTGCCTCGAGGATCCTACGGACCCCGAATCCGCCGGGGTTTAAAATGCCGGCGATCGAGCCCTATGACGGGGCGGCGGACCCGCGGGATCACGTCGAGAGTTTCAGGACCCTTATGCTCCTCCACGGAGCATCAGATCCTCTCCTCTGCAAGGCCTTCCCGGCGACCCTCCGTGGCCCGGCAAGGGCGTGGTTCGCCGGCTTGGAGGCTAACTCAATCCAGTCCTTCGACCAGTTTACTCGCCTCTTCATCACCCATTTCGCCGTCAGTAGCCGGCGGCGACTGGTCTCCGACTCCCTCTTTGATGCCCGGCAAAACGAGGGAGAAAGCTTGCGGGATTATCTTACCCGCTTCAACAAGGCTACGCTGGAAGTCCGGAACCTGAGCCAGGAGGTGGCTCTTTCAGCCCTGAAGCGTGGCTTCCGAAAGGGCAGACTCACCTTCTCCCTGGACAAACGCCTGCCGCGGAGCTTCCCGGAGCTGTTGTCCCGGGCGAACCAGTATGCGGACGCCGAGGAGGCGGCCGCCCACCGGAGCAAGGAGGCCGCCGAGATCCCTCCAAAGCTCGGAAAGAAAAGGCGAAAAGAGGCACGCCAGAGGAGGAGCCCGACGCCTCAACGTCGGCGCAGAAGCCTGTCGCCGGCGAGGAACCACGGCGCCCTACGCCCTCGTTCTCCGCCCCGACGTTTCAACCGGTACACTCCTCTCCTGACTCCCCGGGCCCAGATCCTCATGGAAATCAAGGGGCGGGAGGACCTCCCGGTCCCGAGACAGATGAAGAAGATTCCTGGGAGGAGGCCCTCTCGGGCGTACTGTGAGTACCACCGGGACCACGGCCACGACACCGAAGACTGCTTCCAGCTTCGGGACGAGATCGAGGCTCTCATCCGCCGAGGGCGTCTCGGTCGATATGTGAACGACCGACGTCCCCCCGCAGACCCGCGTCCGGCCGACCCGGCCCCTCAGGAGCCTCGGGAGCAGAATCGACCCGTCGCGGGCGTGATCCACACTATCACTGGGGGCTGCCCCCGGCCCGAGAGGAACGCAGGGGGCTCGACTGAAGCGTCAGGGGCAGCCGTCGCAAAGAGGCAGAGGGTCGGTAATATAATCACTTTTTGTGATGAAGATGTAAAGGGGGTTCAGACCCCCCACGACGACGCCATGGTGATCTCCCTCACTATGGCAAACTATGATGTAAGGCGTGTTCTTGTGGATAGTGGAAGCTCAGCTGATATTTTGTTTTACGAGGCCTTCCAAAAGATGAGCTTGTCCAGACAATTGTTGCACAAAACATCCACCCCCCTCATAGAATTCACTGGTGACGCTATCTCGGCCGAAGGTGTCGTTGAGCTGCCTGTGACTGCGGGCGTTGCACCCGCAGAAGCCACGGTGCGGCTCGGGTTCTTGGTCGTCCGTGTTCCCTCGGCCTACAACGCTATCCTCGGACGACCCGGACTGAACGCCCTTCGCGCGGTGGTCTCTACGTACCACTTGCTCATGCGGTTCCCCACGGCGGCCGGGATTGGAGAGGTCCGAGGTGACCAACCGACCGCAAGGCAATGTTTCCTAGCAACTCTCAAAGGGAAGAAGCCCGTAGAAGCCTTAAGCGTCGAGTCCCTCGACGCCAGAGACGAGGTGGCCTTGCGGCACGGGGAGCCGGCCGAGGGTGTGATCGAAGTTCCCCTCGAGGAAGGTCGCCCGGACAGGACGATCCGGGTCGGCGCCAATCTCGACCTGGGAGCTCGGGCCCGGTTGGTGAAATTTCTCCGAGCCAATGTCGATGTGTTTGCCTGGTCGGCGGCCGATGTACCTGGGATCGACCCGGAGGTCATTTCTCACGCCCTCAACGTCGACCCGACCCACCGACCGGTAAAACAGAAGAAGAGACACTGTGCCCCGGATCGGATCCGAGTGGTCGACCAGGAGGTAGACAAGCTCTTGGAGGCAGGATTCATAAGGGAGGTCAGCTACCCCGAATGGCTGGCAAATGTCGTACTTGTCCGGAAGGCGAGCGGAAAGTGGAGGATGTGCGTCGACTACACCGACCTGAACAAGGCATGCCCCAAGGATAGCTTTCCGCTTCCGCGGATAGACCAACTGGTCGACGCGACTTCCGGATATCAGCTGCTGTCTTTCATGGACGCCTTCTCCGGCTACAACCAGATAATGATGGCTCCACAGGACGAGGAGAAAACTGCCTTTATAACAGACCGGGGGCTGTACTGTTACAAGGTAATGCCCTTCGGTCTGAAGAATGCTGGCGCCACTTACCAGCGCCTCGTCAACAAAATCTTCAAAGAACAAATCGGCCGGAACATGGAGGTGTACGTGGACGATATGCTGGTGAAGAGCCGCCATGCAGACCAGCACATCGCGGATCTGGAGTAGACTTTCGCCACCTTGCGGAAGTTTCACATGAAGCTGAACCCAGCGAAGTGCGCCTTTGGCGCTTCGGCCGGGAGGTTCCTCGGTTTCATTGTCAACCAGCGGGGGATCGAAGCCAACCCGGACAAAATCAAGGCCATCCAAGATATGTCCCCTCCGACCAAAGTGAAGGAGGTTCAGGAGCTCGCTGGGAGGGTCGCCGCGCTCGGACGATTTGTGGCAAAATCGGCCGAACGCTGCCAACCTTTCTTCAAGGTGTTGAAACGCCCGAAAGACTTCCTCTGGACGGCCGAATGTCAAGCAGCATTCGACCAGCTCAAGGAATACTTGGCGTCTCCTCCCCTGCTGTCCAAGCCGCAAGAAGGGGAGATGCTCTACCTCTATCTGGCGGTCTCTCCAACCGCAATCAGTGCGGTACTGGTTCGGAAAGAGGCAAAGCTCCAGAAGCCTGTGTACTACATCAGCCGGGTCCTACGGGATGCCGAGACGCGGTATACGAAGGCTGAAAAGATCGCCTTCGCGCTGCTGACCGCGACCAGGAGGCTTCGCCCCTATTTCCAGGCCCATTCTGTCACCCTCTTGACCGATCAACCGCTGCGGCAGATCCTCAGCAATCCTGAGAATGCGGGACGGCTGGTGAAGTGGGCAGTAGAACTTGGTGAGTTCGACATCCGCTACCAGCCCCGACCCGCCATCAAGGCCCAGGCGCTCGCGGATTTCCTCGCTGAGTGCACGGTGCAGGAGGCGGAACCTAGGTCGTCGGAAACACCCAGCCTCGACCTCCCGATTTGGACGCTTCACATCGATGGGTCGTCGAACCCCGAAGGTGGAGGGGCCGGGCTGGTCCTTACCAGTCCTGATGGAGTGATAGCCGAGTATGCCTTGAGGTTCGGATTTCCAGTGACCAACAACGAGGCGGAGTACGAGGCCCTAGTCACGGGACTCAAACTCACCAAGGAGCTCGGCATCCGGCGCCTGAAGGTCTTCACCGACTCCCAGCTGGTGGTCGGGCAGGTCCGTGGGGAGTTCGAAGCCCGGAACCCGACCATGCAGAATTACGTCCGGAAGGTGCAAGCACTCATTCCCGACCTCGGCAGTGTCGACATCCAGCAGGTCCCAAGAAGTAAAAATGCCAGGGCCGACAGGTTGTCCCGCTTAGTGGGCGCAGACGCGCACAACTTGTCGAGGGCGATCTACCTGGAGACCCTGGATGCCTCGAGCATCGGCGAGGCTGGAGCGGTGATGGCGATTGATCCGGAGCCGTCTTGGATGGACCCGCTTGTCGCCTACCTCGCCGAAGGGATCCTCCCTGAAGACGAAGATCAAGCTCGGCGACTTGTTATGAAGTCCGCCCACTACGTACTCTATGAAGGGAGGCTGTATCGGACCTCGTTCACCGCCCCCCTCTTAAAGTGCCTCCGCCCCTCGGAAGCGGCCTACGTCCTCGGCGAAGTCCACGAAGGCGTTTGCGGATCACACTTGGGGGCTAGGTCCTTGGCGCACAAGATCATGAGGCAAGGCTATTATTGGCCTACCTTGTTGGAGGACTCAAAGGATTATGTACGGAAATGAGACGCCTGCCAGCGCCACGCCAACGTCCAGAGAGTCCCTTCTGTCCCCTTGGCACCAATCACTGCACCCTGGCCCTTCGCCCAGTGGGGAATGGATATCCTCGGACCATTCCCCGTCACTTCAGCTCAGCGGAAATTTTTGATTGTTGCAATCGACTACTTCACCAAGTGGGTGGAGGCAGAGCCGCTGGCCACTATCACGGAGGCGCAAGTCCGGAAGTTCGTGAAGAAGAACATCATTGTCCGATTTGGGGTACCTCGGGTCCTCATCTCGGATAATGGCCGACAGTTCGACAACAAGCATTTCCGTGACTTCTGCGAGGAGTTCGGGATCGAGCATCGGTTCACATCTGTGTCGCATCCCCAAACCAACGGCGAGGCCGAGGTCACAAATCGGACAATCCTCCAAGGAATCAAAGCGCGAATCGGTCGGACGGGGCAAGCTTGGGTCGAAGAACTCGAGAATGTCCTTTGGGCGTATCGGACCACGCATCGGACCCCTACCGGGGAGACGCCTTTCAGCCTAACCTATGGCACGGAAGCCGTTGTCCCCGTGGAGCTCGGACTCCCCTCACCTCGGGTGGCCGCGCACCGACCCGAGGCCAATTCGGAGCAACTCCGAGGGAACCTGGATCTCTTGGAAGAAGCGAGGAAAATGGCGCAGGTTCGGATGGCGATGTATCAGCGGAGGGTGGCCCGATATTACAACTCCAAGGTCCGACCGAAGCTTTTCAGAATCGGAGATCTGGTGCTAAGGCGAGCTAAAGCATCTCAACCTGCGGAAGGTGGGAAGCTAGCGCCAAATTGGGAAGGCCCGTATAGGGTTCGCTAGGTAAACCGACCTGGCTCCTACCAGTTGGAGGCCCTAGATGGTCGAGAAATTCCAAGGAGCTGGAATTCCGCTAACCTGCGGATGTATTACCAGTAGAACGACAATGCCAGAAAGACAGTTCAAAAATGTATAACACTTTTCGTTTCAATAATTTCTGGTTACAACGGCGTGCTCGTGTGATTACAAGGAATTCCCAGAGGGGAATTAGGGTGTAAAGAAAGTAAAGAAGAGGTGGAGACTCCGAGGAGCTGGAGATCTGGGATCCCGAAACCTCCATCCGAAGCGGCTGCAATCCCACCGGAAGTGGGTGCCTCCAACCGGAGGCGCCATCGACGTCTCACGAAAAAGACGAAGAGCCAGCGCGGATGAAGAAGAAGTGGACGAAGGAGAAGTCCACACTGCTCCTACCCAGAGGCGCCATCCACGCCTCACGAAAAAGACGAGGAGCCGCCGCAGACGAAGCTCCCGCTGCCTCCAGGGGAACGCCACCTCCAAGGGATATTCCGGTCCTCCCCAGTGTTAGGGGAGAGAAGGAATACAAGGGAGAAGAGCATATGGAGGCGCGGTCCCGGATCAAGCGCCTGGTGCGGAGCTCAATCGGGAGGCCGAACTTCAAGGAGGGGAGACGTGATCCCGGATGAAACGCCTAGAGCGGAGTTCCGCCGGGGAGAACCTCCTTGTTGATCCCAGATGAAACGGCTAGTTGGCGGAAGTCGCAAAGGGCGCGCCTCCCGTTCCTCCGGTAGGGGTCTCTCAACCATGCGCCGGAGAGGAGGCCCACGATCCATGGCAACCTGAACAGCTCCGGCTTGGCAGGCTCCATCGCACCTGCACCTATATTTATAGCCAAACTGCGGCCCCCCGGTCGTTCCGATGCGGGTGGCTCCAATAAATGCGGGCGCATTGAATCCGGAGCCGATCCGGCTCTCGAGGCGTATCTTCTCGCGATTTCCTAAGCGTTATTCTCCTTAATCGCATTCTTTGTGCAGGACACTCCGGGTGGCCTGTACCCCTAGGTCCACATATCTCCGCTCGCGCCCAGGCCGCATCCGCCTCGAAGAACGCGCGTATCGCGGCCGCTTAACTGACACTCCTCGCAAGCAGCAACTGGCGATCCGATTTCCCAGGTAACCCCTCAATTAGCATTTAATGCCCATCTGGTGTTCCCCAGGCGACGCTTGGAGAGGAGGAGAAACACGATCGCAGCTGGCCACGGAGAAATCCCGTCGAGCGGCAAGCGACAGGCGCACGACCAGCGAGCGGAATTTCCCGAGGCTCGGCCCTCGGATGCCAGGCTAACCCGATGATCATCCCGGAAGCAGACTAGCCTGAAGCCCCGACCGGTCGCCTCGGCTTGCGCCAGCCTTGGCCGACCAACGAGCGGAATTTCCCGAGGCTCGGCCCTCGGATGCCAGGCTAACCCGATGATCATCCCGGGAGCAGACTAGCCTGAAGCTCCGACCGGTCGCCTCGGCTTGCGCCAGCCTTGGCCGACCAACGAGCGGAATTTTCCGAGGCTCGGCCCTCGGATGCCAGGCTAACCCGATGATCATCCCGGGAGCAGACTAGCCTGAAGCCCCGACCGGTCGCCTCGGCTTGCGCCAGCCTTGGCCGACCAACGAGCGGAATTTTCCGAGGCTCGGCCCTCGGATGCCAGGCTAACCCGATGATCATCCCGGGAGCAGACTAGCCTGAAGCCCCGACCGGTCGCCTCGGCTTGCGCCAGCCTTGGCCGACCAACGAGCGGAATTTTCCGAGGCTCGGCCCTCGGATGCCAGGCTAACCCGATGATCATCCCGGGAGCAGACTAGCCTGAAGCCCCGACCGGTCGCCTCGGCTTGCGCCAGCCTTGGCCGACCAACGAGCGAAATTTTCCGAGGCTCGGCCCTCGGATGCCAGGCTACCCGATGATCATCCCGGGAGCAGACTAGCCTGAAGCCCCGACCGGTCGCCTCGGCTTGCGCCAGCCTTGGCCGACCAACGAGCGGAATCTCCCGAGGCTCAGCCCTCGGATGCCAGGCTAATCCGATGATCATCCCGGGAGCAAACTAGCCTGAAGCCCCGACCGGTCGCCTCGGCTTGCGCCAGCCTTGGCCGACCAACGAGCGGAATTTCCTGAGGCCTAACCCTCGGATGCCTGGCCTAGTGCCGGAAGAATTTCCTGAGGCCTAACCCTCGGATGCCTGGCTTAGCGCCGGAAGAAGTTCCTGAGGCCTAACCCTCGGATGCCTGGCTTAGCGCCGGAGGAATTTCCTGAGGCCTAACCCTCGGATGCCTGGCCTAGTGCCGGAAGAATTTCCTGAGGCCTAACCCTCGGATGCCTGGCTTAGCGCCGGAAGAAGTTCCTGAGGCCTAACCCTCGGATGCCTGGCTTAGCGCCGGAAGAAGTTCCTGAGGCCTAACCCTCGGATGCCTGGCCTAGCGCCGGAAGAATTTCCTGAGGCCTAACCCTCGGATGCCTGGCTTAGTGCCGGAAGAATTTCCTGAGGCCTAACCCTCGGATGCTTGGCTTAGTGCCGGAAGAATTTCCTGAGGCCTAACCCTCGGATGCCTGGCCTAGTGCCGGAAGAATTTCCTGAGGCCTAACCCTCGGATGCCTGGCCTAGTGCCGGAAGAATTTCCTGAGGCCTAACCCTCGGATGCCCGGCTTAGCGCCGGAAGAAGTTCCTGAGGCCTAACCCTCGGATGCCTGGCTTAGCGCCGGAAGAATTCCCTGAGGCCTAACCCTCAGATACCTGGCCTAGCGCCCGAAGAATTTCAAGAGTCGGGAGTCAGCGAGACGCTACCAAGAGTTAAAAAGAAGAAGGACGAAAGTAAAATGAAGAAACTCTATTTGCATTAACTTTCATTGTTTCAGGGCCGAGACCCATACAACTTGGCAAAACGCCAACACACAAAGAAAAGAACAAAAATACAGAAAGTCAGCTTGGAGGAACCCCCGGGTCGGGAACGCCAGGCACGTCCGCAGGGGGTAGGGAGACGGTTGGAGAATCAGCAGGCAATGGCGCCTGAGGGGAGTCGAGGAGGGAGATCCCACTCATGTCAATTTCGGGGTACTTAGCCGACACCCTTGCCAGGCCTTCCTCGAAGCCTAAGACAAAGGAGTCGGACCCCGCGTCCGACATGTCACGGACGAACTCGTCGGACTGACGATAGGCCTGTACCGCCTCCGACATATCACGGGTGAACTCGGCGGACTGACGATAAGCCTGTACCGCCTGACGCCCGATCTCCGCACTCTTCTCGGCCAGTGCCGCCTCTGCCCGCTCCATAATCTGAGCCTTCGCCTCCAAGACCTTCGCCACAATCCGGTCATCCGCCTCGGAGGAGACCCTCAGCAGATCAGCCTGAGCCTCCTTGTGCTTCGCCTCGGCAGCAATGCGAGCAGCCTCAGCCTCCTCCAGGCGCGAATGAAGCTCCTGGTCGCTCGCGCGGAACTTCTCCAAGGCCGACTCCAATTCGCCCAGCTTGGCTTCAAGAGACCGGGTTCGGTTGCGGGCGTTGTCGGCTGACCGCTGGGCCTTCTCCCACCTCTCCCGGTAGTCGGCAGCCTTCCGGGACTGCTTCTCGGCCCGCTCCTCCGCCTTCTTGATCTCGCCCTCGAGACCCGAGGCAACCTTGAGTTGCTCCTGAGCCTCCAACAGTTGCTTCTCGAGGGTGACGAAGCCGAGTGCCCGCTCTTCGGCCACCTGGAGCCTCGTCTCGAGGTCCCTGGTCGTCCTCCCCGCCGCAGCCTGACCTCCCTCCTCTACTGCCTTCAGTTGGCTCTCGGCCCTCGCCAGAAGCCTCGTCTGTTCCTCGTAGCACTCCTCCAGGCGGATCATGTACTGGGCGAGCTAAGAGATAAGAAAAACGAGGGCGTCAGGCGGGGATCAACAGAGCCTATAAATGATGAAAGCGACCAAAAGAACACTCACCGACATGAGACAGACGCAGCTGGCAGCCCCAACGTCAGGGACCCTCATCTCCCGGACCCGCCTGCGGTCCTTCTCCAGCAGCACCGTCTCGATGAGGTTTCGGGCGCCGGCGAAAGTGAAGGCCGACCCCGACTTCTCCCCGGAGTCGGACGGTGGTTCTGCAGCCTTACCCTTACCCATCGCTTGGGGAAGAGTCATGCTGACCATGCTCGGGGCGGGGACCGCCCCTGGAATTGACAGGGTCCCGCTCGGCCGGGGCCTCGGCGCGTCCCTCCTCGTATCATCCGGAGCCGACCGAGTCGAAGGCTGGGCTGGTGACCGATCACGTCCGACCCGTCCATCTCGGGCGCGCCCGGGTGATGCCTCCGGAGAAACGGTAGTCTCGGCATCGGAGGGCTGATACAGCGTCAACTGCCGGTCCGCACCCGCGGCGTCCCCCTGATCGGTGGGTCCGGACCCGTCTGTCGGCGTCGGAGTCACCTGCCGGCGGGACTTCTTCGCCGGTGGGGCCCCGCTCGGAGGAGCTCGTTTCTTCCTCCGGACTGCTTCCAGTAGGGACGTCCTACCAACAGCCGTTGCCTTGTCCGACTGCATGACGTCGTCGATCTCTGCAAAAAGGACGAGGTGGTCGGAGGTTGAGAAACTGAAGGAGAGAACGAGACGAAAGAGGAGAAAAGAGCTAAAAAAGAAATGGTGGCGGGCTCACGGTCAGCGGGGACCGAGCTCAGACCGACGTTCACCAAGGTATCCTCGGAAATAAGGCGAGCCACCGGGGGGAGCCGGCCCTCGGCAACCAACCCCTTCAAGACGGCGACGCCATCGGATTCCTCCCTCGACAACCTCGATAGGCCAATCGGGGACTTCATCGGCGTCTCCCAGGTTGCCCTGATTCCCCAAGAGGGATCTGCGTCAACGAAAAAGAAGCGCCCCTTCCAGCCGTGAATGGAGGTAGGAGCCTCCTTGACGAGGCCGCACCCTCGCCGCGCCGCAAAGCACCACCACCCTTTGTCCTGGGGGTGGCCGCTCAGGCCGTAGCATTCCCAAAAGACATTCAGGGTGGCGGGAACCTCGTGAATGCGGCAGAGAACCTGAAAGGCCGTCAGGGCGCGCCATGAGTTCGGCACCAGTTGCGTCGGCGCCACTCTTAAACCCCGAAGCACCTGAACGACTAAGTCCGAGGGGGGAAAGCGGAACCCGGCCTGAAGAATGCCCTCATTGATGGCAACCTTCCCTGGAGGAGGATGGGACATCCTCTCCTCAGGCCCCGGGAGCGTAACATTGCAGGCCTCAGGAAGGTGGTATCGAGCTACGAACCTATCTAGGTCTTCGGCGACCAGCTCCGACTTAATGCGGTCTGCTCTCACTTCGCCCATCCCTAATGGCCAGTGAATCTACGGTCAGGACGGGGTCAAGAAGGGGGAAAGGACCGGAACGACTGGAGTACACTAATACAGAAGGAGAAAGTATGGAGAGCCTTAAATTGAAGAATGGGGCAACTCACCGGAAGAGAAGGAAGAACGGCTCCGAGAGCGTCAAAGGAGGAGCAAGCGAACAGTCCGACGGCAATGACGGCAGCGCAAAGGAGAAACTCGAAGATGTCTGTAAAGAGAAAGGCGGACGGAGGAGGGCCCCCGGTTAAATAGGCGGAAAGGTGGGTGACGCCTCGGTGACGCTAGAGGACGCCTGGCTGCCGAAGGGTCGCTCGCACCCCAAAGGCGAATCGACGCCATTAAGGAAGGATGTCCGCCGAAATCCTCAGACTGCCAGGTCAGCAACAACCGCCATACGCCATAAAGAAGGCGGGGAGCTCGAAGCGCGCGCGCCTCTCCGAGGGATGGCGGCAATCTCGAAGCATCACTCCCTTCACTCGTTCCCCTTCTGGTTCCGGGCTCGGAAGTGGGGGGCTACTGTTATGGGGGAACTTAGCCACCATGCCCCACGTGACCGGCACGCGCGCCCAGGAAGACTACGGCAGCCCCTTGATCCAGCAATCCGACCCCGAGTCGGACATCTTCGGCTCCGCAGCCCGACCCCGAGTCGGCAGCCCCTTGATCCAGCAATCCGACCCCGAGTCGGACATCTTCGTCTCCGCAGCCCGACCCCGAGTCGGACATCTCTCGATAACGACAGGCTATTCCCCAGAGGCACGCCGCAGCCTCCTGCTCCACTACTCCCTGCAACGGTTGTATCTGGCGCTGCTCCACGATCCCCTGTAACAGCCGTACAAGGCGGAGCTCCACTACGCCCTGTCATGGCCGTACCCAGCGCTGCCCCACGACGCCCTGTAACGGCCGTGTCAGTGGCAGCTCCATCGTGCCCCACGATGACGAACCCCCCTGAAAGACCCCCCAGCCTGGTATATATGCGGCTGGGGGGAGGAGGGGGGGATAAGCAAGAACTTCCAGAGCATTCTCTTACTTGCTACTATTATCTCTCCTTCTCCTCCAATTTCCTCTGACTTGATCGTCGGAGGGCCCCCACTACCCCAGTGGTGGTGCGAGGCTTGCTTGCAGGTTTTCCGGTGGAAGGTGGAGCGCAATCAACACCAACCAAGGCAACTCAAACGGAACTCCGTTCACACCGCTGTGCCAATCGTTCTCGGTTTGGACCACCAGCAACAAGTTCCTTCTCAAACACCCTTTTTTTTTTCCCCAAAAAAAGGGCCTTATTTGCTTGATGCTTATAACCATTGGCGACGCATGATGTTACAATCCAAAACCTCCTTCAAAAAAATTAGCCGGTGGATATTACTTAAATTTTTTAATATGCATCAATATCAAAGATTTTCGTAGTGCTGTGCAGAATTTTTATCTTTATATAAATATCCAAATCTTCACAACGAACAACCGATGTAAAACTAAATACTTATGAGCTATAGAACAACTACGCTTTAATTTTATTTATGATAACCACATATGTTATCAAAAAAATAAGCTAGAAAATATTATTTAATTTTTTTTATTTTATATAAATATTTAAAATTAACTTTGTGATATGAAACTAAATATATACTTACATAGATCCTCTAACTGATAAATATAAATGATCTCAAAAAGTCTCAGCAAAGGACTAGAAAACCTAGCCGGACAAAAGAATTTTTGATAAATTCATACTTTGTATAAAAGTATCTTATGTTTTGTCATATTGATTCCAAAGTTTAAAATCTAATAGAAGGATTAGCATATTTTCGATTCCAGAGTCAACCTGACAAAACCAATGATACTTTGTACAATAGAAGATAAAATCTAAGATTTTAAACTCGCTAATACGACTTAAAGGAAAAACTGGAACGCACAAGGTAGCAAGACAATACCATTAACCCAAAAGGACAAATCAACATGTCATCAAAATGGGGATCCTAATTCGGAAGGGATTCGCTCCGTTTGTCTTGCTTGGCGTCAGCAGAGAGCATCCCGAGTTGTTTCGTGTCTCTTCCTGAAAGCATCGTCTCTCTTTTTAATAGGTTCTAACGATTAAGTTTTCTCTTTTTTTTAAAAAAAAAGAAAGAGATATGTAGACAAACTCATATTAAGGCCATCGACACCGATGGTTGCTTTGGTTATGTTTTTCTTCTCTTTCTTTTTTGATCCAAGGGGAGGCATAGCCACCCAATTTTTTATTGAGAAAGAGATATCTACATCCATAGAAGTATTAGAAATATACCAAGGAAGAAGAAAAATAAGAGAAGCAGTGGCTTATATACTTATCTGAAGTGGAGAAGGTAAAGAACATCAAAACTGAAGCAGAGGAATATGATTCTCTGCTTCCGTCCAAAGTGAAGCAGAGGACATCAAACGTGCTCGGATGCAGAACTTGGTGCATAGGATGTATCAACCATCAGGATGGAGACTTCGATGGAAAGTGACTTTAGGATAATATCTAAATGCTTCATGCATAGTATGCCAATATAGCAGGATCAAATTACGATGGAGCACAAGAAGAATGCAGTTGCATAAATCACCATCTTCCCTTATTGCACAAAATTTTATAATACCAAATGTGTGCGTGTTTTTTTTTTTTTTTTGCTAAAAATGTGTGCGTGTTGGGTAAGGAGATGGCTACACACACCAGGCTGAGCAGGCTCACTGCAATCACCCCCAACGGAAACATGACATTGATGTTCTCTATAGTGTATGCGTGAGAGAGATGCTCTAATTGCGTTAAACTGGGGGGAACCACAGGGAAAGATCTAGTTGCACATAGTAGAGATGTACAGGAGACATGGAGCTTATTAAGACAGTTCAGTTCCAACGCAAGGCATGAAGTCTATATGGCTTATGATACCATGAAGTCTATATTTTCAGTAAAAAATAAATAAATGGTTTATGATACCATGGAATCTGTACCCAAATGAAGCACTCCATGCTTTGAACAATTTTATCACCATTTCAATGAAAAGATAGGTTCGAACAATGAAATATAAGCACAATATAAGCAACCGAAATATATAAGATACGCTCATACTCATTTAACTTACAAAGTTCATGAAGGTTATACATTAACTGCTGCAAGGGAAGGAAAAGAAGGGAAAAAAATGGGGAGCCCATGCAGTGGCTACCACCTTTCTGATCAAAATTATAAGAGAATGCAAAGTTTAACCATTAATGCAAATCTCTTTCAAAAGAGGAACAAAAAAAAAAAAAAAAGAGGGCAACTTCCAGCCACAACGCACCAGTATCACCATGAGGGCTGAAACAAAATCTGCAAACAGATGAATGTACATGGCGATCATCCGTGGCCACTAAAGACGCCCACACGTAACATTCGGCAAACGGATGATCGAATTGTTTACCTTGGAGTCTCACCACTCACGGATCGATGGGTTGGGACTCATCAATCAATCCTCCAGCCTACGAGGCCGCAGCCATCCCAGCCAGGAATATCTCCTCATGGAAGGACGAACCAGGAGAATCGGAAGAATCAGCTGCCGGCATCTCCATTTCCTCTTCGATCAAAATCTCGCGATCACGGCAATTGCAGCTGCAGAATGCTTTCTCACCTCTGCAACGCATAGAAGAATCATACAAGAATTTAGAAACTGAGAGCTGGTGATCCGCCTAAAAGAGGCAGTTAGATTCATGATCATGGGAAAGAAGAAACTATTCAATGTTTAGAAGGAGCTAACCTATACATGTAGATGTCTTTCCCCTCTAATTTCTTCTTGCAAGAGAAACAGTTGCTCAAAAAATCATTGGAGGGGCAGGGTGGTGAATCCTCAGGGCACTTAACCAGCCAGGAAGAGCCTCCTCCTTCTCTTCCAAGCTTATTCTTAGAATCCGGTGACTGAATTGTGTGGCTTTCAAGAATGCAATCCCCAAAAATGTGAGTTGTCTTAGGGTTAGGACCATGTGAAATAATGCAGGTATAATCCTCCGATAGCTCGATCTCACTCGCGGAGAGAGAAGCCATGAATCCACGAGATGAGCCAAAGGATATCGGGAGAGACCCCGAAAAGCTGTCAAAATTAGTGGCGTTTCCAACCAATGGAGGAGAATCCATCCTAGAGTCCTTCGAATCGGATGGGAACATTTCAGAACCGGACTTGCGATTGTGGTACATAAAACGAGTCAGCGGAAGTGATGATCTACCGATATCGGCTGACCAAGATCGAATTTTTCCAAATTCCCCGGGCTCTAAACCAGCTCCCTCGGATCCTATGGCCAGTTTCGAGCAGCAAGATCGAGAGGAAGGCGATCCAATGCGAGGTTTTGCGGAAGTCCCAACGTTCTCATGGTGAGATTTGGGAGTAGCTGCTCGTAGAGGCTCGTCTCTGATGCCACCATCCAGGAGGGATTTAGGGGTTGGGAAGGTAATCCTCATCTGCGATCCAAGCAGTATGTTCTTGCTCTCAGAGAACCTCAGTACCTTCCCACCAACCTTGGACTCGTCGTTTAGAGAATCGACCAGGCCAAGGCCCACCTTGTTGCAGTGCCAGCTCCTCGGCTGCCCCTCGGGACCTGGTGATCCGGGGGAGCTTACAAAGGAGCTGCCCCGATTGGAAAAGACCTTGGAGTCCAAGGGAGAGGTCGGGCTCTTGGCTGATTCGGAATCCGGCAAGCCCTTGGTGCTCAAGCCCACAAAGAGGCCAGGGGCACTGAAGAAGGAGGTGCTCCTCGCCTTTTGCACCACACCATCAGCGGAGACGATGGAGTCCGAGGCTGAATCAGGCATCAGGAGGCCTTTGCTTTGCTCTTTCTGCACTGGCCTGCTCCTCTTCCTCAGCATTTTCTCAGACCTCCTTCCCTCCTCCCACCTAGAGAACAAGAGATTCCTGTGCAGCAACAACAACAACAAGAACAACAAAGGCAAAGAAAATATTAGAATAGAATAGTCCAGGTAACAGGGTTAGATCGATAGGAAGAAGAATGCTCATAGGCTCACTGATAAAGATTACAAACTGTCCGCTTAAATATGCTATAAAAGAGTAGATCGATATAAAGAATCAGTCCTCAAATGATTCATATTTATGAGGGGACAGCCATAGAAACCACCATTATATTATAAATTTACCCATGATAAAAGAACACCATGAACGCGCGGAAAAGACATTGAATAACGACGAGACAAACAAATAGGTCTAAAGGAAGACGACGGATTCAGATATATCAACAAATGTAGACATCAAAAAGAGACTTGAAATGCCACTGGGGCCATGCATGCAAGTAGATGACAGAGGAATTGACGGCCACCTGACTGTTCATCCAAAGACAGGCATTAACGGCAGGAAAATGAGAACAGATGCATAAAAGAAAAAGGCTCAAGATCGTATCAAATCATGAGTAAAGGCAAGACTTTGACCCGATTTGGAAACATAAAAACTACGAAACCGTAGGATCAAAAAGAAAAACAAAACAAAACCAGTAAACAAATGAAAAGGAAGAGGGAGAAGAGGAAAAATACAGGAAATAAACCTGATGCCTCCAAAACACAGATGGAATCCCGAAGCAGAACCTCCAGAAATGGATTAAAAAGAGGGCTTAAATCATTGAAGAAGTGGATAAGGAACCTGGAAAAGTGAAGATTTCACGGGTTTCCAAGGCTAAATCTAAGAGGGCATATGACGAGCCCATGGAAGTCATGAGAAGAATGGGGACCGGCACCACAGAGACCAGAGGGTGGCACAGAGAACCCACCTTTGCCTCCTCCTCCTCCTCCTCCTCTCTCTATCTGAGAAGATGCCTCTCAGACAGAGGCCAGGAGAGAGCCAGGTGCCATAAAACTAGGTTGACGAAGGTACGAAGCTTACACAGCACTACTCTTCCCCTCCCCCTCTCTTTATCTCTCTCCTCTCTTTGTTTCGTTTCTTTTTTTCGGCTGCATGCATCAAAATCACGGTGGCAGCGTGGCTTCTGCAATACTCCTCCTCCTATTCATAACTGTCAGACAAAAATATAAAAAAAATAATTAACGTATAGAATACGGTCGGTACGTACAAAATGCCCAAATTTTGTCCACGGGTCGGATAGAACCCCCCCCCCCCCCCCCCCCCTTCTTCTTCTTTTCTTTTTTTTTTTTTTTTTTTGTTTTTTTTTTTGCTAATACAGGTGGATCATACCTGTCGGGTACAGATACACCCAATAAAGTCAGAAAATAGGATACCTCAGAGTGCCAAAGGCAACTCCCCATCTCCAGTCCACAATGTGTCTCCGGAGTGGCGAGCTACAAATGCAGCCACCCAATCCGCAGCCCCATTGGCTTCACAGTAGATATGCTTGGCCTGAAAGGCCCCTCCATCCCTCGCCATATTCCATATATCACGAAGCAAAGGGTGGTCACTACCGTCACCCTTAGGACCCTCTCGGATCCAACTGATAACGGTGGCAGAATCACCCTCTAGGGTGATAGACCTAGCCTGTAACACGTACCGAGCATGTCGAAGGCCAGCCCAGGCAGCGCTCAGCTCCGCGCTCGGAACCGAGGTATCAAATAAGTGACTGCCACTAGCGGCTACAACCCTAGCGAAAGGGTCCCGAATGACGAAACCCGCACCTCCCCTCGTGCCACCATCCAGGACTGACCCGTCAAAGTTGACCTTGAGGAAACTCGGGGGTGGGGGCTCCCAGGTGGACCCCTTCTTTGCACTCCATGTTATCTCGGGAGACTTATACGGTACACGAACAGAACGGGAACCCAATACCAGTTTGGTGATGGTGGCAGTGAAATGATTTCAGACCGTCGATGCACCCAAAATGATCAAAGGAGTCGGTGGTGAGAAACGGATGTAAGAAACGAGATCAGCAAGGGAATCCGATTCTTCAGAATCCGAACCCAAGCAGCTGCAAGGTGATGGCCTCCTCGATAAGCATTCGATGCAAAGCATCACCATCACCATCACCGTTCGGTGGATGGACCGTCCACGGATCAGAAACAGTCCAATCACGGATGGGCCAGGGAGCTGGACGGTTCGGATGATCCGTTGATAGTGGGGCCGGGTAGCATGATAGGCTCGGCCCGGTTCTTTTTACGAGGACAGTGATAGCCGACCGGGTGGGCCCAAGCCCAACCAATGCGCGTCTTCTACCTTCCGATAGGGGCGGGTGGGGGGGTTCGTCCACCTCGACGATTTAATCGAGGCGAGTTGGCAAACCTTCATCATGATGATCGACGGCCAAAATTTACCAGGCGTTTGTTTCGCGGTTTCTTTCTGTTCTATTCTTTCCCCTCCACGTTGGATCAAGAGCTTTGTAATTCACTTCTGAGAGTTGATAACTGCCTAATACTGCTCGAAGGCAACTATGTTCTGACGTACATCTATCGAGAAGAGGATTTGGTGCGACCCAAAAAGTTTTGGTTGAACCATCGATTGTTTCACCAAGGTGACATGAATCCGAGAAACTTTCTATATAACATATTTTTCTTACATGTACATAAAAAAAAAATCAGCTCATTCACTTTCTATGGTGTTTCTTTCTATCTCGCCGTTCTCTACGATAATCTTAGCAAATCTTTGATGATAACAAGAAGAGACTAGAGAGAGAGAGAGGTATCAAAACAAAGATTTTTGGAGAGAAAAGCTTGCTTATACACATCTTGACAGCTACATATATGATACATGATATACGTAATAAGTTATGCATTATAAATACGACCAGCTGTAAGTAGAATGCATCAATAACTATTCATAGTATTTCGTATCGATCATAATCTTTACAGTGAGCATTAAATCAAAAAAAAAATATCTTTCCATTTATACTTTGCATTTCTTTTATGGCCCTATTTATGCTAATATGTGGCGTTTCTTAAATTTCTTTCCAACTTTATTCTTCAATTTTTATCTCTAAAAAATATAGTTACATACTTACATCACAAAGACGGTGAATTGGAAGTATTGACCCAAAAAAGGACCCTTGTACGAATTCGATGCAAATTGGTAATGGGGAGACACTATTTATGTCACTTGAATCCAATGCTGTACAATAGTAACGAGATGTCCGACAAGAGATGAATTATTACATCGGGAAAGATAACAATAGAGTGTACTAGGTGAACAAATGTTAAATAGCCCTTGGGCGATGAAAAGAGCCTGAGAAGTAGCACATCAAACAACAAAGCATTGCAGGTCCCAACGCAAAAATGCCCAAGTCTTGCGCTCCAAGAAGCAGAGCTCGGTGGAAAAGATAAAGACCACCTTCTGCGTACCAAAGTTCTCTTTAAACATGAGATTAAGCCCTCTTTGGTTTTAGAAATATTATTTAAAGCTTTTTCATATTGAAGCAGGTCCATTCATCCATGTAATCATGCATTCATGCCCGTTAGATATGTGGTCATCCCCATAGTTTTGTTACTAGCAATCCAAACTACTAGCAACTTAAACTCTCCTCCCACTATTAGCTGAAATCATAATGTCATTAACACCATAATATTAAGTGCGAGTTTCGCATCATGTTTCACGTACGACATGAGATCACTGCAATCTTTAATCGATGGCCACTACAACCATTCACGTTGGACCGGCCCCACACCGTACCCCAACCCCTACTTTCCGTTGTCTTTTTCCTGCTCGCCACCAACCGACGGTTCTCCCTTAACGGCCAAAACCGGCCGGTTCACTCCGCCTTGCGCTGCGCGCCGCGCTCGAAAACAAACGCCGTTCCTTTCCGTCATCTCATTATTTCGCGTCGCGTCGCCATCAAGTGCCACGTCGAAACCTCCCTGCAGTTAAACCACGAGCCATGATTTAACCCGGACAGGGTTAAAGTCGAACGGGGCCTACGTTCTTTAATTTTTACTGTCCTTTATATTATTATATTCTAAGTGCAGTCCTTGGTGTCGTTTAGCGTGACTCAACTTTTCATGACTTCGGGTTCGCCCTCCCGCCAGGTGCGCATCTGGAGGCAATCCGACGGCTCAAGATGGAGATTCCCTGACGGTTGCCGGCTCACCGACGCCGGGCTGCATCGCGGGCTCCAGCACACGTGCATTGCTCCCACGTTGCAGTCGCCGCAGCGCGCCGACGCCTGGAACGTTGCTTACGGTAAAACACGGTAACACTTTTGATGAGCCGTAATACCGTTCTACTAAGAAAAAAAATATAAAAAAAATTACTAAATCTGGTCCGACGGAAGATTCACTGAACTTTGATGAAATAGAAAAGATCTGAAAGTACCATCATTATGAGGTGGAATGAGAGCCAAAATGATCATACCGTAGATCCTTCAAGCTTTATTTGTATAAAGATGAAGGTGCAGTATAGGTCGGCCCGCGGCCAACAAGTATTATGGGCTAGCTCAATCATGCCAGAGGATGGCTTGTCCACGATGATTGATGAATTTCAAAATGGCACCAGCAGTAGTAGAAAGTGTCACTCTTTACTTCAAAACATTCAGACTATAATCAATGGCAGTATAGTCTTTCAGACCAAGCACGTATTTAGAAAAACTAACAGGGCAGCGGACTGGATGGTCTTATATGTGGCCAGTCACTTCGAAAGTATCCTATGGATTGGAGAAGTAGAGTTGACTAGAGCGCTTCAGAATTTGTTGTTTTTTAATTTTATTTGATGTATCCATATTAAAACTATATAAAATATTTATTTTGGAAGAAAAAAAAATTCGGCTTTAGGTTTTAAAATAATAGATGAGCTATAATTGTCCTCCCTGAATGGTGCTCTAAATCGCACCCTATAACGATGAGGGTCTATAGATGTTCTTCCTAATTCACTATAGTGCTAAAATGTGTGGGGCATGCGGTGCTTCATTATTAATCGGTGGATCTGGATGGTAACAGCCAGTAGCAGTTAATCCAAACCATATCATTTAAAATAAAAAAAAAATTTATTAATTATTTAATATTTAATATTTAATAAATGATGCTATATGGCACGGTCTGTGTTAACTTTGCTATCATCTGTTTATTTTTTATAAATAATATAAAATTATTAAAATATGTACGTACTTTAATGATAATATGATTAATTTATTTTTTTTGTTAATTAGATCTTAAGCGAATACTTTCCGATCTTGTGATAAAATTTGGCACTGCTCTACCCCCGCTCAATCCATTCATGGGCGGGGTGGAATATAAATATCACATACATATACAATTAACACGAATACTGGAAAGTTCGTAATGGACTCACACGCGTAACGGTAAAAAGAGTGGCAGTAAAAATAGTTTTTAAATGGATTGTACTGGGGTTTTTTAAGAGATCGGGCGGAGTCATCTTCCGCGGGCAAGGACATTTGGCAGTAATTTAACGTTATTTTATATTGCTTTTAATATAATTCTATTGCTTTATTTGAAAATGTACTTTTTCATTGCAATAATTTAAGCAGGCTGAGACCCTCGCGAGAAACGAAAAATCCATCGCGAGGGATTTATAAATATTGCTTTATTTTATTGTTGCATTAGTATTTTAATGCTTGTATTAAACGTTATTTGATCACTTGATCTCCACTCTTTCTTTTTTTTTTTTTTTGTTTTTTCTGGTACAACAGCACCCACACAACACGGGCGCAACCAACAATTTTTTTTAAAAAAATTAGTAAAAAAAATAAAGAGTACCTGCTTGATCTTCCAAAAAAAATTACTAGAGTAATGAGCTGCAAAGAAGGCCACTCAGTTAGGTGTACTGTTTGCCTTCTAATAAACATAAAAAAGAGCCACAACCTCTTGCTATTCTCTAGATATCATGTGACGACGACTATCCGCCCGTCTTATTGTGTTAATGTAAAATCCACTCGATTATCATAGCCGAGTTCTCTTCAAGGTGAATAAAAATCAGACCTAGAGCATGCCTCGCGTAGAAGAAGCCCTCTCACGCAGTTGTAAACTCAGTGCCAATAACAGAGGTGTCGAAGATCCACTGGCCGCCAACCACCACAAATCTAGAGTTGCAGTCTCTGATGATAAAGCCACGCCTCCACTATCACTTTTCTCAGCAACATTGTCGTCAAAATTTACTTAAAGAAAACTAGAGGATGAAAATTTCTAGAAGACAAAAGCAACCCTAATCGCCGAAGAAGCTAAAAAGGGTTCCAAATATTTCTGACCATCCCAAGAGAAAATGATGCAGCAGTGCTAATGAATTCCGCCTGTGTGAAGTAGTGCTTCATCCATCACGGCCCTTGAATGAATCTTTCTATTTTTAAAAATTTAAATGTTTCTATCTAACCATATATAATAGGCTAAATAGGTACAGATATCTTACTTCATGGTGCTCGGCTTTGCCCAAGATAACTTCAAACAAGCCAAAAAGTTCTCCATCAGGGTCATGCTTTGCCCGAAGCCCCGGGTGACCATCACGCATCGTACGCGTTTATGCTTTATGTCAAAAACAAAAAGAATAGATTATTAAACGTGGTTATGCGGTATCGTACGCGTTTGAATATTTTTTTTTAAAGGTACAAGTTTGTATATAGAGAAATCCGAGGGCAGCAAGCGTTAGTGGGATACGTAGGATTCTATTCGCCTCGTCCTATGACTTATGAGTGGGCCATTCGAGGAGTTACAAGGTCACGCCGTCCCTCCTTGGCGGTTCGATCGGGTCTATGCGACTAATTTCATGATCACGCGATTATTCAAGTAAATAACCATCGTTTCGCGACTGGCTTGTATGAGGTACTAAGTAGAGGGCTCTGGCTGTATCTTTTTTTTTTTATAATGCCAACCATTAGATCATATATTACACGAATCTCAAAACATTTTATTATTTTATATCCCTGCACAAGTTTTAAAAAGGCCATTGCATGATCCAATTGTTAATATTACGAGAAAAATAAATTATTCTTTCGCACCAAAAATAAAATCCAAATAAACTCTAAGTAAAATAGCTAGGCAGTGCATGAAAAAATAAAAAATAAAGATTTCAAAGCTACTAAATAATTTTTTCCTATAATTATTATTTCAAATGGATCAATAATGAAATAACTATAAAATTCTTTGATAATTTATATATATATATATATATATAATAATAAAATAAAAATATACAATGATAAATAAGGGACATATAAAATAAGAGAAATATATAGATAAATGAAGTAATAAAATAAAGAAATATATAAACATATTGATAAGCAAAAGATATATAAAGTAATAAAAATATACAAATAAGTCTACAAATAAGATTCTTTTTCCTTCTCTCCCTCCTCCCGCTAACCTCTTGCCAAAGGTCTATCACCATTGTTGCCACTTTACTTCCTCTAGCTCTCTCTATTTCCCTCCCACTCTAGCTTGCCGTCTTAATCTAAAAATTATCTTTGGCCTTTTTATCCACTTCAGCCTTGACCACATTGGCACCGCCTCTCCGCCACCAACGCCATCACCACGTTGTCCTTCGGTACTAATTCTAAAATTTGAAATAGTAGAGTTTTCTCTCTTATCTGTTTACTGGATATATAAATAGAGATATTCCACGAATAATCGAATGTAGAATATATCTCAATAGTATTATTAAAAATAAGATAAATTCAATTACTTTTAGTTAAAAAATTATATGTTTCCATCGACTTTACTTATGTTTCCGTTGATAAAAGATAGTTATCATCACGGTATCCAATTAGATGGGATAAACTAAGTGGGTACCCAATTATTGTGATTTAAAATATAGTGTTTATCATTTTGGCAGGCAACTTCCTTATTAAGAGCGTTATCACATCGCATCCTCAATGTCACATAGCTAGTATGGCTTTTCTATATTTATTTTAAATTTTTGATGTATCTAGTATAGCTTTCCTAAAAATTAATTTCATTGTTTCAATATATTTTCAGGAGAAATTAAACTTATAAATGCTTTTGAATAAATGTAACGGGAAAATGGACAGTGGCACGAAATATAGGGAAGAAGGCCACTTAGAGCTGTAGTTTGCCTTTTGGAGAAGTTGATACCGCACCTAATATTTCTTGCGTACCCATGGACATGACTTTGCCCCTAAGTACCTATGCAGTGTTTGGCTCAAGCATATAGCAAGTGAAATAAGTCTTATGCCTACTATATTTCAAACTATCAGGTATAATTAAGTAGTATAAGTAATTATTCTGTTCAATTTTGCTTATGCCAATTATAATTATTTTCAAGGAAAACTGTCACAAGTTATTTGGGACATAATGCCATCATTTAAGTCTGTTTTTTTTTCTTAATGTTAAATACAGTGCAGTCGAGAGCAATTCTAATAAGATAAAACTAAACAAAAAGAGGAATGAATTATAGCATAACTCTTTATGTTCCACTTTTTCTTATCGTCGAAGCAAATCCAGCCATCATATATATGTTTGGTTCAGGAATAAATCTGGAACAAAGTCTTAACATCCGTCTTGCTTGTGCTAAGAATTTTAAGAAATATGAACACGCGGGGGGAGGCTGTTCTGTTAATATTTAGAGTGTTTTGGGAGGAACTGTAGCAAATTTGGATATTTGTGTTTTCCATTAAAGAGCCGTTAGTGCCCCGTCGAGGCCCTTATTCTCTTCTTTTGAATCAGGCTGACATATGGTGTTGGAACGGGGACCAACACCACTGAAAGCGACCCCAAGGAAATTGCTTCTTTTCTCAAAAAAAATGATCACAATGTTAGGTCGAGCACCCCTCAGATGCATTTTGTAGCTATTAGAGCGTCCTGCATAATTTATCAGGTATGGCTGGCCAGAATACTTTAGTTTTTGGCGAGCTCAATCCGTCTCCATGGTTCGTGATGGAGCGGGTTCGGCACAAGCAGCAGAGATTCTTCATGCACGTTCAAATCACAGACTTTTGACAGCTCGAGATACCTGGGCCCCTATATTGCCTCGGCAGCTACTCATATGGTGTTCTTCACATGGGAGCCCCACTTCCGAGTTTTCTCAAGATCAATTTTGACGGCTCAGTCCTGAATGAAGGCAAAAGGAGAGGGGGCGGGTTGTTATCAGGGGTCTGAGCTCCAGCATGGTGGCAGCGGGGGGTGTCAGATCTTCGACACCTTAGTTCCAGGGGCAGAGCTACGAGCGGCTTGGATGGGACTGCAGTATGCGCGGCGTATACTTCAGATAAGCTCCATCATTTTGGAGGGCGATTCGGCCATTGTGATCAGCTGAGTCCAAAAGAGCACACACAGTGATATAAGAGTTCATTCTTTGCTCCGTAATATATAGTTGATGGTGAGGGAGGGTATTACTTTTCATGCTATGCATGTATATATTGTGAGGCTAACGGGGCGGCGGACTGGGTGGCGGCATATATTACAAGCTACTCAGGAGGCACCCTATGGGTTGGGGAGGATGACTTGCCTGGTGCACTTCGGAACCTTTTGTTTGCAGATTTTACTGGATGTATTCGTATCCGTGTTGTATGAAATGCCCGTTTTAGGAAAAAAAAGAAGAAAAGATCACGGCTTAAAGGCGTCAAGAAGAAGCTCAGTTTCAAAGGATGGCTTGCCGAGACGTTTAGAAAAAGATCTCATGGGCAAGACAGAATGTGGGTTAAGATAGGCTAAAGACCAATATTTGAAGTAGCTGAAATAGTAGTATTCATCAAGCGAGGGCTCTCTTTATTCTCCGCTCCTTTTTTTTGTCTTTTGACATAACTGAAAATACAGTCAATCTTGATATAATTCAGCTAGGATTAGAACGAATAAAAAAGATTCAACCCCCATCAAGCAAGGGCTTTCTTTACTCTCTGCTCCTTTTTTTTGTCTTTTGACATAACTGAAAATACAGTCAATTCTGATACATTTCAGCTTGGATTAGAACCAATAAAAAATATATTATCTCATTCTATCTAAAAACTCAAGGCTACATTTTAAAAAAAAATATTCTGTTTTTTAGTCTATAAAAATTAAACTTTCATGTGTCCTATACGATTATATATATATATATATAATATAAAAATTTCATTCTCATAAAAATGTTGTTTTTTTTTTTATTTTTTATTTTTTGAGCATTCCAGTCACAATGAGCCGCTTTTTTTTTTTTTTTTTCAGTTGGCCACACTTTCCCTTCCCGTGCGTGTTATGGTCACTGCGTGATACAAGCGAGCCTCCACCTACAGGCTCTTTTAAATTATGTTGCATCAAAAATAATAAAAAAGCGAAGGACCTTGTGTTCATATATAACTACCTCTTGTTGTATATATCCTTCGGGCAATCATTCAACTACACAAATAAATGGATTTGAAGTGCATATTTATAATTTGTGATTAAGGAGCCATCTCTTCGTAAAAAATGGAAGGAAACAACCTGATTATGGAGGGAACCAGACATGGTGGGGAAGCAGACCAACTGGCCCTCGATATAGAGTCGGACCCATCAGGTACAGACGGCATCATTTGAATCATTCCAGAATCAGACCGAGCTCTCATTACGCAATGCTCTAAAACCTCTCTTATCATAAAATAATGCAAAAGATTCTCAGTGTCTCCCTATTTTTGCGTTGTTTGCGTCCACTTTAGAGTCCATAAACCTCCCGATTCTTCCACTTTGGTCCCCAAGAATATCTTATATGATCCCCTTGTCAAGACTTTTCCAATCCATCTCCCATATCCCTATTTTCTTGATCTAAAACAATCTAGATGATGAGGACACATCATTAACTGAAAAAAATAAAAAAAATGTCAGGTGCACTAGAGAGCACCATGTTGGTTTTTTTTTTTTAAAAAAAAAAAATCAGATCTTTCATGGCGAACCAAACGAAATCTACATTATGGATTTTCTCAGCTAATCTTTCTATTCAATTCTTTAATATTTTATTTACTGATTCTTATGATGCACCTATTCTCGATTAATTTAAACCATCCAATTTACTGAAAAGAAAAAACAGATCAAATTGATATTTGAAGAATTTAAATTTCCGTCCCAAAATCTCCCTAGATACAGTATTTTTTTTTTTTTGCTACGAAATAGATACAGTTCAATTGGACTAGGTTACCAGAAGAGGCACCCACCTCTTAAGGCGTTCATTCCCACGACATAAGTTAGACGATGGAGCCACGATGAGGAATAAGTTGAGATCTGAAAAACAAACATATTTTGAAACAATAATATAAAAGAACTATCAAAGATATATAAAATATTATACTCTTCCAAGCGAAGTGACTCCAATGATTCTTTTAATGGCCTCTTCCAAGCTTTTGAATGGTGCAAATGGGAGCTATGCTGCAGATGGCGCAAATGCAGACATGATGATATGAATGGCGTGTGATGGTGCATTTAGAGTATACAATGCGTAGAAGATGACATAAATAATATTCTCTTCCAAATTTAAGGATCACGAGCTTCCTGACTCTCTCTAGGCATTAGAGCGATGCTATGTCAACTCCGAAAGTACACTCAAAAATGTCACCCAACTGTCTTCGGTCATCCCCGTTGCTTCTTCAAGACGCGGAGCCATTCATAATGCAAATGAATTAAGGGACCAACGAGAATACGATACACCAGCTAAATAATTGTTTTTTGAGTTCAATTTCTGAGTTATCAAAGCATTTTGTTACAAATTATTTGCAGGTAATATATGATGGTATTCAAACACTGTCGAGATGTCCAGTTCATTCCAAGTTAGGACCAACCAAAGCTGTAGACAAGAAAGATGATTGATTGATGAGTTGCAAGTATTCGGTATCAAAATAGTGGATGCCTCGTGAAACATGTATGGGGCCAACGAGAAATTCACAAATAGATCGAATCGATGGTTCAAAAGTAGCTTTAACTGTGCTTTGCGTAGATTACATGGAAAAAATGTTGCTTAAAAGCATCTGAAACAGTGATGCTTGTAGAATCGAGATTTAGTTGAGAAAGGTGGACTATTTTTCTTCATTTATTTTAAATTAAGTTAGTGGAATTATCAACTTTATATTCATCACTGTGCATTAAGAGTAGTGCCTACAAGGCGATCTCTTTTCATGATAACAACGCACCGGACTCTGAAAGTTTCTGTGCGGGTCTGGGGTTGCTCGCATTTGTACCATGATTCAATATTAAATGAGGTGAGGGCTCATTGTTCCAAGGGCTATGGCCCGCCAAAAGAGTGGATTGGTACCATTTTTGAGATTATCAATCAACTTTCCACAAAGTTGATTGTCTATTTATTCTGATTTTTATCTAATTTCGTTCGGAAGATTGGTTAAATTAGTATTAAAATCCACCCAATCGAAAATTTTATTCGAATTTTTAGCTTAAATATAGATTATATTTAATATACAAGAGACTTGCAGTCCAAGGATTATATTTTTAGCTTAAATATGGATTATATTTAATATTTTTAGCTTAAATATTTAAATATGGATTTTTTATATATGATATGGATTATACCTAATTTCGTGCGATGCAAAATTTATTTTTAAAATGGGCCAGACGAAATTTTTGTTTAAAAAAAAAGGGGCCTTAAAACAATATATAGGCTTGGAAAAAGGCAAAAAAAAAGCGACAGCTTTGGTAGAAGGTAAAATCATTTTAGCTTGCAGTTGCATGCTCAATCTATACGTTTTCAAATCTAGTAATACGTCAAACTTGAAATATCGGGCTTAACAAATGTGAGGATAAGCACGCAAGTTTGAGGCCTAGCCAAATCAGCCGGAACATATATCGTCAGGTCCAACCCAAATCAAAGGAAAGCAACCAAGACCAAGCAAATCAGACCTGCATATCTTTATTAGGATCATTACTTGCAAGATATCAGAACAGATGTCCATCCTCGATCAAATTCCAAATAACTCTTTTATCTCAGCAGCTTCTCAGATCATTCTTGATCAAGATCTAAATAGCAGCGTACCTCATCATTAGCTCGGTCGCTTGCCCTCGCGCTTTTACATAAGAAGTCCGCGGTTCAAGACTTGAAATGGCCTTATACTTCTCAAGACTTGGACTCTTCCATGTCCGGAATTCTTTTTGAGTACGAAATCCTGGTGCGACGGATGACAGACCTCCATCCAACTACCAGCAGGGTAGCAATGGGACGGCCGTGGCCTCCCCAATCTTACGTCACCCCCTACTCAAACCTTCCATAAATATATTAAATAAAACCAAGCAGGCTCCAAGCCCAGTTATAGTCTAATAGAGAGAATGGCGATAGACAACGGACCTACAACCGGATAAGTATTTCAGGCAAATCACAACTCCTTCCTGCCAACCACTTCGGGCAGTGCCTATGCATCGGCGAGCTTTGCAGCAAAAACATGATAGTCATCAGTTAAAATACAGATCATATATAACATTGTGAAACTTACGCAAAGTGAAGAACAGCATGCCAATGGCAGGAAAACCGCATAAACGTCAGCGAAAATAGACCATACTGCTCATGGCAGGAGTAAAGTTGATAAGACCTTCCAGGAATCAGATTGTCTACTACAAGAATTATATATAAGACGCACAAATACTGTCCCGTTCGAAAAGAGATTCCTGAATTGCATCTCCAGATACCTGAAACCCCACTTCAGACAGCTGAAGTAGATGAAACCAAAAAGCCCATCCCTCCAGAACAAGGGCTTAAATAAGCCGGATTTTTGGCCTCCAAACAAAAGAAACGAAATCCATCAGACTCTGAATCCCTTCTTCCCGTAAACCACCTTCCGAAAGCTGGATTTTGTGTCGCTAGTACAAAATGGGGGTGGATTCAAATATTAGAACACAAATTGATCACCTATGGAGAAACCCCTGACCCTCTCACCTATTGCAGAGCAAGACTCTAAAAAGAAAACGACAGCACTGAGACGAGATGAGCATAGCTTTTTTATGTAATGCAAACCACAGGACTACAATGTTTTTCTTATGCTCCAGGATCTGTGACACCCTCTGACTTGTCCGTATCCATTGGCTCGGGTGCAGTTGGCACTGCCTGACCACTTTCATCAGCCAAGTGCTCCCCCTGCGTACCATCTCCTTGAGGCTGCTGCTCGGTGGCTTCAGGTTGTGCTGGCGTCTCAGCTGGAGGTGGGGTCTGCGGCTTGGCTGGAGGAGGCCTTGGCTTTGTCATTATCGGCCTGCAAAACCTGTGCAAAGCAATTTCTTATACAGTTAGACAACGATGCACGACAAACTTGAGATAGAAAATTTGTGTACCACAAAATGGACACACGAGTGCCAAATCTTAATGCGCAATTCAGCTAAGTTGAAAGGAGGATTCAGAAATATTTTGCTAGATCAGGATTGATGATGAAGATGGCACTCGCACAAAACTACTGCTATTCCTTTCTCTACATTCAGCCCTTTTACGGGAATAATTCCTACCAAAACTCTAAAAGATATTACCCAAAAAATTTATTGAAACAAAAAGGTTTCATCATAGCGATTAATTCTAGCTCACTTCTTATGTTTTCGAAAGTGGAAATCAAAAGCAATGCCAAATGACCTAAATTATTACCTGTCCAGCGTTTCAGCCTTTGTTTTCAAATCTGCAGAAAGAAGAACAGGAGTGGAATGCTTCGGCAAGGCATCCTGCTGCTGCTTTTTCTCGCTTAACCAGGTTTCTGCTTCAGCACATTCATTAACGACCTATATTAAATGTTCAACAAATAAGCACGACTGCAAGATTTTCCCAATATACAAACAATTACAGCAACCATTGTTCCAACAAATTCAGCACATGAACTGCAGGAGATGTATTAAATATGCAGTATATGTCAGATATTAACACAACAAGTATGTTAAACAATTTTGAGGTCTTTTGACCACCCAATGTACCAAAAAAACAGGAGTATGTTAAACAATTGTATGCTAAGCTTGTGTTACAACATGCACAATATTGGAGGTAGTGAAAACTCTTGAAGGCTAAGAATTAGAAGGAAACAAATCCCAGTCAGGTGTGCCAATTGACAAAAACATGCAAGGAGGACAACAACTGCATCTACGTATATGGATGGTTCTAATAAAAGGACAGCCATGTGCTTTCCGATTTTAAGGCAAAACAGTTTTTGGACATTTTCCAATTGAATGTTGATAGCAAAGGAAGACGAAGGGGCAGCCCAGTGCACGAGGCTGTTGCTGCTGTGGGGTCTCAAGAGGGTCAGGATTGTTTCCGTATTTCAAACCCGTGGCACCCAGGTCAACCTTCACTAACATACAAATAAGCATAAAAATCAGGCCCAGGAAGGAGTACAGCGTAGCATCATACCTTCTGCTTATCTGTTATGTCAATGTGATCGAATTTAGGATCTTTGGACAAGGCGGCCTCTCTGAAACTATTGATACAGTAGATGAGTTGATCAACGGTTGGACCTCTTTCTGTCCACTCCTTGTACCGTTCTTCAATAGGGTCACCTTGCTGCACTCAGACAGCCCATATCAGAAGCACCGAACATCTCAGGTTGACAGAACTAAACCAAGATAGAATAATGAATCACCTTTTTGAGTTCCACAAGCTTAGCAACATAAACACCCTTTGTCTCATCCTCACCATCTTCATACAACCAGTCCTCGACCTCCTGAAGCTTTGCAATGAGCTCATCCTTCTCCGTTGCTGTCACGAAATCCTGATACTTATCATAAAGCTGAAAACAAAATCGTGGAAGTAATGAGATCAGCCCTTGTAGATTAACACAATAATATAATACAAGGTTTATGCTGGATGACTGGAACCTTGTTTCGCATGTCGTAAACATATGCTTCAACAGCATTCTTTTTGTCTTTGGTTTCTTCCATTACCCTGTCTTGAAGAGCCAATTCAAACTCCTTCTCAACTGCTTTTTGCAAATCTTCGGCCGACATTCCACCATAAACCAGTACAGAAACTGGAACATTTGTTTTCTTCACCTTCTTTTTGGGAACCTCGACCTGAAGGGTCAACATTATATGAACAAGTCATAATCCTTCAGATGTGTTTGTGCACAACTCATGGAAAAAAAAGGGATGTAATATACAGGAGCTGTTGTAAAATATATGGATATAGCACCACAAATAAGGATTCTTACTGTTTCCGATGGCAAAATTTTTTATTAGGACAATCAAATTACAACATCTGGTAGACAAACATTGGAGAAAGAGATATTTTTAACCGTAGAAAGAGAAGAGACTTCTGTCAGACATCAACAGAGACAACATATAAGATACAATCTTCATATTTGTTAGGAACTAGCACAACAAACTCACTGAAGACGAGCCATAAAAAATACATATAAGAGTGTATTATAAGATAGGAACAGGCCACCACTTTATGTTTTACTCCCACTAGGAACATAGGAGTTTCCTGACATTTATAAAGCTTGAGTTGAAGACATCCACAAAAATACAAATTGCTAGCTCATTTCAATTCAATCACACAAACTTTGTGGTGTACAGAAAACATTAAAATATATAAATAGTTAAATATAATGCATCATTCATAATCCTTAACTATGAGCTTCAAGATGATACAATTTATCATTGCAATTTACATTCAATGATCCTAAATTATAACGGGTGGATAAAGATACTGAAAACATTTTTAGTTTTGTTGAGTAAGAAAAGATTAAAAAGGAAAATGCCCGGAAAGGCATGCAAAGAATGTTTTGTCGACTGATCATAAGAAACAAGCTATTTGCCAAATATAACATATAAATGTCAACACGTTCCGCAACGAATAGAGGTGGTTTAAAAAAATGAAGTACAATGTAAAATTTATTTGTGGAAAAGAACAGTAATTGCTAAAAATCTTGTTTGCCTCTCAAATAAAAGATGAGAATATTGAGAATATGCAAACATTGTGAAAAGATCATTGCAAATTTATGAGAGATTTAACAAATACCCAAAAAGAAAAGAATGTTATATAGTGTGCTATGTTGCTGTACAGAGACCTTGCAAAAACTAATGAATAGCCCGTATACAATTTAATTACTATAGTGATTTGTACAATCAATTAGCCATGAAGTTATTATCAGTGATTAGCAATGTACTTTTAAACTTGACCAGGAAAAAAGACAATAGTTGTGTATTAACACCTAATGCTAAACTTCTTTTATAATAATAATTATTGCACATGCGATCTATCAGAAAGAAAATCATGCACCACAAACAAGGGAGAAAAGCTCAGACCTGGCCTTTCAAAGAAACTGGAAGCTCATATGATAACTGTAAGGATGGCATCCAATCATCCATGAGAAACAAGAATGATTACTTAACCAACTAAAACACATCCCCCCACCCCAACCACATCCATGCTTCTCATCTGCATTGCACGTCACAATCAAGTATAGCTACTAAATAAGAAATCATTTAATAGTGAAAGAAAAGAGGAGACTTCTGAATGTGTTTTTTTCTATGATAGAAAACCAATAACCCACAAAGCCAGCTACATAATTCAGTCAAAACCAAAAAGATCACAAAAGGATGATCAATCCAAACATAGAGCCACCAAAAAGAATGAGAACTAAGAGAAAAGTCCAACCAAAATTCACAATGGTTTTCTGTCTCTGCATCTTTTTTTCCTCTTCTTTCAAGGGTTTACATAAAGATAAATCGACACTTATATTTTGTTCCCAGCACAAGGTAGCAAGTGGAAACGGGGGGTCAATGACAACTAGTTGTTGTCAAATTTTTTTCACGATAAAAGACAATTAGTTTTCCTGGAGGTGATGCCTAATAGCAGAAGATGGTAGTATGGAAAACATGGGGGCAGAGGACTACATACAATAATATCACAAGCATAAAGATAAATCTACAGGAGACAATATCAACTTAGATGTATATGCAAAGTTCCCACAAAAAATGATGATTAAAAAAAAACTGAAGGACTCAGAATGTCAGAAAAGGCAAACAATAGCCAAACGAGATGACATGCTAAGCAAGAAAGACCAGCAAGAAAAGCTGAGGTAAGTGCCATTTAGAAAAGACCAAGTTGCCACAGACGTCGAGGAAGCACAATGTGAGAAAGCTTACATAAGGAAATTTACAATCTTCAATAAATTAAACATTGAAGAGCCCAACGCAAACACTACAATAAAGAACTTTCCAGATACTTCTGCTAGCCAAGTCAACAATCAACTTCTTAGCAAAAAGCCTATGATATCCTCAATATATATATATATATATATATATATATATATATATATATATATATATATATATATATATATATATATATATATATATATATATATATATGTAAAAGCCCAATCTCAATCCTATAACCACAGAAATCCCTAGATGGGATAGGTTATTTCTCAGCCAACAGACTTGAAACCAAAGAACAGAAGAATAGCTTCTATCAGTTCCAAACTTGTAATAAGTACAATTCTATCTTCGAAAATAGCAAATAATGTAACAAAGTCCAACTAGGGTGTGCATAGTAAAAATATAAATATGTCAGTCCAAAAAAAAACATATCCAAGTGTATGAAGCTCCAACCACTGCAGGGTCTGGGGAGGGTTAGATGTATGCATTCTTACTAGTGTGGAGAGGCTGTTTCAGTGTTTTGAACCCATGACACTCAAGTCACAATAGAGCAACTCTACCGTTGCATCAAGGCCCGCCCTCTATAAATATGTCGATCCAACTCTCAAACAAAAAATCATTCCTCAAAAAATAGAGTAAGGAAGCATAATATAACTTGAGTGCAAAGTTCCAATCCAAGCCATAAGCATATTGAAAAAACAAGTAGCTGTTGTTTTACGAACCTTGGCATCAGTTTCCATCTGCGCAGGTTTTTCTTCAGCCTCTGGCGCACCATTTTCCACCCCAGAACCAGAGTTATCTGTTGTTGCAGTTTTAGCATCCTGCATATTTACATCAGCTTCAGTTCTGGAGGAGACACTTGTTTCATCTGTGTCCATCTTGGCAGCCTCCTTTGGAGGCTCCTTTGCAGCTGTTACTGGAACTTCAATTTCTTCCTCCTCCAACATCTGCAGAACACAAGTTTATTTTTAAGAGTTTGGGGTTAAATAGGGGAAGAAGACAACAAGTTTTACAATTTATATATGACTTCTTGCAGACTTACAGTTGCCGACTCGATAGAAACAATCCCATGGATATTCAGGCGAACTTTAACTTTCAATTTAGCGCGCTCTTCTTTGCTGGATTGAAATGGGCCAATCTGTCCAACAGAATCCATAGTTGTCATGAACAGCAGGAGGCCAGTTTTATGAGCATATTATTTAGAAAATATAACATCATATAAATGAACGACAATTATCATTAATTACCGTGCATGAGCTAATCTTTGCTGGAGCTTGCAAATCACCCGCATCAGCAAACATCACATCAACTGTAAATGTACTAGATCTGTAGAATGTAAGAGCTTTGACACTAGGAATTGGATTCCCCTTTGGAAATACAATTGAACTCTGCTGGTTTTCTGTTGCACTATTCTGCGAGTCTGGGGCAGATCCTTTCCATGACAAGGCAATAGGGAAAGGGAAGCTGTCATGAACCTACAGACATGGATAAAGTCAAATATTAATATTATTATATATTTGTATAAAGGAACAACAAATGAGACATGGCTCAGTCGGTACATTGTAGGAGAAGAAAACAGCAATAAGTAGTTAAGCATATAAATAGAAGCATCACACTAGCAATCAACCGCAGTACTGGATCATGGTTCTAGGTATTAGAAATAATATCAGACAAAAAAATATACCTATCAAAAAATGCTCATAGACACAACAAGAGACAAAATAGATTTGTCTTTCACATCATAGAAGAATGCTGCAATTTTTCCTGTTAACTGATATTTCACTATCAGATATAAAAGCAATTGACAACTGCACCAATAGTTCAAATGAGTGAATTAGGCCACACAGAGCACACCAAAACAGTCTTAAGTAAAAGAATATGAACTCACCTAAGAGAAATATACAGACAGACTAATTTAGGTTATTTATTAGATAAAGAAAATGACTTAGGTAATAAAATACCCAAGTGGAGCTCCCTAGGAATCTCAATCTATGCAGAAATTATAATAAATTCAGAAACATATACATACCATGGTAAAATTGCATCCTTGAGATGTAAGTTAATCTTAGCTGGTTTCCTTGCTAATGTTGAAGGGTGGATTCTGGATTCACCCTGCCTAAATAAGTCCTCATCTTGAACAGTTTCAGAACTGAGCAAAAGAGGATAGGCATTCAGGCATTACAGAATTTGAAGTATAAAATGACTTTTATTTTGGTGTCTAGCTAATTCTTCAAACCCAAAATCAAATATCTTTATAAAATGACTTTTATTTTGGTGTCTAGCTAACTCCTCAAAGCCATAATCAAATATCTTTACCATAGAAAAGAAAAGACTCTGAGGTATGCATGAAATAATGTCCATCCATCAGATGTATCTTGCAAAAGCTAACAAATGAATCATTGCCAACTCCTAAAAAGAAAAAGGTTGGTAGCCCTTCTAGGCTGACCTCAGATTGCCCATTGACTCAGATTGCCCTTCTACAAGAAGTTCCTCATGATACCATAAAAATTCCAGTTGGACCAATTTGAATTCCAGGCTTAACTTCCAAACAAGTAACAGGATATAAACTCCAACAACAAAATAAGCAGATATTATACATCAGTTATTGATTAATCAACTCCACCCCCAACTCGAGTGCATGCACACACAAGAAAACTAGAATTTTACAGTGCACAGACAGAAATAAAAATTGCTTTTGTAAATGCACAAAAAGTCAAGGCCCAACATGTAAGGACAATTTTAGATGCTTTAAACTCGAAAACTACGATTTCATCAAGTTAAAGGGATATGAAAATTTATACCATGTATGAAGCCCCAGGCATGACCTCTACGAAATACCTCACAGCAAGCAATATATATGAAATGAATCAGCCAAAAAAAAAAACTGATACCTGAAATTCCCGCACTTTGAATGTGGGGCTGAGAATGGCACATTGAAGGGCACAACCCCGGGCAACACACTCACTCGCATTCATGGTACGTCTAGGCTCCTTTCCGAAAAACTCTGTCAATATCTTAATAATAGCTGGAACACGAGACCCTGATCCAACAATCTCAACTGCATGAATACTTTCCGTGCTCAGCCCAGCTTCCAGAAGTGCCTTCTCCAATGGTCCCTTAACCCGCTGCAATATTGGGATGCTGATCTGCTCGAACTCCTCCCTCTTAATGAATCCCCTCACATCCTTCTCATCCATCAAGCACTCAATATTCAACGGTGCCTCAGGGTTTGCACTCAGCATCTTCTTCAGCTTCTCGCATGCTGCCCTGAGTCTTAGGCAGGCACGAGCATTCTGGTAAACATCAATCTTGTACTCCTCCTTGAACTTAGACGCAAAGTGCTTAAAGAGGACCTCATCAAAATCTCTCCCACCAAGAGACCGATCATAGGCATGGGCCAAAATCTTCAGCTGCCCCTTCTTATACCCAGCAATGCAGACCTGCATGCTTGCATGACCAACGTCAACAAACGCCACATTGAGCTGATCATTCTCAGGTAAGTCTGTCTTGTAGATACCATATGCCAGAGCAGTTGCCGTGGTCTCATGGAACAACCGGAGAGGACGCAATCCTGCAATAGCAGCAGCATCCAGAACAGCCCTTCTCTGGAGATCAGTGAAATATACTGGGATACCAATGCAGCAATCCACAACCGCCGCACCAAGATTCTTCTCCGCGATGCTCTTCAGATTAGAAAGAACCATTGCCAGGACTTGGGTCGGAGTAAAGGCCCTTTGTTCCCCGAGGTACCTAGCATGGATCAGAGGAAACCCATCAGGGCCTTCTGACACCAAGAAGGAGAGGGACTGCAGGTCCCTCTGGAGCTCGGGATCAGAGAATTTCCGGCCCACCAGACGCTTTATCTGGGAGACAGAGTTCTTGGGATTCATCGTAGAGGATGCGGCTCCAGCAGTCCCAATGAACCGCTGCTTCTCACCGAAGCACACGACCGCTGGAGTCTCTCTCTTGGATTCATCATTGAGAACCACATCGATGCCGCGTTGCCGAGCGACCGCAACAATGCAGCTCTCATTTCCGACATCGAACCCGACAACGCTCATCTTCTTCCGGATTTATCACTATCTCCGGTGCGCAAACGAGGAGATCTAAGCATCAATAAATATAAAAAGAAGAAAATTTTGGTCATACCATCCCTAAAGCCAAAGATTTCGCCCAAAGCAAAGAATGGAATAATAAATACTCGCGAAAATGATATCTTTTATCCAATTATGGAATTAACCTTGCAATATACTCCTAAAAAATGGAAGATCGGCGGAGATAGTGCTCCACGAGATCTAAGCCTTCATAAAGATTTTAAAAAAAAACGAGCTGTACAACGGCGAACAGAATCAACGCGCAGATATTAGGGTCTTAAGTCTGGATCGATCCGATGGCCGCAAGAACATAGGGCTTTCGGGAGAAAAAACCGAACAGATCTGGAGAGGAGACGATATGGCGTACCTTCCGGAAGCCTCGAAGCTCCGATGCCAAGATGTTCCCAAGTCCGTTCGAACGCTCTCTGGATCGAACCTCTGTTAAATTCTCCCTTTCTTTTTCGTTTTAGGTTTTCCTGCAGTCGGCGGACGGGGGTCCATATAGGCGTCGGAAGCGTGGCTTTTTCTAGAACCCTCGATTGCGAGTGCCCGGGGCGGCATCATAGACCCAAGTACAGCAGTGTGAGTCCGATACAGAAATTCAATCGTATAGTGACCTCGTGCAACGGTGCATATGGGCCAATTGGCAGTTCGATCGATCCAGACCGCCCACTCGGCTAATCCTACGACAAGTACGGGGATCATTAATCGGCGAGGTCCACCAAATGTGCGGTTGAGATGCTTGGTTGTCTACCCTCAGGTATGCGGAGGCGGGGAGTTCGTGCTGACTCTAGAAAACGGACTGAAGATTTCGGTTCCAGAAAGATCTACGGTTTAAACACACAAAAAAAAAAAAAATCTAAAAATAGGTTGTATGGATCTCGGGTGCACGCCCCGCACCCTGGATCCAGTGCGCGGTCACCCTTGACTGACTTGGGATGCAGGGTGCGACTCTTAAAGCATTTATAAACCCTTATCTTCCATGCGCCAAAGAAGGGTTCATCTTCCTTTAGATTGTGCAATGGCCCCTCGGAGATCTATACAAATCGATTAAACAAAAAATTTGAAGCGCTTTGAGATATATGCAATATGTGTTGGAATATTTTAAAATTTCAAGTCTGCCCTTCTTTGTCTTTGTCCTTTGTCTAGTGCACTTTTTTTAGTCCCACATTGGAAGGAGATAAAACACAAAACGTCTTTATGTAGTATTCAACATTTTAAACTTTGTGAAGCAAAGAAAGTAATTAGCCCATGCGCGCACGAGCCCAATGGAGATCCAAGGCAAAATTGTTGAATCCGATCTTCCTGAGGGGCGCGATCTATTCTTAAGAACAGTGAAATCACGCCTCAATTGATAAGTTCTTTCTTCTTTCTATCTATTATTTTTGCAACAATATGCAATTCACAGATCAATTATTCTTCCACACCAAAGATATAACCCGAACTTTTTTTGGAAACATCTCATCATGGTTCATTAGGGGAAAAACAAATGCAGTAGGAGAAAGTAATTAGCCCATGCGTGCACGAGCCCAATGGAGGTCCTAGGCAAAATTGTCGGATCCGATCTTCCTGAGCGATTCTGGGTTGTTCGATAGAGTCATTGCATCTGCAAGTTGTTGTATCTTGGAGGATAGGTCGCCATTACCTGCTACTCCGAGGGGCGCGATCTATTCTTAAGAACAGTGAAATCACGCCTCAATTGATAAGTTCTTCCTTCTTTCCATCTATTATTTTTGTAACAATATGCAATTCAACGGTTGATGGCACAGATCAATTATTCTTCCACACCAAAGATATAACCCGAACTTTTTTTGGAAACATCTCATCATGGTTCATTAGGGGAAAAACAAATGCAGTAGGAAAAACAAATAAAAACACCAAATCTTCAAATGTGCCTTCTCTTGGTTGGCATCCACACCGAACCCACCAAATCTTCAAAGTAATTAGCCCATGCGCTCACGAGCCCAATGGAGGTCCAAGGCAAAATTGTTGGATTCGATCTTCCTGAGCGATTCTGGGTTGTTCGATAGAGTCATTGCATATGCGAGTTGTTGTATCTTGGAGGATAGGCCGCCATTACCTGCTATTCTTAAGAACAATGAAATCACGCCTCAATTTATAAGTTCTTCCTTCTTTCCATCTATTATTTTTGCAACAATATGCAATTCAACGGTTGATGGCACAGATCAATTATTCTTCCACACCAAAGATATAACCCGAACTTTTTTTGGAAACATCTCATCATGGTTCATTAGGGGAAAAACAAATGCAGTAGGAAAAACAAATAAAAACACCAAATCTTCAAAGGTGCCTTCTCTTGGTTGGCATCCACACCGAACCAACTCTAGTGGCTTTTAGTCATTTATTCCATGAAGACTCATTTGATCGTGCGTTCAGCACCACATGGATTATAGATAAATCTTGAGTACTTATAGAGAGTCAAAAAATTCAAATAGTAGCTTCTTGCTAGATTTTTTTTTTTGTAAGATCATGAATTGATACAAATGACATCAAAGTAAATTTGACCCATGTAGATTATGAGATGGATTTAAATTCTTAGTTTAGCAAGAACGATTTGACTTAAACGAGAGAGCATGTGAGGACTCGTATAAGCATGTGTTTAATCTTATATCGACATGTACTAGGTAGATCTTGAGTCCTTATATAAGGCCACAAATTTTAAATAATATATTTTAGCAAGATTTTTTGGATGAGGCCCTAGATTGTTGCATGTTTTTGGCCTATAATCCTCTCTGTCTTAGAACACCATATCTAACTTTGAACGTTTTCAACCATATCATTGATGCTAAGTGGGCTGCTGAGGCAAGAGAGAAGCTGGATGCCCAGGAGGCAAGGAGGTATCATATAATCGGTCTTTTTTAAGTAGGAGAGTAACCTTAAAGGGCTTGGAGAGCATCCACTTCTTGGCGATCTTTGGTGGTTGGCGAGGAAGTGTGTCACAATACAGACCGTGCATGTATACCGGGAGACGAACAAAGCGATTGATTGAGTCACCTCCTACATTACTCAGTACACCGGAGAGGTTCTCTAGACTTAAGAGTCGGATGTTCTTTTATCATTGAGCAGTCTACTTTTTTTTGAAAGTATTGGTTATGCTCATTAATGTGAGCTGCCCTTAAAAAAGAAAAAGAGAAGGAGGCTTGGATAAGAAAATTCTCCGCGGGCTGAAACAACCATGATTTACGATGATGGCAAACTTGACCTGCAAGGACGGCAAAAGGAGGCAGCGTTGATGATTCCCGATTCTTAATTTTAGTTCTGTCCCGTGATATTTTTTCTTTTGTCTTTTTTTTTTTTCGTGGAGGCATCGTGAGAAGACATTTCAACGGCTCAATGACACTTTGATGACTGCTTTGAGATGCGCAGCCTCACTCGCGCATCAAGCGTGCGTGGCTGTGCACTCTAGATGCCTCCAAATTCTATTGGTGCTCAAGGGGTTGGCTTGGTTCAACATCCTCCTCTATTGTTTTGAACAATTTCAACTGATCCATGTGGCTTATAATAGCACAATTTTATTATTACATACACGTCGAGAGAGATGCAAGTTAGATAGTCTTCTTTTTAAATCGAGTTCAGATTCTCCACATAACATAGGCCGGATTCATGGTCCGCCTTCCGGTTCGCTCTTTGGCCTGAACCCAGTAGACCGGACCAGAGCAAAGATATTCCGGTCCGGTTTTTGGCAGGACCGAGCAGTGAGCAGATATTAATTAGGACCAATCGCCTGATCGTGTGTCGGGATTAGACGGCCCGAAAAGAATTCGGCCCAATTCGACCAGGTCTTATATTTTAGGACCAATCCTTGCCCATCCCTATTGTATCCAATCCCACCCCGCACTACGTCCGTCGCCGGACCACCACCGTCTCCTCCTGCTCCCTTCTGTCGCCGTCTCCCGATCGGTCGACTTCGATCCTTTCAGCAGGTTCTCTTTCGTCTGCAAAACCCTCCTTCTTCCCAGGCATTCTGTAGATTCAAAAAACCGATGGATCTTTGGTTTCGGGACTCCAAGATCCGGATAAGGGTTCCAAATTTTTCTATCATAAATGTGTCGGAACGTTGGAATGCCCTCCATCGAATGACGGTAGCTAAGCCAGTTTTCGATCTATTCTTTACATCGGAAATCTTTAGGTTTTCGATAACGGAGACCCTCCAAGATTTGGGGCGGGTTCTTGGGGGGATGACCTAGAAAAGAGAAATAGGGGCTTGGTTCTGTTTGTTATTCTAACTCTAGTTTCTTTTCTCGTAGATAGGTGTTTCTTGACTGATTACGATGGCCGGTAGAGCTCAGATTCGAACTAATAGCTCTGCCCTTATTGCTATGATTGCTGATGAGGTATGTGAAAGGTTTTTGGTGTCAAGAACATGAACTCGGTTTATTTTATGTCTCCAAATAGCTAACGATCAAAGAGACAGGTTTACTGTTCTGCCGATCACAAGAAGAATTTAGGCATTCTGTTGTGTCTTTGTTACAGTCTTATTGCTATTGTTGCTTTTTGTATTCCCCTCTCTTTGTCTTCCTTATCTTGTGGAATTTTCTTTTTTATGATATCATGTCAATCAGACTTAATAAGATCTACATTCCCATATACTGTCTATTGTTTATCAAGTGCTTGGCCATCTCTTTAATTGTAAAGATACTTAATGTCTTCTTAGATGAAAAAAAAGGAAAACACTACGGGGAACAAACATTCTTTGAGGACACTGATGGGTAGTTTCCTTTTAATTACACCAGTTTTTTGCGATGTTGGAAATTAATCATGTCTGAAAACATTGTGAACTGTCTTTATTTATTTTATTAGTCATTCTTATGGTGTACCCTGAAGAAGGGGACAAAAAATAAAATGATGGAATTGATATCTCTCATTAAAATGGTGTATTAGACTTCCTTTAGAGATAACCTGTATTGAATGGTGAATCTAAACCAAATATGAGGTAGGAAGTTAAAATTATGAAATGCCAAGAATGAGATATAAAAAAAGATTCTGAAAATCTTAAAAATTTCTTGAAGGCTGTGAAATAGCTATTGAGACTAGGTTATGGCTTAGAATATCAAGAGAGAGTATTATTAAGGATGGTCCATATTATGCAAGCTATATGCAAGGAAAATGTGATTTTGACAATTCATGGAGAGATCACGATAGAATGGACAATTCCAACAACTGATGATTGAGTGCATCGATCAAGAGAGTAAATTTAGTAGAGCCTTACTTAGAGGATGTACAAGACAAGCTAAATGGATCTGATATAACATCGATAAAAGCCTAAATAATAATTGTGAGAACCATGTAGACAGGGTTAACCAAGTTATGCAACTACATCTTGAAGATAGATAGATATTACATGATAAAAAATGATTTTTTTTGTACAACCATATAGAAATAATGATTGTATGCATATTTGCAACCAGTGTTTTAAAAAGTGGCTGTGGTATGTGGACGGTTAAGGGACCGCATAGCATATATATGGTATGTTGGTATGCAGGCTGCATATACAGGCATGCAGCCAATATTTTTAACTATATGAAAACAAATAAAATACTTTAAGTAATGCCAAAACAATAATGATAGTATTTTTATGATAAATAATTTCTATATTGATAACAATAACTACTAACATTTAGTGCTTATTGCTTAGCATTTAATCTTAATTGTAATAGTTATAACATAATTGAAAACCATATCTAACTCAATGATCAGTTTGAACATGCTCTTCTGCACATATCCATGTAAGAGTGCGCCTCATATTTGGCCCCATAATACTAAGTGGGTCATATATGCAACTGTGCAATTCTAATTGAACCAAATACATGGCCACATATTTCTAATTGGAATGCTTTTTTGACCGATAAGCAGTATGACTGCAACCACACATGGACAATGTAATGCACCCCAGAAACTGTATCCTCTTTTGCAGTTCATGCACCACATTTTAAATCACCGTTTGCAACCACTTTTATGGTTTGAAATTTAGTGGCCACTCCTAAAAGTTATGAAAAAGAATAATGAAGCAAAATTTGGATAACTACTAACAATTATAATGATCAATTTAGCTTTATGCTTCGTGATTAATGTGGAAAAAAAACTAAAGTGATGTTCTAAAGATAGTCAAATGACCCCCTAGATGCTTGACTAAGTTGGGCAGTTCCCTAAGCATGTCGCCTAGGGCATAATCAGTTTGTACATGCAGTCCAAGTTCTGGGCAGGTGTTTAGGCAACCCGAATGCTTATACAAGTTAGACTTTTTGGACAGGTTGTGTGTATTGTGCATATCCCAATGACTTGGACCCAAGCCCACAATTTATAATCCTTTCTTCAGCTATTTAAGCCTATTTGAGCATGCCCTGGCAGAGAGAATAGAGGGAGAGAGGAAGAATAGAGTGGGCTGAAGGCTGTGTTGGCAAGCTCCAAGGCCAGCAGTATCTGTGGCAGTGAGGGGGTATGTTCAAGTTTCTTTCCTTCTTATCCTGCTTTTTATCTTTTTTGCTATTGGCTGCTGCTACTGCTGTGGGCAATGATGGCCACTTTTACAACATTGCTGCTGGCAGTTACTACTACTGTTGCAATTACCATTATGGTCTACAAGGACATTATTGTGGTCAATATCAATTGCAGAGTTGAGCAGGAGTGGTAGAAGCAGGGCTTTTGAGTTCCTTCGGAGCCTTATTTTTCTTTATTTTTGGTTTTCTTTTGCGTGTGTCTTTAGTCCATCTTGGTCTTTGCGTGACAACTTGGTGCCTTTACGATGGGGTTTCTTCTAATTATTCTGATGTCTACAATATGTTAGAAAAGCAAATTTAGAGGAAATCAAAATGTTCTAACATCATGTTTGTCAACTTGGACGAACATATATTAGACTCTTAAAAAAGTTGGTTTGGTGGGTATCAAGAAATACTGGAATTGAAGCTTTAAATTAATGACTTGGAGAAAATATGTGAACCATGCACTATTTGTGGTGCAACTCTTCAATTATGAGGGTTACTCCTTGCAAAAACTATTTTCACTTGTTATAGATGAACTAGTAATTGATATTTAATATGAGGACCTATGGCATATTCAAGTGTATCTACCATAATTTTTATTAGTGAGACTAAAATAAAAATGAATATTGAACTAGAATTATGGAGGAATGCACTGAAGCAATTGGGTCAAATTTGGTTGAACTGGAAAAACAAAGTACATGGAATGTGATGCTGTTGTAAAAATAATATAGCTATCAACAACCAGTGGAAAACCTATTATAGAGTTAGGGCTTTGATAAAGTGATCTTGTTCTTTCTAAGTATTTTTAGATCAAAGCATGCAGTGGCATTGAGTTGAAAATTGAAGGATGGTAATATGGTGTGTAATAATGTATAGATTGATATGCCCAGTAAGAAAAGTGGTCCAAATATGTGATTGAGTAAAATAAAAAAGAGGAAAACCTTTTTGAACATTGTATGCCTATGAGACTTATGTGGAACTTATATGAATCAATTTTAAGGGACAACAATAAAGCCTGCAAAATTTTATAGATTGCCATGTTGAACTGATCAAGAGAATGTGGAGATGTAACTTGAAATTGGAAAGATTAAAAGGCCTAGTCAGGATGCATATAGACCAATGGTGGACTGACTTGGAATGAGAAATTATATAAAGTTTGAAAGTTTCACCTGAAGAGGATAAAACAATCGAAACAAATTGAGATGATTTGGTTATGCGCATTTGGAGGAAACTTTTGTAACTACAGGAGTTTGAAGTATGCATAGGTTCTTTAAACTTAGATCGAAGTTTTAAGGAGCTGAGAAATTCTTTTTTTTTCCTTTTTTTAGTTACATGAGAAAAGTATTTTTAACAAAGAATCCAACTTCTGATAGGAAAATTAAAGATGAAGGATTCATAAACCTAATTTAAGATAGATGGATTAGCACTTATTATTTATACAGATATTACATTATTGGCTTCCAATGGATGCTAACTACAGTGGAATCTCTTTGATTTCGCTTGACCTTCTTAGATGTTGTGAGGGCCTAGTCCATGGGCCGGCCCGTACATAAATTGGGCTTGTGGGCCGGCCCGGAGAGGCCAGAGCCCATTAGGGGCTGACCGTGCCCTGTTGCACATAGGAGAAGGAGAAGAAGACTCTGGTTTCTCTTCCGATTTCGGCGGGAACAAAGGCCATCCGAATTCATCTAGAACTCGGGTACATCATCTATTTAATCCTTCTCTCCTCTAAGGCCCTCCAAGATGGTGATCGCATCTCCTTTCTCTTGCTTCGAAATCACGGCTGCCCGTCACTGTGCTCGCCGGAAATCGAGGTCGCTTGCGACTCCGGAGCTGAGGTAACACTTCGATCTTCCTCCCCTTTCCTTCTTTTTCTTCAGACAACTAGGATTCATGGTCACTGGTCGAGAAATCGGCCGAAAACTACTCGGGGAAAAGGATCCCCTATTTTGCTCTGTTTTTGCCTCTTTTTCTTTTTTTGACCACCACCGCCGCCGGTATTCGAGGGCCTCGGCCCCTAGTCGGAGCCAAACTCCTAGCCACCGGCAAGTAGGCTGAGATCGGAGAACGACCAAGCCAATAAACCCCTCCTTTGGCCCTATTTTGGGTTGAATTCGGCCAGCCGGCTACCGCCGCCGCAGCCCCCCCTCCGGCTGCCACTTATTGGACCACCACGATCATAGCCACCAGCTACCTCCCTCCCTCCTCTGTTTTGCCAAGAAAGAAGAAGAAAGAAGAAAAGAAGAGGAAAGGGAGAACCATCTGTCTCTTTCTCTCATTTTTCCTCTCTTTTCTCTCTCATCTTTCTCTCTCTCTAAAAAGACTCATGGATCCATGAATCGAGTCCCATCGACTTGATCTATGAACACGAGTTGACCCCCTGCAAAGGGCTTTGATCCGCCTTGGTGCCCGAGCCGCCTATTGGACCGTTCATCTCGGCCCTGTTGAATGTCTCTAAAACTTCCATTGATGAACCATGTTGATTGATCTTGGCCTGATTAAGTCCGATTCATTGAGCAAAATATTTAGACCTGACCCACATGAAACCAACGTACGCGCTCGGTCAAGTCTTCTCGAATTGTTTATTTAAATTTGTTATTTAGAAATTAATTTTGCCGTTAATATTTCAAATAGGTCTAGTGGAGTTTGACGTCTAAGACAAAAGAGGTAAGTAAATCTTATACTCCTTGCTAGTTTTCGAAATTGTAAGTAATTCTAACACTCCTTATTAGTTTTCAAATTTTCACTTATTTTTTAGTATTATGAAAATATGAAAATAGTATTAATGTTGATGAGCTAAAGAGGTGGCCGGGCAGTTGACCAGGCGTTGCTTTAGCCTAGGAGCCAACCTAGCTAAGGCAATATCCCAAAGTAGGGGCAGCTAACCTAGATTGCTTTGCGACTAAAGGTTCTCCTGTGGACAGCTTGGGCCTGCCCCTACGATGGGGACACACGTGGATATCTCGCTTCCCCGGGGACCAACTGACCTACCCTCGTCCCTTCCCTACAAGCTGGGTATCTCTCCCTCCGAGTCGTGCAAGAACTAGAAGGTCTCACAGGGATTGGGACAACTATCCAAACTCCAGCACTGACCAGGTGAGAAAGAAGACCGGATGAGCTGTCAAGCCGGTAGTTTGAGAGTCAATCCTTTCTTCCTGCAGATAAGCTTGAAAGTTCTTGGAGAACTATTATTCTCCCCCATTGTCGGATCTCAAAATCTACAGTATCATGTTTTCTTAATATCAAGGATCAAGTATACGATATTATGAAACTCATGATTTATTGCGAAATAATAATTTCATGATTGTTTTACCGTTAAGCACTATTTATGAACTATAAACTCCATATTTATGAAATTTGTATTTTTGTTATGAAAAGAATAATTTCATGATTATTCTATTGTTAAATGCGTATTTATGGGCTATGAACTCTATAAAGCCATTTAGTGTTTTATTTATGTATGATTCAAGAAATATGATAAAAAAAATATTTTAAGAGTTATGGTAAAAAAGCTCTCAGATAGCTATATATCGCCTCTAAAAGTGGGGTAGATTGGCATCCAGTTCCATACGACCTTGCCAGTGGGTAATAGTAGTTGGCATACGACCATGCCAGCGGATAATAGTAGTTGGTATACGACCAGAACAACGGGTAATAGTAGTTGGTGTTTGTCGATTACGGCCCTATTACGAATATAATAGCGACCTTAGCATTTAGTCTGAAAGTAGTAATTTGATCAATGATATGGTTAAATGGTAAATAATTTATGGTTTTATTTATTCTATGCACCTTGAATCATGTTTACGACATATTGATGATTTATGTATGCATGATTGACTTTATGACTTACTTTATCATATGATAGTATGATATGTTCTATTTTGCAATAATTGTTATTTTCTCTATATAATGCATTGATTCATGCAAAAACTTATGCTTGATCCAGTAAGGTAGTGAAAGGTTTACTTTATTGAGCTATGTCGCTCATATATCTTTATTCATATTTTTATCTGTCCAGACGAATAGGATCAATAGGAATGAAGGATAGTCTAGGCTTGGAATTCGCGCGAGCAAACTTAATGAATTTGTAGGAGAATTTTAGTATTTTAAATTGACTATGAATTTGTAATTAATGATTTTCTGAATATTGAGGATTACTGGTTTGGCATTTATGTTGGATTTAGATGCTCTGAGCCTATATTAGTTGCATTTAATGGATAATGAAATTGAACGTTTATTTATTATATTTTGTTGGAGAGGAATTTGGAAGTTGAATGAAATGTTTGGCTTCATGTGGGTTGTATCCCTCGGTAGCACGGCCATATCATGCTTCGGATCTGGGGCATGACAGATGTAGTTATATGAACCTCTTGATCTATATGCAGAATTGCAACGTCTAGTATATGAGGAATCAAATTATAAATTGAATTTTATGCTTATGATCCTTGGGCTACTTGCTGCACCAGCTACCTTTCCTAGCTCTTTCTCTTAAATGGAAGAACCTTGCCATTTGTATGCTTTGTTCTCTTCAGAAACAAAAACATGGATCATCCTATGGTCTCAAGTTTGTAGACATTGTAAATCATGTCCTGTATGAACTCATGTTAAATGACATGCATGCTTATGTTTGCTTATATATGCTAGGTATCTCTTTTGTATGCTATGCATATGAAATCAACAATTTGTATTCATTCCATGCTCTGACGAGTTTAATCAGATGTGCTGTGCTGTAAGACTGCATCACATTCATTTCCTGTAGTTCTATCTTGAAATCTAACTCTTTATAGCTAAGCATGTGTAACCATGTCTCCTGGATACAGCAGTGTTTGTCTCAGTTGCTGTGCTGCTGCTGTGCTCTGCAGACTAGAAATGGGTATCTGACAATTGGCCTCTCTTGTTGTTATAGGACACTGTAACTGGTTTTTTGCTTGCTGGAGTTGGCAATGTTGATTTGAGAAGAAAGACAAACTACCTTATCGTGGCCTCAAGTACGCTAACATACTTCCTTGTTATTGTACTTGTATTCAGCTAGCTTTTGGTTATGGTTTCTCTTTTCCTGTCAAGTTGAATTTTTTTTACACTTAATTCTTTAGTCTCAAGACTGTACATTGTTCGTTGTCAAACAATGTGTCTCCCCATGTGTACATGTACCTATAAGCTTGAGCTGCATTTCTAGTTGTTCTTATGGTAGTTCCCTTCTAGTTTTAACATCTTTGTACTCATCCCAGGCATTAAAATTTGTTTATGTGCTACTGCTAACTTGATCCTTGTTTCCTTTTATTTTTTTAATGCTTTACATCTGATGGTGCTCCTGTTTTTGAAGTTCTGGTGCACTAGTTATTGCATGATTCAGTTTATAGTCTGATGATCATGTAAGATGTACCGTAGACTCTTTGCTTTTGTACTGGTTTCTTTTTCATATGAATCTGGTTTTCCTAGATTTCAAATGTTCTATCTTATAGGTTCTCCCTTATAGGTTTAATTTAGACAACTCCAAAACCCAAACTTGAGTAATTAATCTTCCTTACATCCATCTTAGGATAACACTTGCTTTAATAATTAGTAACAACTTATTCCTGTTTATCAGAAACAACTGTGAAAGCAATCGAGGATGCTTTTAGAGAATTCACCACCAAGGAAGACATTGCCATAGTGCTGATCAGCCAATATGTAAGCTTTCATGTATGAGTACTTTATTAGTTGATATATGATTTTCTTTTCTTTCTGGTCACTGGTAAACTTTGTTCACCTTTCATGCTTTTTTGGGTAGCCCAGTACATTTTGTAGTATGTCATTCTATCTGATGCAGTAAAAGCCGACAGAAAATAGTGCAATCAAACTTGTGCAAGTAACTATATTATTAAACATATCTTCAGCTGGCAAACTAAGAGTTGCCTTCAATTCTTGCATGTGAAATTTTTTGCTTGCATCAACTCAATGATAGCATGTTGGGATGCCCATGTTCATGTTATAGCGCTATGCCAAGTTTACCTTAAGTCAGCAGGAAATTAGTACATGACAAAAAATTTATACATACAAATCAAATATATGAACTTTTCCTTTACTCAATTGTTGAATTTGGTCGAACTTGATGTTCGACGGAACTAATCATACTGGGTTCTAAATGTTAAACTCATTTACTGCATAGGCTTGGATTGTCACTGGGGGTGCAGTTGAGCCGAGCTAAGTCGAGTGGCTATAGTCTTGAGCTCGACTAGATTTAAAATACTCGGGCTCAAAACTCGACTTGAGATCGATCAAGTTTTAATACCCAAGCTCGAACTCGACTCAATCAAAAGAAAAAAATACTCGACATCGACTTGACTTGACTCGATATCTATCAGGCCATACTCGAGCTTGAGTTCAAGCTCGAATTCTTGATCATAACTTAAAAAATATAGTTAAAAATTAGAAGTTAGGCCAGATTAAAAACATATAAAAAATTTTATGTTTTAGAATAGTTATTTAATAATATATTATAAAAAAATATAGATTTATTAAAAATATATATACTCAGTTAGGTTCGTGAGCATTCGAACTGAGTATTTGGCTACTCGAGTCGAGCTCGAGCAGTTGGCGAGCTGCTTGGTTTATTTACACCCCTAATTGTTATGGGCCTAATTTTTGTTTAGATCTTATATCAAAATTTTTTGACATAATTTTCAATTACATCATCAGAAATTGTTTAGCAACCGTTCACACCACAAGGCAGCTTAGAGCTGACTAACCTTTTCCAAGTCTGCTGGTGCTTGAGTGCTAAAACAAGTTAACATCTACCGTAGCATCACTGACAATGCTTTTGTGATTTTTGCTTCAGGTTGCAAATACGATAAGATTTCTTGTGGATAGCTACAACAAGCCTGTTCCTGCAATTTTAGAGATCCCTTCCAAAGATCACCCCTATGACCCAACACATGATTCTGTTCTTTCCCGTGTCCGGTACTTATTCTCGTCTGAATCAGCGGCATCAGGAAGGCGCTGAAATGTCAATATCTATTTTGCATGTGTTTGTTTTACAATTTGCAATTGGATATTTTTTTATTTAACAATCTTAATAAGCCTCTTGTACGAAGAAATAGCGTTTGTCCCACCATGGAAATCTTGTCATAGATGCTCAAAAGCATATTGGAATGAGCAGTGCTGAAGGTTTCATTTTGGTGCTTGATATCTCAAGTGGTATGTTATTCCATCGCCAGAGATTGCATTAATCTTTCATCCCACTGAGTCTATAGACTTAGAGGAATGTCGGATTTCTTCTTTATAGCGTGTTCTTTTGGATCGTTTCTCCTTTATAGCCCACAGGGGGCTGTTCTTTCTCTACAGCTACCGTTTCCTGTCTTAAATCCCAAAGCAGGAATACAAAAATTTGGCTTGATCAAAGAGTTATTCCTATCTAACGCAATGCTGTTGGATCAAATGATGAAGACGTTGAGAAAGAGAGAATAAGTATTTAATACATGTAACAAGAGAAAGTTTTTCATTGTATAAAATTCTCTGCTTGTGGCCATGAAAAAAAAGGATTAAGTAGAATTATATAAATTTCTCAGTTTGAGGTGATACTGATGTTGGTGTTCTGCACCATTTAGGAGACAAAATCAACCAGATTGTAGATTTTCTTGGAGTTTCCTTAAATACATGGATCTTTTTCAACTACTACAAAATTGCTTTTCTTTTCCTCCTCCTCCTCCTCTCTCTCTCTCTCTCTCTCCCTCCCTCTCCCCACTCTATGTTTAGTTCGGATTCCGAATGTCGTTCCAGTCCAGGTTTTGACCTTTCTTCTTTAGTCAAGAATCAAGCCATACCGTGAGTGAGAAGGCAGGAAAATGTTGATGAATACCTTTGTTCTTCATAAGATTTTTTTTGGTGGGATTGTTGTTACTAAGATTGCTGCTATGCACACGCTTGAACATATGCGGCAAACCGGTTCCCGGCGTTTCAGCAAAATTCCGGAGTATGTAGAGCATTTTTTCATGTACAATTTTACGTTTTATGGAAATCGGTTGCTTAAAATATTTTTAATTTAGTAAATCTAGGCCTCAAATAAATTATCAGGGGAAATACCGTAGCTTGCCAAGTAGGACCCTGCTACGTTAAACCAGTCAGACCAGTGACGACGAAAAGAGTCCATCGCCCAAGTTTCCAACGCAATCCCACAGCCGTTTCCAAGCTTAAACCCGTTCACGCATGCAAGCAAGGAAAAAGAAACGGGGAAACGAGCATTAAAAAAAAAAATAATTTGCTGATAAAAATAAAAGGGGTAAGCAGTGTGCTATTTAAGCATACGAAACTGACAAGTTTTAGTACAAGCAGTGCCACCATCCGCGTCAAACTCGCGACCTCTCCTTTGTCCAAGTTTGGCTGGCTCCAAAAGGAACCCAGCAAACCGAACACTAACAGACAGCAGCCAGATTACAAAGAAAAAGGAAAACGACAGCGAAGTAATTCTTGGGTTCTGTTTTTCCCTCACCAAAGGTGGAAGTTCTTCAACATGCAAACACTTGATTCCGCAGCAAGAAAATGAAGCACAACAAGCTGGACTACAGTTAGCGAGGATATGATGGTTGGGCAGGAGCAGCAAGGGGAGAAGCATAGTCAAACCCAGCATAATTAATCGAAGATCCATGGGGCAAGCCACCTGGTCTTCCGCTCATTTCTTCAGGCATGTAATACTGTTGAGATACGGTGGGACTCTGGCTATGAGCTGAACCATATGATGCAGAAGCTGGGCCATCAAAGCCACCACGAGCAGGGTAACTGTATGGGTGGCGAGCCAGTGGGAGCTGAGGTACAGTGGGCGACCGATGGTATGAAGCATAAGGAGCGTTGAAGGTCCTAGTTGCCTTGGCAGGACGGGAAGGGGGGCCAGTCCCGCCAGTCGACCGTGTTCTCTTGCCCTGAGTCTTTCTGGCTGCTGCAGACTTCTTCCTATCAGCCTTCACTTTCTCCATCTGTGCAAGTCGCTTCTTTAACCCATCAACACTGAACTTTGATTCAAGATGGCAACTTTCGACGCATTTGATGATGGACCTGAGGTCGCTCATCTCTGCCGCGCTAGCCTCTTCCTGGAAATGCAACAAACTTATGGCGGTGAAAACATTAATGCTAATTCAACATTAACACAAGCTTCATTTTACTGCTATAAATACTCTCTGGAGTCTGGAGAAAGGAAAATAGTCCCATAGATAAGGAAGCCTACCAATAGACTTCTCAGCTCATCCCAATTTGTTTACATTCTGCCTACCTGGTACTAATTTTAATGCAATAATTTACTCAGATATGGTAGTATAAACAGATAATATACAAATAATAACTATCAAAGCAGGAGCTCACTGATATGGACAAAAGGAGTTCAGCAAATCTAATATTCCTGGAAAAAGAATCCTAATAATAGAGAGCTAATAGGATTAGACCAAGTTTGCTGTGGAAGATGTTTCAAACAATTGCTTTTGTGTATGCCTTGAAATATTAGTGTGCGCCAGTGCCACAATATGTATATAATCTCGCAGTACCAGAGCTTTCTATAAATTGTGGTCATGATAGAAGTGAACATGCATACATTCCCTTAGTACCAGAGATCATATAAATTGCAGTCATGATAGAAGTGATGAACTTGCACGCAAGTAACAATCACTATTTTTCCATATGCCTATAACACTCATCAATTTGTGATCCTTTAATCCTTTGTATGTAGTTCCATGTCAGATGTCATCTCTTCTCAAAATTAGTAATATTGGCTAAACTTCAAGATTGCATCTCGTGCTATATAAATTCTACAAGTTATAGAGTTAGTAATATCACATAGACATCACTCAATGACTTGACACTCTACCTGAAGACAATAGAGTAAAAGCTAATTAACAAAGAAGCACAAACAGCAAGATATATTACTCATAGATCATAGAAATTATGAACCATGTACCTGCAGTGAATTAATAAAACTATAAATGTGAGAGGGCAAGAACAAGACAAGGCATTTCATAATTCAATGCAACAAAAGAAGTTCAGTAGTTGAAACTTGAAAGTCAAACATACTGTAGCAGCAGCAGAATGATTCCCACTTTTCACCATGGCATTAGCTTTTTTCCTTGAGGATTGGAGATAAGACTTCAGGAGAGAAGCAGGAGAAAATCGTTCAGTCAAACCAGCTTCATGAGCAAAATATACTGCCTCAAGCTCCTTTCCATTCTTTGCTAACTCATCAATAATATCTGCAAGAGCATGCAATGCTGAAATTAATCTTTTCAGGTAATAAGTGCAGGCGACAATGCAAAGCTTTAATCAATTTCTGCATGTATGCAGATATAACTTGTGGAAAAATCACCCAACCTTTATTAACTATTACACCACACACAGAGAGAAAAAGAAGTAGAAGCAAGTTAACCAGAATTGCAATTTTCTATTGCTCTATTCTTGTAGTAATCTGGATGTCAAGTAATTTCTTCCTCATTTTTCCACCTTGAAATAGAATATTTTTTTTGTTTTGAAGCTGGTTGTCCTTTTTCTAAATTATTAAAGTTTATATCAGATAGTAAACCTACTAGAATTCTAGCCATGGTAAATTAATTGGGTGTTTTTCCAAGGTAAGATCAATGGATGCCAATGGCAGAAAGGAGATCAACAATTACCTGATGACGTCAATAGATTCTCTAGGACTGAGTTCTCTACCTGATCGAATGTCCCCTTAAAGCCTGTTGCTTTCATGATTGCAAAACCTAGGAACTTGTGCTTGATTTTTTTAAATTGAGAATTAAAGAAAAATGACAGACATATTGGATTTGGTGAGTTTGATGTTAAATGCAAAAAGATAGGAATACCTCTCATCATTGAAAAAAAGTGGGATGCAAGCTTCTTGCCTAGGTACTAGGCTCCATAGAGAGTTATTTGAGGCAACGTCGGAGGAACCGGTACTGGGCACCGTACCAATTTTTCAGTGGCACGAGTCAGTACGGGCTGTATTGGGCCTGTACCGACGAGGGCACGGTACCATGGGAGGAAGGAAGAGAGAGAGAGAGAGAGAGAGAGAGAAGGGGGAGAGAGGCTGGCGGACGCTGGCAAAGGCCGCGGCCGGTTCTCCTGTTTCGAATGAAACATGAGTCCATCCGTGGCTTAAAAAAATTCAAATTTTTTAAGTAAAGTCGGTAAACAGGGAAACCGGCCGCGGCCTCGCCTGTCGCGGCCTCCGCTTCCCCCCTCCCTCCCTCCCCCACTCGCTCTCTCTTTTCTTCTCCTTCTTTAGCTCCAGCAACAGGTCTTGTTTTCGTTGCCGGAACTATACCGGTGAGCCACCGGTACGGCTCGGAACGGCGACGGTTCTGGCGACCTTAACTTGAGCTAATAAAAGTTTCATCATAAGCTCAGACTTGAGGGACGAGGAAAGGCACATGGTTCATAGATAAGGACAGCCAGGATAGAGACTTGAGCACCATAAACTCAGTCTCAAAAAGGATTCACAATTATAAACTTCAAATCTCATGATAAGGCAGCTTCTTCAAGATAATTAAGGTTTATGGTTAAAACATAAACACTGAAGGCAACAGAAAACCTACAGGCTACAGCAAAAGAAATTTATCTCATAACTAAAACCATTTCCATAATACAGGAGATATTGGAAATGTCAGAATGCCTTCAGGAAGGTTTCAGGAGGAAGTGTTTACAAACTCAAAATTCAAAATTTTTGTTTGGACTTGGAAGATTATGTTCTCTTCAGAGCAAGTTTGATGGCTGAACTGTAAATAAGAAAATGAGATCAGCCATAATAGTCCACGTGGTTATATCACAAAGAGAACTTAGAAGTTGAGCATAAAGGTCTGAACAAGGTTCCTATCAGAAAACATTACATTTAGATAACATCTATTTCAATTTCTCATATCCGTTGGGTGACAATGAATTTATCATTTATGTGTAACTCATGAGGCCAAACAAAACACTAACTCTGCAGCACGCTTGCAATAATCGAAAAAATATAAGATTGGTATGGACAAAGCACAGGTTTTAGAGATAGCTAGGATAGCAATAAAGATTTTGTCCACAGCAAGAAAGGTTCCTGACTTTCAGTTAGATGGTTGGAGCAGCACAGGAAGAACTAAATTTCTTGTGCAGCAAAAGTGATAGATGCAACCTTCTCCAATGCCCTGCAAATGGTAACAATCGTGCCTCTTCAAAGCCCACATGACTCTAACAGATGAAGAATATGTATATTATTAACCAAGAAAACAGTAAATATTTTTGGAACATGCTGACTTAGTTTAACATAAGAAAGAATCTTGTCAGAAAATCTGTTATTGTAAACTATCCACTTAGACTAGACGCTCTTGTTTAGAAGAATGCACTTCCTATCATATTATATCCACAACTAGCATGCCCCGACCCATACATTTGGGAGAGATATCTGGTAACTTGGTTCCATTGAAATAATGGAGTTTACATGCATCCACAAGTCAAGGTGTACCGGCAGGTCAGATACTTGGGCTTGCAAATGATTGTTTTTAACAGTGTAAAAATGATATAAGCTTTAGAACATGCAAATAATGACAGACAAAATCACCTCTCTTATTTATATCCAGAAGGGTAGTATATATAAATAATAAAACAGATTGTCATTGATGAAGCTATTGTTTATCGCTATTGTTTATTGCTCTTTTCTCCATCATTTCTCCAAGTGTCAAAATAAAGAAAATGCATTTGAGCCCATGAAACACTACCATCAGGGTTCAGTTTAAGACACTTGTGCATGATGTCTGATTTAGGTCCAGGGTTCACTAAGGTTATGTTTAAGTTCTAGGCTTCTAGTGCAATCCATGAACAGCTCTAAAAGATGGAACTACGACATGACAAATCAAATATACAAAACGGACAACAATAATTTCCAGCATAGGTAACAAGACAGCTAAAAATGTTTGAAAACGAATGGAAGGAAGCCAGTACCCATTAAAAATTATAGCTAGAAGCATTAACCAGTGACATGGCAAGTGGAGTAAAATTAAAGTATTTGTACCTGCCAATTTCTCCCCAAATCCTAATCCAGGAGCAAGTTTCCCCATCTCCTTCCTCGAGGCATGCTCCAGAACCAACTTCCTCAAGAACTCTTCCGGAAATTTCGAGCTCAAACCAAACGCCACCACCATTTGCAGAAACAACTGGGCCTCGGAACCCCCCATCCCTCCTTCCCCTTCCCCCTGTTTGTTTCCAAGCTTTTCTTTCCACGCCTCAGCCACTTCCGCCGCCCTCTCCCTCATGCTATCCGACACCCTCGGCGCCTTCCTTCCCTCGGAATCGAAGAGCGCCCGAACCAGCATCCCGAGGGCCCAGCACCGGTCGGCACCGGCGCCGGTGGACGCCCCGCCGCTGGTCGTCTGGTGGTCCAAGAAGTCCGCCACGGCGTCCACCACAAGCCGGGTGGGGTCCACCGATCCGGCGACGGCCTCAGCTATCTCCTTGCGGAGGACGGCGAGGTCCCTGCGACGGGACACCACGAACCGCCAGAGTCCGGCGGAGTCCATCCGGCGGCAGTACCAGCGGAGGATCCCCTGGAGGTCATCGGGGGGCTTGGCGTCCGGGGTCTCGATCTCGGAGAGGACGGCATCCTTGCGCTCCCCGATGAGGGCGGTGGCGGCGGACTCGCGGTCGGGTATGGAGGCCTCGCGGAGATCGAGGGATTCCAGGGTTTGCTTGCTCTGGGCTTCGAGGGCTTGGAGCTGGGAGTCGAGGGCCTGGGAGCGGTCGGCTAGGGTTTGGCGGAGGGAGGAGAAGTGATCGGAGAGGTTCTTCCAGATGAGGGTGCAGTTGGAGATCAGGTTTTTTTGGGCCTCGAGCTCGTCGAAGGCCTTCTGGATTCGATCGTCGGTGGCGGAGACGTCGGTCGCCATGGAATCCAGCGGCGAAGGCGAGGGAGTCGAGAAGAGTGTGTTTGCGATTGTGGCACGGAGCGGAGGGGTGTAGATAGGGTCCGGACTCGGGACACGGGCATGGGTAGGTTATTGGAAGGAACCCGATCCTCTTCGATCATTTTGCTGTGTGGTGGCGGATTGCTATTTCGTGTACGTTACCGAGTTGCATGTTTGATGAAGTGACGGGATTGCTCGTTATCCGGAGATCATGGATGATTATTAGAAATACCTTCTTATTTGGTTGGCAGAAATAATTTTTTATTAAAATATCTACATAAAAAAATTAATGACTAAATATATAATGTTCGAAAAAATAGTTTTTCAATATTTAGTTGATGATAAAAAAGTGACATATTTCAGAATGACTTATATTTGATTGAGCATCTAATTTTTTTAAAAAATATATAAAATATTTATTGTTCTCTTAATAAAAAATATTTATTTCATCTAATTTAAAAGCTTAAGGATACTTTTATTAAAAAAAATTATTCTAATTTTCAGTTGGTAGGAATTGTATTTTCTCATATCTCATATGCATTTTTCTTTTCCATAAAATATAGCAATTTTATTTTTATGGAGAAGCCAATTTTACATTTTCCTTCTTCAGAAATTTCAACCAAATATAGGGTATTTTTTTTATTTTTTTTGTTAACTATATTTTTCTTCCTCCTTTTGCTACGAACAAAATGAGTCCTACGAGAGGCATGGTTGCCCGTTAGAGATCATCCGTTGAGTAGTTTGGATGACAACATCAATAAAAAAATGTTTCCTAAAATTCCTAATAACAACTAAAATAGAGACTCAAAGGAAGAGTTGCTTTGCATTGATGTTGTGTTGTAAGCACATGCTTCTAGATGACTTCAAAGTGCATAAGAACTAATTGATGATTATCATTACTTGTTGGAAATTATTTGATGCCACCATTGTAAAGCTTATGCAAACGACACCCAAAAAAAGAAATTGTAATGTGCAATTAAATATTGTATCCATGTTTTGGAGAGTGTTTTTGCTTCCATATAAAGAAATAATCCTTCCATAATTGTCACAATAAAATATATCTCAACCATGCACGGAGATATTTACCCAGTGCATGATTCATACTTCACTTTTTGAAAAAACAATAATAACAAAAAAAACTCAAACTCCAGTCCCTTCATATCATCGATTAGTTCGATCATAAACAAGAAAAAAATATGAATAATCTGTAATTCGAATAGGATGTGTCTTAGGGGCAAGCAAGAGGCAGGATATAATTTCTTGCATGATCAATTCTAATAATCTGATAATACATATGAAATAGCTCATGTCAAAATTATTATTTTTAGAGAAAAGGGAACAGAGTCCACCATATTTTAATTACTTGTATTTAAATTTTTAGAGATGCACCATTTAAGAATTGAATATGAAAAATCTCTTATTTCTAAGCCAAATAGTATGAATTACTTGCATTATAATTACTTGGATCCAAATTTTTAGTGATAGAATGCCCAAATTTGAACCTATAATTTTTTCTTGTCAAGCAAAAGGGTTTGGCCGGTTGGCAAGCCCTCAGCACACTAAAATTGCTAATACCTATTTTAATATTACAATATAATCCTATTATAGCTAAAATTTTCTTAATAATACTATACATTTTATTAATATTATTTTAAAATTTAAAATAGAAAGAAAAGTAGAGAGATTGGAATAGAGAGATGTAACCCTAACTCTCCTTCCCCCCTTTTCTCTCTCTATCTCCCTCCCCCATTAAATATTTTGCTAAGCCAAGCTTGGACTGTATTTTTCAGATACCAAGCATAGGCATGGTTTGGCCATGATAATTGGTTGATTTATTTTAGTGTCAAATCTAGGCCTGATCCAACCTGGTCTAGTCCAGCATTTTTCTAGCATCCAACCAATTATAATGGCCATTACTTTGTATTATAGAAAAAATTTGTCACAAACAGCATTATTTTCAACATTAATCAAAAATATTTGGATAGAGTTGGATGGCATATGGCTTTTTTTTTTTTTTTTTTTTTTTAACAAGCTCGCATCATATAGAATGAGCATGAGTACAGCTAAACAAAAAAAAAAATTAACGAAAAAACTGATGCTTGGTTTTTTAAAAAAACTCTTTAAAATGGTGAGCCAGGCAATCAGGCCGACAGTACTGTTTACTTTTCGATAATCATGGATCCATGGGTGGCCCGGTCGGTGCACGGGCTTTCCAAGTGCCCTTGCATCTAGTGGTTGCGTCACGGAATTGACGTCAGCAGGCACCGCCCACGCCCGCGTTGTTCCTGTATTCCACCATTCCTTATGTCGCCATATCCACGCAACAATGGCGACACATGGCGTCACATACTGTCCGTTGGAAGCGATGACTGCTTCATCATGACCGTTGAATGAAACGAAACGGAAAAAGGGAAATATTCCAATCCGGTTAGACCCACAGGAAAGCGTAGAAACCACGGAGCGTGCGGTCCGATAAATAGCTCGGGCTCGCCCTCGTCACCTGTTCTCATGATCTATACCGATGGAGTCTCTTCAGCAGAAGGCGTCCGAGTGGAGCGGTGTCGCCGCCAGCGACGCCTTCGCCATCGACGAGACCAACCTCTTCGAAACCCTCGGCGGCCTCCAGCCCTTCATCGATCTCTCCACCAATTTCTACAACAGGTCTTCTTTCCCATTTTTTCTCCGCTTCCCTCTGCTTCCTTTCTCTTTGTCGTCGATCTCTCCACCCATTTTTACAGCAGGTCTTCTTTCCGATCCTTTTTTCTCCCCTCCTCGGCTTCCTTTCTTTTTTGCCTGTGTGGGATTTGTTCTTGGATTTGATCTTGGATGCGATCTAGGGTATACGATGACGAGGAGGAGTGGTTTCGGTCGATCTTTGCTAACTCGAAGAAGGAGGACGCGATTCAGAACCAGTACGAGTTCTTTGTGCAGAGGATGGGAGGTCCTCCTCTCTATTCCCAGAGGAAAGGTAAACTCTTGTTTTGTCCCCCCACCCCCCCACATTTTTTGTATCTTTTACCTTTTTCGAAATGAGATACGGTAGATTAAAGGTTCTTTAGTTCTTCTTTAGAGGCTCATTCTGGAGTCGTACTATGTTGGTTGAGTGGTTCTCGGACTGTCTCGATTTAGTTCAGAAGTCAACTGCAACAAGTCAAGATTTTTTTATTCCTCTGTCCTCTAGATTTATCGAGGTCTGTTTTCATTGAATTGTTTGGCAGACTACTACTACCCGAATTTTTCAGTACTGGGATCAGGGATGAGAGGGATATAGTTTTTACTCTTTCTTCTATGATAGATATGAGATAAATTATCCATTTTTCCATTCCTTTATTTATGATACTGATATTCTTGGGTGGGAACTCAAACACCAACCATCTGCACGGGCAGAATCTGTTATTGGACGTCTGAGACTAAATTAAAATTTTCAAATGCTGATAGAGAACTTAAGCAGGCTTGTTTGTTCCCGATTGATTGCTTTGTGGTTTGTGTACATCTGGAGTTTGCAATGTCAGCTTCCATTATTATTATGATTATTTTTATGTTGGCTAACTTATATTCAAATATTAATCTAGTGCGAAGAAATGGAGACAGAGTTCTTTATTTTCTGGAAAAAAGGAGAATGTATTTAGTTGATTATGGTGTTATAGAAGTGCCAAGGAGACATGTTGAAGATTAAAATTTACTTTAAGGAGGTATTGGGTAGTTTCTTTTTGCATGTACACGTATCCAACCTATGCAAATGACAGAGATCTTCTGGAGAATATACCTTGCTATGATATTAATGATAAGAATATTATAGCATCTAGTATATCAGTTTTTTCTCTATGTAAAATATACTTAAAAGTGTGTAGTAGCCATTTTTTTTAAATAATATTCTAAAAGTTCACATGCATAGTTGCCATTATATCAACACCAAGGTTCTAATTTTGTGTTTTTATAACTGTGATAAGTATGTAATGCTTATGGTACAATGGGTCATACTGAAGGAGGAGAAATGCAAGATTGATATGGTGAAGAAGGTGAAGGAAGAGGAGAAGGAGAATATCAGAAAAAAAATTCCTCTTTCTTAAAGAAGTAGGATGGGAGGAAACCTGGCCGAAAATTGAGTGAGAGTGGGATTTGAGTCCTGGTCATCAGTACCAACCCCCAATAACTTTACCAACTGCATCGGTTGGAACCCTGAAATAACAGAGAAAGTGGCTTGGTTGGACAGACTAAAGGTCTGACTAGAGCAACCTGTTGTACCACAAGGATACACTTTTGTTGCTCAAATGAATCATCTTTTGAGATGGCTTGCCAAATGGCATTAGGTCAAAGAGTATGGAGAGCTCATAATCTGTTATGCATATGAAGTTGATATGTAAAAGCTTTTGTATTTGGTAACTTGGGGATGCTCAAATCATGGAAGACATGACTAAGGCAGCTAATATTCCCAGACATGTCATAACAGGTATAGTGGATTGAATTCATTTGAACATTTTGATGATTTGATCCCCTGTCCAAGGTTGTAAAAAAGAGATGAAGATTCTCTGAATAAGCTTTGTTTATACATCATCTCGATATCGAGTGTTATTGAAGGAGACTATTTGAGGATGAAAGAACTGGTGGGTAATATGCAGTGATGAGCTTGAAAATTTTTTGATGACACTAGTCTTAATCTTTTCTTTTCTCCTGAAACTCCTGGAATCAGGAGTTTGTGAGTGATGAACATCCGTCTTTTGCCATGCTGAGCAGCACCATCCATTTCTCTTCTTCCATATTTAGATACGTGTGCTTCCTCCCCACATGCTGTCCTATGATACTTGTGACTAAAATATTTCAAACCCCTTTTGACATTGTTGAGCCAACTAGAGCCGATACCACTGGAAGGAAATGAAGTTGCAGTTAGGTTAGAAATACAATAGTATTTTTCACACACTTATTCTTTTGGGAGTTCTTTTTCTTTTTCTCCCTTTTCTTGAGATGGTGATAGTGAAGTCTAAATGGGCCATTCCTTTAGACTAATTGATCCATTGGAAATGCTGAAAGTCTGAAACTATGAGCTACTCAAACTAGGAACTACAAGCTATAAAATATCTACATTTTCAATGTGAACATTGATAAGGTCAATTGTATGGCTACTTTAGTTGAAGGCAATTGTGAGAAGTGCACAGGTGAGTTTAGGGGAGTTACATTTTTGTTTGGGTTAGCAAAAATAGGCTTTTGGAAACGAGAGCTACACAGAACTGACTTGGCTATTTCTCAGCCGGAATTGGCACCCTACTTGGCTATTAAGGAGGAGAGCTTGGTATTTCACTCTTTTTTAACGAGGAGTCAGATATTTTTGACGGTGCATTACCTCTTCTGGCTTTTTCAACCATCTACCTATTATGTGAAGGTTATTTCTTTGTTTCTTTTATCGGCTGTATAGTGTCAATTTTTGGGTTTTTTTTCTTTTTCCCTGAAATTAAGAAGAGCGAATAGATGATAAACATAACCCTTGATGGGCTAAGACCTCCAAAAAGCTTTTATTATGATGCTTTATGAAGGCTGATGCAAAAAACTAAACACAAGGCACCATTATTTATAGCAATGACATTATTCTTATCTAAAATAAATATGACATTCTGTAATTACATGCATTTAACTAAAAAATCACTTAACCTTAAAAATATGAGACAGAAATGCCCAAATTCAAGATATTTACGAGTTCTACTAAAAGAAAGGTGGAAAAGAATTTTTGAGTGTAGTATTTATTGAAAGCTTCACAATTGCTAAATATGATGATTTTTGAAACAATTGAAGTTCAAAAAGTAAATAATTATGTTTATAAGATAAAGTACCAATGTACTTTTTTATGACTTTATTTGTATGCAATATTAATTTCATCCTAAAATTGTCAGAACTATAAAAACAAAGAATTACATAAATGTTGTTAATAACTTTTTCCCCTTCTTTTCTTTTCTTTTTTCAATTGAAAATTTCCCAATTTTTATGACCGAAACTCTGAAACTTAGAGAGAAATCATCCAAATTGATGAGATCAAACTCCACAAGCCTGACCAACACTAAAAATCTTACTGAGTTTCAAACATGGGTAGAAAGAAATTTTTTGACATTGGGAATATCACCAATAGAATTTTTGTCTCTTATGAAAGACCAACGACTCAAAAGAATAAGTACTCAGGCCCCTAAAATCTAAGAGGTATAAATATACCAAACCAATGTGTAAATTTTAATAGCTAAAAAATAACCAGCTTTCTAACAAGCTCCTGCGAATATCAATGTATGGAATTCGAGGTAGTGCCTGCCAGGCAGTGTCATGTATGGTGTACTATCTTTATGGTTTATATGATTTTTCCAAGTTATAATGTTTGGTGGTAAAATTGAGATAGCTTAGATTTAGCAATGTCTCCTTCCATTTGAAGATACAATCACAATGTATACACAGGGAACATTCATCACCACAACATGAAAATAGCCACTTGCTATATTGCTTAGAACTGAATCTGAGTCTAATTTTTGAGGGAATCTTTTGGCCTTCTTGTTCCTTTCTCGTAGTTAATCTGGCATCTCATGCATGCCCCTACCCCAGATGACATGTCATCTTCTATTTATTTTATGTATAAAAAAATTATTTTGCAATCATTACTTTTATTTTATTTTTTATGAATGTATGTTATCCTATTTATTTTAAGACAATATTTGATTTGATATAAGAGAAGCCTGAACAATCTCAAATCTGCACTTGCCATCAGCTATATTGGTCAAATACATTATTTGAAATTCAACCAAATTCTCTCTGAGAAAATTTCTGGGCCATTGTGTACCTGTTAGAATTTCTTTCCATTTTCTCTCTTTTTGTAGGAAATTTTGTATTTTACGTATCCATGTCTGATGTGAGACCAAATATCACAGAAAGTAAAGACAGTAAATAAGAACCGTAGTGCACCATGCTGCATCAACTTAACTTACATACGTTTGCTCCTGTTGCAGGTCATCCTGCACTGATTGCACGACATCGGCCATTTCCAGTCACGCATGAGGCAGCGGAGAGGTGGTTACACCACATGCAACAAGCGTTAGACAGCATATCAAGTATTGAACCAGATTCCAAAATCAAAATGATGAATTTTTTCAGGCACTTACTTGGCCCCTTGGATTTCTTTTCTGAAATAATCAATTTGCTGGGTCAGCATATCACCTTTGGTGATGTTTCGCAATTTTTTCCACCCAGGCACACGGCATACTTTCTTGTTGCTGGGAATCAGATGACGAGGCAAAGTCTGGGAGTCCCCTGCAAACACGCAACGAGTAAACCAGCTGCCACGTAAGATCTTTCTTTATGTGGTTCATTGACTTGATACAATGATATCCTAATATGTGTATTTCAACCATCAAACTTTCGGTCTCATTGAAACTATGTATAAACATCTTTGGCAAAAATAAGTATTTAGTGTTTGAATTGTTATAAATATTTGATTTTGTGCCTGCTGCCTGGTTGCTTCTTCTTATTAGTTATATATTTTTGTCTGAGAGAAAATATTTTGTTTTCATGAGGTTACAATGTTATGTCGTGATTCACATACAGAATCTCGTCATGAAACAAATATAGCCACTATGCTGTCTAACATTGTTTGCCTATGTTTCAGCGGTTATTCTGTTGTGGATATTCTGCACTGCAGAAACTTAATCATTTGTTCCTCCAAGTATAGCTATGTATCCAAAATGAATTGCGCCCTCAGCCATTCATTATATCATACATGTCAATTTGTTTTTGTTGTCAAACCCTCTCAAATAGATCCTTTTTGCATAATCTTGAAATCTTCGCTATGGAGGCTTCCATGCCTACCTCCTTTATCTGTAGGGAAGTTGTCTAGCTCTCCCTCCTGCTTGCATAGGCCAATGATCAGAGACCATACTCTCAATCGCTCTACCACACCCACATACTATGCTGTGTGTTCTCAGAGAATGGATGATTTGGGGCTACGGCTTATCTTTGGTTTTCAGGGTAATTTTTGTTTAAAAAAGTTGCTGTTTCAACTCAAGGATTAAGAGTTATTTGCATGACTAAACAAGCAGGGCATCAAGGGGGGCTGTATTAGGGAAGATAGTCCTCAGTTTGAAGTCCATGTTGGGAGTTACATAAATGTGCTTGTGACTTGGCATGCAAGCGAGCAGTTTTATATATATATATATATATAAATATATATATATATATATATATATATATATATATATATATATATATATATATATATATATATATATATATATATATATATATATATATATATATATATAAGCTTATTAGAGCTTTTAATAATAAGGAATGATTAGTTCACGGGCCCAAACTTTGATATGTTTTGGCTAAAGAAAAATGGTTATTTTCCTTTGAGAATCTATTTTGTATTTATTTTTTTAAGAAATTTATTAAGTTTGAAAAATCTTATGATTATTTGCTTGCAAAACTGTTTATTTTCTTTGGAAAAATCCTATTCTCCCCCCTTTTCACTAAACATACTCTTATTTCCTTGGCATCGGTGCTTACTCTGGTTTCTTGGTGCACTAACCAGCATCAAAATTATTGTTCTTCTTATCAAATTGGCTTGTAATTGTCTGAATATGGATGGGCAATGAGGGGCTGCCAAGTGTTCTTGCCCGAGCATCTTAGTCTTTGTGTGGATCAAAAACAGGAGTCAGAAGGCCGACAGCCTCCTGTCGGTAGTAGCGCTGATCTTGGGCCGAGCTTAGAAACAGAAGGTGTCCAATTTTAAATAAGCTTGGCCTGAAGCCCGACTACACATGAGTGTAGTTTGGGGCCGAGGCCCACCCGATGATCTGCTCTACTTAATAAGTATGTACGGTGAGGGTAATTGATGGTGTTTGGTTACGTGTACACTGTGACTGTGGCCAGCACTACAGAAAATGAGACGTGAATGAATTCACATGGGGTTGTGACATGATACATTTTAACGTATTGGGATCTGGAGGAGCAGAAGCATATTCTAGAGTATGCCATCACCCACTAGAGCTCAAAACTCTACTTTAAAGATATCATTCAATGGAATGCAAGAAATGCGTTACATGTACCACTGAGAGTACTTAAGTACCTGCTGTTGGCAGCCCACTTGTTTCTGTTTTTATCTCGGAACGCATCAAAGCTAAGGATTTATACATGAGGGTAGCCCTCCAGGAAACAAGAAGCTCTGAGAGTCCCTTAAATTGGACAATCTAGCTGAAGTTCCAGTTAAAATCCATCGTCATTTGGAAGAAAGTCTAGCTTTTCAAGTCTGTCTCCAAGTGAAGAAGCATAATAAGTTGCATAAGGAACACGAAAGGATGGATTGCATGCATATCGGAGCATCACAAGCTGATGGACATTAATGACTACAACGGAGAATTCTACAGTAGCTACCTAGTTGATGGTGTCCCAGTTTTTAACCCCATATGCACAAGATTGTAGATTTGTAGTTGAGCAGGCAAGGCAACCTGTTGGCGTGCAGAATTGAGTCATTGGGAGTTTACCAGTGGAAAACAAAGTAGGTTAAATGTATCATGTGAGAGGGTGTTGAAATAAGTTGGCTGCAGCCTTTAAACAACTAAAAAGCACCGGTTATCATATATATTTTGCAGTGGTAGATGTGGGAGCTTTTCTAGGGAAGGGTTCTGGTTGCCATGGGGCATGAATATACAACTAGCAATGCAAGCGTTGTCCTTCTTGGGACTTTGACCCAGTGCTAGTCTGAGAGAGGTTTAGAAGAGAAGTCATTTCATGGACAACTAAAGTTTCAGCCTTAATTGTCTTCTAGGAAAAGTTTCCGCTCTAGTTGTTATATTATATATATATATATATATATATATATATATATATATATATATATATATATATATATATATATATATATATATATATATATATATATATATTCAGATAAACTCAACGAGTGCACAGTACTCAGTCATATTTAGTAGTCCACCAAAATTTCCTCTTGAAAAGTTTGTCCCGTGGATATCTTCCCCAACAAATGAACTGGGAGAAATAATGTTAGGCCATTAGATGCGACATTGGTTGAATATCTGCTCTAAATATTTTACTAAGTGATCTAAGCATAATCCGCTTTGCTCTTGTTAAAAGGCAGTGTGAACTTTACGTGTTAATATTAAACAAGGAGATAATGACCCTCATGATATTGGTTACCTTTTTAAAGAGACCATGACTGCTTTATCTCATCAAGACATAGAGATGATTACTTTGGATGATCGTCACCTAATTCATAATTAAATAGCAACCTTCTAGATTCCCGCTAGGTTGTGGGCCGCACTAGATGAACTAGAGAGATTTGGAGTTAAAAGTTCACACTTTCCTAGGGGGGATATATCGAACGATGGGTTTCTTCTGTTATATACATGTTTCAAATCAAAAAAATTTCTTTTGAAATTTTTTTTATGAATATTTTTCTAAAAATTTAAATTTGCATAAATATTTTTTTAAAATTTATATTTATTTCTTTACCTTCATAAATTACTATTTTTACACAAACACCCTTAATATAATAGTTCTTTAACACTGTTAGTAAAAAAACTATATTTATTTTAATTAAAAATAAAATAAAATTTTGAAATTACTTTTTTTTGTCCTCCATCACAATCGCCTTATAAATCTTTTTTTTTTCCATTAAGGGTATTGTAGTCATTTTAATTTGAAACTGTTAATTTTTTAACGGCATTAGATGACGTGGGTACATATGAAAAAATAAGGATAAAAAAAAGGATAGAATAGCAAAACAAATGTTTTACGAGGATATGCATGTAAATATCAATTTTGAAAGGATATTCATGCAAAATTCGATATTGAGAAGGATATTCATAAAAAAAATCTTTTTCTTTTTTGGTATATGGAAAATAAACACTTATAGATACACTTCTTATGTTGATTGAGCCGAGTCATCTTACAAAAATGTTTACCTAACTCTGATCTAACATGTGATGATCTTGGGGTGCCTACTCCCATAAAGCTGGCTGTTCTCTGGAGCAGGGATGGACGTTTTGAGCCCGAGTGTTAGTCATCTAGTTCATCTAATAAAAAGAGGCTACTTATCATCAAATATATATGAAACTTTGGGAGGTTTAAGCCAATAATGAAATATTTTTGTGGCTAATTGAATGTTCACTCTACATTCCCGTATGGATATTGTACTCAGCATAGCATCATGAAGCCGCCCTACTAACCATCTGATATATTATAAATGGTCACACTCCGATTGCATGCATTTCACTAGTTAACCTCTCATGAAACACCTCCTCCCTGATGCTTGAAAAAGATCCCAACCAAGAAAAACAGAAAAGAAAAATAAGAACAAAAATTCTACTTTGACTAGAGATCATCATTCACCAAATCTCCAGTTCTACTCTAAAAAATGGACTCATACACTAGCCCGAATTAAACTTATTTATAAAACTAAAACTCTATAGAAAATTAGCTACATATATCACATTATCATTACAAGTTGGTGGGACCCAGCTACAACTTACCAAATTAGCACATGAAATACTTCATTATGATCTCTCTCCATGTGAAGCCCACATTAAGCTTGACTCGCAAACACGTAGATATATTTGTATGGAGAACGAACTTAAAAAAATTGAGATGAAGTGTGGGCAGATCACATGCGGTTCACTACCTCATTTTTTATCAGTCATCTTGTCAAACTCTGCGACTCATAGTAGAGGAGGTGGGGTGGCAGCGCCCTTCATGCATCCATTAAATGAGATTGGTCGTCCATTCTCAGGACTTCCATGTGAACGTTAACATGGAGACCTGTTTTTAATGCATCCATATGAGTCTTTCAGCCAATTTAAGAGATCTGGCAGGCCTGCAGGACACCAAAATTATTTGAGACTCCATACTTTTCTCCCGTATGTAAGATCCGGACAAGATCCAGAGTCATGTAAATCCATCACTCCATCTCTCTCGAAACGGAATAAAGGAAGGAGATAGCTCAAGTTTTCTCAACTTTTCATTAGTATCCTTTTCCCAGTATTAGTTTATCCTGCGAAGCCATGTCACCAACGAGTCAGATCGCCACAGCAGCTGTCCCTTATTTCTGTGCCACCTTGGGGTCCGGCTCGCAGATCTCTCTCCATGCATGTATGGAAGGAAACCTAAATTTTTCTGGCTATAGGTCCCATCTTCGTCATTAAAGATGCACGCCACTTGCAGACAAACGTAACTCTCATTATTTTAAAGATGATGAGTACCAATAAATAAATAAATAAATAAAAAGAAAAAAACAACACCAAGGCTGGGAGATTCCTTTTCTTTCATCAAGTTGTCCTGCACTTTAGTAAGAATAGCTTTCTAATGAAGGATGCAAGGGGCATTGTGGCATCATTTCTCCCTTTTCTTTAATTTCTTCCTTCCTTGAAATTAAGGTAAAAGAAGAGCTGAGAACCATCAAAGGTCTCTGTTTCTTTTCTTTGGCCTATTCCCCTAGGATCCTCAGCATGGTCAAATAAGGATGCAAGAAAGGAGAGGATACTCTAATGAGGTTGGTAGATATGGACATAGGAAAATGCCAGAGGTGTTGGCATATAACTTGATTAGTTAGGTCACGGGCAAGAGGTCAAATCGCCGCTTCTTTCTTCTTATTTTTGTTCTTCCTTTTAGTGTCTCTTGTAACTTCTTATTAACTGAGAATTTGGTATTCTAAGCTATTATCTGTAACAAGGTTCACAAAATGGAAGGCGGATTCATTCTTAAAGAAGAGAAACCAGCTTATCCACGTAGAAGGAACGGAGTGATAAGAGGAAAGCTTTATCTTCTAATGATTGAAGTGCAACACAAATGAAGACGTTTATGGGTTCCTATATGTATTTTCCTTTTGTCTATCCCAACCATCCACAGCAAAATTGTTGCATTTGCTATGATATAAATAAATCGAGCCAGTTGGGGTATCAACAACAAAAGCTGCATGATGTGAACTTAGTTAAGATAGAAACGGGAAACAGAAACTAATAATCACATAATTTTCTGATTCTCTTTGGCGTTGGAGGAAGGAAGAGAGAAGGTTAGAGAGACGCCATTAATTGGAGAGAGGCTTGAATGGATGAAGCGATTAAATTGACATTTCAAACGTACAAATAGCTACAGCGGGCATTCCCATGGTCGCATCAAGAGGCCGATCGATAACAGAAAACACTCATAATACGCATTCATCAGCCCACTCTTTGAAGCAGCCTTGAGGGGACGGCGAACCGTGCCGAGAAAGACCGCGACAGGTTCTCCGGCTCGACGGACGCCGATCCTTCGTCAAAGTTCTGGGCATATGTGTAGGGATCGTAAGGAACGTGCATCGTGGCCGCCGAGTTTGAGAGCCTCCGTTTCTCCTTGACGATCCTCCGCCACCAACCTCGCCACCTCGTTCCGGTGGCCCGGGCCGATGGGTACTCCAAGTCGTCGGCGAATGTCCGGCTGAACCCGGAGCTCCTCCGGCGACTGTTGCACCAGTTGCCGACGTCGAGAACCGGGTATGCGCAGGATCTCTGCCTCTGGAGCTCTGGATCGTAATCCATGGCAGGGGTGCGCTGGTGGCGGGGTATGACCATATTTATATATATTATAAGCTCTTTGTGGGATTGGGATTTGGATTTGGATTTGGATTTGGGTGCATGGGGATGAAATGATATCTGCTTCTTTAGCGGTCCAAATTGGGAGCCAACCGTTGGCGTCATCAGACGGTTGGTATTTAAGTGTTGCACTCGGTTGGCATGGCTGGTCAGCCCATATTGATGGAACTATTCAATGTTCCACTTGTTCTTTGGGTCCTTGATGAGGATTGCTATTGAGACCATCTGATCCATGGACCACAAGTGAGAAACAATGTCATAGAAATGTCACTTGTTTTGTCTCCTATAAAAGTTTCAAATAATGGCGTACTCCAGCCAGCCAAGAGGACAATATTGAGAAGTTAGTTCTAAATAATGGTGTACTCCAGCCAACCAAGAGGAAAATACGAGAAGTTAAGGTCTTGGTTCCGTCCGTATCCATAGAAGTTGATGTCAAGTTATAATTTTCAAATATCCATGGCTAAAGGGCAGAAAGAAACATGAGCACGGCTCTTATCGCTTTCTTTTTAGTCAATCATTTCAGCCTTGAATCCAAGAGATGGTATGTCGAGCTTCTTACCTCTTTTTTGCTGCAGTTGTTAAGATTCAGTCTCTTATTTATATTTTGTGAGCTATAGGGCTGTTAATGAGCCGAGCTGCTCGGGCTCGGCTCGGGCTCGGCTCGGTAAAAGCCCGGCTCGGGCTCGGCTCGTTAGTCAAACGAGCCCGAGCCCGAGCCCAATATCAGGCTCGTTTACATCCGAGCCCGAGCCCGAGCTCGAGCCCGAGCAGCTCACGAGCCCAAACAAGCTTGGACCATTCGCTAAACAAGGAAACAGCTCCCATTCTCTCATGACCCACGGCCCACGGGCCCACCCAGCCAGCCCCCTTTCGAGTGTGACTCCCGAAGTCCCGAGTCCCGACTCCCAATCCCATGGCCAAATCCCATTTTCCCCAGCCCCCAGGCCCCCCACCGTCGAAAAGGGTGCTCATGCCCTAATCTCCCTCAGACCTCAGTCCCTCTCGAGTCTCGGCCTCTCCCACTCCCAGGCTCCCAGCCCTCCCCCGACTTGCTACGGCTGCCCTAGTTCCTGGATCCGGCGTCTGGCGATCCCCTTCCGGCCTTCCCCGACTTCCTGAAGCCCCAGCTCCGCCGCGCTCCGCCTTCCTTTGCCCGCACGCCGCGCCGCCGGCCATGAATCCCGACTCCACAGACAGCAGTCACAGGCTCACAGACCCCCGACCGGCGACCGGCCGACCCCGACTTGCTGGTGAGTTTCCTCTTCTTTCCTCACGGTCCGTCCATCATCTTTTTGCTCGGTTGCTCCTCAGTTCTCAGTCCGCGGCCGAGCCTCCGGCGCCCGCAGCGCCTGCGGTCGACCCGCGGCCGAGCCTCCGGCGCCCGCAGCGCCTGCGGTCGACCCGCGGCCGAGCCTCCGGCGCCCGCAGCGCCTGCGGTCGACCCGCGGCCGACGTCCGTGCCGGTGGTGCTCGCGGCCGCCCCCTTCTTTCTTCTCTTCTTTCTTTTTTTCTTTATTTCCTTCGTTCTCTCCTCCCGTCCTCCGACGAATGATAGGGATGGGGATGGGGCGCCGGCCGCCGGGGCAGGCTCGGGCTCGGGCAAACGAGCCTCACGAGCTCGAGCCCGAGCCGGAGCTGTGCCAGGCGAGCCCGAGCCCGAGCCCAGCACAGGGCTCGGTACCGAGCCCGAGCCCGAGCCCGAGCCCAGACTTTTATAGAACGAGCCGAGCCGAGCCTGCTGTGGCTCGGGCTCGGCTCGGCTCGTTGACAGCCCTAGTGAGCTATTCCTTTTTAATTCAATTCTCTGTTGAAAAAAATTCTTTTGTAGAAGATACTTGATCTCAACACTAGTTATGAAAGCAGGGGAGTGGCCGATCAGGGGCCATTGGATAGGACATGGCCTGAGGATTCATCATCTCTTTAGATCTTCGGCCGAACACAAGCTAGAGTCGGATAGCATGTCAAAGAACAGGGTGTTTGGTCAACCTTGTCGCCTCACGCCCGCAAACGGCTCTTGGAATGGTCTCATTTTCACACGCTATCCATCATCTCCGGTGGAATTTGTCCGCCATGATATCATATCATCTCGCTAGGTCAATTATATCCACGTTAGTTGATTGCCCAAAATAAAGTTATATACATATACCGATAGAATGGCATGGTTCATACTTGCCTAATATGAATATATTTTATAAAATTAGAAAATAAAATATTTCTAAAGTTATGAGGATACTAGCTAGAGTCGTTTAAAAAGTGTCATCAGGGTGCCCACCAACAAACGAAGCCATTTTTGGAAAAAATAGAAATAACTTCCCAAGGATTTCCAACTGTTATGCCAAATAGTATTTACGAATGATTGAATTAGAATAATGGTTCCTAGATATCTAGAATGGTGGTCCTTTGTGACAAGGTAACTTGCAATTTTTTGGTTGCCTAGAAATCTATAGTCTTGCATTGGCCCATCTATGCATTGGGAGAGATGATCTAACATGCAAGCACTCAATTGTTAATGATTGTAAGACATCTAGTCTTTGTTAGGTGGCATGTTCTTTTGTGTTTTGAAGATATGTATAGCATGTTGTGGCGTGTGCTTGCCACAATTTTAGCCATCGGAAGTCTAGCTCGAGATTACTATTATATAAGTTGTTTGAATGGGGGCTCGGGTTGTATCTTTCATGGGAAAAAATGATTGATCTTCTTTTGTAATTTCGATCATTGGATCGTATCTCATACAGCTTTCAAGTACACCAAAATCTTACATTCATCCATTTGCATAGATCTTGAAGCGACCTTTGCCCAATCTAAGAAAGGAAGGAAGGAGAATCCTTCTTTTACACAAAAGATCCTTGGAGTGAAGGCAAAGAGAGCCATTCCCCTACTTATAGTGAAAGCAACTTGATTAAAATGTTCGTGCATCATATTGATTTAATAAAAAAAATGTGCATATCATTAGTTAAGAGTATGAATGAAGAAAATTTTTGAGCATTTCCATGTGCTAATTACCAGCGGGCGGAAAAGGTCAAAAGCTACATTGGCCTATTTTTATTAGGTCGGATTTTTTAGAGTTATGTAGATCTTAACCATGCACATCACTTCTTCAAGCCGCTCTGTGAAATCAAAAGTGGATCCTCTTGGTTTCATCTAATAAACTGGGGCTTCAACGAATCCAAGCCAATTTGATTATATAAAATAGAATGTTTAAGGTAGGTTTGAATTCCCAAAATCTATGAAAAACCTAATTGTATATAAATCAAGTATACAGCCAGACTCATTTTACTCATTTGATATTTTAGACCCCAAAATGGTTCAAAGTTGGACCTAGGTAAAAACATATCTTGATGCGACCTCACCACTTGAACAACCACTAGGCCCTTAGCTCAAGCTTAAAAATTTTAATAATAAACATTAAAAAAAGGAAGAGGGCTAATTACTGAGAATAAGTTTCGTTTCATATCACTTCTAGAAGGAGGCATGTTTTTTTTGACACTGCATGCAATTGGAAGGTATCTTCTAACAAAGTCACAACACAATTTAGGGATCTCTATAAATTAATCCTGAAAACTTGCCAAGTAAAACAAACACAAATTCCCAGTATTACATCTAGATTTGGGTCTTAGGCATTGAGAAGATACATATGATGCGAGATTTTTCTTTCCAATAATTATTGTTAATACGTAATATGCATGAAAATGAAGCATAAGAAACACTAATCTGAATTGGGACAGGGGAAAAGCTAGCTGAATTCAGATGAGGGTGGCTCTTGAGATCAGGTCACCGGTATCGACATCTAGTAATTTTAGCAAGCAAACTCGATGGCATCCTTAATTATGCTCGGCTTATTTGATTGAAATTTTTGTTTATAATCTATTCATCTTGATAAATAAATTCTTATTTTTGACCAATATACTTTTCTTACTTCAAACTTGTGAGGAGCAAGAATCGAAACAAATTAAAGAGTCTCCTCATTAAAACAAATTAAAGATGGAGCACTTTCAAGATCACTATAAATTATGGGATATGCTTCTGTTGATTTGATCGGTTTAGCTTAAGGCTGGTGGGCTGGGCCCGGATGCCGAAGAGCTGGGCTGGCTCACGGGCTCTTGCTCTCAGTTTATTCTGAGGACTTCTGCTACAAATTTGTGTATTAAGAGGTGAAATCGGACTTGCTCGTGGTCTGTTAAATTTACCAGCAAGGCTTCTGGTTATGATGGAATGAATAAATCATGATTGTTTTAGCTGCGTAATGCCTGCTGAGATGGAGCCCAGCATTCCCATGCACCTCATATACAATATTGAAGTCAGGTAGGGGCTTATATGCAGGAATACCTATCTTTAGTTTGGATTAGTCCCGGCGAGCCCTGTGCCGGAACTAGTTCAAACCATTCATTGACAATGTTTACATATAATACCCTATCATAATCAATATTTGGTGTTCTTGATAGTCGGTTTGAACTACTCCCGGCACGCCGCTTGCGGGAACTAGTCTAAAACTACCTATTAGCATTTTTTCCTTATAAATCCCTGCAGTAGGTCGGAATTATAGGAGGTACTGCGGTAAATCGCTTAACTAATCGACGCGCCATGGCGAGACTAGATCAAACTAGAGGGATGCTTCCAAAGAGCCGCATGCGTGAGCTAAATCTTCTTCCAGAAAAGAAAGAAGGTCCTTGAGGGCTTCATTCCCTCTCCCTTCCCTCCAAGTCCCTTCTTTCTGTAGCACCGACTGCTGGAATTTCTTGTTTCTTGATGAGTATTTGGATCATTTGGAGATTATTTCTGTTATAACAATTCTCAGAAGTACAGAAAATTATCAATAATTAGTTCCTGAGGGCCTCTTATAATTTGAAGAATTCAGACCGTGTCATCGAACGTTAGAGGTGGAATTTCTGTTGTTTTTTCCTTCTACCCATTACTAGAATCCTTGGATGGCTTGGCACAAGATGAGGGACATTTGTCTCTACTAATAATTACTGATTATACGTTGATAAGCTCGATTTAGGGTATGTATTAATGGGAAAACTACTCTTGACTCAGTGATTCCCAAAGGAGGCCCTTCACCTACATGCCTTATATGTACCCGGGACCTACTGCCAATGTTGCCAGCAACAACCCTGGCCAAAAACACAGCTTTCTACTAGAGATTGTATACTACACAGCATGCACCATGGAGCCGTCCATACCGCTAATCACAGTTGCTTATTTTTGAAGTGGTGCACCGAGATGAGCGCTTAATAAATAAAGCCCATAAGAATGAGCGGCTGTGATTGGTGGTATGCATGGCTATGTAGTGCATGTCGTGTAGGATATAATTCCTCTTTCTAAAATATGTCAATCCAACAAAAATCTAACCATGCTCCGGCACTCCAGCAATTGCACTCGGTGCGTGCATTATAGAGTGCAATTCCTACACTCCTAACATTGATAGCTGCTAATAGCAAGCCAAAGCCTTCATATCAGCTGTAGGCCATTTAGCTTCTTATTTTTCGCTATCTCTAATTTTTCAGCTGGGGGATATTTTTCTTCGTCACTAATGCCATCCATCATGGAGGTGCCCATTTACCTTGCCAGTTGGTTAAATAGATCCAGATGCAAAACTCACATTCACTAGGGTTTGGAGGGTTAGAGCTATATGGCTTGGATTTTCAGAATACATAGTATACAATGCATTTTAGCTTTGTGATTATGTTACTGCCATCCACTTTGTGCTCACGGCTTTTTCCATTTCTAGATAATACAAACTCTGTAAATTGTAATTAAAGGTGTAAATTTTCATTTTAAAAGCATGGTTATTGATTTTGTGCTTAAACCAACAACTTTCACAAGTACTCGTTGCTTTACTATCCATCCATATGTCCATCTATGCACGTAGATACACACACATACAAACGTACATACGCACATGTATGTAGTTATGTACATGTAAGTATATATGCACATATATATGCATCTATTGTACGTACACATAAAACAAATAATATAAGACTATCATGGCACGTTAATTAGGCGGCTCACGATTGCTTAGTTCATGAAACCGTAGAGGAAGACGTACACCCGACTCAGCTTCGCTGACTGCAAATTATGACATAATTACTAACAACACCATAGTAGTATTTCCGGAGGGAAGGCAAAGTAACAGAGGCTCCAACATTTCTTGTTGAAACCAGTCAGTGGACGAGATAGGTAACGAGCAACGCCACGAGCATCAACATGTAAGCAATGCCCTGATCAATCGCCGTACCTGCATTTGAAGAGTAAAAATAACAACTAGCATTTAGATATCATAAATATATAAGAAGCATTAATCTTCCCCAACAACCCAAGAAAAAAAAAACAGAAAATATTGTCCCTAGCTCTAATGGTTTTTTTTCACATCGTCTCTCTTTTGCAACGCTGCATTTTAACCTTGCATGACTTCAAAGGGAGCATAACTCAGGATTCTAAAACCTCTAGAGTCAAAAAATAGTGCACGTAGATGGAGAAACTGAGGACTCACCGTCAATTTTTCTAGCATTTCCTGGATGCGAGGTTACCGTGGATTCACAAAGGCATGGATGCATGAGAGTCGCAAGCAAGATGTATGCGAGGAGGAAAAGTTGCACCTTGATGAAGTCCATCAGTGTCTGGATATATAGGGGAAGAGGTTAACAATCCGGAACGGAGGTGGCGTTTGTTTTTTGAGGAAGAAGACTATGGCGTTTAATTAGAAGGCACGGAGGGACGATGAGATGGACTGGCCCTTGGTCGTGTGCCTCACTCTATTTATAGAACTGTATGCTCTCTACTCCAATACCACGTTGCCAATATTTAATGGTCCAAGTCTCGAGATTGGCAAGATTATCCGGCCGCTTGCTTCGACGAACTTAGACCAGAGATATGCTTGACCTAAGGGACGCTTTGACCGGCCGGCCGAATGGTGATCGATCCATTTCGATCTTTTCCAGCTTCTTCTGCTATGGATTTGTCCGGGACGTGAACCCCACGGTCGGGAAAGGGGAGCTGAGTAACTTCGGCATGGATGATATTAATATGGGCCCATGTGGGTGTGAAATTTTTATTCGATCGGAGAAAGAGATAGATCTCCTTGGCGAACCATCCCGTGAATCATGAGTCTCGTGTGTATTATATACGAAGTCCATATATATATATATATATATATATATATATATATATATATATATATATATATAGTTTTTGGTAGAAATACAAAGTCCATATTAAAAGGAGGCAATTCCTAGTTCATCCAGCAACCATGCAAGTCTTTTGACTCTCGATCTAACAAGGTAACGACCAGTCACCTAAAGCAACTGAGGTGTGGCGCGCAGATGACTTGGAAGGAACGTCTTGATAATTTAAGCCCTTTCTATTAAAATAGAGATACTGTTTTACATCGAAGACATCAATGGTCGGTTAATAATTTTATCCACAGAGCTTTCATGTGGTGATTTATTATCTCGAGGTTATCAATCGAGTTTACTTCCATTATCTCAATAAAATTGGATGCATCTCCCTCCATTTCTCATCCAATATGTGTATATATATATATATATATATATATATATATATATATAGAGAGAGAGAGAGAGAGAGAGAGAGAGAGAGAAGTGAACTAATAAGTATAAAATATATTGCTAACTTTAGCCCTCGATCCTTTTCCTAATGTGGTTCTGCTGATTTGTAATTGTGCTAACAAAGATTGAAATGTGCTTGGTGATATAACCAATCTTACGAAAATAAAACTTAAAGGTATCTTAAAAAAGTAATCAATCTTCTGTTGATCACTTGATATATGGATTAGGAGTTTCTAAATCGTATAATTTTTGGTATACAAGCAATTTAGAGGAAATAGATCATATCCAATGACTCGCATTGTGAGATGGAATTTTTATCATCCAATTTAGATCTGGCCTGATATAAGCATATAGCCAAATAAATTTTTTTATATATATCCATATGCATGTCTGTATGTATTTGAAGAGGGTGCAGCGTTTCTCGGAGGGTGAGGTTAGAAAAAATTGAGATTTGACTGGCCCACTGCTTTGGTTAGATCCTACTCAGAAGTTCAACAGTGTAGTTCATGGGGTCTAAAGTCTCGGACGTAGCTCTCAGAGCGCCCACCCGTCGCTTATAGTCCTGAGAGAAATTACTAGTTGCCTGAGGGGTTCTTTAGATTCCGAAATCGGCTGGTATTATTATATTACAATATTGACTGCTTCGAGAGCCTTAAAAGTTTCAGAATATAAAAGCCGAGGGTATCAATCGGGGAATTGGTGTTGTTAGAATCTGGACATCAGTGGCAGGTGGGAGAAGAGGTCTTAGTCCAAACGTTTACGTTCAAACATTTGCATTTGGCCGGCCAGCAAGCATAAGAAGGACGAGTCAAACTCGTGATACATGAATTTGGACCGAGTCAAATTGAATTTTGAGGAAGACCGCAAAAGATGAAATTGGTGAAGAAAATGTTAAACCTATAACTAGTTATTAGAATGAAAAATAAAGCAGAATATTAAGGAAAACTCATAAATGCTCTCGACATAATGCAGCCGATCTGAAAACATAAGAAATGAAGAAAATGACATGCGGTATTTAGACACAAAACAAAATGCCTTCTTAGCCAATTAAATTGAAACAATGATAAGTAACCAAGAGTTGCTCATCCAACCTAAATCGAGCCACCAGATCATACCCGATACTCAATCTCACCCAACCATACTCGATTCAACCCATCCTATCCCAATCTAATTGACTCTAGCCCCATCCGAAGATGGCTGGCCCAACTTGAAGGGCAAAACACAATGTATGTATCATGAAAACCTAAAATTTACATGTGCACCAAAATTTAATCTAGTTTAAACGGAAAATAAGATTAAGCTAAACCTAATTATTAGGATCATATCCATAACAACCTTTCCCCCTCTTTTTTAGCCTAAGTGCACGTTATGAAGATTCCATCTTACATGGTTGTGCACCTAACTAAAAATACCATTCTTCATAGCGTCCACCATCCCCTTTAGGACCACTTAGTGTAAAATAGCACTCTCATAAATCCACACCCTCATATGTCCCTTATACCGCATCTCCCTTATGCCATATCTCCCTCAAACACCATCTCTTGATACTATCTCTTTTACATTAAGGGCATGTTTTGGTTAGGAGGAGTTGGGATCTAGAATGGGAATCGGAATGAATAACTCCCATTCTAGCTGTTTGGTTAGAGAAAGTCCTATTCACATTCTGATTTCAAGAGAAAATGAGAATATCCCAAATTTCCCAAAATCCAATCAAACTCTCTCTTAGTATTCAAATTCTATTCTAATTTCGATTCTAGTCTCGAGCCAAATGTATCTGGGTATATGACCATTCTAATTTCTATTCCACTCCATTCTACTTTCAATTCCGATTGTGGTTGCGAACCAAACCCCCCTAAATCCTAATCCTACAAAAAGATGAAGGCAAGATATCATGGATGATATTTTTTTTTCCCCTTTCTTCATATACATTTTATGAAATGCATGGGATGAAATTTGGTGCAATATTTTTCACCCTTAATCCCTTCCTAATAATTAAATGAGCCTTTAAAACCCTCCTTAAATCCAGCCCATGTCACAACTATGACATTTTCTTCCCCTCCATTAGATCCTCTTTTCTTTATCATACAAAATCTTAACCATCCTTTCACCCTCCACCTGATCAATCCAAAAAAAGAGGAATGAGACAATCCTATATTTCCATTTATCACCCCTCTATATCATTGGATTGAATTCTCTCACCTAATGTTATCTCTCCCTCTTTTTATCTCATCCATTCAAAGAAACACAATTTCCCCTAATCCTAGCCGCACATCTCCATGATCCTCTCTCTCTCTCTCTCTAGCTAATAAGAGCTCGTTAATAGATTATATATTATTGTGTTATAACAATCTGTTAGATACAAATAATAGCCATTACTATTTGACTCTAAATAAAATATTGTTTCCTTTCAAAATTACAAGTTTTATAATAACTAAAAGAGATTGTGCGGTTTCAAAAATAATATTTTTTTGTGCCATGAGTGATTGAAAAAGTTATAACAATAACTATTTTGATACTAAAAAATTTGAAAAGATGCTTTTTGAGAACATAATAACAATCGGAACAATACCATAATTGCACCCAACTTAAAATGTTGCTGTTTTATGGTTGCATTAAAAACTGAGAAAATGTCACCAGGTCACTTTATATTAACACTCCTTATACAACTTGCACTTTCTTTCAGAAGCTGAACCATGTGAATCTAACAAAGAAACAGATATATGGCCTTAACTACTTGAAATTTCTGCACAAAGAGGAACCAACCTATGAGGCAGCTTCAGAAACATGGCATCTTCTCTGTATCAAAAAATAGAGAAGTTCTGGAATGAATCAAGACTTGTATCAAATGACGCACCAAGATTAAGAGTGTCACCACTGTTGATCTGCCTAGAGCAAGTTGCTATGTATTCCAGTGTACCCAAGGACTCAGGCTGTGCAGTCATGGAAAAATAAACACAAATCATATTAGCTGACTTCAATTACTGAATCTGAAGTTGAACAATAAGCAGAGGAAACTATTTGAGAACATTATTGGTACCCAGTAGATGTCCACTCTCCCAAAATCACTGTTGCGTAAAGCTTCTATTTGAGGCTCTGAACTTTTTATTGATTCTTTATTAGCATTATCCTGGGCATTGGGCTGCAAGCCCGCCGCAGGTTCTGGAATTGCATCACTGTTTGTGTGGATCTGCCGATTGGTCGCAGGTTCTTGACAAACATGATCTGCTGATGCATGCCCCACCCGAGTGCCTAGCTGCAAAATTACAGTTAATGAACTAGTTTAATCTTTGCTTCACTATGAATAATAACAAAAATATTCTAGTTTGGGGAAGCAAGACAATTACCATATCATTAAGTCCCATTGAATTTGAACCGATACATGTAGGCATAAGAGCATCTTTGGATGAAGCTGGATCATTATTGTTAGGAGTGATCTTATGAAATGGAAACGCATGACGTGTTTCTTCAGCATCCCAAATGGATGAACGGGGCACCTGTGTGGACTGATTTGTGGTTTGATGACAGGCAACAAGGGAAGCAAGAGCAGCATCAAATGAATCACAGGTAATTGGATTCTGCTGAAGACTTGAGTTCTTCTGTGCAGGCAATGGATGGCAAAAGTTTGCATCTGAAGTTGGTGATGCTTCAGATAGCAGAGCTCCAACGCTTATGTTACATTGACAATCAGCCCATGAAAGCACGTCACTTTTACCAAGATTTTCCTTCTCCATAAAAACAAAAGAATAAGTTGAAGATACAGTCAGTAAAGATACAAAATAGCAAAAAAAAAAAATATTTGGTTAATAAATCAGAGGAGATTAGTTAAGTACCACCGCTTGAACTGATTTATCCAACACAAGGGCTGCAACAGGGACTTGGTTTAATGAGTTATCAGTATCCACTGGCTCATTTTCCATGCTTGATACAGGATACGGAGGCGCTTTCGCCTCAGTTATATTCATAGGCAAAATTTCTTTAGTCTGTAAATTGTCTTCAGAATGGAGAGGAGTCAGATGTATCCCACCAGTTGTTGGCTCGGAATTGGAAAACCAGCCATATCTTGAAAAAGAATATCCAAGTCATACCTTTTAGCTAAGTAGCTGATTGTAATCATGAATGAGAAGAGCAACACAACCAGCACAAATGTATGAGGTATACCTCAAACGGAAAATGGCAGGTTTACCAATGGAAGCATACACAGCAGCTGCAGTGGTATCAGAATCTTTTATTGTCCATCTTCGGTGACTGGCTAGAGTGTCTATCTGTGCGTTGTATGGAAAGAGCATTAGCTCTCCTGATGCAAATTTTGAACTGCCCCACTTGACATTAAGGTGCTTCACCACTGATGATATTTTCTTTCGAGTTGTTATAATAAGTTCCAGGTAAGGGTTATGTTGACCCTGTGATATTATCAAGAATGCAGGTCATGGTATATAATAAGCGTAGGTTTAGCCACAAGTTATTAGTCACAATTATCTTTTTACTCCTCGTAAAGCAGCGTGAAAATTGTCATTGATATACTATTCGGGTTTTGATCTCACCTGCTCCACCCCTTTTCTAGTAACTTCATCTATTGGAAAGAGCTGCATCTTAAGCTTCTCACTGCATTGTAGACATTGTTTTGATGCAAGCCTAGAACTTCCAGGTGTTGTTTCCTGGAGGCTAGTCTGCATAACCTTGGTTTGCAGAGGGGATGGTTGTTCTGGAGAATTTTTTTCCCCTGAAAACAAAAGTAATTTAGAATTTCAAAAAAATACAAAAGAAAACGAAAAAAAACCAAGGTTTACAAACCAGCTCAGCAAGACTCTTCTATTGATAGTGTTTAATTCTTAAGTCTACTTGGATGTCCGAGAAACAAAAGCATTACATGTATGCAATATATTGTTGGTTATATGCTTCCATGTTTAAGCTATGATATGAGCCCAGAGTTAATTAATATGCGATTGTTGAAGAATTCAAAATGGGAGTACTTCAACAAATACCAACGAAATGATGCAGGTTAGTTTTTCAAGCTTATATAAGATACAATACAATGCCATGAAATTACCCGTTGTTTTCTGCCGCTGCTTGGCAGTTTTTGTAGTAACGGATTTGGTGCAGCCAAGTCCGTTTTTCCTATGCGCCCCTATAGTTGTTTTAGGCTGTTTCCCACCAGTCATCATGGTAACTCAGTCACCCTAGGATCACACCCTTCACGTGAATCCCACCACTGGATCTTATAAATAAAATTTTTGCGAACAGCTATCAGCTTTGAATCTGCATTGACATAAGCTGTCACTAGTAAGTTCAGACAAAACTGCTGCATGGATAATTCAGTACTTTTTCTCTGGATTATAAAGTAAGGTTCCTTCTATTAAAATAGTTAGAAACATAGATTTCAGCACTTACATGAAATAGCAAAATATTTATTGTTCCTGAATCCAAAGATATACGATATTATAACCACAATGTTACCTGACAATGGTCGAAAGTTGCAAAGAATCAGTTCATCTATTTCAGTAAAACACTATCCAATAATCAGTAGGGTTGATGATTTATCTGAATACTCATGCTTAAGATTGGATCCATGCAGAATGTGACAATATTTATGTATCACAGTGCATGTGTCCAAACAATATCTATGTATGAACATTTGACATCTCCATGCCATAATTAGATACAATATCAGTCGCCACATGCATCCATACAAGATCAATGTTTTCTGGCCAAAGACGCTTGTTTCAAATCAGTAGACTCGAAGCTGTAGAAGTCCTGTCAATCGGCTGAGTGAGGACTGAACCCAGAAAAGATTAACAGACAAATGCGATAATTTTAGATATGCAATAAAATTAGTGGCAGAAGAGTTTGAATCTGGTGCTCAAACTGAACTATCTGCTTCAATTTTTTAAAAAATCTAATTTCTACTCATGGACGGTAGATTTTAGCAAAAATTAACTAATCCCAGCAGATAATTTCCATGATCAATTACTGATTTCAGCAAAATCAACTATCTAGCTTGAATTTGCATCTGCATCCAGAAGAACAATTAAATAGTTACTACAAAAACCACTACTCTGCTGTAACAATTTAAATCCACTGTCTTGACTTAAGTTCAGTCAACAATAGAGTTTTTTTTTGAACTAGAAAAATGAAACAGAAAGATATAAATAGATGGAATAGGATTGGTTCAACAAGTTAGAATTCAACCTCTAACCAAATTCTAATTCCAAAACTATTATGGAACTGCATGACAAGATGGATTTAATTTGTTCTAGCCATCATTTTATTCAACATCAATAAAATTATTTAAAAAAATTGAAGTTGTATCGAACTTAAATAGACAGGAGAATCCCCCCTTAGAAGATATCATCTCTAAGTATAAAGTTCTCCTGATGCTAACCAAGGATAGGGAGGCCAACATAGGTTATTGAGTTCAATGAGGACTTTTTAACTCACGAAACAATCACTACTAGGAAACCCGCTTGGTTCGTGGGAAGAATTTCTTACTAGATTGTTTTTCTAGGAAGTTGACACATGGATATATGATGCCTGGGAACGTGGTTTTTGCAAGTTTGGTTGACCATGAAAAAGTGGCACATTCCAAAATGGCTTATATTTGGTTGAGCATCTACTTTCCTTAGACAGTTGTATAAATACTAGTTATGCCCTTAATAAAGGAAAAGATCTTACTCATTCTATCTAAAAACTTATGGTCGTTTTTGGACAAAAAATTACACCAATTCCCAGCCCATGCGACTTTTCCATGTTCCATATGGGTTTTTCTTTTCCATATATGGGAATCTTATTTTCATTAGGAAGTTACTTTTCCATCTCTCTTCTTTGAAAACTCCAACCAAACATAAGGCATTTCTCCATTTTTCCATTGACCACACTCCTCCCCTCCTCTTCCCATGAACCAAACGAATCCTAAGATTACAAAATTTGGAGTTTACTGTAACCTCATATCATGAAAAACCTATACCATTACAAAATATAATTCTAATGATCAAGGACTTCCATATTCAACTTATAAATAGAATAACACCTTTTATAAGGGGAACATAAGAAGACTACTATATACTATCTGACTCCTAAGATGAGCCTCTTTGTCAAGCAATCTCTTTTAAGGTATCATCTTTCGCTTTAATTGCAAAGCCAAATTTTGACTCTAATATAGTGGTTCAAACAACTTAAAAGAAAATCCCCAGAATCAGAAATTATTTTATACCTAAACTATATCAAATAGCATAAGTTTGATGGGTTTGGGCCTGTCATTTTTGCCCTGATGGAAAAATAATAAGTTCACATGCCTGATCTCTATTTGTCATTATTATATGCATGGGTATAATTACAACTATGCAAAAATGATTAACAGAGCTAGGAAAACATGGAAGTGATCACTCACAATATTTATATTCTCTGCCTTACCATCTTCGTAATATGGAATTTGGCCCATTCATTTCCATGCTAGTAATGCCAAGATCATCGCTCTCTCCTATACATGCACAAGCAGACATATAGATATACCTGTCTCCTATCCAAGGTTTGAAAACTAACAGTACCATGGAATGTATCATGGTACATATTCTATTTTATCATCCAGTATTGACAAACCATGAGTAGATATGAGCATGTATACATGCTTGGTACACTCCCATACCATAGTATTTCAAACCATGCTCAAGAGTCATAAAACTAACCGAGCCAAAAACCTCACTAGACCTGACCCTAATTGGTTAGGTTTGGGTCAAAGGTTTTTTAGTTCAAGGCAAGCATAGCTCTCTTTTTTTTTGACCCAAACTTAAATGGGTTCAATAAGGGTCGCAGCTTTGACACACAACTCGTGAGGATAGACTTCTAAGTTTGTTTCTGATCAAGTCATACCCTTGGAATAAGGAATTTGAGAGTAGTTGGTCTATTTATAATATTATGTCTACTTCATCTTGGCACTAAGGCCGCTAAGAATTGCAACGATTGGATCAAACAAGTTGGGCTGGGTTTATTTTTGTTTGGGTCATGCTGGGTATAATAGGTTATGGGTCAAGTAAGTCAGGTCGACTCCTTGTGGTCAACTCACGGATGGTTATGGGTCAAAGGATCCTAACCCGATATTTGGTCTGATTGAGTATAGCTCAAGGTTTCATGAGTATATTCTCCTAAGTTGACCTAAACCAAGCCCAACTCAACCCATTGCCAACCATATAAATTATCTATTATTAATTACCTTTTCGCCCGAAGAGCTATCAACAGAGGCGCAACTTATACGAGCTATTGAGATGTTTCAGTTAAATGAAATGACCTATCATAAATGACATTACAAAAGTATTTGCTTGGTTTTAGTATTTTTAAGCTATTTGTATTTGGTTTTAGTATTTTTATTTGATGTCGATAATGGAAATATAAAAGAAAATTCTTATTTCGTTGTATTAAGATCCCATTGTATCTCATAGTATATGCACCACATGTTAACAGAGATAGAAGGAGAATGTGTGGGAGCAAGGTTCTCAGTTTCAGCCAAAACCAATTTATTTCAGCAAAAATAGATCCATTTTGGTAAAGACTGATCTGGGAGTAATCAAAATTGTTAATTTCTGCCAATTTGGATTTTAATTAAGACTGACTAAAACAACTTTTTCCTTTTTGAATTGGTTTAACAAGCAAATATTTTTATACTGTATAAAACTCAAATATTACTCGAAAGTTTACAAGTTCAGTTACCTTAACTAAGCTATATTATTAGTTTATTATGGTCAGTTAGATGCAAGGCATCGATACGTTTATGTGATGTGCCTTTACGTTACACACGAAGGCAACATTAAAAGATGCATGTGCTTTTTTGATTTGAAAATAAGCCGTTTTAGGAGGTAGGAATCTTTTATTAGTTCTGAGAATTTTAGGAACTAACTATTAGTGCCACCTCAATGTCCTTCACTTTTCTTCTTCTAATTATTGGAAAAATATTGAATAAGTATATGTAATTAATTTTTTACTCTTTTGTACTTGTTATGTCAGTTAACAAGTAGTATTGTTATTGATATTGAATACATTAGTACATTCCTTTGGCATGCTTAATGATTAAGCCTCATAAAGTTCTCGGCATAAAACTACATACGCTACATAAACTATAATTTTGTATAGCTCAAAACACAATAAGATTATGCAAAATTACTTGATTTCTTTTAGTTTTTTCTTCTTTCACATATTTTTGCATTTTTTTCTTCTTCAACCGAGGCTTCAAAATCCAGAAAAAAACTACCAAAACTACCAAAATTTCCAAAACTAAAACTATGCCGAGGGCACAAAAATCGAGTGTAAAAACCTTGAATCTGTTATTCGTGTCCTCTATGTAAAATAATTATTTTGTATGCCCTCAAAGAAAGAGAAATGATATGGTATATCTAGGTGGACCAAAACTTTCTATCCACCCACCTATTTCCTTGCTAGTTAATTATCCACTATCCCCTATCTATTGCACTCATAACCAATTGTTAGCATTCCTATTTTTATATAGCAACTGGATGAGGATCCAATGGGAAACGAGATAGGTTAACCAATAGTACTAATCCACCCTAGCTTACCATACCATTTATTCTCAAATCAAATCACCATGCCATTAATTTGATCTTGTGAAAGCGGTCGTAGATTTCCCCCCACACGCCCTTTAGGGAAAAGAACCCGTTTCAAGCCAAAACCAGAAAATGTTTATAATCCCTTAAAACCACTTTGATTCATCCAAGACTACACTGGCACTCTCACCTCAATAACTAATATTACGTGGACACATGATACAAGTGTCAAGTATCCATGTATGTCTAACTTTATATCTTATAAAAGCAGGGCATGGAGACATGCATGTATCTTATATATGTATAACTTCATTTTGATGTTTACATACAATGAATAATGAGATAGAACTATGCTCTTTAATTTAAAAATTTGATAAAATGGTTGCTAATAGTTATGTTAGACTTAATAACTTCCATATAGATGTTGCAAAGGTAGACCATAGACATGTATTGATGATGGCACCATAAGTAAGTGGAATTCATGAGCAAAGAGGGTCATGAAATATCCCAAGTGTCCAAGTGTCTACAAATCAAAAAAATCACAGTTTGGAGTGTCTAGATAACATTGTTGATACCTCCACCCTGACTTTGCTAACAACCGTTTCAATCCCTAGCTCCCTACAACCAACAATCCTGAGACACTATGGAACATTGGCCTTCCAAATCAATCTCTCTTCTTGATCTGGCAAAAAAAAAATCACTAAAGCCACACAAGGTAAAATAAATATTCATTTACTAATATTTTGTTTCAATATTGGTATGCCTTCTTTTTCCCTCAGTCATATTTATGTGTGTCTCTGTGTGTGTGTGTGTATTTCTTGTTACACTCCTTGCACTATCTTTGCTTTCCAAAAACTTTTATGTTTTTCTTCATTTATCGTGCTTAATGTGTAGTTCCCTTCTTATTATGAACATTAAAGGAAATTGGACATTAATCCCATGAAACTTTTATGTAGGTTAGAACACCTACTTCAAAGTCTCACCATGCACTCATGCCACTCCCAATTCAAAAAACTGAGAGTTGGATCAAATCTAAATAAGAAAAGTCAAACTTTAATTGGATAAGAAGTTCTTTAGGGGGGGAATCTAGTATTTCCACATGGAAGTATTCTACAATAAACCCAAGTACTTCCATTCATTTGCTTCCAAGTGCCCTCCAATCAATCGAATCAATAGAGATGATTTAGCAACTAGGAAATCTCACCTAAAAGGGCAGCCACTCAGCTGGTCAGAAGCTTTTTGTTGCTCCTTTGTCCATCACACGGCATTGTGTGAGTCCAACAATAGCAACAGGAAAGCTCCACATTAGCTGAATGACTTTTTCAAATGAGCTATCTGGATTATGCAAGCATTGTTCTTGGATCAAATGAGAGGGAATAAGTTTCATGCATAAATTTGAAATGTTCATGGCTATTGTACTTGCTGTCCTGAAAGCTAATTGACCAGATTTCAGAGCACAAGCTAGATATGGAGGTAAAAGACTCATCGTGATAGAGGGTGAATAGATGCTAGAGTTAAGAATAGATGGTAGGTTATGATACCAATAGACTAATCGGGAACATGGTGGTTTAATTAGAGATACAGAATCAATTGCATGGTTTTTGCTTGAAAACCTAAACAGATGTCCATCAAATCTAGCAGAAATCCATTGGATCTAGGGTTTTTCACAACCATGAGATTCAATGAAAGGCCATAAGCAATGAGAATTCATGGCCTTTGTTGCTTGTTCATCATGGACGTGCAATCACCCCAACATCAGCTTCTTTTCACTTCCATCTTGATGTCGTCAAGAAGCGTGGATCAAACCAGTGCTTCAACAAATAATTATCTTTTGGACTCCTAATCTTGAGCCACGCAAAAGCCATCAACGATTTCAAAAGAAAAAGATTTAAACACAGCAGCATCACACAAACGAAATAATCTCCTGAAATTCGTCATGTTTTAACAATCAGAACGATCAAAAGATAGTAAAGATCCAACATTTCGAACTTAAAATAAAAAAAAAATACACCGGCAAACAAGTAATATATTAAAAGAAAGCACTGGCAATCACCGACGAGAACCCTAAGTCAAATCTCAGCACGAAAAAGATCAAAAGAAAAAAAAAGTGCAACTTCTGCTCTTATCCGCTGGATTTTGGGGCAAATAACCCTAAATTCAAGAAAAAGATCGATTCCTCACCTTGAAGTCCCAAGGGAGGAGCGATCGCTGCCACGACCTCCTCCGGGCGAATCTTAGGGTTTGGCTCGTGGAGCGAAAGAAGACGGTGAAACAAGAACAAGATCGGAGCTCATAATGAAGGATTCTTGCGAAGGAAAGAGGATATTTATTTTGGGACTCTGGAGCTTTATCTGTCTTTCCTCTCTGGGAGTCGAAGGGCGGAGAGTTACCGCCCTTTCCCCCGAAACCCGGCGTTTTAAAACGAACTACATACAGTGTACCTTCCGGATACGAGGTAACCCCTGTTTTAAACGGTCCAGATGGAGCTAAAGCAGCCAGTTGGAGCCATCAAATGATCAGAGTTGACGGCTGGGCGTTTCGTCCGCATCGGAACAGCGTGCTGCGGTACTCTTCCACCTAAGGCCTTGGTGGATCCGCTGCAGGATTACGTAACACGCTATATCCAAGTATGGATAGTCGTTATATCCTTCGTGCGAAAGAAGATTCACCTTTCTTTTGCACATCCACCGTTGGATCATCCGCTGATCGCTTTGAGAGCTGTGCAGGCAGATGCGTGATAGAATTTGAAGCGCATTGAGAGCCGTGCAGTGTGTAATCCTTCTATCTCTTTCGAAAGATACAACCCCTATACGGTACCTTCCTCTCCCCTTTGAGAAATTATACCCAGGTGCATCACGTCAGCGGTGCACCATGCTAGTGGGATTTCACCACGTGGCCAGGCACGCCATGTGGCGAGCATGGAGACTGGAGAGGGCGTGGGGTCGTGCCTTTGGTGATCGGCTCCACCGTCGCCCTCCTCCTCTTCCTGACAAGTCTCTCTTACCCCGATCTCGCTTGCCCTCCTCCCATCCTCCTTCCTCTCCTCCCCCTCCGCCTCCAACCCCTTTGTCGCCTTCTACACCCCTGTCTTCGTCGAGTCCGAGCTTCGGCCCGCCCCGCCTCACCTTCCTCGTCTCCGGCTCCGTCGGTGACCGCCACTCATGAAGCGCGCCCTCCTCACCGTCTGCCATCCTGCCAGCTACTGCGTCATCCATCTCGATCTCGAGGCCCCCCTCGTCGAGCGCCAGGACCTCCACGACTTCATCGCCCGCCACCCATCTTCTCCGCCGTCGGCAAGCTTAAGATGATCACAAAAGCTAATCTTGTCAACTACCACGGACGCTCTGTTGGAGTTTTAATTAAAAATAAATAAATTTTTTTATCCCCTAAATTTTACTTGTTTTAAAATTTTAATTTTAATTTAAAAAATTAAATTTTTTTAGTCTCCTGTCAAAAGCTACTGTCGAGAAGTTGCTATATTGTTATCCTATAATAGTATTATAAAAAAATAATTTACTAAAATAAATTTAGAAGATTAAAAGAGCATGCCTGCATCGAGGTATGTGATATATACTACGTACGAGTTTACAACGTTCTCATCCCCAAGGTACAACAATCTGATTCTCCATCCTCCTCTCACGAGCACGATCGTGAAAAATAGAAAGCAAAAAATTTAAAAAGTGGAAGAACTCTGTTTATGGAAGAAACTCTTGAAAAACAGAGTATTAGTAAAAAAAAAGAGAAAAAAAAATTTGAATTGGATAAAATTAATATTTCGAAAAGAGTCACAACTTTTCTGACGGCATCTTTTTTAAAATATTTAAAACAACTAAAATTTAGAAGATAAAAAAATTATTTTTTAATTATAACGAAGGTTTGCCGTACTGGTATCAGATACATACCGATGTCATATTAGCATAGTGTCAATACAATACGAAATTTTTTTGACGTACCGAGGATCGATACCGTTCGGTACCGAATCAGCATGTTACGGTATGTCCGATATCGTTCGGTACCGAAACAGTATGTTACGGTACGTCTGATACTGTTTGGTACCATTCGGTATGGCATACTATAATTAAAACTCCAACACCTATTATGGCCGCCAATACCCTTCATGCGGCGCCATCCTCGAAGAAGGCCGCGGGACGGTAATGAAGGAGACATGGGAGGGGTGGCTAGGACTTTCCGATCAGAAAGAGGGGAGCAGGCGAGACGCTTCACCCTCTCCTCCTTTAACTTATGCTAATATGGCATGCCTAGCCACGTGGCGAAGTTCCATTAGCATGGTGTACCGCTGATGTGGTGCACCTAGCGTAGGGTATAAGTTTTCCTCCCCTCCACGCTCATTCGGACCCAGGACAAGGCGGAAGTGGCACGTCACGTCTCAGCTAACAACGAGAAGCCTGGGCTGGCCGTCTTCGGGAAATAGAGTTAATACCGCACGGGTGAAAAGCTTTGGGCCACCAGTGGCGCACACGAAAAGTCATGTACTTTGCAGGCACGCAGCCCATAGATTTGACATTAACGTATAGCTTTGTCTACTACGAATACGGAAACACTGACCACATTTTACTCAAGAAATTTGCTTCTCAAAAACTTTTGCATATGCAATATTATGAATCCTACCAATGTTCTCATTAAATTAATTGGAGGTGCTATAGACTATAAAGAAGTTCAGAATACAGCCGTCAGCCGCTATAAAGCAAGGAATTTCAAAGCTTTCAATTTGATGACGCTCATAAAGGTTATAATTTTTACAAGGGCAACAACAATGAAGTCTTCTCCTTTCAATTTGACATTTACAGAACTTCCGAAATCGACTGTAATAGGCAAATTAATTCCAAAGCCATTTGATCCAACTGTGAGACCATTGTTCCCCTGTGCCATTTCCAAGAACAAAGAAATTCCAGAAACATTGAGCACGACCATTAACATAAGCCAAAAAAAAAAAAAAAAACAACCATGAGGGTGAGATCATGTTGCATGCCAGTACATCCTGAAGATAAATGGCAGAGAGCATGGACAGCAATAAAGAGAGAGAGAGGAAAATACAGTAATTTGAGCTTCGGTTATCTCTGCTCAAAGCCGACTTTGATGAATGTAGGAGGATGTAATAGATGGCAGGCAAGTTTAACTGAATAGGTCATATACGGCCAGCCAATCACCTAAAAGGTATTGCCGATGCTGAAGAAAAATAACATGCTTGCCCGATGGATAATGTAATAACTTCATCTGTACAGAAGATAGTAGTCTACTGAATAACACATTCACATGATCTCTCACCTCCAAGTCCAAATTCATCATCTGATGAGCCAGCATCACTGAAAAAATAAGCAACATTAGAAGCACAGTTAGTTCGCATATAATTGCATAACTACAGGAAGTTATGTAACGCAGTAGGTGGTTTGTGCATTAGAAACTGAAAAGATCTAACTTTTGATCATCATTTATGCAAGACAATAGGACATTGCAGACTTTGGACATCTATCTTTAGCTTAAGAAAGCAGAAGTCTGTGTTCGAGTGAAAGACTTCCAGACTTCAAAGGTCAAAGCAGACACAACAATCATCAACAAATCAAGTATCTCAATTATTTCAGATTTTGAGACAGTTTTAAAATAAGCAAGTACAGAGCTTTAAAGGTTGAAGGAAAAATAAAAGACACAGAATCTATTATCTACAGAAAATATCATAAAAAATAAAATCAATAATGCCTATCTCATAAGGGAAAGTTCCTGTTCCCTCTTTCAAGTAACCCACCACTGCCAGGCTTAAGTGCTAAGAACATCCATCTTAAGTTAGTAATTCAGGAAACCATTTAGCAAATAAGTGCACACAGTGTTACAATTCCTACTAAGAAGCAAGACACATTTTATAGATACTAAAAACTACTAAATAGGGCTCAACCCATAAAGAATAAATGCCGTGAAGGAACATGACAAAAAAACTACAACATGATGATATTATATTAGTGTCTACTAGTACACATGCATGTGAAGCCCATAAAAGAAAATTATGATGAGGGAGGAAAGAGAAGCAAAATAAGTGGAGTGGCTGGAGACATTGGTAAGAGTATGTGGGGGTGTGATATGGGAAGGAGAGGTTGAGAGTTTAGAGAGAATGGGGAGCCACTTTTCATGGATTTTCTTCCCTGGTTATGTTAGGAAAGAATTTTAGATCAATTGATTAATAGGCAGTTAGGCATATCCTAAAAAACCTCCAAATTAATTAGGATATGTAAAGAAGCTGGGTGTAGCCGGGACAGCTGGGGGCTAGAGAGAGGTGGGAAGGGAAGGTAGTTACACAGGATTTGATGTCAGAGGAAGAATGACCGGTGAAAATGATGCTTCCACTATACAAAATGGCAGCTTGTTCAAAATTGTTACTAAAACCTGCCACTATAAAAAATTCTGTTTAAGTAAGATTTAGTTAGAAAAAGCTAATGGCAAAGTTGGAAGAAATACTGAGAAACCACGCAAAGACCCAACTTTGCTCTTTTTAATGGAGTATATAGACAAAAGCATAGACTGTTCGACAATACCAACCAACTTCAATTGCAGGTTTTATTAGGAAATCATATTTCAGTTAAGCACTTAACACTTCAAAGGTCTTGTTATTTTCATTCAGCAATGAAGCAGTTGCTCCCATTGATTTTACATTATGCACATACAAGCTCTCTTTAAGTATAGACACATGCTAACATGTCAGTGTTTTAGAGAGTTGTCATGTTGGATTCTTCAAGTCATCTTGAGATGGCCCCATGTAACATTTCTGTTCAAATTTAGAAAATAAAAATTATATGTACAATAAATTGTTTTCAACTACCAAAAAGCTACTAAGCATGACGCATAAACAACAAACTTTATTAAGCATCGGGTATTGTCATGAATAAATTTGATTTTGTGATCAAGCATCTAGGTTGCATTTAAAAGGTATGCTTCATATTTGAGGTCACTTGATCAAATCACATTGAATTTGAGGTCAGAACCATGTAGGCTGTATCTTCAAACTTGTGATCAAACATTTATTTTTAATCGTAAGTAAATGCATGATGCACAAACAAATAGATGCTAAAGGCAGCAGATGAATCAAAAATCCAATCGTCCATGCACAAAAGTCGAAGCACAGAGTAAGCTTTTACCAGCAATTTTATGTACAAACAAGGCCAGCAACAGGGAACCTTTATTTTGCAAAGAAAATTAGGAGCAAAATTAGTTGTGGACATGTGTTTGGAGCTCATCATAACAATTATAGATAATAATCACTACAGTCGTATTCTGTTTCTTTCTGAATAATGAAAACAACATCTATGTTGTAAGAAATATGGAATAAATTAATTTATATTTTCCATCAAAACTACCTGGGTTCAAATTCTCTTATCTCAACAAGCTCCAGTCCAGATGCATCCATCCACTGCACTTTCCTCCTTTCACTGCAAGCACACACAGAAGTTGGCACCTCTTGCAAAGAGTCATGTGCATCATCAGCTTCACCAACTAACATAGAACAACTTGTTGATGGCTTCTTGAGGCTACTTCTAAGACATGTCTTCCTCTCACTCTCATCAATAGCATCACAAATGCTACAAAGCCTGCCAGTGTCCGAAGCAGAAGAGGAATCTGCCAGTGTTTCAGGCTGGTGAATGGGACCCACTTTAGGAGGGCATGGTCCATCCTTTCCTGCAGATGCGCGGCCAAAACAAATGAAGCGAGCGCATCTGCAGGAAACTCGGCTTTTTCTGGAAGCCAGCTGAAGATCAGGGTCAACTTCTTCTTCCACCAACTGGTACTGGTTCCAGGGTGAAACTCTCATGGGTTTTTCTTCGTTTCTTCGGCCCAGAAGCAAAAGAGCAAGTCCTTTGCTATACCCTGTAGCTGAAGATGAGAAAAATCCTCCTCCTTCCACAGCCAATAGCATTGCTACTGCTCATCTGGGTGACATAAGAAGATTTCTTAAAAAAAAATTGGTAGCTTTTTGTCTCCTCTTCTATCAAAAAAAGACATAAGAAATTTTCTTTAATAACCTAGTTAGGTTGAAGATGCAGCTTACTAAATTTTTAGATCAGGGCAATACCGGCACTCATTGCCCATAATGCAGGCAATCAAACGAAAGAATGGGCAAGAAATTTTAACAATTGTACACTTTTTTTTTAGTATTACATTTCTACATTCAAAATTTTAAGGTAAGAATGCATTTGTTAGTGGTGAGGTTCTTACAATAAACCTGGTTGAATTGATCATGAGCAAGAAGCTGTCTTAGAAAAGTTCCTTTAATGAGCATGAAGGTTGTTACACATCACCATATAGCATATCATCTGCCAATCAAAGCCATAATAGAGTTCCAAAATAAGATCTTAATTTTGCTAAAAATCACTTGTCGGAATTTGCATGCAAGGCAAACCAGTTAAATCGTGTGTGCTCTTGTTTGAGACTTAAATTAGAGTGGATCAAAAAGGATCACCATGAGCCTAGTTTGTAATATAGATTTTTGGGACTTAGAAACCATAAAACTTTATTATTCTAGATCACTTGATGGACTTGGTCACGACCAATGGTAACAAGTAAGGACTGTGACTCACAGTAAAGTTCCGGATGTAACAACGAGCATTCAACATCGTCATAGCATCGGAACACTTACATAGAAAATTAAAGTTCGCCCAGATAGCAGATTATGTAAAACATTTTTGAGCTAATTACGTGAAGTGAAAAGATGTTTAGATCGAAACAGAACAGCGAGCAAAGTTTACTGAATGAGAAGCTAGACCTCAAATCCATACATTCAATGGCAGCTCAAATAAATCAAACAAATAGGATACAGGAAATAAACGAAGAATCCATCGGATAACTACCAGAAGCAGTAGGGGTAAAAACCTCGAATTTCGACACAAATTGATAAAACTAACATTACAACCGCAATAGATCTAACCAAAAAAAAAAAAAGCCTTTTTCGTCTGTGGAAGAATTACTCAAAAAACGAGCTGCATTCTGCTAACTAGCGTGTTCTCAGACCAATCCTGGTCTCATTTCGGCCTTCCATCCGATCACCACAGACTACGGCCTTTGAGGAGCCTGTTTCTCATAAAATTACGAGAATAATGATAAAAAATTCGGAAAAAAAACATGAAATTCATTCATTAGGGTAACCTCGAAGAGATCTCCTGATCGGGAGAGGCGAGACTAGATGCGGCGAGCCTGTTGGGTTTCCCCAGAGGAGCTCCGGCGGGAGTTGTCGCCGCCCGGATCCAGAAACATGGCGACGAGCGAAAAGAGGAGACGCGACCCGACGAGATAAAGGAGATCAAAAGGTCCCCACAAACTACCATACGCGCCGGATCGGCGAGTTTTTGCTCTCCTTCGCGGTTGGTTGCGGCGCTCCTTTTCCTTTGGAATCCCACGGCTCGCGGGCTTCTTCGCATTTCGATCTTTGATCATCGCACTGGGCCGCATAAAATGAACGGTATGTGATGACGGTCTTCTAATATTTTATCCATCGAATACGTAGTATAAAACAACAGAAAGATCAATGCCTTCTTTCACAGCGTGATGGTGATAATAATGGAGAAAGCAATTGTTTTTGTCGGCTTTCATACGAATCCCTCCGTCTTTCGTAACAACAGAAAGCTAAAAGGACAAGCAAAGATGTAACGATGGGATGGGATTCTCCGATCTTGATCGTACGGCGGTACTTGGTGAACGACATATGCCGGTGGAAGTGGTTATCGGCGGTCGAGATTTTCTATTGGTTGCGTGTCGCGCAAGGGATGGGGCCATCCGATCCGCCGAGGGCCGAACCTTTCAGGTGGTCCAAGATCTGGTGGTCCATCCTGATCCCACCACCTCAGCAACAATGATAAGGGTTACTTTTTAATCATTTGAGGTTAAGGAACGCCTTTTCTTCAGCATGTTGTACATTATTTTATTCCAAGACCTGCGCCCAATGGCGTTTAAATTTATTGATTTAGGATTGGTTCATTTTCTTGACATTTTGTTTAAGTTGTTAGGTATTACTGAAGAGATGTATTTAGGAGACGCAATGGGGCCGGATTGAGTGAGATGCGGATTGGGTTAGATGCTGGTTGAGTCAAAATTCATCAATCAAAATCTAACCTATTTATTAAACATGTCAAAATTTTAAATAAGTGTCCAACCTTTTTTATTAAACATGTAAGCTGGTCCGACCTGTATAAGCTATTTATTAAACAGGTTAAATGGATTTAAACAAGTTAAGCAGGCCAGGTTTAATAGGTTGTAAATAAATTAAGCATGTTTCAAATAAGTTAAACAGGTTTTAAACAGATTAAATAAGTTGGGTCATAATCCGATCCAATTATTAAACGGGTCAAAAGTTAAACCTGAGCCCAACTTGTTTAATAAACATATTTAGATGGATTGACTCATTTACGATCTAAACTCATTTATGTCAGACCCAAACCTGTTTAAAGTGGGTCGTTCACAAATATAGTTGACGGATCGGATCATAAATTGCCACCTTTAGATATATCGCACTATAGTGCTCGCAGTTAGCATTAGGGACATAATAGCTGATAATTGAGGAATCATTTCTTGGTTAAAATAGGTGGTGAATGAATGGAAATGTTGGACATGCTATGTAAAACGGACACATAGGCTGCCCGGTCAGCTCATATTTTGGGTTCACTTGGACTTGTAATGGTCCAATTCAATAGGATTTAAAATTTGATTCTAAAATCTAGACCCAATGTAATGCACTTTTGGATTAAGATTTCTTCTTTTTTGTTTTTTAAGATGGTATTGGAGACTTAAAGTCAAATCTCGTCCTTATTGGAGACTTAAAAGCATAGATTGGTTGCTGTGGCTCGACGTACTCCTATTCACAAGTTGAGCGGGCCGCCCAGCCCGCTCGGGCCCAAAACGTTTTGGACAAGCTTGGGCCTGGATAAGCCCATGGGCCAGCCCAAAAATGAAATATGAGCCTGCCTATTAAATAGACCAGACTCGAGTTTGTGTCCGCCCAGCCCGACATCGATCTTATATAATATATATCTATCTATATGTAGGGTTTCACCTCCTCCAAATCCACCACCATGGCTGCCAGCAATGTCGTCCCCTCATGGAAGCCCTACTTGTCCTCCAGGTTGGACACCAAGAGAGGGATATGGAGGATTCGAGCACTAAGGCTAAGATGAAGGTCATGACGGCCAAGGCACCAGGGCAGTTGGCCAAAAACAACCAGGCCACTTGCCTTCCTCTGCTTCCCTATCCTCCTCGAGAAGGACTCCCCCACCATTGTACCACAGCCTCCCTGGAGACCGCTTGCATCACCAAGCACCTGTGACCTTTGCTACTCCGCGTTCAAGCTTATCTCGTCGACTGCAAAGGCGATCAGCAACCAGCTACTCCTAATTAGAAAGTAGGCCCGAAGGCTAAGCCGGATCGAGCCTGACTAAATAAAATGGTACCTTAGGCTGAGCCCAACCAGCCTGCCTACTAAGCAGGTCTAGCTGGGTCTCTCATATGTTCCATAGGCCTGCATACAACAATAATGCAGCAGTTGATCTGCGTTGACCAGCATATATGATCTCTGTTACTAAAACATACAGGCCCATCGCATGTATGGCACAGGGATGGTAACATTCCTTGCACAAGGGAAAACTATGTCTATGAATGAATCACCTTTGCAAATGTAAAAAATTAAAGTGAACCTATCAATTATGATTTCGTTTTTTTTTCACCTGAGATAGCATTAGAGACATGGTCAAATCTTGTCTTTACTGGAAGGAAAGCGTGGATTGTTTGTCGTGGCCGAGTATTACCGCTCGTCTCGCGGGTGCCATAGGCCTACATGGTGGAGTTGCACTGACCAACACCCGCGATCTAGGTTACTATATATAGGCCTTGATGCCATCGGAGGCAAAATGAATCGGCCTACTCCGGCATGGAGTCGCCCAACTTTGGCCAAGCAAACTTCAGAATCGAGTAGGCCGAAGGGACTCCCTCGACCGCGAGCAACGACCTCGACCAGAGCCAGGCTGACCTCGACCTCGCCAAGAGCCAGGTAGACCTCGGCCCCGCCTAGAAACAGGGCCGACCTCGGGTCCTGCCGAAGACCGAGCCGACCTTAGCTAGAGACGACCTCGACCAGAGTCGACCTCGGGTCCTACCGAAGACCGAACCGATTTCGGCCAGAGGTGTAACAACCCAGGATCTCACCCAAAATGGCTAGCCAGAAGGTATTATTTGGGTTCCTTGATCCTGTATAAGTACCCAAGATCTACCCAGCGAATAACCGATGTGGGACTAAACACACGCCCGCACGGGTCCTCACATACTCCCCCCGTTCAAGTCCTGACGTCCTCGTCAGGCTAAGGGTTCATATCTATTCAAATCTAATCACAAACACCACGATTGGCCCGTGGTCAGCCCCAATAGATCCGTGCTGCAGTGTCCCCTAGTCCACATAGGTTATGAGCCGGGTCCGCTCTGATACCATTTGTAACAACCCAGGATCTCACCCAAAATGGCTAGCCAGAAGGTATTATTTGGGTTCCTTGATCCTGTATAAGTACCCAAGATCTACCTAGCGAATAACCGATGTGAGACTAAACACACGCCCGCACGGGTCCTCACAAGAGGCCCGGCCGATCTTGGACCCCACTAACGGCCGAACTGACCTCGCCAAGCACATGTCAAGGGCCATACCCTGCTACACCTGTAAAGGGCCATACCCTGCTATACTGGCCAAGGGCCATAGCCTGCCACACCTAGCATGAGCCACACTCTGCCACACCTGGCCAAGACTATTCTCTTCCATGATGAGGATGATATATACGGCAGTCGCCTTTGTAAGGACCATAAATGGGCTAGACCAACGACACTGAAGGACTTTTTTTTTCTTCTTCGCTAAAACATAAGACTCTCCAAAAACTCCACTAATTTAGTCATTGAAGGGTCTTTCGCCAAAATCCTGGCAAAGGCTTTGTGCAGGTCCCTAAGAGTGTAGGAGGTGGCTCCCCTTTTTTGTCCCGGACGGCGCCTTCTCGTCCTCCTCCGGCGTGGTCACCCTCAGGCCAGGTTTCAACCACAACAGGCCTATTGCATGTATGTGAGCAGGGGTGGGTAACATTCCTTGCATAACAGAAAACCGTGTCCAAATTTGTTAGGTTCAAAATATCTGGAAGTGGATTATTCTTGTTATATAGCACATTATCTATAGATTTGTATTATAAAATAAAAATAATAAAAGTGTCATTTAATAATCTAGCTTATGTACAGAGTTATCTATAATTTAATTTTTTTTCCAATCATTCGAGAGATAGCTTCTGCATAGTGACACGTCCATATCCAGTCGATGTTAATAAATCTGGTTAGAAGATGAAATAAAGTTGGATTTGATTCGAGTTAGGAGTGGCAATCGGATCGGGTCGGGTCAGACATGAATCGAATTGGATGTAGGTTGAGTCAAATATTCATTAACCCATATATGGCATATCTATTATAATTCAAAATTTTAAATTTGAATCCAACATGTTTATTAAACAGATAACTCGGTCTGATCCACATAATTCATTTATTAAACAAGTTAAAAAGAATTGGACGGATTAAATGGATTTAAACAGATTAAGCGGATCGGGTTAAACAGGTTGAAAACAGATTAAATAAGTTAAACGAGGCAGGTCATAATCCGACCCACGTTTAGAGCTAAATCCAACTTATTTAATAAATAAGTTTAGATGGATTAATCTATTTATGATCTAATTACGTCAAATCCAAATCCACCTAAAGCGGAACGTTTGCAGACTGAAAGATAGGTCATAAATTATCATTCATAACTCCAATTGAAATCAGTTCTAGATGGAGAATAAAAAAAGATGGGTATCAGCCTTTTTTTTCCCTCTTAAGAAAGATAATCCGTATATGGCTATGGGTGGATTGCATGGTCTCTATTTGGCATGGGATCAGTGAAGGAGATCTAGTGACAAAGTGGCCCTTTTTTTTCCCCCTCTTAAAAAAGATATTCTGTATATGGCTGTGGGTGGATTGCAAGGTCCCTATCTGCATGGCAGCATGGGATCAGTGAAGGCATCAAGATGAGTGACAAAGTGGTCTCCATCGGAGGAAGTAAACGAGCCCCATGAATCCGACGCCCCATCGACCGCCGACCGGCGTCATATCAAGTCCAACTGGCCGATAGCATTAGTCTCCGCTAGATATGGTCACCGTATCCTCCCCGTGGGAATATGGTCCGGAACTCTGGATCCACTCATGATATGGTACATAGTTTTCGGCCCTAAATCTGATTTCCTCCCGGTTTCTCACCCATCGATTAGCGAGTTACGAAGTTGCGCATGGATCCAAGCAAGCACTACACGGCCCCACCGGGAGCAGCACGCGACCACTTTGCCCGAATCAGCTTGTGCCGCCTGGGGCACTTGATCCGTGCCCTGGGCAATATGGGCCACAATTTTGGGCCTTCATGATGGTCGGCCAAAACATGCGTAGGGTTCTGGCCTCTGTCTAAGTCCAACCCTAAATTTAGCCATAGTTAATTTAATTTGGACAAGGGTGGCAATCAAGTTAGGTCAAATCAGATATAGATTGGTTCAGATATAAAATAGATAAAAACAATCTGTTAACTCGAACTCGAACCTGATCAATACATGATATAATCGGATCTACATAGGGTTGAAACAAGTTAAATGGTTAATCGTGGCCATCCCTAAATTTGGGTTAGTTTATGATGTCTATTTTGTTGAAGTATGAAATGGTGATGATTAAGGATCATGGCTTAGTTTAAGATGAAAGGCCTTACTATATTTCCCTTTTTCTTTTGGTAGAGGAAGTTATGGATGATAGTACAAATTCAAGACGCTACGCTATCTAATTTGCTAAGCAATGGAGAAAATAAGCAATTTGACAATAAAAGACCATTACATACATTGTAAGTAAAATAAGGTCATAGTATTATCATAGCAAGTTGTTTTATCGGTTTAGAAGATTTGTTGGTGCAATTGCCTTTTTGCAATGCGCACAAGCAATGTAACCTTTCTAAGCAAGAGAAATGAGCATCTTTAATATACTTCTATAGATGGTACTGTATATTCGAAAAAGACATCAATTCAAACAATAATACAACCATTATGCTAAATTTTATGAGATTATCTAAACTTTCTAATAATAATCAAGAAAATTCCTTATTGAACTCTTGGTCATAGTAGCTGAATTATGTAACGATTCAGAACCTCACTCAAAAATACTAGCCAGAATATACTTTTTTTGTTCATTGGCTCTGTACAAGTATCCAAAATCTACCTAGTGCATAGCCAACATGAAACTAAACACACGCTCAAGATCTTACTCAAGAAGATTAGTTGGAAAATATTATTTGAGTTTTTTGGTCCTGTATAAGTATTTAAAATTTTATCTAATATATGAGACTAAAGATACACCTGCATGGATCCTCATAAAGTGATAAAGCTCTACTTATTGCTTAATTGTAATTTGTTAGGCACCGGCCGAGTGCATAAAAAGCTATAAGTTGAAAAGAACTCTTGCATCAAAACTTGTCCACCAATGACTCGGTCCATCAAGCAAAGCCGGGCCGCACAACCAACCATAGTCGGCAAAGAAATCTCCACCATCCAATAAGTCATGCACCGATCGAACGGATGAGATTCTCTCTCTGAAGCTGGTGGGACCAGATCAAGTAACGCGCGCCTAGCCCCAGACAGCTGCGTCTGATTTCGACTCGGACAAACCTTGATGCGAGGGATATAATTTATAGGAAATCGCCGACCCCCTCCACTCTTCGTTCTTGTTCTTGTATCATCATCATCGTCTCTTCTTCTCCCTCACCTCGTTTCCGTAATCTAATCTCCAGGGATTCGTTTCGTGGATCCATCAATCTTCTGAATCGAAGGCGTCCATCATCATGGCGAAGAAGAGGAAGTCGGACGCGACGCGGCTGGACGAGGTGGATCGGAGCTTGTACTTGACCTTCTGCAGCGCGGCGAACTCGTTGTCTCAGATTTACACGCAGGCGATGGCGCAGCAGAAGCTCTCCTTCCAGGCTGGAGAGCGCCACGCCCTGGTTTGTACACCCTCTTCTCCCTCCCACTTTTGTTGCTTTCTCTCATCTTCTTCTGGTCTTCGTCGATTGGATGTGTTTGCCCTCCATCGCTGGTGTGGCTTTTTTGTGTCGGGTTCCGTTGATAATAATTTGAAAGTTTTGACTTTAATTTTTTTTATAAAAAAATATGTTCTATTTGATGGATTGAATGGGTTTTGGTCGACGGAATAATTTATTTATTGGGCCTTCCGCTTGTGATTATTAATATATTTTAGATTCCAACAATTTTTGCGTCAGTTAATTGTTAGGTTTCGTAAGGAAAATTTGTTCGTGCGTCGTTCGATTTTGCTTTAATCCTGGGGAAATCTTTTCGTGCATGAGCTTCTCTTTGCTCAATGGATCTCAAGCGGCGCTTTTTCCCCTAGATAATTTTGTATTCTGTTGGCGAAATTGGGGTTTTGTTTGCTTTACTATGTTTATATTCATCTCTGTCTTCTTCTTCTTCTTCTTCTTCTTCACTTCTTCTTTTGATGTTATCTTTCACAGGTACTGCACCTATCTTTTCTCTCTCTCTCTCTCTCTCTTTTTTTTTTTACGGATCACTTGAATTATGTTCCTTGCATATCAAATGTTGCATCCGCAATTGAAGGGGTGATGGATGATCACTGTTTTTCACTTTTTAATATGAATTTATAAGTACGCTCTTACTAGAATCTGTCATTTGCCTAATCACAGATGTGGAAAATTAAAGTGAGGTTGCGGATCCTTTCTTGGTTCAAAGCTTTGATCCACTCCAGTAGCGAATGTACTTGGATAATCGTAACACTGGACAACCCAGAGCAATGGTGTTTAATTCCATCAGAAACTTTCGCTCGAAAAAGGAAAAAAGTTTTTAGATGGGTCTGAATTAAGAGGCTTACGGGTGGGATCGCCTAGGGGACTGAGAATGGTTCATGAACTAGATGTCATGTAATTTTTGATGGTGTTTTGTGCTGATACAAAGTAAAGGATGCTTGGATTGGTTGTTGAAGGAGAGAAAGGAACATTTTATGCTAAGAGTATGGTAATTTCATGCACTTTAAAGTTCTAATGCCGATGACAATTGCTTGAAGTTTGTCGCATGAGGCCCTTCCATATCCAGATTGTACTTGTTCTTCTCAGGAACCTGACAACCTTAGAATATGCAAATGCAAAATAATCTCTAGAAGGTGCTGAATTTTTCTACCTGATAATTCCCTTGGAACCCAATTGTTAATGACAAAATTGTGTTAGTCATACCTAGTCAACTTCGGTGAATAAATTCTAGATGCAAGGAAGGTAGACTTACCTACAATATAAACCCAAATCAGCCTAAACAATTGCCTTCCATTTGCAGTAGTTGGCAGCCAACCCATGATGCTTGATTAAGTAGCATTGAGAATACAGTGCTTCCTTCATTACATGTAATTCCCATATTCAAAGGACGTGGAGCAGAATTCTTGCACCATTGCTGGTTTCACGAGTATTGATGACTTTTTGTTGTCTATATTGGCATCATTTCTTAATTTCTTAATATTTTTCTCGTTTATGGTCCCACGGATATCTCCCTGCTTTCTAGTTTCCATGTGTATGAGGCTAGTCAGGGAGCAGTTACCATCCCACAGAAGAGCTTGGTGAGGGTATCAAAACTGAAATTTGGAAGTATGATGAAATGGATTGAAAATGAATGTTGGCTTCCGGGAAGGAGAGTATTATTTTCTCCAGAATCAAATGAAGAATGAAATGTTTTGCCTTAAATTTATGGAAATTGAAGTTTATTTATGTGCATCCAAAGCTGTGCTATCTTTTCCTGGTACAATAATCAAGAATAACTTTCATTTGCCTATACTTTTCATTTTTTTGAAAAATCTTTCTCACTATTCAGAACAGTAGAGCTTTCGATCGAGATATTCTCACCTCCCCCGTCCGGATGACTTATTTACAGAATCGAAGGAAACTGGAAGAACGAGATAGTTCAGCTAAAGACAGATCATTTTCATCTATACGGATTTTCTGTTTTATCAAATAACTTAAAAGCAAGAAGAACTCGCGAGTTCAGATTAACTTCATCCCTGACAAGCTCTTATCAAAGTTTCACCTTTAGCTAGTAGTTATGTGGTTTATTCCTTTTCTAATTTGGGGATGCCACTTGCAATGTTTTCTCTGCTTTTCTCCCCTGGGTTTCCTGCTCTCTTCTAGATTGTTATATGAGCTGTGCTATATAAGCTTCTTACTGTTACTAGATTTATGTTTTATACAGGAAAAACTCTACCAGTGGATTTTGAGACAGCATGAGGAAGGGGCAATAGTGACTGCAGCAGAAGTCGTTGCTTATTTGCAGGTTTTGCTAATTTCGTATACTTTCAATTGATAATTTTGTGGTTTATTGCTGTCTGTTTCGACATCTATTTTATTATGTTCTGTGCTTCTGATAATAGGTATTATTTTGCCCTGTTCAGTAATTACAACTCAAGCAAGAAAAATTTTTCTCTCTCTCTCTCTCTCTCGTCCCTCTCCTTCTTTTTTCACATTTTTGTTCCTAGCTTTAACTGTGGCATACATTGTGTACTCAACTCATTCATTGTACTAGTGCCTTGGGTGAGCAATTACCAGGAGCTTTTTCAATCATGGATCTAATTGTTGATTTATAAATTGCAATAGTAATTTCCTGGTTTAATTTGTAGGATTTTGCTTTATGTGGGTTAGTTGTTTCTATTATCATAATTTGTTAAGTACTCAAGCATGACCATCTTCTGATGTTCAAGTTCTTTGTTTGTAAAACTGTAAGTTTGTGGAAATTGACAAGAGAAGTCATCTAATCAAGTCCTTAAAAGGTATAAGGTTGTTTCCCTTTCAATGCCCCTTAATGCTATACAAGGATCAGAAAGCTGGAGAGTTAGATCTTCAGATAGAATTACCCTGTCCATGCTCTGGAATAGTTTGAGAAGACTTATGAAAACTAGGAGGCTGAAGATGCATGGATTCTGTTTGAGAGTCGAGCTTTGATTCAACGTGAAGGTGGTGAATTCGTAGGGTTCCATGGGATGCCCTGTTATCTCTAGCATGACAAAGTATCCAAGGAGTCTTACGTGCTTGCACATATGATGTTTGATGAGTTCTTCACTTTTCTTAGTTATGCGTAGAACTATAATGGAATCATGAACGTTGAACATAATCCATATCCTACATTTCTTAGTTATTTACAGTAAGTGATATAGGTTGCATCTTTCTAGTGCATAGCAATCCATCATTTTCATTTAGATCGTTATACTGGTTTGTGCTCACTTTTGCATCTGATTGTTGGAAGCACACAGTTGTGCACACTTAAATGGGCAAAATGTAGGTTGCTTAGTTCCTGAAAGTCTTGTTGGGTTCTAGTGGTTCATTTTTTCAGTGGGAAGGGGGATCCCAATTGAAAAGTTGCTTGAAACCTTGTGCATCTTTACTTGTATGTGGATTTTGACTTCCTTTTAAAACATATGGAACCTCAAGATATTTAGCTGTACCTGCACAAATTTTTGAAATTTTGTTTAATGTGCTGGAAAAATAGAAGCAAGAAGTTGGAGTTTTTTGATGTTCAGATTCCTCATTACCTCCTTGTTGTGGTGACTTGGATGGATGTAAAAGGGATGTCCTTGGATTGGGTCTAGGCAAGAGCATATACAAAATTTATAATAAGCTCAACCGAGTGATCCGGATCGAAACAATTTAAGACGGGGCTACTGAATCTGTCTGTTGACATCCCTTTAGACAGCCATTTACTCTGTGGGATCAACTAATGAAATATTGTACTATTTCTGTTTAAGATGTTTGATTGTTAATTTATAATAGCAAGAGGTAGATTATCATCTTAAATTTCATGGTTTTCTTTATTATAATACACAGGCTTGCCTTATGGAGCATTGATCTTGATAGATAAAGGAACAAATGATCATATCTAAGTGAATACATAAACTCTATTGGTTGTTCGCATGGTAACGCTTTACTCATTTTAGTAGCAGTTTTAAAATTTTAAGGGCTCCATGAATCCATTATATTCCTTCAGTCAACCTGGGCTTTAGAAGTGGACATACATTGCCCTGTTTTATGTGCGGCACCAAGTGAAAACACAAATAAATACTATAGAGAGCCTAGGAAGATGCGGCATGATAGATATAGTGAGCCTTATATAGTGATGAAAAAACCAATTTATCTTCTTTCCTTACAGTCATTTGGTTTGCACAAGCTGTTTCAAATGTTTGTAGTGCTAACAACCATTTCAGCCAAATACTTGTTTAGTTGTTGACGTAATTCTTCCCATTATCCAAAAATTATCTTTTTTTCCCCTTATTTTTTACTGTAAAAAATCTTTCGAATTCCGGGAAATAATTCATGTTATATCATGAATATCTGATGAGGTAATCTGGATCATTTCTGAATTTTGATGAGTTTTCTTTTTTGACCTTTTGATTTTAAGAAATATTTTTCCATCAGAAAAAAGATTTTGAGAAATATTTTACCTAATTTATATTCAGTCTTTTTCATTGTCTCCTTTTGTTACTTTCTTGATGTTTTTGCATTGGCAATTGGTTAGGAATTTTAGCTACAATATTATATTATGATATCGATAATATGTTATGATGAAGCAAATACATTTTTAAGGCAGGTGTTCTTGTTTCTTATTGACAGTGACAGATGAATATTTAGGGGTAAATGTGACCTCTCTCCCTCGTTGACATGTCATATTGTTGTGTTATTGTGTCATTGTATTGTAGTTTGTTTTATGGTATGTTACTAGAGCACTAGCTGGTGAACTGGTACTGGGAGATGGTTTGATGATTACATTTGGAATTTGTGCTCGTATTGTTTGGGGGGGTTTTTCCCCATCCCAAGTGATATTCCTTGGTTGCTTAAAAGTTTCTGATGGCAACAGGTTGTTTTTTAATATTTCTAAATAGGACATATTAAATTATGGCGTTAACTTCATATTTTCTGGCATGTACATCATATCAGACTTGTTAAATAACTTGTTATGGTCTTGCAGAATGAGATTGATTATGGGGGAGAGGATGCGTCAATGTCTCCAAGACTGCAATTTCCTAGCCATCCTCAAACCACAATGCACTTTACGAACACAAACATCCAGGCCTCCTCTGGTGTGTCTGGACCAGCAACAGTTGTAATTGCCCCTCGGACTGGACACTCTGATCAAACGAAGAACTCGATTTTCTCAAATGCTCTCTCCAGTCCTGTTCGTCACAGCCTTCAGCCTTATAACCTAGCACAGGATGGAGGATATTATCCAAATTGTGCCTTGCTAAATGGCAGTGGAACTCGGAACCATGAAGTTGTCTTTCCCAATCAAATCCGTGGCTCTAACTCCCTCAATTCCAATGACACATCTATGGATATGCATTCAGATAGTCCATCACACGAGTCCTATTGATACTTTTCAGAAAAGCTGCATCGCTTCTTTGTTGTTAGCCCCGGTAACCCTACCTGCGGTTACTTTTCTGCAACTCCTTCCTCAAAAAACTTGGTAAACGTAAATCATGAAGGTGCTCCAATTGTGAGGTCTGCATGCTGGAGTGTTTGTGGAGGCATCCAAAAAGTACATTTATCTCATGGAGCTCCATGCACCCTGAGAGTCAAAGCCATTGTTAATTATAAGCTTCTTAGTTTCAGCTGCTGTCAGCCTAATTCTATGTAAAAAATGGCCCCGATTTGTGTGTGTGTGTGTGTGTGTGTGTGTGTGTTTTAAAGCTGTTTGCTATTTTTTCGTGTTTATGGATCATATGAATTTGGCGAACTTGGTAGGTAGTATATTTGGTCTGTGTGATGATCCTGCGAATCAAGTAGATATCCAGCAAACACGGCTCGGTTGAAGCAGCATTTTATGTCCATGGATGCGTGTTTGAAACAAGAAGCTTGGTCCTTGGTTTGTCGCTCAATCTGTTCAGTGCAGCTTGCTGCAATGAAGAATCTCTCTGCATCTTATTCAACAGAAGATGGTTTAATGGTTGATTTGCATCTCTAGTTTGGTTTTTTCCTGTTGTGGACGCTGAAGATTTCATTTGCTTCCTGTTGTTTTCTTTCCTGTTTTATTCACTCTCTTGGTATTTGCTTAGGCGAAAACATTTTCCGTAACCTGGCTATCTTTTATACTTCTCTTTTCTATTGCTAGATTTATAAGAATCTGGGATGCCTTATACTGCCCGCAAAGTTTACTCCTAATCAAGGAGCCCCTTCATTATGCTTTAAAAACCTTGGTTTCCAGCCTCCCAGTTATTTGCCACATTTTCTTGAGACGCAGATCCAATTGCTATTCAGATTAATCTACAAAGATGCACCGGGCACGCCACCTTATTTTATCCAGAACTGGGTGGAGTTCCGGGATTGGAAACGAAAGTTGCACGTTTTCTTCTGCAAGTGGGCAACGTCGACGTTCCTTCCGCAGGTGGGTTTAAGTTTTGTTGATCTGGCACTGTCTCTGTTCCATTCCTTTCCAATAGCACGAGGACGGACTTCGGCTTCGAATATCTTTCTTAATGGAGTGAAGCATTTATTGACGTAGATTAATGGACTTCGTTTCCGTAGAATGTTCTTTAAAAATCGTGAAAAATATACGAAAATGCCATGATAGGAGAATCGCAGGAATCAACTTTATACAATGAAAAAGGCCGTAAACGGATCTTTCTTTCTAGGTCCAAGGAACCGAGATGTGACATCCCTGGGCTTTGCAAGATCGGCCCTCCGCGCAAGAAGCCTTCTGAGCCCGCCTGGCTCTATTATGGGATTTTTTTTTTTTTTTGCATGAATATTTTTTTTTAAATTTAAATTTATGTGAATGCCTTTTTAAAATCTTTATTTATTTTCGTACTTTTATAAAATATTATTTTTCACAATATTCCTAATATAATGATTTTTCTAACACCGCTAATAAAAACTATATTTATTTTAATTATTAAATTTTAAAATTACTTTTTTTTCTACCGAAATTATTTTATAAATATTTTTTTACATTTATTCAATAAAAATATTTTAATTATTTTAATTTAAAACTGATTAATTTTTTAACAGCAGATGGCATGAGTAAGTATGTGTGTGTGTGTCTATATATATATATATATATATATATATATATATAAATAATAAAATAAATATTTGACGGGGTATACATATAAATATTAATTCAATAAAATATTTATACAAAATTTGATATTTAAAAGGTATTTATATAAAAAAATTCTTCTATTGTGAGTGGTGGTCTCTGCCCTCACCGGCGGGACCCGTTACGCTCAATCGATCCGAAATATTGAATCTAGTATTATTCTAGTTCGCTTCACAACTGGAGTCGCTCGATCCGTTTGATCAAATCTGGACGACTATAATGGACTTTCTTATGTCCGTTCTGAAAAAGTATAATACCAATCGTCGGTTTCAGGACAGCCAGACGTCTGTGGCCAGATGGTGGGGTCCACACCCTGGCTTCTTTTGTTTTTTTTTTTTTTTTGGTAAAACACCCTGGCTTCTTCGCCTCTGGCTCTCTCCTCTAGCTTTCAGGTGGTAGCGGCCCCTTTAAAAGGCAAAAATCGCCATACATACGCACAAACTCCTTGCAAACTATTTTACCTCTGAAACGGGGCGCTGGGTTTCTCCTCTTTCCCCATGGCTCATGGTGCCTAGGTTTCTCATCTCTCTCCATGGCTGTGGGCTTCTCTCCTCTCTCTCTCTCCCTCTCTCCCTATCACGCCAAAACGGAGTGATCCGTCGCTTTCTCATCTCGTTCCCCATGGCTCACGGTCCTTGGGTATCTCCTTTCTTTCACTAGGGCTTTTGATTTCTTTACTCTGTCCCACCAGGATTGAGAGCAACGAGGCGCTTGGGTTTCTCCTCTCTGTCCCCAGGTCTTTGGGTTTTTCTCCGTGCTCGGTCCAGCAACTCCAATCCTAACCCGAACCCCAACTCCAACGCCTCTCTCTCTCTCTCTCTCTCTCTCTCTCTCTCTCTCGATCGCTTGATGTTCTCTCTGCTGCCCTATTTCCCAAATACCCTTATCCCTTCTCTTGCTATCTCTCGTCAGCAAGCACCATATATAGGAGGTCTCTCTCCTCCGCTCACGCCTCAATTTTAAAGTTGATGATTTGTCGTTGAAGATTTATACAAATTGGATTTTCTGTAACGTTGCTTTTGAAGTTGGGTAAAACTATTGTTGGTGTTCAAAGCGCGCATGAGGTGCTTGTTTATTTCCCTTGGAAAAAAAAAGGTACTACTAATGGCCAGTTTTTTTTGGTGAATAAATATTATAGAAAAGTTTATATTTTTTTAAAATAAATAAGTTATTGTTTTATAGATAGTATTTATTCATAAACTTCTATTTGAATGATTGGATTGAAAATTTTATAAGATTCATAAATTAAACCAGTACAATCTTTAAAATTATTGGATTACAGAACGGACTAGACATATATGCAAAGATACGCACGAAGAGCTTTGAAGTGGACCGGCTCGAAGAAAGAAAAAAAGATTTGCTCTTATAAGATTTTCAGCCCTATTATTAAAATAGATCCTAAATGAGAAAAAAGTCTTACCGACCTATGACATGGATAAGTTATTTTTCCATTAGCGAAAAAAATTATTTTTATGTTATTTCTAAAATACTCCCAATCTCATAATAATATAATAATACAATAATATAAAAAATAGTATATATAATATAATATTATTATATTATAAAAATAATATATAATATATATCAATTATTTTATATAATATACTCTTATATGAATTACTATATATAAATAATATGATATGATATAATAAAATTATCATGTCATTATTATAATAACAATGTTACTATAATAATATATTACATTCTAATATAATAAAATAAATATTATTATAGTATCATGCTATTTACATTAATATATTATATTATATTATATTATATCATAAGATATATAATATACTATACTATAATATAATATCTATATATTATTTTATTATTATATATAATAAATACTAATATTATAAAAGTATTATAGAAAATATTAATAGATGTTAATAATTTATCTCGAAAGTAACAATGAAAAAAAAATATGAATAATAAATTCTGAAACTATGTCTTAATATATATATATATATATATATATATATATATATATATATATACTGATTTTCGCTAAGTTTTTAACCCCCCCAAAGGAGGGTTCTGATGGTAAAATCGCATCGCGCTTTGATTTTTTTCCGTGTCCCTCTCCTCCCACCTTATTACATGCTGACATGGCACACTAATCTATCATTGTCATGTCAGCACGTGAACAGCACATAACCAGATACTCCACTAAGAGGGCGTTGACGTTTCGTGATTGGGTAATGGATGTGCGGGGCCTAGCCACTAATGTTGGATATGCCACCACGTCACCTCAGGTTTTTTTTTTTCTTTTTCAATTAAAATTTTTCTTACCTCCAACCTTTGGACGGCCATTTTTACCGTCCGTTCATTTAACCACCTTATGATGACCACTCTGACTTTTCACATTAGACACTTTTGATCATTAATTTAATTTTTTTAATACAAATACTTTTTTAAATATTAAATTTTATATAAATATTTTTTAAATGAATATTTACATGTATATATTCTAAAAAAATTATTTTACTATATTATTTTTATTTTTATTTTTGTATATGTACTTACATCATCTAACACTAACACCGTAAAAAAATAAATAATTTCAAATTAAAATGATTAGAATATTTTTAATAGATAGTTCTGTAAAACAAAAATATTTATAAAGCATTCATGATGAGACAAAAAAAAGTAATTTAAAATTTTTTTATTTTTAATTAAAATAAATATAATTTTTATTAATGGTATTAGAAGAATTGTTATATTTGCACATAGTATTTTAGGATAGCAATGGTAGTAAATAAAAATTTTAAAAAAATATTTATATAAATTTAAATTTTAAATAAGTATTCATGTAAAAAAAAATCCGGTGAACGGCTGAGATCGAACAAATTCCTAACTTCTAGACGTTTCTGCGGAAATCTACGTCATCTAAATCGGGTACGTTAAACTCTCCGACAAATACCAGCCGCTGGCAAGTAATTTACATGAATTGATGTCAGTTGCGTTATTTCATGTTGAGCCAAGGGGATTTATGAGGTCTGATAGAAGACGGCAGTTGCCCCACGCGCGGGATCGGATCTGAAGGACGACGCCCGATAAAAACCTTCCTCTGCTCCCCCCCAGCCTTCGTTTCTGGGCTCCTCCCTCCGTGTCACTCTGGACCTCCATTCCTCCATTAATGGCGGAACCCGAACTCTAGAAACCGTAAACTCAGCTACTATAAGAAGAAAGCTCCGACTCTCCATGGATTCCCTCCTGCTTTCAGTCCTCGTCGTTGTCCTCCTATTTCGTCCAGGAGCCGCGTCTCCTTCGGAGGACTTGGAGCTCCTCATCTCTTTCAAGAGCTCGCTCCCCGAACCCCAGGCTCTCCCGAGCTGGATGCCCACCCGGAACCCTTGCTTCTCCTTCGCCGGCGTCTCCTGCAAGAGCTCCCGCGTCGCCGCCGTCGCCCTCGAGCGTCTCACCCTCAGCACCGACCTCCGCTCCGTCGTCTCCACCCTCTTCGCCCTCGAATACCTCGAGTCCCTCTCCCTCGCCTCCGCAAACCTCACCGGAACCCTCGCCTCGGCCGGCGGCTCCCGCTGCAGCGGCCGCCTGACCGTGCTCGATCTCGCCGGAAACCGCTTGGTCGGGTCCGTCGCCGACGTGTCCGCCCTCGCCTCCTCGTGCTCGGGTTTGAGATACTTAAATCTCTCCAGCAACGCCGTCGGGCCCTCCGCCGCCGGGAATGCCCCCTCCGGCTTCGGATTCCACCTCCAGACTCTCGACCTCTCCTTCAACAAGATCTCCGCCGAGACCGACCTCCGGTGGCTCCTTTCCGGCTCCCACATCCAGCACTTGGATCTGGCCGGAAACCAGCTCTCCGGTGTGATTCCGACCATCCCCGACTGCTCCGCCCTTTACCACCTCGACCTCTCGTCCAACCATCTCTCTGGCGAGGTCGGCGCGGGAATCTTTAGCGAATGCCGGAATCTAGTCTTCTTGAATCTCTCCTCCAACCACTTGTCCGGTTCTTTCCCCGGCGATCTCTCTTCTTGTTCCTCTTTAGAGTCCATCAGCCTCTCCGGCAACAGCTTCTCCGGCGAGCTCCCCCTAGAAGCCCTCACCTCCATGCCCAGTCTCAGGAGAGTGGAGCTCGCCTTCAACAACCTCACCGGAAGTCTCTCTGATTCACTCTCAAATCTCGTAAAACTAGAGTTGCTCGATCTCAGCTCGAACGGCCTATCAGGGCCTATTCCTTCCGGCCTCTGCCAAACCCGTGGTCCCAGGTTAAAGGAGCTCTATTTACAGAACAATGCTTTCAGCGGCTCCATTCCGGCGAGCCTCGGCAACTGCTCGATGCTCGTCTCCCTAGATCTCAGCTTCAATTACCTAACTGGAACCATTCCGTCCTCCATTGGGTCGCTCTCCAAGCTCCGTGATCTGATCATGTGGCAGAACCTGCTCCAAGGCGACATTCCGGGTGAGCTGGGCTGCATCCAGACCATGGAGAATCTCATTCTCGACAACAATGGGCTCACCGGTCTGATCCCCGATGGCCTTGGAAACTGCTCCAGTTTGAACTGGATCTCCCTCTCGAGCAACCACCTCAGTGGCGAGATCCCCTCGTGGATCGGCCGGCTGAACAAACTTGCCATCCTTAAGCTCAGCAGCAACTCGTTCTCCGGCGCCATCCCGCCCGAGCTCGGGGACTGCAAGAGCCTGATATGGCTCGACCTCAACAGCAATAGATTGAACGGGACAATTCCGGGAAGCCTCGCCAAGCAATCCGGCAAGGTAGCCGCCGGTCTGGTCACCGGGAAGAGGTACGTGTACCTGCGGAATGACGGGAGCAAGGAGTGCCGAGGGGCTGGGAACCTCCTCGAGTTCGCCGGCGTCCGGCCAGAACAGCTCGGCCGGCTACCTAGCTCGCGGTCCTGCAACTTCACCAGGGTCTACATGGGGAGCACCCAGTACACCTTCAACAACAACGGCTCCATGATCTTCCTCGACCTCTCCTACAACGAGTTCGAGGGCCAGATTCCAAAGGAACTCGGGAGCATGTTCTACCTCATGATCTTGAATCTAGGCCACAACATGCTCTCTGGTCTCATCCCGCCGGACTTGGGGGGCTTGCGGTCTGTGGGGGTCCTCGATCTCTCCCACAACGCTCTTGAAGGTCCAATTCCAGCGAGCTTCTCTGGGCTCTCGATGCTTTCAGAGATTGATCTCTCCAATAATAAGCTCAATGGCACCATCCCTCAAGGGGGTCAGTTGGCGACATTTCCCCGATATCGGTATGAGAACAACTCAGCCCTCTGTGGTTATCCTCTCCCATCTTGCGAGGAGAATCTTGTATTGAACTCGAGCAGTCAGCATTCAGAGTCCCACCGACGACGGCAAGCCTCTGTTGCAGGGAGCGTGGTGATGGGATCGCTCTTTTCTCTCTTCTGCATCTTCGGCGTCGTCATAATCGCAGTTGAGAGCAGGAAGAGGAAGAAGTGGAAGAAGGATAATAGCAGCAGCAGCCGAGATCTATCAGGAACCTGGGATTCCAGCTGGAAGCTCACAGGAACGAAGGAAGCCTTAAGCATCAGCCTTGCTACATTTGAGAAGCCCCTCAAGAACCTCACTTTTGCCGATCTCCTCAAAGCCACCAATGGCTTCCACAATGATAGATTAATTGGTTCCGGCGGATTTGGTGATGTTTACAAAGCCCAGCTCAGAGATGGCAGCGTAGTAGCCATAAAGAAACTGATTCACATCAGCGGGCAAGGTGAGAGGGAATTCATGGCCGAGATGGAAACAATTGGAAAGGTCAAGCACCGGAACCTCGTTCCCTTGTTGGGCTACTGCAAGGTCAAGGAAGAACGCCTTCTAGTCTATGAATACATGAAGCATGGAAGCCTAGAAGATGTGCTGCATGACCGGAAGAAGAACGGGATCAAGCTCAACTGGGCAGCCAGGAGAAAGATTGCCATTGGAGCAGCCAGAGGCCTAGCATTCCTCCACCACAGCTGCATTCCCCACATCATTCACAGAGATATGAAATCGAGCAATGTCCTTCTCGATGAGAACTTGGAAGCCAGGGTCTCGGATTTCGGAATGGCAAGGCTAATGAGCGCAATGGACACACATTTAAGTGTTTCCACACTAGCCGGAACGCCTGGCTATGTTCCGCCGGAGTATTACCAGAGCTTCCGCTGTACCACCAAAGGGGATGTCTACAGCTATGGCGTGGTCCTGCTCGAGCTCCTAACCGGCAAGCGGCCCACGGACTCGGCGGACTTCGGGGACAATAACTTGGTCGGATGGGTCATGCAGCACTCAAAGCTTAGGATCACTGATGTGTTCGATCCCGAGCTTCTGAAGGGAGATCCCACACTGGAGCTGGAGCTGCTGGAGCATCTAAAAATTGCTTATGCTTGCCTGAATGACAGGCCGATGAAGCGTCCCACGATGCTAAATGTGATGGCGATGTTCAAGGAGATTCAGGCAGGGTCTGCCGTCGACTCCACTGCCTCTGCGTCGGTGGCTGGGAGTTACTGGATGGTCGATATAAGCTTGAAGGAAGGCAAAGAAGAGAGAGATTGAAAGATGGGAGCAAATTGGTGATTCCCGAAGTCTTCAGAGAGGAAGGTGATGGACATTCATTTGAGAAGTTCTCTCGAGCCTGCTATCTCCTTCACCACTTACCATGTCAGTGGTATGAGAAATTTTTCCTGTAGGTTCACCAGTTAATGTATCATATATGAATCTCCATCATAGCTTTATAGGTTATGTACATTGTTCAAGATTTCTTACGTGCTGTACAGATTAGTGGTTTTTGTTCATCTCTGTTTATTTTGGTTCAATCTAGTGAATTGTTCTCTGTCGTGCTTCATCTTGGATACCCTCTTTCAACTTTTCAATCTCTGCGTTCTCTTACATGTAGTAGGTGCCATTATTCTTCAAGTTTCTTGCTCTTGAATTGCACTTCTCATTAGTTTTCTGTTTGTATTAGACACTAAGGGTAAGCATGGATCAATTCATCGGCATTCTAATTTGAACAGGATTCTTATAAGATCGGTTCAACACTCAAATTTTCCCTTAACAAATCTACTTTCATGCTTGCATCAAATGTAGTCTCTTGGACACGATTATCTGGTCTTCTGCCACTTACCAGAATTTTATAACTTGAATGCTTAAACTGGTGTCGAAGTCTAGAGAAAACAGGGCAAATTAAAAATTTCGTCTCATATAATATTTTATGGCGCCGGTCTCATATGATTTTTGTTCCTAAAATCTGCATCGAAATTTCTTGAGAATAACTTCTGTTTATTTTCTCTAACATTCTTTAAATTTTTCAGCAAGGTGACCTCTGCACATGCCCCCGGTTCAAAGTAGCAAGTTTATGACAGTTTATCTACATCCATTTATTGCTCATCTAATTCTTTAGTATGGCAATTAAAAAGATAACCAATTGATTGCCTGTCTTTCTTCCCTTTTATTTTTTTGGTACAACTTGTTCATCTTTCCTCAGCAGTCACAGATTCTCCATGCTCCTGTTATTTTTCCAAGTTTTCAGTTGCTGCAGCTCATGCATTGTTAAGATTGGTAAACTCTCTCACCTCATTATCCCAAGCATATGTTTAAGATGGTAGCTCCAAGACATCTACAAATTTATCTGATGGATTGGGGAACTTTGTGCACGTCCTTTACTTCGGACTAGAAGTTGCTCCGGTAATCATCTCTTTCGACCAGTGGCTGAACCCCACCAATGAAGGCAGACTTCATTTCAGAACGCATAATCCTTGTACGTACCCTGTTGGACCAAAATGATTCAATTGTGAGTATTGCAAGGAAAGTGGGTCCAATTCAGGTGCATTCGTTGAATTGTCGTACAATAATTGACAATATGATATCATTTCCCTCAAAGAGATCATTTCGTCGATGTTTCATGTCCAAAAGTAATGGCATAATGTGGACGTGGGAGGAACCTGAGAGGCTTATTGGCAGTCTTGCCCATTCTTGTCAGCTACGGAGAAAAGGACGTAAAGGGAGCTGGAACAATTCTATTACACGTAGCCCAATGGATGGCTTGCAATAGGGCGTTGTGTGAATTTAGTCTATGTTTTCCCAGAGTACGGCTTCACTAAAGTAACCATCACAAATTTAAACAATGAATGCTTCTTGGGACCATGGGAAATAGACTCACACCGCCTTTCTCATGTTGTATCAAGACACCATAATGATGCAAATCTTCTCCACCGGAATGGGTGTCTTATTCTAATGCACTATTGTCTCCTATGTTATTGATCTATAATTGAAACATTGAACAGTCATTGCTTCACGAGTGTAGTGGAGGATGGTGGATTAATATGCAAAAATTTGTGAAGGCATGAATAGGCTAGAAGCCAAGGGAGAAGAGAAGCAGATAAGGTCCTGGATGGGCGAACAAATTGCACTAATGGTTCATGATGATGACTACACTAATAACATCAAATTTTTCTTGTTTTATTATTCAATTATAACCTCAAAGGGTCCACTACAAGAGCATGCAGGACTATCATGGTGGCACAGCTTGACCATGCCTGAGGGTTTGAAACTGATATCGACCCTTCAGCCATCAAAGCTATACTTCAACATCCAAATTGTGTTGGATCATAATTCTCGACAAACAACATCAAACCATGGCGAATGATGTTAGTGCTTGCTTGCTCAATAATAGCTGCTTCACGATACCCGAATCAAGATTCATGAATGCCCTATGGAGATTTAATCTAAGAGTAGGGATGCCTTATACCATGTTCTATTCTAGCGACAACCTCACCATCAATTGGATGATAAAGGCACTGATTTCGCTTGATGATGTTACAATGGGAGGAAGAAACATCAATGACCATATCGACAAGCTAGCTATGGCTGTCAAATAGTCGTAATTCTTGTAAGATGTTAGGTAATCAATACAAATATGATGGAATAGCGAGCTAGTGTATGCAATTTGTAGCAACCCAAGATCTCACCCAAAAAGGCTAGTCGGAAGGTATTACTTGAGTTCCTTGATCCTGTATAAGTACTTAAGATCTATCCTGACGAATAATCGATATAAAATTAAACACACACCTGCACGGATCCTCACATACTCCCCCTGTTTAAGCTTTAGTTTTCTTGCCAAACTGATCCAAATCCATTCATATCCAATAACAAATATCACGATCGAGTAACAACCCAGGGCATCACCCAAAATGGCTAGCTGAAATATATTATTTGAGTTCTTTGTTCTTATATAAGTATCCAAAATCTATCCAATGAATAATCGATGTGGATCAAACACACGTCCGCACGGATCATCACATACTCTCCCTATTTAAGCCTTGGCGTCCTCGCTAAGCTAAGTATCCAAATTCACTCAAATCTAATCATAAACACTACGATCAGCTCATGGTCAGCTCAAATATATCCATGCTACAGTATCTCCTTATCTACATATGTCATGAGTTGGGTCTGCTCTAATACCATTTGTAACAACTTAGAACCTTACCCAAATAACCAATGTACGTAGGACTAATACTTACACGGGTCATCACACAATCTAAGTGCAGAAAAAGAACCAAGCCACAAGGCCAAGTTGTTAGAAAGCATACATCATCCCTAGCTTTCGGTGGTGGTAGCAGAGGAGACACATGGGCCTCTTGATTGCTAGGGTTTGTCCCCTGGGTGACCCTGCGAGGTCTTGATTAGTTGGATGACTGTCAGCTTCACTCAGTCTTGGACCAACAGCTCCCTGTGCCCACACAAGTAATATGAGACTATAAAGAACCTACTTCCATTTTATTTATACATCCAAGAACAGCCACAGGTTGTTGTTTTGTTACTCCAATCTTTTTCATGTACCATGTTGAATTTGGTGAGATATTGTTTACTGACTTGAGAATGCATGTTAGCTTCGCTTACTGAGTTAATTACTGACAAGATATGCATGGGAGGCTTTAGAGTTTAGACCACAGTTTTGTCTTCATTAACATGTAAATGGCAGCCTGCTTCCATACCTCAAGTTTCTTTCTCTTGTCAGCTGTTACGAGTTGGATCGTATGGTGAGAGTGCTTTATATAATGCAGCAAATTTCATGGTTTAAAATAATGGCTATGGTAATTTTGGAAGGCCTCCATTTTTCTATCATACACCATATATATAATGGTACAAGTTCTTGTCTTTGTAGGAATTCAAGATAGCTGACAATGCTCTCTGTAAGTAACGAGCATGCAGTGACACTGTAGATGAAATGTGATAACCTGATTGCTTTCTAGCAATTTGGTTTGGAGAGAGAATCTTATTCAAAAATTAAAGAAAAAAAAGGTAACCTAATAGCATCATGTTGCTATCTTCATCTTGATCAAAAAAAAAAAATGTGCATCTGTCACATGTGGCATTGATGTGATAAAAAGTTGTACGAATTAATGGGTGTATGGTAATGGACTGAGTTTGTGCAACTTTGGAAGTGATAAAAAGTTGTACATTAACTCAGAACATGTTGTGCCTTCTCTCTATTGTTCCAACAAGCTTCCTCTAAAATACTAGTGTGGTGGCATATCAAAAGAATGCCTGCCATTAATGCAGCTGAGGGATGCATAAAGTGTCACGCCCCGGATCCGAATCCGTGACACGGCCGTGCTATTGCCGACTACTACCCGCAATAGCACGCAGCCTCGTACATGGTAAACAGGTAGTCAAAAGCAGTGTAACTTGTATATATCAAAAGAAAGTATTACAACCCACTGGTTCATATAAAGTACAGAGCTTCTACATAGTTTGTATATACACAAAAGTTTATTTATATCATCCCAAAAATAAAGAAGCCCTGTGGCAAAAGAAAAATGCTTCTGGCAGCTGTCACTGGTGGTGATCTAAAAAAAAAAACGTAAAAGAACAGGCATGAGCTACACGGCTCAGTAAGTAATCCTGCATAATCTTGTCGAATCGACTAAAAATATTAATCATGCTTATCAGGATTTGAGAAACTGACATGTATGCTACTAAATCAATCATAAAATATCCATGCTGAGTAAATAAAACAGTATCCTACAATATCAAGAAATCATGTAATATGCACATGTAGGAAAAATCGTGCCACCGGCATTGCCGTGGTCATGCTCTTAAATGCTACTGCGAAGTCTTTCTTGGCCACTGGCGGGACCGGCTCAGTTATTAGGCGGCCACTGGCGGGGCTGGCTCAGTCATTCTCGGCCACTAGCAAGGCCGGCTCAGTTACATTAGGTCAGTAGCTCTTAAGAGTTCATAAATAATGCTCCGTATAGGTAGTACCTCATAGATGCTACGGTGAATTCATTAATGGTCACTGGCGGGGCCTGCTCAGTTATTAGTCGGCCACTGGCGGGGCTGGCTCAGTCATTATCGGCCACTGGCAAGGCCGGCTCAGTTGCATTCGGCCCGTAGCATCAAAACCCTTAGGTACCCCTTGCACGATGTGCAAACAACTAGAGGCAATTCATCATCATGCTTTATGCTCATGCTAATAAAAGTTATGACATACAATTCCGTTCACCTTACATGCATTATGAAATCTACATAAGCATGATTTATGCATAATCACCAATTATATGGCTAACACATGCCACTCGTACACATAATTCATAATCCATATCTTAGGATATAATGTAATACACTTATTTCGTAGGCACAATGGAAATCATAAAGCACATATAATCATAACTTGTATAACGGGTTAAATTTCATGCATGATCCATAAAAGATTAGGACAGGTTACTTACACACACGATTAACAACAAGATTAAAACAAGTTACTTACCGTAATTTGCCTTTCTCCTAGGTCTCCTGCGTCCTGGTGACGAGTCCTAAGTCACCTACAATCATGTCATAATAACAATATATTATTTCTTTTTCTACCTGAAATTTAGCCCAAGCCTAATTCCCTTGTATTGGGGTCTTGGCTGGGCTCATAAGTCTTAATTGGCCTTCCGATTGGCCACTAAGCTTAATTCCCAGCTTAATTGGGTTTAATTTCGGGTTAAATTTATAGTCTGGCTTGTCCAGACTTAGCCCAATTTGATTGGGCTCGGGTTTAGTCGAATTTGGCTAAACCCTTTCCCTTTTTCTTTTTCTTTTTCTTTTTCTTTTTCTTTCTTTTTTTTTTTTTTTCTTTTTCTTTGGGCTTAACGGGTTGCGGGTTCGGATTCGGATCCGACCCGCGAACCCGTTAACAGATCTTTCTCCCCCCTTCCAGAGGCTTCCGCCTCTTAATCTCCCGCTCTCCTCTCTCTCCTCTCGGGTCTCCCTCTCCCTCGTTCTCTCCTTCACTCTCACCGGAGGCCCTGGTTGCTCCGGCCGGCCCTTCGGTCTTCCTCTTCGCCTCTGGCCAAAGCAACTCTCACTCTCCCTGACTCTCTCTCTCTCTCTCTCTTTTTTTTTTTTTCTTCTTTATTTTCGCCGAAACCTTAACTTCCGGCTCACCTTCTTCTCCTCCGGCCAAATCTGTGGCCTTCCCCCTCTCGGTCACTCCCTTTCTTTCCCTCTCTCTCTCTCCCTCTTCTCTCCTTCGTCTCTACCGACCCATGTCTCCGGCCGGTCCTCCGGCTCCCCTCCTCATCCGGCCAAATCTACGGCCTCCTCCTCCTTCCGACCTTTACCGAACCCTCCCCGGCCTCCTTCTTCCCTCGCCGCCTTCCATTTCTTCCCCTCCTCTCGCAGGCGGCCGGGGAGGCGAGGCTCCCGATCTACCAGCCCGGAGTGGTGCTTCCCCTTCGGGGCGGCGACGGTGGGAGGCCGGCCCTTTCCCTCTTCTTCGAAGTGGTGCCGGAGGAGAGGAAAAGAGCCGGGAGGTGGGGTCGAGGCCGATCTCCTCCGGGAGAACTTCTCTGGCTCCGACCACGGCGAGGTAAGGCCGTGGTCCGCGGTAAGTACCCCCTCTTTTTTTTTTTTTTTTTTTTTTTTTTGTTCTTCTTCCTCTTCCGTTTTCTTCTTCTTTTCTTTCTTTTTTTCTCTACTCCTTGGTTCTTCCTTCCGGCTCCACCACCCCTTGCCGGAGAAGAGGTGGTGGTCCGGCCGGGGTTGGTGGCCTTGTGGCCACCTCTGTTGCCGGCTCGGCCAGATCCGGCGGCCCGGGGCTGCCCCCCGAACCCCAGGGTACCCGCGGCCGAGGCCGCGGTGTCCGGTTCGTCCGCAGGCTGAGCCCGGTTGGGTTCGGCCCGGGTGGTCATCGAGTACGCGGCCTGTGAGTCCAGTCCGACCTAGGGCTTGTGGGTTTTTTCTCCCTCTCCTGTGTCGGCCTCCTCCCCTCTGTTTCACTGTTGACACAGAGGGGGAGAGCACCCCACAGAGGGGTTTCTTTACTTCTATTAAACCATAACCCTAAAACTCCTTACCTTGGCCGGTTGCAGTCGGCAGTGCTTCCTCCCTAATAGTCCTTCCTTTCCCAGAGCTTCAGAGCTCCTTGGCCTTAGGCTCCAGGGCTTCGGCTCTCTCTCTCGTTCTCTCGTTCGGTGTTTAGGGGGGTCTGTGATTTGGGGTTGCCGGCAGAGGATTAAATATTTGATTAGAGGATGAAACCCTCGTCTGAGACGTCCCATCCTCTCCTTTCCTCCATATTTCGGGACTGGCCGCCGCCCCCCCTGTCTCCGGCGCGCCGGCATCGGCTGCCAGCAAGGGGGCGCGGTAACCCCCCCTGTCGGTCTTATCCCTTCGTTTTTTTTTTTTTTTTTTTTTTAAACCTTATACAGCACTGCCCACAGTGAAATTTGGGCCCAAACCCTTAACTGGGCCCATTTCTTATTGGGCCTAGTAGGTTGTGGGCCCGGACATTACATCCTACCCTCCTTAAAATAAATTTCGTCCGCGAAATTATACATACCTCTATCTTCGAAGAGCTGGGGGTAACTTTGGCGCATCTCCTCTTCAAGTTCCCAGGTGGCTTCCCGTTCAGTGTGGTTGGCCCACTGAACTTTGACATAAGGGATGGTACGCCTCCGAAGAATTTGCTCCTTCTTATCGACGATGCGCAGAGGAGCTTCCTCATAGGTCAGGTCTTCATTTATCTGCAGGGGTTCATACTGTAATACATGACTGGGATCTGGGATGTACCTGCGTAGGAGGGAGACATGAAAGACGTCGTGTACTCCTGATAACTCTGGAGGTAGGGCCAGCTTGTAGGCGACCTTGCCCACTTTAGCGAGAACCTCGAATGGGCCGATGTAGCGGGGACTCAGTTTACCGTGCCGCCCAAATCGAGTAACACCCCTTGACGGAGAAATTTTTAGGAAGACGAAGTTTCCCTCCAAAAATTCCAATTCTCTCCTGCCTTTGTCAGCCCATCGTTTCTGTCTGTCCTGAGCGGCTTGTAGTCTCCGCATTATTAGCAGTACCTTATCTCTAGCACTCTGGACCAATTCAGGACCGAGTAGTTTTCGTTCTCCGACCTCATCCCAATGCAGAGGAGATCGGCACTTCCTTCCATATAGAGCTTCATATGGTGCCATTTGGATGCTGGAATGGTAACTGTTGTTGTAGGCAAACTCTACCAGAGGTACGTGGTCGTCCCAGCCTCCACCTAGGTCCATGGTACAAGCTCTTAACATGTCTTCCAGGGTCTGTATTGTTCGCTCTGACTGACCATCGGTCTGGGGGTGGTATGCGGTACTGAGCCTCAATTCGGTACCCATGGCCTTCTGAAAGCTTCCCCAGAATCTGGATACAAATCGAGGGTCACGATCAGAGACGATGCTCACTGGCACTCCATGTAGGCGCACAATTTCATTAATGTACACTTAGGCCAGCCTGTCCAATGAGGTTCCAACCCTAAAGGGTAGGAAGTGAGCTGACTTTGTGAGGCGGTCGACAATCACCCACACTGCGTCATTCCTTTTTACTGTTCTTGGAAGCCCTGTAACAAAGTCCATAGTGATATGCTCCCATTTCCATTCTGGAATCTCCAATGGCTCTAGTAACCCTGCCGGCCTCTGGTGTTCTGCTTTTATCAGCTGACAGGTCATGCATCGGGCAACATACTCAGCTATTTCTCTTTTCATACCCTTCCACCAGTAATGCTCTCGGAGGTCCCTGTACATCTTGGTACTGCCGGGGTGAACGGAGAAGCGGGATTGGTGGGCTTCTCCTAGAATTTCTTTCTTTAATTCCACATCAGCTGGGACATACAATCGATGACCGAACCTCAGGGTACCATCTGAGTGAATCTGGAGCTCGGGTCGTAACCCTTTTTCTACTTCATCCTTGAGTTGACCTGTGCGTGCGTCAGACTGCTGAGCGATCTTTATTCTGTCGATCAGTGTCGGTTGTATTCTTAGAGTGGCCAGCAGACTTTTTGTAGGTTGTACAATCACTTCAACCTGCAGCTTATCAAGATCCTTCTGCACCTGTGGCTGGGTGGTGAGTAGTGCAGATGAACTTACTGCTGACTTTCTGCTTAGAGCGTCAGCCACCACATTAGCTTTGCCTGGATGATACTTGATATCCAAATCATAGTCTTTCAGGAGTTCCAACCATCTTCTTTGTCGCATATTCAATTCTTTCTGAGTGAATATGTACTTTAAACTCTTATGGTCAGTGTACACTTCACAATGCTCTCCATAAAGGTAGTGCCTCCAGATTTTCAGGGCAAAGACCACTGCAGCTAACTCCAGGTCGTGGGTTGGATAATTCTGCTCATAGGGCTTTAGCTGTCTAGAGGCATAGGCTACTACCTTGCCATTTTGCATTAATACACAGCCTAGCCCGGTTTTGGAAGCATCACTATAAATAGTAAATTCTCCATTTGTGGATGGCAGAGTTAAAATTGGAGCAGACACTAACCTCTGTTTTAACTCCTGGAAGCTCTTCTCACAACTGCTGTCCCAGATAAACTTGGCCCGTTTTTTGGTTAATCGGGTCAAGGGAGTGGCTATTTTGGAAAACCCTTCCACAAACCGTCGGTAATACCCGGCCAGTCCCAAAAAGCTTCTAATTTCTTTGACATTGGTGGGATGAGGCCAATCTACCACCGCTTCTATTTTCTTAGGGTCAACTGACACCCCATCCCCGGAGATCACGTGACCGAGGAATGCCACGCTGCTCAACCAGAACTCGCATTTGCTCAGCTTGGCATATAGCTTTTTCTTCTGAAGGGTCTGTAGTACCATTCTTAAATGAACTTCGTGCTCTTCCCTGCTCCTTGAGTAAATCAGTATATCATCAATAAAGACTATCACAAACTGATCTAAATTCTGCTTGAAGACTCTGTTCATTAAGTCCATAAAAGCAGCTGGAGCATTGGACAGTCCGAATGGCATAACCAAAAATTCGTAATGCCCATACCTGGTTCGGAATGCAGTCTTTGGCACGTCATCCGGCTTGATTTTTAACTGATGGTAACCGGACCGCAAATCTATCTTGGAGAAGACTTGGGCACCTTGCAGCTGGTCAAACAGGTCGTCGATCCGGGGCAGAGGATATTTGTTCTTTATTGTTATCTTGTTCAGTTCCCGGTAATCGATGCACAGCCGCATGCTCCCATCCTTCTTTTTTACAAACAGTACTGGAGCTCCCCATGGAGACACACTGGGTTGAATGAACTTTTTATCCAAAAGCTCTTGTAATTGTGTCTTTAATTCTCTGAGCTCAGCAGGGGCCATTCGATAAGGAGCCTTGGAGATAGGTCCTGCTCCAGGGGTGAGGTCTATAGTAAATTCGACCTCTCGATCAGGGGGTAGTCCCGGTAACTCTTCAGGAAAAACATCCGGATATTCTTTGACTACCGGAATATCTTCTAGTTTGATTTCCTTTTGGGTATCCGTGACACATGCCAGGTAAGCCGTGCACCCCTTTCTGAGTGCTTTAATGGCTCGCAAGGAAGAAATGAAATGCAGTGTCGGCTTACATTGAGGGGGCGTATCGTCATTCTGAAAGAAGAATTCTGGTTCTCCTGGCATTCGGAATACCACTTTCTTATGGTAACAATCAATGTGGGCATGATACTGGGACATCCAGTCCATTCCCAAGATGATGTCAAAATCATGCATGTCCAGCTGTAGAAGATTTGCTTCTAATTCTTTTCCTCCCAAATGAATTATGCAGTTCTTGTATTTAGTGTTAACTATCACTGTCTCTTGAAGGGGTGTGGCAACATGCAATGGTTCTATTTTCTCTGATGTGCAGTGCAACTGTTTGGAAAAACTAACTGACACGAAGGAATGTGTGGAACCAGAATCAAATAGAATAGAGGCATCAATCAAATTAACTGGCAGTGTACCTGTCACCACTTGGTCGCTCGCACTAGCGTCCTGGCGAGTCAGTGCGAATACTCGGGGGGTGTTCGTTGGCTTCTGGTCCTCAGTTGCAGGAGGTCTGGGTGCCCTCTTTGGACAATCACGTGCCATATGTCCGAGCTGCCCGCATGTAAAACATGCCCCAATTTTCTTCAGACAGGGCCCACTGTGATGCTTGCCGCAGCTAGGGCAACCTCGGTTCTGCCTCTTTTTAATCATAGACCCCTTGATGCCCTTGGGCCTACTGCTCTGTCCTCCTGCTGACCTGGCCTTCGTCAGATCACCTCTTTCTAAGTCAGGCCTCATCAAGTCGGCCTCAACCTTCAAGGCCCGGTCCAGCACGTCTCTGTAGCAGGTGAATAGGTGAGAAGATATCCGAGATCTGATCCTATACCTCAGCCCTCGCTCAAACCGGCTTGCCTTACTCCTTTCATTTTCCATGAACTGGGGGCAGAACCGGCCCAGTTCGTTGAATTTGCTGGCATACTGCAGGACAGACATATGCTCGGACTGCGTCAGTGTCAAAAACTCATCTTGTTTCATCTGGTTCACCGAGTCCGGGAAATACTCTGCATAGAACAGCCTCGTGAAGTCCCTCCAAGTAATCCTGCTGGCGGGGTATGCGGTCTCCATGGTCGTCCACCAAAACTCGGCGCTCCCCTTTAGCTGGGGGATGGCTAATCGGACCTTCGTTTCTTCGGGGAACTGGAGTGCTTGGAACATCTTCTCCATATCCCGAATCCATGTCTCGGCCGCTATCGGGTCCGGTCCGCCATCAAATACTGGTGGGTTCAGTCGTCGGAACCTCTCATAATAAGAGCTGGTTGGTTGTAGGGTAGCTAGCTGTATCTGCTGCTGCTGCTGGAGGAGCTGCACTATCAGCTGGTACATTCCAGCTAGATCCGCGCTACCTGCCCCAGAGCGTGGTGTATCCGGGGACTCGGAGCGGTAGCTAGGATCTGGGGACGGTGGCCTCCTATCATCCTCCATATCTTATAGTGTTTACTGCAACCAAAATTCAAAGTAAGGTCAATATACCCTAATAAGTCTCAACACCCTTAACTACCCGTTAACCCCAAATTTTATTGTTATATTCTTGTTAGTCCTAAAGCTCTGATACCACGAAATGTCACGCCCCGGATCCGAATCCGTGACACGGCCGTGCTATTGCCGACTACTACCCGCAATAGCACGCAGCCTCGTACATGGTAAACAGGTAGTCAAAAGCAGTGTAACTTGTATATATCAAAAGAAAGTATTACAACCCACTGGTTCATATAAAGTACAGAGCTTCTACATAGTTTGTATATACACAAAAGTTTATTTATATCATCCCAAAAATAAAGAAGCCCTGTGGCAAAAGAAAAATGCTTCTGGCAGCTGTCACTGGTGGTGATCAAAAAAAAAAAACGTAAAAGAACAGGCATGAGCTACACGGCTCAGTAAGTAATCCTGCATAATCTTGTCGAATCGACTAAAAATATTAATCATGCTTATCAGGATTTGAGAAACTGACATGTATGCTACTAAATCAATCATAAAATATCCATGCTGAGTAAATAAAACAGTATCCTACAATATCAAGAAATCATGTAATATGCACATGTAGGAAAAATCGTGCCACCGGCATTGCCGTGGTCATGCTCTTAAATGCTACTGCGAAGTCTTTCTTGGCCACTGGCGGGACCGGCTCAGTTATTAGGCGGCCACTGGCGGGGCTGGCTCAGTCATTCTCGGCCACTGGCAAGGCCGGCTCAGTTACATTAGGTCAGTAGCTCTTAAGAGTTCATAAATAATGCTCCGTATAGGTAGTACCTCATAGATGCTACGGTGAATTCATTAATGGTCACTGGCGGGGCCTGCTCAGTTATTAGTCGGCCACTGGCGGGGCTGGCTCAGTCATTATCGGCCACTGGCAAGGCCGGCTCAGTTGCATTCGGCCCGTAGCATCAAAACCCTTAGGTACCCCTTGCACGATGTGCAAACAACTAGAGGCAATTCATCATCATGCTTTATGCTCATGCTAATAAAAGTTATGACATACAATTCCGTTCACCTTACATGCATTATGAAATCTACATAAGCATGATTTATGCATAATCACCAATTATATGGCTAACACATGCCACTCGTACACATAATTCATAATCCATATCTTAGGATATAATGTAATACACTTATTTCGTAGGCACAATGGAAATCATAAAGCACATATAATCATAATTTGTATAACGGGTTAAATTTCATGCATGATCCATAAAAGATTAGGACAGGTTACTTACACACACGATTAACAACAAGATTAAAACAAGTTACTTACCGTAATTTGCCTTTCTCCTAGGTCTCCTGCGTCCTGGTGACGAGTCCTAAGTCACCTACAATCATGTCATAATAACAATATATTATTTCTTTTTCTACCTGAAATTTAGCCCAAGCCTAATTCCCTTGTATTGGGGTCTTGGCTGGGCTCATAAGTCTTAATTGGCCTTCCGATTGGCCACTAAGCTTAATTCCCAGCTTAATTGGGTTTAATTTCGGGTTAAATTTATAGTCTGGCTTGTCCAGACTTAGCCCAATTTGATTGGGCTCGGGTTTAGTCGAATTTGGCTAAACCCTTTCCCTTTTTCTTTTTCTTTTTCTTTTTCTTTTTCTTTCTTTTTTTTTTCTTTCTTCTTTTTTTTTTTCTTTTTCTTTGGGCTTAACGGGTTGCGGGTTCGGATTCGGATCCGACCCGCGAACCCGTTAACAGATCTTTCTCCCCCCTTCCAGAGGCTTCCGCCTCTTAATCTCCCGCTCTCCTCTCTCTCCTCTCGGGTCTCCCTCTCCCTCGTTCTCTCCTTCACTCTCACCGGAGGCCCTGGTTGCTCCGGCCGGCCCTTCGGTCTTCCTCTTCGCCTCTGGCCAAAGCAACTCTCACTCTCCCTGACTCTCTCTCTCTCTCTCTTTTTTTTTTTTTTTTCTTCTTTATTTTCGCCGAAACCTTAACTTCCGGCTCACCTTCTTCTCCTCCGGCCAAATCTGTGGCCTTCCCCCTCTCGGTCACTCCCTTTCTTTCCCTCTCTCTCTCTCCCTCTTCTCTCCTTCGTCTCTACCGACCCATGTCTCCGGCCGGTCCTCCGGCTCCCCTCCTCATCCGGCCAGATCTACGGCCTCCTCCTCCTTCCGACCTTTACCGAACCCTCCCCGGCCTCCTTCTTCCCTCGCCGCCTTCCATTTCTTCCCCTCCTCTCGCAGGCGGCCGGGGAGGCGAGGCTCCCGATCTACCAGCCCGGAGTGGTGCTTCCCCTTCGGGGCGGCGACGGTGGGAGGCCGGCCCTTTCCCTCTTCTTCGAAGTGGTGCCGGAGGAGAGGAAAAGAGCCGGGAGGTGGGGTCGAGGCCGATCTCCTCCGGGAGAACTTCTCTGGCTCCGACCACGGCGAGGTAAGGCCGTGGTCCGCGGTAAGTACCCCCTCTTTTTTTTTTTTTTTTTTTTTTTTTTTTTTTTTCCTTTTCCTTTTTTTTTTTTTTTTTTTTCTTTTTTTCTCTACTCCTTGGTTCTTCCTTCCGGCTCCACCACCCCTTGCCGGAGAAGAGGTGGTGGTCCGGCCGGGGTTGGTGGCCTTGTGGCCACCTCTGTTGCCGGCTCGGCCAGATCCAGCGGCCCGGGGCTGCCCCCCGAACCCCAGGGTACCCGCGGCCGAGGCCGCGGTGTCCGGTTCGTCCGCAGGCCGAGCCCGGTTGGGTTCGGCCCGGGTGGTCATCGAGTACGCGGCCTGTGAGTCCTGTCCGACCTAGGGCTTGTGGATTTTTTCTCCCTCTCCTGTGTCGGCCTCCTCCCCTCTGTTTCACTGTTGACACAGAGGGGGAGAGCACCCCACAGAGGGGTTTCTTTACTTCTATTAAACCATAACCCTAAAACTCCTTACCTTGGCCGGTTGCAGTCGGCAGTGCTTCCTCCCTAATAGTCCTTCCTTTCCCAGAGCTTCAGAGCTCCTTGGCCTTAGGCTCCAGGGCTTCGGCTCTCTCTCTCGTTCTCTCGTTCGGTGTTTAGGGGGGTCTGTGATTTGGGGTTGCCGGCAGAGGCTTAAATATTTGATTAGAGGATGAAACCCTCGTCTGAGACGTCCCATCCTCTCCTTTCCTCCATATTTCGGGACTGGCCGCCGCCCCCCCTGTCTCCGGCGCGCCGGCATCGGCTGCCAGCAGGGGGGCGCGGTAACCCCCCCTGTCGGTCTTATCCCTTCGTTTCTTTCTTTTTTTTTTTTTTTTTTTTTTTTTTAAACCTTATACAGCACTGCCCACAGTGAAATTTGGGCCCAAACCCTTAACTGGGCCCATTTCTTATTGGGCCTAGTAGGTTGTGAGCCCGGACATTACATAAAGAGCAACATCAATTGAATGATATTTTTGAATTTCATATTGGAGATACATTAATCTAAACCTTCATGTTTCGATGATGCTCGTAGATCGATGTTTAAATATTTTAATCATCTCTTGTGACATTGTCTTGCAGAAAACATTGTGAACAATGACAATTTTGGCGATGAATGTGCCAAAGTTGAATGGAAGAGGAAAAATAAAAAAAAGAAAAAGAGAAGGACTAACATCTACCCATCCAACTGACTTATATACATCTATAGGCTTTTGTAACATGAGAAAAAGCACATGTAGTGCCCCCTGTGAGCTTTCATCAGCACTCTACCATGTTTCATTGGGACAGTTGTTGATTTATCATGTGCCTTAGACAAGGAACGTAGAAATTATGAACATGTCCCCTAATGCCACTAACTTAGGAGCTCCCATTGGAACCTAATTCATGTTATTGTCCAAAAACCTATTAACAGGTTTGCCATGGAAAATTCCGAAGTATGGGAGAGATGGGAATGCATGATGTAAATGTTTTACGTAACATGGATTGAAAGATAAAAGAAACGAGTATGGGAGAGATGGCATTCTGATTTTAGGGGACAAAGCACCGGGGTCCAAGCTTTAGGGTCTTGTGCAAAGAAATGGCTTGCGTGCTTTGGTTCGTGAATGCATGCCCTTTGTTTAGTCAAAAAGAGAAGTGAGTCAGAAAGCTTGCATCTGCATGAAAGGTTGCTAAGGTTCCAGGAGTTCCGCCTCGTGTTTTATGCGAGTATAAACATGCAAGACATTGACAAAGTGATGTCGGCAAGGATTCAGATGCCCTCCACATCGACCAAAAGGCCATATCGTTGCTCGAGAGGACACTAACGAAAAGGTATAACGGGGTCGGCTGCATGGTTGCTTGAGAGATGGTATGCCAACATATATAAATATACCACGAGCTGCAGTTCTTAGAAAAGGGACGGCAAGGTCTCATTTGGCTCCTGTCCGTACTAAGGATGGTTATTAATACTCAAGATTGCATCAAGGTTAAGTGTCGCCTATGCTTTTAGAAATCGTTTGGTTCGCCGAAAGAGAAGAAAATGCCCCTCATATTTTATTGAGCTTTTAGAGAAAAAAAATAGAAAAGTAGCTTTCTAATGTAAATAAAATTCTTATATTTCACATGAAAAACAAGCTTGTATAAAATATAAAAAAATCTAATTCCTATTGTTTTATTTTTTTTTTTCAAAATTACTCTTAAGCTTTTAAATAAAATAAGCATTTTTTTCTTATTAATGATATAGTATGTATTTTACATAATTTTTTTAAAAATAGGTGTTCAATCAAATATTAGTCATTTTAATATATATATATATATATATATATATATATATATTAAAGCAACTGTGTAAAAATTATTTTTAGATATGGTATATTGAACCCTCAGCTTTCTTTAATGAGATTTTCTTTTTCTACGTACCGAGTCATTAATGTCAATTGAACCGCAACCAGCGGCACCCACATGCAGCTACGTATTTAATTCAATACCGTACGTATAACCTTTGTGATTGCACGTGCAACGACTACATCCCTTCCTCAAGAAAACCCCATTCTTTTAGTTAATTGATTAAATAGGTGAAAGGTGTCACCATGTGACCTTGAAGCTCATAAGTAATTATAAGCATCGTATTTGTGAGGGTACCCGATGGTCCCTTAACTCATTCTTGGATTCCTTGGTCGGCAAGCTTCAAGTATTGGCACCTGTAATTGGGATAATTTCTTGCATGCTCGAGGACTGAATTGATAAAAATTATTATCATCATTTATGCCACCAGCTGTAGAGCTGATCTAATTTAATTATTAAAAATGACGGCAAATGTGACCGCAAGGCCATGGCCAAGACCGGATACTACAACAAAAAAGATTTTTGCCGACTTTATATTGCCGACGCTTTTAAAAAGCATTGGAAAAAAATGTTCCGCCGACACTTTGTGTAGCGTTGGTGCCAGCGATCTATTATCGACGCTTATACGTGTCGGAAAATTTAATCACCGATACTTATAAGCGTCGGCATAAGAAAAAATATTTAAAAGCGTCAGAAAAGAACGGTTCCACCGACGCTTTGTGTAGTGTTGGCGTCAGCGACCTATTACCGATGCTTATATGCGTCAAAAGATTTAATCACCGATACTTATAAGCGTCGGCGTAAAGGAAAATAAGACAGCACAAGGATATATTTGTGTAATTGTATTCATGAGAGGGGGAGAAGCTTTATATATATATATATATATATATATATATATATATATATATATATATATATATATATATATATATATATATATATATATATATATATATATATATATATATATATATATATATATGAATATGAATGAGTCAAAAGGTCACACTTACCGTATCGAATGTGATGCGTCCTGACACAAGGAAGTCGCTTTGATGATGATGCCAAGCTGATCGTTCGACGTTCGTATCAAGAAGCAAAGTCGTTCTTTAGACAGGGCGATGCAGTCGAGTCTTTTAGAAGGGCAGAACGCTACTTCAAAATTTTGGGTAACAATATATATAAGCCTGCGGCTGGGAAAGTACACTTTGATGGAGTCTCTTGAGACCTTAATGCATGCATGATAGACGAGATTTTCTTTACTAGAAAACAATGGTGATATAAGGTCCGAAGTTTTAGAGCACAGGCTTTCTATAATGCAAGGGTTTTACCTTTACCCAACAAAAGGTTTTTAGGTTTTTTCAGCCTTCGTCCTTGTATAAAATAAGGATGCATCAATGGAAGGCACTAATGTGTGCAAATGATAAGGAAAGCGTAATATTTGGATGGGCTCTCTCCTCTCTCTCTTCTGAAGTTTCCATTGATATAATCTTTTTCATGTTTTGGCAGTTTTGAGGTTTTTTTCTGAAATATTACTGTTGGCTTTTATTTGGATTTTTTTTTTCTTTATTGTTCCAGATGTAAATTCTTGCCCACAGTCTTTCTTGTACGTACGAAACCTTTTTCTCCCTTATGAATAAAATTGTAGGGAACTAATGCGGCTGAAGCTTTTGAGTCTCCTGTTCTTCTCAAAAAAAAAAGAAAATAAAATAAAAAGAAAACATAATAAATAAGAATTTCTGTGAAGTGGGAAAATATCATAGAGGACGGAAATTAGGATGATCATAAATGAACATTTTGTATACGAGGTGATCCATGAACCAAATAACTCGTTCTCTAGCACGAAAAGTTTGCCCTTCAACGCTGAAATGTAAAGTTGAAAGAAATTTGACGACTTTTAATTGATTTAGTTTTGATAAAAAAAGAAAAAAAATAAAGCACAATATATTTCTTTGCAAGTGAACAATAACACTTTTATTTATCTACTGCTTCGGAAGAGCACTTATTTTCCGCCAAGCATGCAGCTCTCTTTCTAGTCGGATCTGCTCCCACGGGCAATTTTTTTTCTTCTTCTTCTTCTTTTTTGATGATATTCCTTGCGGGGGGAGCTGTGGATGATAGCAAACGGAAGCTGGGAAAGAAGAGACTGGAGGAACGCAAACGGAAGCTGTGACGTTTGCAATAATGTTCTACCTTTTTGTTTAAAGAAAAAAAGGTTTGCAATGCATGTATAATAGTAGCCATGGTTGCTTGCTTGTGGTTCGTTGCCCCAGGTTTTGGATTCACAGTTCTCTTTCTTGATGAACTAGTTTAGGATCCGAAAGGAGGATAATATTTTATGAATTTATATAAAATATTATTAAAATGACTTATAGACTGAGGGTAAGATTATTGATAAAATGGTTTAAATTTGTCGAGGAACTTGAGATAGATATTACGGACACATTTTACAGGAGAGTGAAGAAGAGACAAGAAGATTTAGCTCATGAAAGGATTATGTTAATCAATCTTAATACATGATTCTAATTTGCTCTTTTTTTTTACTTATTTAATTGAACCATATTGCCGGCCAACTTATTTCCAACCAACTTGGATACTTGTCTGAGTTTAGAAAATTAGTTAACTATGGCATTTGCATGATAGGATGCCGCGAAAAAGCAACATCCTGAATCATCGTATGCTTCATGCCACCAATCTACTCCAGCCATTTCCACCTTTGTGGGTGTTGCGACAAGCAGAGAGAATAACGAACAAAGAAGAAAAAAGAAAAAAAAATAAGAGCACAAAATATTTATATGGTTCGGTCTATTGACATACATCTACGAGCAGAAACAATGCAAAGATTTCACTAAAAAAAAATCAAAATCGGAGATTATGGAGTGGGAGATTTCCTCACAAACTCTAGCCCTCAATACACCCAGTCTCTAAGACACTTAATTGTTCTCTTCCCTTAGAGTTGCAAGAGATATATTTAATAGAGTAAATCAACTTAGACTCAAATTGGTATTCTTATAACAAAAATTATATGGGACATGCATTAGAGAAGAAAATATGGGGCGGATTTCCTATTTTGCCGTATTTCTCCTAATACCCATCTTAAAGTAAAAATCCAAAAGTTGGAAACTTCTTCCACTAATAGCGCTGTTAGTCGCGTGATTTTTTTAAAAAATAAAAGAATGAAAGAAAATTGCATGCACCAAAAAAAGAAAGAAAAAACATTGCGCGTGATATCTCTTTCTTGCTCGTTTCTAAACTATGTTTTTTTATCAGTATATACTATATGACTAGGTGATACACACCAAGCAAATTAGTCATCAAGCAAGCTAATACACATCTTTAGATAAATTGATACATAGTTTCCAGAATTTGGTGTTTACTAGTATATAGTCAGATGATATACATTAGCAAGTTAGTGATCTAATAATTCAATGCACACCTTCAAGCAAATTGATACATAGTTTTCCAAAACATCATGTTTACTAATATACACTACATGACCAGGTGATACACACTCGTCGACTTTTTGATAAATACTACAAGCTTCTTTGAAAACACGGTGATCAAATTCATACCTTCAAGTCAATTGATACTAAATTTTCAAAATATGCTTTTTATCTATATACATTATATGGCCAGGTCATACACATCTGGCAAAATTAAGTCATCTAGCAAGCTAATAACACCTCTTGGTGAATCTATATATAATTTTTAGAACATGATGTTCATTAGCATCAGTACACAATGCATAGTTTCCTAGCTTTTGCCTGACATAATAATTTTTATACATATCATTCCTTAGATTTCATGAACTTTTAAGTTCAAAGATCCTTAAAAAAAGAGAAAAATTTGGAGGAGCTTTAAGGAATGCGAAAAGAAGGAAGACCTTATAGATAGGAGAGACACTCGATGAAGAAGAAGATGGATAGAGAGGCTTGATAAAGAAGAAAAAGGATACCATGATTTCTTTTCTTTCTTTGGTGTTTTTTTTTAATCACCGAATTGATAGCTCCCTTCGTAAGAGAAGCCTTCGACTTTTGAGTTTTTGCTTTTAAGATGGGGCATTAGGGACATGCGTATTTTTGATTTTCTGATGGATTTACATGGTTTCATTAATGAAAATTGTTTGATGTAGTGAGTAATAGGCTCTGGTTGTTCGCCGTTCGACGAATTCTTGTTTAGGCAGTTCATATCATCCATACTTTTGATCTCATATTTCAATTCTTCCATGGGGAGACCACACGGAGCAAGGAGCTTGGCATGGTGACACTCCAAAAGTAAATGGTTGGATTCAAACTCCTCAGCTTTGTGAGAATGTTACTGAAACCTAAATTGGGTCGGGTGGCAGGCATCCTACGTGGCTGGACAATCCGTGGACACCATCTGGGAGAAGTTATTTTCAGCGGCAGCTCTGTTTTAGGATATTTTATATTCGGATTCTTCCGGCTGTTTTTATTCCAGAGCGATGTTACCCACCCGCTGTATCAACCAAAAAAGAAAAACCTGGATTGGATGTTAAAAATCTTTGAACAGAAGCCTGTGAGGAGAGGGACCCTCATTCTCCAGCCCAGAGAATCAATTCAGCATATCGTATGCGGGAGTGTCACCTTCAAACCCAAGAACCATCACTGCTAAAAAGAATCTAGGATCAATCTTCCAGTCTTTCTACTTTCTTTTTGCTTAGGCTCATTTATCACACAAGCACTTCGGATCATAGACCAACCCTGAAATTGAGAACTTTGAATCCCGATCATGTATGACACAGTCACTCGGAGTGGTGCTGCAAAGTTCCAATTAGTGCTCAAGGGAATGTCAACCGATCGATCTGGCAATACTGTATCAGAAGCAATTTTCTGATACAGTTTGCAGTATCTGTTTTTCTCCTTAACCAGGCATTAAACGTCGTGCAAATAGAATTAGTGCTCCATCAAATTACAAAACCAAATTGTGATCATCCCATGTAGACTAGCGTTAATCTCCACCAAGTCTTAAAAAAGCAGTGCAATATGACTGAAAAGTACATTTCTATTATAAAATAAAAACTGATGTTCATTCTTCATTGTTCAGCAACTTTTCATGTAATGACAATGACGAAAACATGTTGCTTCATATCTACAAATGATAAAAAAAACTGACATTTCTGCGTACCTACATTCTCCAAACCAACAAGTTAAAAATGCCGATAATGGTCAACAATTTGCAAGTTTCATCATCCAATATGAGATATGATGGTAGAATGCGAACTCAGCTGCGAAATGCCTCAGCAATCTATTGTTTTCAGACCTGCAGCACTACGTAATAGTGAGTGCCACAGATCTACATAGAGAACTCAACAGGTAAGAGGACAGCCTAATTCCTTGGCAGCAGCATCAAGGAAAGCAAGCGTCATCCCAGTTGCACGCCTGCTGTGAGCTTCCCATTTTATGCACTTCTCAATGTCTGAATGCCAGTTGATGATGCCCGCACTCAAGCTTCGATAAGAGGGATCACAGAGGCCCTGCCCATCCCCATGCATAAAGCTAGTAGACTTGGTTGTGTTGCCGTGCATTATAACTCGAAGAATTGATGAGCTGAGAGCACGCACATGCGCACTCGAATGAGAAAGGCAACGGATTGTGGCTGATAGACGAAACTGCATACATCGAATGAGGATCAATCATATTGCTTAATAGTGCATACCTACAAATGCGGGTTAATCGGAATGAGTGAGATAATTACCTTCAGCAGATTTGAGAGGCCATCTGCAACTGCCAAGCCTGATATTCCCCAGTCGACAACAAGTTGAACTGCTCTAGCTGTTACTTCCAAAAGCTGCTCATGTTTGCATAGATGAGAAACATAATCTCACACATAAGAATCATGAGTAAGAAAGTGACATAACCCATGTCTATGATGAAATTCAAGAATGCGGACATACAGAAACACATACTTGAGGCATTAGAAATCAGTCAAATAGATACTTAATAAAAAAAGGTTTTAATGGGAAAATCAAAAAGCTAAAGAGAGACTCAATATATCAATGATTTTACTGATAGTGTCTCTGATGAACAATATCATGGACCAGTAGAAAATTGACACCTGAAAGGCAGGACTTGACATTTCTAACACAACATAATCACAACCATCCATTGTTGTCCCAACATGTTTAGTATAAAGAATTTGTTTTTTTTATCTTTTCGTTAAAAAATTAGTTTGTTCAGACATTACCTCTAACTGGGGCAAAGTGGATGCTTCACCATCAACAAGCATTCCATCTGTGGCGCGAAGAAGAAGATCTGAAGCACTTGCCATAATTACTAGGGCTTCTGGGCTATCATGATTTCTCAGAAGTTCAACAATCAACTTTACAATTCTCTGGTTGATTCTCCACATTCTCTGACCTTGTTCGTCATCCCTTGCAATCCAGGGCTGCAAATCCTTTTCTGCCTGTCAAAAACACACGAGTCCACAAAAGTGACTGAGAAAATGGGGGCTGAAAATAGGGCTATACAATCTAGCAAATCCACTGGCTAAGAATCTAAAGTTAAACGAGTTGCGGACCTGTAGAACAATAGCAGTTGATGCTTTTGTTGGCGATGCTGAAACAACATTGCAAAGGGCATCTACTACCTATAGATAATGGAAAAGATGGTCAGTCTGACTCATCTTATGAATGGTCCAAGCAAATACAGTAGTTCATAAGCAGATAGAGGGAGATTTAGTTGGATAATTCCTGTAATGTATGTGACAATAGAAATTCATTTTTGTAATTTCTTTAGTGACTTGGATTTGGAACTCAGTTCTTTATTTTTTTGTCTCTATGAGTCTAATGAAGCTAGTAATACTACTTTAACCTGAGAAAATCTAGTTGGATTGGTTGCAAGCAGCTTTTTTTTTTTTAAAGAGAAACATCCAAAAACACACAATTACATGGCATGATGCAAGCACATTAGTGTACGATATACGACAACTACAATGAAACTGTATATGAATTGCCCTAAGAAATCCCTCGGACAAATGATAGTGTATGATATAACAGTTTGCTACAATAGACGCAAAATCCACGCATTATACATGACTTAGAGGGGAAGAAAATAGATGAAGTGATGGATGGAAATTGAAAAGTGACATCTAATTCCTGTGCACCTTTACTGCTAACAAATAACCAGATTCCTAGTTTTATTATTATTATTATTATTATTATTATTATTATTACAATATAATGGATCATGAAAAGTGAGAGTATTGCTTGAGTTAGACAAGATATTAAGACCAGATGAGCTCCACATGCAAAGCATCACTACAATATAGCCCACATACATAATGAAACTCTCAGAATTAAAGACAAACACTTGCACTATCTTGATGGATTTCCCAAACTGATTGGGGACCATAATGCTGAAATCTCAAAGCCAGACATGAATTCTATGACAATATATGCATTATTAAGCACTGAAAGATGCAATGCATAAAGCAGTTAAAGACACAAAGTGTTGGATTAGTTGGAAAAATGATGAGAGCATGAAAAGTTAAAACAGAAGTTACTATAGAACTCAGACAACTAAATGATTTTGATTATAGGATAGAAGCCTTTTAGATCCAGAGCATTAGACAGTGAAGGATCAGCACTATAGGAGGACTGAAAAGATTAGTGCAGCATATTAAGACAAATAAAGCATACGACGATTGCTATATTTTCCACTTTCTGTGTAGTCTTCTGATCCTACCATCTTAATCATCATTATATCAAACGATTATGGTTTCTTAAATAGAAAAGAATATACCTGTCTCCAACCTTGATGAGCAGATGTACTTTCTGCAGTCATTTGTGTTTCTGGTGCTGCAATTAACTTTTGCCATAGCAATGAAACAACAGAGAAACATGATTCCTGTTTCTCTGCAAAAACAGATCTTAGCAGAGTTTGTGCACTGTGGTTGTATCCGCCATTTCGATCCATTGTAAGAAAGTTCGCCAAATCTGATGCATCCACTGGCAGACTTGCTGTATTTTTCCCTGATGTGTTTACAGTAACATCGTTTAATCTAATGTCATTTTGACATGTTAGGAATGTTCCTGAAGGACTATCCTTAGACTCTGATGATGTAGGATCCTCTAATTCAGAGATGCTACTACTTGCAGAACTTGATTGTCCTCTACCACTGAACTGCACTGGATCATCCTTCCGTACTGGTGCACGCACCAAGTGTGCCTCAATGGGTTCTGCCTTGTCAACTATGGAGGCAACAATTTTTCCATGTATGTCAATAAGATGATAAAGTGAAGATGCCCTTGCAGAAATCTGAGTGTCCCACTTGCATCGCATCAGAACAGCAAGAGCATTCGTGCAGGCTTTGGATCGTCCAAATATCTCAGAAACATGAGCAGCAACCATAGCTGCAGCCACTATCTCATTGGAACTGTAACTCCATGATGTACCAACAGATGATGGTTTCAATGAGAAAAGGGCTTCCAAAATACTGAGGATTCTATGAGTGTGTTGAACCGCGGAAAAAATACTATTCTGTAACTCGTTAATCACACCATTTTTTAGTGTTTTGGCCTTTTTTGGAGAATTTTTAGAATCTGAATATACACCATTTTTTGAAACCAAAGGGAACAGCTGAAGTTCACAAGCCAAAGCACATACAGCAGCCATAACGTAAGAATCAAATGTTGCAACAGGACCTTGTTTTTTCTTGTTTCTGTTTCTTGTAGATGCTTTTCCATTAATTGTCTGTGGCTCCTCAAAGTTCTCATCAGGGAAAAGTCTGCCACAACTTGTTGGTCTTTTACTTCCATTGGGCAAAGCTTCATGGCTGACACAAACTGTAAGCACAACAAAAAGTAGCCGGGAGGCAAGGTCCACAGATGCACAAGATTCCAGAAATAGTGAATGAATCATTGTATGAAGCTCAGCAACGGCCAGATTCTTAGTTGTAGACCACATACTACCATGAGCTCTTGGCTTTCTTTGTTGATCACCAGAGGTTTCTGGTGGAAAGGTTCTTTGCAGTATAGCTTCTACAGTAGCCACAAAGATCCTCATGAGGCATGCTTCAGATGGGCTTCCACGTGGCAGATACTCCAAGACTTTTTGAAGTGGCAAGTACAAATTCCAAGACAAGGTAGGAGGTTGCAATGGGGTTGCAACTACTATTTCAGGCAGATCAACAGCTGAGGAACTCAGAGGAAGCAGGCCATATGCAGCTTCCCATATGGTACATATTCTCCATTCGACATCAGGACCATGGGCACATAACATAGAAGCAATTCCTTGTGCAGTTGCCTCAACAGTGGCTTCAGAAGCAGGAACTTCTAGCTGATCCAATTTCAATCAGCAGGCATGGATGTTAGTCACAAAGCAAGCAATATAAGCTAGCTAATGGAGTCATATGTATTCTTAAAGCAGAGTTTGGGCACATAGGATAAATAAATCGTGGTGGTCAATAATTCAAAAATATGAAATTGTTAATAGTACAAATCCTCGACTCTAATGAAAAGTTCAAAATTACCTGTTTTTTGTAGGATGATATGTAGCCGCCTAGGGGTTCATGCTGGACTTCAACTCCTTCAGCATGTCTCGGTGGAGGAAAAAGCAATGCAGGCTGTGAGAGTATGCGGAAAAGTAAAGCAGCTGCAGCATCTGCAGCAATACCAGCTCTCATGGACATTGCAGTGCCAATTGCACGCAAGAAATGCAAATGCAACCAATTTCTTGGAAGCTACAATGTGAAAAACAAGAAAGTCAGCAACTATATACCGTGCATTAAGAAATGCTTCATTGCTTAATCAGCTACACTGATGCCACTTTTTCTTGTGGTACAGAAAACCACAAGCAAGATAAAATGACAGAAAAAATTGTATATTAACTATATTTATATAAAAAAACAGAACTTAGGAATATTCTATATCAAAACTCATGTAGCCACTGCACAACATACTTTCCAATTAGCACAAAATTAGAACAAGTGTATAGAGATGGTAACAATCTTCTCCCTGTTTCAGGCAGGAAGGGAGAGGGAGGGTGGGAGGTAGAGGGAGAGAGAGAGAATGAGAAGTTTCCCGCCAGTCACATATAAAGAAGATATGCAAGTACTTATGATTTCCATTTGCAAAACATAGTTGTTAACCTATTACACATAATAGATGTACAATGTGTAGTTGGTCATTCTTTATATAAGGGCAACAATCTAAAGTGTATTATTATATCATGAATGTTCTGAACAGGGTTGTTAGCTTTTGTCGCTTTAATTATTACAATCCAAAAACGGTGAATTTTCATGTTGCTATCCAAAAATTGGCAAGTTCAGGACAAATGGAAAATCAAACTATGTCATCAAATACAAGTAAATTCTTCAGCTTATATGGAAACGGCTTTAGATCCCAAACAGCAAGATAGACCCATAAGCAACACTTAAGAAGATATGCCCAAACAAGGCAAATAGTCGCAGTACTCCAGCAATAGTCATTAGAGTGAATCATGATATGACCAAAATGTGCAACAAGGTCAAAGAAAGGCAGTCAGAAATGCTATAGGTGAAGATTGCCACTTCCCTCCAACAAATTTATACCCAGATCAGAGACATTAACATAGCCCAAGAAGGTCACAGAGAGGTAGTCAACCGTTAATGGAAATGCAATAGGTGAAGAACAATTATTCTCTCACAAATTTGTATCTAGATCAAATACGTAGACCGATACATTGGGTCCAAGAAGATGGGTGCACAAAGTAATAAACTTACATCCAGATGCTTGCACTAATGAGCTAAATGTCAAAGGCAGATAGTCACTGGCATTGAGAGAAGCAGTAGCCACAAGATTGAAGAACGATAAGAACGATAAGAACAAAATGTACAAGAAAGTCGAAGAAATGTAGCCAACCACTGGCAGAAATTATAAAGTTGAATATTTAGGCTTTCCCCAAACAAATTTTGTTCCTTTCAAATCAGCTTTGCCACATGATTTCCTAAGGAAAAAACATTGATAACAGAGACATATCACAAATAGAGACAGAATTCTCAAAGGGTTAAAAAGATGAGAAAATTATTAAAAAAACGAGAGCAGTATGATGAAAACAGCCCAAAGAAAGATGATGTAATAGTATTTTCCATTTAACATTAAAAGGAAGGGGAACAGCATTAAAATGCATTTAGGGCAGCAAGTTATCAAAAACATGTTTTCAGGTTAATAGGAGGTGAGAGTCCAAGCAGTCCAAAAACAATGAAGACAAGAAATCTGGCTGGAAAAAAGGGCCATTGAACCTCCTTCAAAAGTGGACAGACAATGAGGTGACAGGGAGATGACGGAGTGCAAGACTATCTTCAGAAGGGGGAAAAACAAAGGAAGCCTAGAAAATGTCAAACAAGCTGGAGAAGTGCCCATGGTCATTGTTCACCAGTTGGTGAAAATAATAGTCAATCCAGCACGTACCAAGAAAGAAAGGAGAATGGGACCACAGATTCAAGCTCCTCAGGTGGAAAAGAACCTTCAGTTTGGCTCAATTCTGGCAGACAATGGCCATTGGCCCATGACTCAAACCAGATTTTGGCAATGTCCTAGTTCACTGAAGCCGGCAAAGGTACCATACTACCATTGCATTTGTCCTAGTGCAATGGTCAAATTTAATAGTAGAGATTATGCAAAGAGGCTGAGTCCTGCCCAAACTTCTCTCGATTCTCATGTACTAGTCCTGAGCATATATTTGAGCTCTTGTACAATGAAACTTGAGGTATCATTGTATATACAGCAAAAAAACACATATAAGGGAAGGCTTTAACTGTACAGTTACAACGAACTAATTTCTCCAATTAGTATATCAGAAACAATACAAGAATGTATAATTCATACACTTGTACACAATATCTCTAAAAAAATCTGATTACATATTATATGCTTTTACATACTTAAGGGAAGAAGCAACAGATCTAAGGAGACCACAATCACTAGTTACTAGTATACATCTTCCCATATGCATTCATGCCAAAATGATTTAACACCAGAACAATTTTGATGGTTTAAACTTTAAGCTTTACTCATCTAACTACAGTACAAATTGAAAGGAATTTTTTAGTTGCTTAAATTACGTGGTGCATCTGGTCACATGGTGAATCTCTAGAAGTAAAGACATGTCCAGTCTTGTTCATTGTATCATGTTTCACTTGAAAGAAACACTAGCTTAAACAGTAATATTTACAACTAATTAAGCATGTACAACACATATTTACAGTGGAGTAAAACCAGCAAATTCACCATTAAATTTTGCATATAAGTGACAAAAAGGAATATCTATGTGAAGCACAGAATTACTATATAAATACACCATAGAACAGCATCATTTCACATGGGGATGGCTTATTTTTCATAGTTCTAGACGTACCCTCATGCCAGTTGCATAGTCCTCAGCTGCTCTAAGGAGTTCAACAAGTTGTACCGCAGCATCAAGTGCATCTGGAGCCCATGAGGGTGGTGCCTCAAGGAGTCCAAGAAGCAGCCTCTGTGTAGCACTTGGAGTAGCAATTGCATAGTACCTGACTCAAAAAATTTCAGCTATATAAAAAAGTTTCAAACATTATAACATGAAAATTAATTAAAGGTTCAAATATCCACCTGTGAAATAAACGAGCATACGGCTCAAGAGCAGGCAGCCCTGCAACTAGATGCTCATCTAAGGCAGTTGTAGGAGGAGGGAGCAAAAGTGCAGGAACAGCAGCTGCTGTTAAATTAGCAGTTTCATAGCGAGCTACTTCCTCATCACAAACACTCAATATGACTCCAGCTCCATTAGCAACAGCCCATCGAGGAGTGGATGGCATGAGTTGAGGATGTTTTCCAGATCCATGACTACAAGCTAGCATAGCCAAAAACATAGAAGTGATTATTAGTTCTAAACCACATGCTCAAGTTCAGCACAAGGTAGAAAATGGAAAGATAAATCTCTCGACTTGTCTTGCAGGCAGAATATAGTACAATTTCTATAACAGAGCAGTAAGAACAACCAAAAGATTCAACTAATAATATGCAAAATCTATAAAATATATTCTGATTATCGTAGAATAACAATTATAAATGCAATGAATGCGGATAACTACATAGAACAAAAAAAGTCCCCAGTATATGCAGAAATTGAAGCAGAAAAATAAAGTACGCAAGAAGATGGAAATCTCATGTATCCATTGAATAAACAAGATTACCAAAACTTATATTGAAATATTAATATGATAAAAGCAAAAATCAACTCAACTGATCAGCTTCAGCATAAAAGCAACGATACCAAAAGGACAAGCACATAAAGAGGGCTTACGTATCAAGCTAGCAAAACAAAAAAAGAAAGGGGCGCTCTAAAGGTGCACTTGGATTTGTTAAAAAGGACATTGCAGAATATAAAGAGTATAGCACATTTTCGTTGCATTAATTCTGTCATTCATGTTTTATGTTTACACGGAGAGTGACAAGATTGACTGAAAGCAGTTATCTTAAGAAAACTACGGAAGCAGTGATTCAACTTTCAAATCAATGCTTATACATACATATTTTTGTTGAGAAGGATGCTGATGTACACGGACTCTTTGTGTGCATGAATATGAGATTATCATGTGCGATAAAAATCTAATGTAAGTTAGCATGTTGCACAGAGGAATATAATACATCAAGAAATGATCTGGTACCCTTCAATGCATGACTATAGAAAGCAATTTCAGTCTTGACTATAAGCTTCACTCATGGTATGCGGTACCATCACTAATGATCTTAAATTGAATTAGACTCCAAAAGAGTGCCACTTAAAATATACAAAACAAATCAAAGATATTTACATAAAATCTTCACTAACCAGTTGTCGGAGGCTTCAGTTCTCCACCAGCTGCATATTTGCCCATCACCCCACCACACCTAATTTCCCAGGCATCATTCAATGGTCAGGATAAGCACATCATCCCAAATTTATAATTAATGCAGTGCCAATATTCTGATAGGAGACCATGGCCAATGCCTCATAATTGTCAAATAAAAGAATATCTATTGGTTGGTTGGCTGCGGTATAATTAAACTCAAAACTTTTATTGAGGCATGATGTTTGCCTTTCCTCTCTTAATATCCAACAAGAACAAAATAAAAATTGGATTAAAATAGTAGTTTTGGCTAAACATACTATTTTCATATTAATAAAGCTGTCAACATTTAAGATAATATCATGTTGTGTGCCTCCTGTCTCTTGCAGATGATATATAGGCAATTGATGAGATGGCCATGGAACAGATTATTGTTTTGAATAGAAAATAGACTTCAATTGTTAAGGCCTAAATATTGTGAAATCTAAAACAATAGTGGGAACAAAATGAGAATAAGGCTGTGATCAAAATTAATAGACATGAGATATCACCAACATGACAATTTTTGGATACACGAAATGTATTACATAGTAGAATTAGGTTATAAACAGAAACATGTATATTTTACATTAAGGTGAAATACCTAGAGGCATGTGGGAATTTAAGCGATCTGTGCCTTTTTTTGGTGCACAATCACTGAATATCTTTGATTTAAAGGAAAATAATTTAATAGCAACACTTCCGATAGGAATATCGTAAATATATTATAAAATTAGAAAGGATATGATTAGCACTAAATACGAAGAAGGTGAACCTTTGGTGCAACAGTAAGTTTACCCCATTGTGATCTGAACGTCACATGTTCGAAACACGAAATCAACCTCTCCGCACATGGGGGTAAGGCTGTATACATCTAACCCTTCCCGGACCCTACAATGGGGAGAGCCTTGTGCACTGGGCCAACCCTTTTTATGGTTAGTAACTTAGTATTAAACTATTAAGTATAAAATTGGAAGTCCGATCCCTTGACAAAAGTTATTGATTGGAGATTAGTCTGAGACAGTATGAAGTATGGTACGGTATGGTACGGCATACCATGCTACAACACCATGATAACTAACGATTTAATGGCTTGCATTGACAAAAGGATGCATTTCAGCCCAAATAATTAGAATAAGGCTTTCTGATTTTCATTGTAGTAATGTATTAGTCCAAACTCCTTAAAGATAGACTAAATTTATAGGACTTTAACACTATTTCAGCTTATTCCTCAATTGCATCACCTTATGCAAATTACGCCCAACTTACAAGATCTCAATAGAACAAAGAGAGGAGTGAACATGATAGACTGAATTTAATAAATCTACATATGAACAGGGAAAATTTATTATTCTAATACTAACATCTTTCACAGCTTTATAATGAAGAAGGGATTACATATTGAAGTTCTAAACATGATTATACTCATATATATATATATATAAAGTGAGAACATCTTATATCAGCATGGTCCAATAAACACGATTACCCTAATCTTTTCAAGAGTCCCACAGCAGCTCCTGATTCAGGTAGCTAAACTTCCATCATTATCATCGACATTTATATTCTCCAACATAATGGAAGCTTCTATGTGGAGACAAGAAAATGAATATAAATAACTGGGGAGAAAAATTTTACTTATAAGTGTGTGATATCTATCTAAGTTTTGTATAAAAATACCTCGAACTTTTTTGATCTTTGAATCCCAGGAACTATGAAAAGGTTGGTATTTCCCTTTTCTTATTGGGGTTATAGGAATGCACTTTCAAATGGAATGAGGCAGATGCTTTAACTAGGCTAAAGACCACAAAACGGAATCAAAAGACAATAGAAAACCAGTTCTGTGATTTGTTATAAAGCAAGGAAGGGAAAACAAGGAATTGCCAGGCTTTCCTGGATATCTGAAGCACAGACTCTCTATAGCAAATTTTGCAAGTTATGAAATAAACATTCTTAAACAAAATGGTACTATGAAAGACAGTTCTTTGTATAATAGAATCCGCAAATACCTTGATATTTCTGTGAAATGTAATTTTCCTGACTTATTTAACTATACATGATTGAACAGGACTAAAGATAAATTAAAAAAGGGAATTACTCACCATCGAAAATAGTCACTTCGGATGCCCAAAGGTGCAGCAAGCAACATATCTGTAATCCAAGGAGACAATGGCCGCAATGGTTTCCGATCATGCTCCTGCAGAAGTGGATTGGCGGCTTCTCCCTCATTGGAGTCACTTGTAGTGGCATGATTGCCGCTGCTGCTTCTGTCCACTTCACTACTATGATGCTCAAACTTGTAAATTGGTCGATTATAATGAGTGAGCACCCGCAGAATTTCCCCACATGCTAAAGCCCATTGTTCATTATACTCTTTCTGCAATTAGAAGTAACAAATATTGATCATAACATACATAGAACAAAACAAACACTTGAATGTGTTAACTGGGACTTACAGGTTATGATTTTAGAATCAAATCGTACCACATGGAGTTATAAAATTGAGTCTACATCAAAATATAACAGGCTGTTGAAATAGAAACCTACACAAAAACTAATCAAGGATTTCTTACCTCATTATTTTGGCTGACTAGATATATGAAAGAACTAAATGGAGGGTCATTCTTATCATAAACCAATGTCCCATCAATTATACGTGAAAGAATAGGATGGACAATAGCATGGCCATGCTCCGGATGATGAAGAACGAATATTGCTGGAATATAAAGTAAACCCTGAAGGTCAGCACAATGTTTCAACACCACAGGAATAAAAGCAAAATGATCACTTTAAGTTATAACAACTGATTGATTGAAGTACAATTCCATTACCCAATACTTCATCCAAAAGGCGCTTCTCTTTAGATGGATAGTAATTCTGGATTAGCTGCACAGATAAAATAAATAAGCAGGTGAAGATATGCAACATTCTACTCATGTACATTTATGTTTTGTCAGCATAAAGTTCATATAGATGAAATGCTCGTGGTTCATATGATTACTGTTTAAGTTCATCTCATGCCAAATTCTCCTAACATGTTTAGCCAGTTGGCAACCACCTATACAAAATCAAAAGGCCATACCTGAGCTACATCTTCTGGGAATTGCTCCGAGGTGAACTGACCAAAATATTCAACATAGGCCGTAATTTGTGCCTTACAAAATGGTACAAAGCATATTAGTTTTTGGAGAAAAAAAAAGAACGACAAAAATTTAGGAGCTGGATTGACATGACTAGTAATATATGCAACCATAGCAATAAAAGAGTAGCTATTTGTTCTAGAAGTAAGTGATATCTTATGTTGCTCCAATTAACGCCAAGTCATAAATATGGAGTACAACTTCATATTTTAGAAGAATTAAAGAATTTCAAACAAAAGATGATGTTTAAGTCCAAAATGGAGATAAATAACAACCAGGAGAAGCTTTGCATGTTTGAGTTTGTGTCAATTAGGTAATGGACAATGTGCATGTCAATTTAGATGCTTATAATACAACTTTCGAAGTTTTTTGCTAGAGTATTGTTTTCCTACGGAAGGCGCGCTAGAGTGAAAAGCATATCTAAATTTTCCATCTATTTTTTTCATCAAAAGGAAAAGAGCCTCCGATAATTAAGTAAAAAAGGGGGGGCCATTCAATGCACGAGACTAGTGCCACTGCAGGATCTAAGGAGAGTCAAATGTATGCAGCGCTATCACCTCGTGCAGAGAGGTTGTTTTCATGTTTTGAACCTCTGACAATCAAGTGACAATGAAGCAACCTTACCCTTTCACCGAGGCCCGCCCTCCCTCCTATAATTAAGTAATGATAACAAAAATTAACTTCTCAACATTCTAAAGCATTAGAAAATAACCATGATAACTGCGGAATACATAAGCAAATTAGGCACCTTACTTCCAGAATAATAGAAAAAAGAGAGCTATACTTCCTAGCACCAAGAAAAAAATTTGTTGCATAAAGCACCAGATTTATTTTACTTTATTTGCATCTGGATTAACACAGGTGTTAATACATCAAGATCCCATTATCATTATAGTGCTTGATTTGTAGGGAAAAGGCTTGAAGGCTACAATTTTGATTTCCAACATGCATAACCTATTGGTCATTTGAAGGAATGATTTACAATCATAACAACCGATGAGACATAAAAAAAGAGGATGTGTAAGACAAGGTAAAAAGAAGACAAAGGAAGAGAGCAGAGCAACAAAATAAAGCATTTAAAAAGGAACAAAGAGGGGAAAGATCAGATGTAAGATTATTCAACACTTTCTCATATTTATCAGTAACATGAACCTAGGGAAGTGGCAAACTCCCAAGTCCCAACACTCCCATCTTTTGGTTCCAAGCTACATGGTTACACAATATCAATGTTTGTCATGTGCCATGCACGTGCTTTAATCAAGTATAGTGACCTGTGATAGTGATTTGACGCACAGAAGCATCTGGAATATTAAAATTTACATATAATTAAAATATTAATTAAAAATGCACACAAACATACATTACAAGAAGGCCTCAGAGCCCAGCACACGCATTAGAACAAGGCCTCAAAGTCCAGCATGCTTGCTGGACTCCAGGACTTTCCCATTATATATATAGAGAGATGCTAGCTAAGGATTCAAAATAGTTTAGGATGTGACTCAGTAACCTATTAAGCGAACACATTTAGTTTTAGAAATGAAACACTGCATAAAAGCAACTGAAATCAACCTATCAATGCTCCTCTAATTCTAGCAGAAAGTTGCTTCCACGTGCCAGCATCATACACAGAATTCAGAAGTGAATTCATTCAAGAACATTCCTAAAGATGACTCCCAGGCTATATTTTGACTTGACAAAGGAGCCAGCCAGTCTGCTTTTGAAAACATCTCAGAGAAAGGGATGATGAACCTGCATGTTCCTGGTTTATTCGCAACATACTGGCTTACTGCTTACATCAAGAATAAGCAAAAAACTTTTTTTTTGAAGAATTTGCAATATTAATTTTTTACACATGCAATATTAGAATTTCTGTAGATCTATAGCCAATTGACTGGTTTTACCACCTTTCGCATGCCAAAACCGTCTAGGTAAACACATTCTGTAGTACTGTTTTCAATTTGTTTTTGTTCAGCATCTCATAGCCTGAAAACAGGGTTTTTTTCCCACGGCAAAAACCAAATGCCAATGTATCCAGTGTAAAACAAGGGCATTAGTTGAATTAAGTGGAACCTTCAAGGTTATACTAAAAATCTTGTACTAAAGATAGTGGTGTCATAACATGGCTCAAGCCAACAAGAGTTCACAAATAGTTAACTTAATATTTACAGATAAACATAAATATCAAGCCTTAACCCATTACTTTTGGGGTATCTTATCTTCTTTCTCTCTTTTTTTTGTCTTTGGTTCCTATCTGATGGGAACGTTTCCCCTCACCTCCATGGCATCCTCCATGCCAACACTAGACACATCAAAACATTCTTCAACTAAGCCTTTGGTTTTCTGGGAGGGATCTCAGTTAAACTAATCAGTTAACCATACAAAAAAAATCCAACTTGTGATAATACCTTAGTACTTTTGCAGAACCCCTAGCGTATAATCCTAGAAGAGCTCTTTCAAAAGTTAAAATCTCCAAATCGTGGCATACTTTAATATAAATAAGAAAATCTGAAACTTTTGCCAACAAAATAAAAATTTCAAGATAATTTCCTCTTGTCAAAAATGGAAAGGTTCACCAGAACAGACATTGATTTATGCCAAACCCATAGTAAATATATACACATGAAAACAGAGTTTAAAAGAAAAATCCAGCAGGGCTTCAAATATCAATACGTGAATTTATTTTGAAAAGAAGAAGAAGAAGAAGAAGAAATTACAAAAAATCAAATAAAAATCAAGTGAATTGATAAAAATATCTTCCATACCTGCCTCTGCTGCTCATCATGCGGCGGCGGCCATAACAGAGACGAGAACTGGAGCCCATCGATCCATTTTCCATAAGAAATAGACATTCTAATTCCTTACAGAGAAGACTTGACTCCCTTCTCGCAGCGTTCGCACAGACCTGCCAAGAACCAGAGCACGTGTAAGTAAAACAGCATCCAGAAGATCGATCATATTCTCCATACAAACCAACGAAACCTAATCCATCATCAGTTTTTCATCATAAACCGACCTCAATCCCTCGAATCAAGAATCCTTGGCCAGCTCAACTTTCTTTAAATCTGCCAAAAAAAGAAATCTTCTTCAGTTCACCGATCAACCCCGCTCCCGGAGTTCTATCTCCGACACAAGATTATGAAGCCTCTGAACTGACCTCAGAGACATCAATCAACCTCCAACTTCTCTGCGTAAGAAAAGAGAAACAGGAAGGGGAAAAAAGAAAAGAAAAGAAAAATCCTTCACTTCCCTGGGAATAAAAGGTTCGAACCAAAAAAAATTCAAGAATGCAATATAAAGAAACACGTCGACTCGTCCATGAAAGGAAATCCAAAAATGCCACAAGAACTGGAAAATCTGGCAGAAATCAGACACAAAAAATAAGGGAATACAAGGAGAGCAAATTGGGGCGAGGGGGAGGAGACAACAAGAACGGTACCTGGATCGATCGATTCTTGAAGGAGACGAACCTAGGGTTCAAGAGCTCTTGTAGGCTTCTTGGGATGAGGAGGAGGGGGACTTGGGTGCAGGGAGGGAGAGAAAAATAGATTTTTTTAGGAGGTTGTGGCTTTATTTTTGGGTGGAGGGAGCGCAAGATACTTCGCCGATCTTGGGTCCTGCGCTGGAGGCTGATATCCCTGCTTACGTGGCACTTGATATTTTCGCGGATCCGAAGGCCTCTCATGCCATGGATGATGGCTCATGCCACTGATCGATGCATGCATATATATCGAATGCTACGCAACCGACACCCATTGCGCGCAAAAAGATGAATCCTAAATGACGAAAATGCCCTCGAATGGATGGAGCCATGGAGGGGACTCCCGCACTAGCCGTGGACGCCACGTGGGAGGGAGGGAAGGGCTGGGCCCGGCCATTGCGGTCCCTGTCAATTAAATTATATATATCATTGGGCCTTGGTCATCGCCAGTATGGGTATTATATAAAGGCTAGACGACCAAGGTTTTGTGCCCTGTGGATTTTCCAACTGGTGCGAGGCAAGACAAGGTTATGTTCAACCATCATCCTCTGGGATGCGGCCAGCACACCACAAAATATTGTACATTCTTAGATGACCACCATCAAAAAATAGGTGCTTATTAAATAACACATATCATATGGTACATCTTTGTAGATTGTCTCATTTGAAAGCCATTCGTCTTCTGACAGGTACGTAAAAATATTATGCGGATACATTGAGATCTTTGTAGATGTTAGACTATTTTATTAAAAAAATGCTCCAATATGTGTTTTATTGATGCATGATTCGATCGTGTTGCATTGAAACCCTAGAATGTTGAAGTCACCTTGGCATCTTAAGATTGCTTATGTCTTACTTTTTCGATCTACTCAGGAATACGAAAACAAGTTGTGCAAACAATTGCACCTGGTTCGTGGCTAGGATACTACCATCCTGCATATTTCCTCTCTCCTCAATTTAGTGTGCAATAGGATATTAGGCATATTATCAACTCTCATGATAGTTGGCTTTGGTCAGGCCCCAAGTCAAAGAGAGTTTTTGATATGGAAAAGCGAAGGAACATGGTTGCATAAATAAGGGAGTGAGAGTTTGCTAGTTATCGTACTTTTTATATGAGGATTCTATATATATATATATATATATATATATATATATATATATATATAGTCATGAAATTTGAAATCTTCTTCCGATCATATTGTAACGGAGTAGAGCCGCATAATAATTGTTGAAGGATATAATGTGACCAACCAAGATTTTGTTGTAATCGCCTTAGGTTATAGTGTAACCATCCCTAGAGCTGTTGTGATAGACTTTAACTTTCGGTGTAGTAAAAGAAGTGTATTTCTGCAGGAGGCAATAAAACTGATGTTCGAGGTGGGAGAGCTCAAGTTAGTTTAGGCTGACTGCACGATTAATCGGTTAGCTAGCTAGTCTGTCACACTGACCCAAATCATTTTAAGTTCTTAATTGGTTTAGTAGAGAAAAAATTATTGACCAGGGGACGGGCTAAATACTATTTCATGATTATCAAGAGAATAATTTTTATTCCATCCCTGAACAACACTCCTACGGCTAAATGAGGTCTGGCGCTTGTTAGACTGCCGATTTGAATGATCCATATTGACGGAGGGCAAAATGGATCGTTTTGCTCATAACATGGGGCCATCCAATTCCAGCCAAATAAACATCAGCACCGAGCAGGCCAAACCTCGGTCCTACTAAGCATCAGTCCGACCCTAGACCCTACGAAAGGCTGAGCAGACCTTGGCCGGACCTCTCCACTTGGGACGCCCTGCAGAGTCGACCAAGAGCCGAAGAGGCTCTGCCGACCGCAAGTATCTACGATGACGCCTCTCGAGCTGGGCTCGGAGCACCCTGCAGGATCGACCAAGAGCCGAAGAGGTCCTGTTGACCGTAGGTATCCATAATGACGCCCTGGCCCAAGCTCGGAGCCTCCTACGGAGCTGACTTCAGAGCCCAGAAGGCCGAGCTGACCTCAGAGTCCGCCGAGCCGACCTCACCAAATATATGTCGTGGCCCTCCAAGTCAGCCCGATCTCAGAACTTATCAAGCTGACTTCACCAAGTAAAGGCTGCAGCCTCCAAGCAAGTCGGACCTCGCCCACGGCCACATCCATGTGTGCACCTACGCGTGCCCCTATATCCACATACGTGGCCGTACATTACAACCTCACCGCGTCATGCTTTGCTTGTTGGCCACTCCACGACATATCAACCAGGAACCATACCCTGCTACTTCTATCGATGCCATGCCGTTCATAAAAACGGCCTACACCGTATGTCTCAAGCAAGTTCTGGCTACACGCCACCCGGGCACCTCCGTGGGGACTATAAATAGCCTCATCATGTAATGCCTAGGAACTTTTGGGGGCCGGACCACCTGTAATCTATTCTAATTTCATCATCGGAGGGTCCTCATCGGAACCCCACTGGTGAGGCTTTGTGCAGATCCATCGGCGCGCAGGGAGCAACTTTCTTCTCCATTCCATCCGACAGCTCCTCCTGACTTCTTCGGCATGGTCACCTTCGGACCGAATTTGAACCATAACAGATATATGTACACACCGAATCCTTCTCGTGGTGCAAATACCAATCCATGTAATTCGAGTCTGGCCTTTTTAGTCAACAAGAAAACGGAAACTATCCTCCTCTTAAATCCTGGCTTCCAATCGAACTGCCGCCATACAACGTGTTTTCTTGGACACCACATGTCCTTGCTTTCGTAGAGTAAAAGCCAGAAGGTTCGGGAAACGGTCAGGCTGACCGAAAGGACACGTGGCGGGAACGGTTGGAACCGCAGGTCCGCAGGGTCCGCACCGCCTCGGCGTCAGATATTTCTCTTTCAGGCCGACATGGACCGCGGGCAGCTATTTTTAACTTAAAAAATAGAAAAACCAAAAATTGGAACTTGAGGGGCGGGCCAATCGGGAGCGAGCTACGGATACGCTCGTCCCTCCCTCACTCGCCCCGGACGTACGTGGCTCGACGCGGTGCGAGGAATATATCTCGCTGCCGCGGTCGCCGGGCTGCGTGGGCCCACGCAACCCTCATCATGGATGCATGATGCATTGTGCGGATATCATGGAAATAGGGATCAGTCAGCATCAGCGCCGAGCGGGCTAGTGGGATGAGTACAGTGACGAGGTTGTCCTGATATTCTCGTTTCAATTGCAAGATTACCCTTGCGTGCCACAGAAATGACGGGCAGGTCCCGTTGCGAAATACCAGATAATTTTTCCAGTCGGATACGGAATCCCTTGTGGTACAACTCATGCACCGTAAAGTACTATACATCCCCTGGATGACCGCCGTCAAAACATAGATGGCTATCAAATATAAGCACATACGCAATGATGAGGGGCAAAATAGATCGTCCTGCCCATAACAAAAAGGTCGTCCAATTTCGGCCCAATAGATACCAATGCCAATCAGACGAAATCTCGGTCCGACCTAGAATTAGCCCGACCTTGGATTCCGCCGAAAGCTCCTTCGACTTCAGGAATATTCGCAAACCTACCCCGACCAAGCTCAGGGCGCCTTCCACATTCGCCGACTCGCGCCGACCAAGCTCGAGGCGCCTTCTTTATTCGCCGACGCATCCCGACTGAGCTTAGGGCGCCCTATCCAATAAAGCGTCCCAACTCTTGAGCTCAGGGCACTCTACCGAGCATACCTCATAACCCGAAACACTAAGCTAGCCTTAGCACCCGTCAAGCCGGCCTCGCCAAATGCATGATGCAACCCCTCGACGAGCTCGGCCTTGCCAATGGCCGCACCCACATGTGTGTCCACGCCCTCCTACGTGGCCATACATTGCGACGCCACCACGCCATGCTTTGCTTGCTGTTCCACGACAGTTAAGGACAGCGCCATGCTATCCTAGCTATACCCTGCTACGACTGTCAACGCCTTACCGTTCCCAAGAACGGACTCCACTGCGTGCCACCAGCAAGCTCTAGCTGTGTACCATCTGGTTTAAAGCTATCCCCTCTCATGACGAGAACGGGCCATACCACCGCCATCTGGGCATCTCTACAAGGACTATAAATAGCCCCATCAAGTAACGTCTAAGGGACTTTTGGCTGAACTAACTGAGTTCCACTCTAACTTGATTGTCGAAGGACCTTATCGAAAGTACCGGTGAGGCTTTGTGCAGGTACACTATCGCGCAGGAGATGGCTCTCTTCCTCTTCCTCCATACTTCGACAGCTCCCTCGACTCTTCCGGCGTGGTCACCCTTGGGCCAAATTTGAACCACAACACAATATATATCGCTCTTATATACCATCTATTTTCTGACAGCGACCTTCTGCGACTGCACAGCATTGTACAGCGCTGCTTGTGCATAATAGAGATTTTATGCTCATAATCTAGCTAAAACGTGGTTAAAAAGTTTGGATTATACGCACACCAATCTCTCTCATGCTTATCTAGGGCATGGCACCAGGTAAGGTTCCGGCTGCTTGTTTAATCTTCCGATCGTTGATTATATTGTTGACAATGTCTCACAAGAATCCACATTCAATACATATTTTTGATGTCGGGTAAGTCCCAAGCTGGACTTCTGCTTGTGGCCCGTAAATTTGAATAACTTTATGGTGTATATATATGTATATATATATATAGGTTGGTATCAATTATATTGGTGAACCATTTAATAGTAAATACGTATTTATCAAATAAGTGTAAAAATATGAATGGATACTCGGTCACGTGCCTTGCACGTGGCTGGTGACTTGTGGGCCTCACAAGCGTGCAACATTCATAGCATTCTGACTTTTCTAACCGGTTAAATTAAATAATGGAAGGGACGCTCTCTTCCAATTCTCCCTGTCGCACTCTTATTGGACAGCCGTCCATGGAACCATGACCACCTGATTAAGATTGGACGGTTCCTGTAGGCTCCAAAACCAAATTGAGATGCCGGTTCGGGGATAAAAGATAACACGTCGGATATGGATCAGATAATCTATTATCCGTACCTGTTTTGGATTTGTCTAGAGTTGGAATAGGATAGATAGAGTTAAACGAGATGGATTAGATTGATCAAAAAGTTACAACAAAAAAAAAGTTCATACAAATTAATTTATTTTTTTTGTCTCGAAAAAAAATTTGTAAAAAAAATATATACATCAGATTTGGAGCAAGATTTACTATTAAATTTATAACAATTCAGGACCTCACCCAAAATGGCTAATATTCTTTGGATTTCTTGATCAAGTCCTGACGTTTTCGTTGGTCAAACCTAATAGATCCGTGCTACAATGTCTTCTAATCCACATAGGTTATGTGGCCGGATTTACTCTGATACCATTTGTAACAATCCAGAACCTCACTTAAAATAACTAGCCGGAAGATATTATTTGGATTATTTGATCTTGGATAAATATCTAAGATCTACACAGTGAATAACGGATATAAAACTAAATACATGTCTATATGAATTCTCATAAACTTGTACACGCCTTAAATTTGCTACGAGCCGATAAAATTTGTTATATTTGAATCGGTTTTGGTCAAAGCATTTGATAGGATGATGCAAATTGCCACCTTCTGAGGCGAGTGGACCTGAGGTAAGCAACGCCTATATGTTTGTAGTGGTTTAAAAAAAATAAGGGTCATTGGGAAAGTCAAAAGGTTGGAAGCGAATGTCGGCAAAGCATTACTGGCGAAATTAGATAAAATAAACAGAGACGGTGGGCGGCGACTTCTGATCTTGTTTATTTATATGGCTTTAATGTTCGTGGCATCCGCACTGAATGACTTAAAGTTACAAGTACTTTTTTTTCAAAAAAAAAATCATTAGAACGTTAGAATGATGAGGGGGCAAGCAGTGTCTCCACTTTCAAACCGAAAGGCAGAGGAAAGAGAACAGCGTTTGCGAGAATGCAAGCTTCTCATTTTCTATCCAGGTTACAGAACCAATTCCTTATGGTCAACACAGAAGGGCTTGAGGCTCGTTTGGTTCGTAAAAATATTTTTTAAAAAATATAATTTTTAGAAAGTAAATTTTTCAAAAGAGCATGTTTAAAAGAATATTTTTGGCATATTTGATTGACAATGAAAAAAATACGAATTTTCCGAGTGCTTATATTTGGTTGACCATCCACTTTTCTGAAAAAATTATATGTAATTCCTATCATATTGTTAATAAAAATTAGGTTTTTAATGTTTTTTTAATTCTGAAGAAATTTTTTGAGAAAAAAATGAAGTGATTTTCGGTTAAAAAAATAATTTTGCATATTTTTTATGGAAAAAACTTTCTCATGAAACGTGAGAATCATATTTTTATAGAAATATAATTTTTCCATCTCTTTTCTTTGAAAATTCCAACCAAATAAGAAGCATTTCATTACTTTTTCGTTAACCTTTTTTTTTTTCTACGAACCAAATGAGCTCTAAAAGAGAATTTGTTTTACTCCTTGTAAAACCAATGCTCCGTAGCCTTCCATATGCTGCCAAGATTTTCAAAGAGTTCCAATCATCTGCGTTGAAACTTTTGCATCTCATGGTACAATCATAAATAGCCACCATATAATTTATCTTGGAGATGGGCGGCACTCATTTCTTCTTGGAATATGAAAAGATATCATTAGCATGATGCAAAATACATCACCTCTGCAATAGATAATGTGATGGCTACCAATGATAGTACCATACTTTGCTGTGCAAAAGTCGCATCATAAAGAATTCTTTTTCACTCTCAAATCATCTATTGGATGATGTCTCAGTGCAAACATGGATCCTTTTTCAACCTCCCTCCCTAAGAGGAATCTCATTTTTTAAGTAAAAAAAACGACTCCTGATGATTAATGTTTTGAAATTAAAAGAAATTAGGAGAAGTGCATCTTCAAAAGCCGAGGGTTACATATCTCCATGTCTATAAATAATCAAAGATTACAATCATCCATAAATCCCAGTAATTAGCATGCGTGTTACAATATGCCTCCAGCATTAGAAACCTCTACGCCAATAACTACATATATATTTCCTCACAATACTGCAATCGCTACGTGTGCACCTTCATGCAGTTCTTCACACTCGGTTAAATGCTATTGCCTGGTACTTGAATGGTTCTTGAAATCTTATTATTCATAACTTTTTTCCATCAAGATGCTAGATGAACATAAAGCAAGGTACATACCAATAGCAAAGGAGCAGCATAAAGGATAACAGAGGGATCCGTGCTCGTATATGAGATGATATGCTCCAAATTTTAGAATGTAAAGTTTGGTTGATTAGGGAAATTTTAGGATGTGAAGTTTGTTCGATTAGGGAATAGTGATTACCGGCAAACATAGAACTACAAACAAATATGTGGGGAGTAGAAATTTGAAAGTTCTTTTTGGTTAAGAATGGGAGCATTCAAGAAACAACGTTATCAACTCCAGATTGGTTGCAGCTAGGGATAATCGGCTCTACGACACTTTTGCTCATGAAACTGAGCTCAGACTTGCATGGGAGAGGATTACCCACACGCAGCTCGCTTTGGGGGCGAATCGGATTCACCTAGAAGGGAACTCAATGTCAATAATTGGGTGGATCCAGTGCCATGCTAGGGCAGGCGATGAGCACTTGTTGCTGCAGGACATCCGCAACCGGTTGAGGAACTCTGTGGCCTCCTAGATCACTTATATTTACCGAGAGATAAATAGGGTTGTTGACTGAGTTGCCTCGTATGTCGCACAACATTCTGGTGGCTGGATATGCGAAGTCCTCTCGAAAGAACGTGGTCTTCAATTACGTAAATATCCTTTCATAGTTTGAATTTTATATTAAGTTTTTCTATTAAAAGATAAAAGCAATATCGACAATAATTTTTGGAGACAAAAACTTTACAATATAATCATTTATTTTTAGTTAAATAAATTCATGTGGAAGATATATGTTAAGAGAAAGCCATCCAAATTGTCTTTCCTTAATTTTAAAATGCTGACTAGCTCATTCCAAGCTGATCTCTCAATATGTTTAGACAAAATCCTAAAATCGCATGAGGGAAGATATGAATGATATGTTTAGACTTTAGACTAGACTTTAAGAAATATCAAAAAAATTTATAATGGTCGAAGCCTCGAAGGTGAGACACCCCATCCACAAGAAAGTGGAGCTCGTCCCAAATGCTTAAACCCTCAAGCATGGTCAACAGAGATCGGAAAGCGTAGGTTCATGATACGTCATTCATGTGCCACATAGCAAAACTGGTCAACGCGCAGATTTTGAAAGGACAACAATCGCTATCACACTTCAATTTCAACTCGAGCACTTTTTCTCCCTTTTCTCCCATAAATGGCGATCATGTACACTAGTGCTCTCTAAGTTTCTATCTCTTTAGCTTTCCAACTTCTAAAGGCTCGTTTGGTTCGCAAAAAAAAAGAAAAAAAAGTATGGTCAATGAAAAAATAATGAGATACCTCTTGTTTGATTGGAATTTTTAAAAGAGAGAGATATGAAAGTTATATTTCCATAAAAATATGATTCTCATATTTCATGGAAAAGTCTTTCCCATAAGAAACATGAGAAAGCTATTTTTCTATGAGACGGAAATCACTTTATTTTTATTTTTTTCCCAAAAGACCCTTTAGCATTAAAAAAGTATTAAAGAGGCATTAAAAACCTAATTTTAATTAAGGGCATAATACGAATTATACATAACTTTTCCAGAAAAGTGGATGGTCAACCAAATATAAATATTTTGGAAATTTGTTACTTTTCCATGGTCAACCAAACATGCCAAAAGTACTTTCCTAGGCATCCTCTTCTTAGGAATTTGTTTTCCAGAAATCATATTCCTAGGAAGGGAAAAGCTTTCCGCGAACCAAACGAGCCCTAAGATAACAGTTTGAGTGCCCAAACAAATTTAGCTCCGATACGGGTGCACATCATATGAAAAATAATCAAATATTGAGCATAGCATAAATCCCATACCTTTTTTTTTTAAGCAAGCAAGCATATAGTGACATTTAATTTGTCAATAAAAGAGGAAGATTTGATGCTGGCTGCTCGCTTCCGGTTGATTTTTTTAAAAGAAGGTAGTTAAAGCCACATGGCATTCAAACCAAACAAGCAGAATTCACGCAAATATCTATGGGACATTTTGAGACACGTCGGCAAATTTCACTTCTAGAGACAACCTTTTCTTTTAGGTATCGTAGGCAGTACCACATTGATGACCATAGTTGAAAGAAAGATCTTTAAGGATTTGTTTGGATGCTCCTAAAAAATTGAGCTAAAAATTTTATAGGATCCATGAATTGAGCCAGCCATTTATGTCTAGTTCATAAGTTGTACAATGGTGGTCTGGGTCCACCAAATTCAAACATGATAAATACCGAGCTAGATATTTTGTTGGAGTCGAAGACTAGAAGAGAGATGGGATTGGGTTGGCGACTTGGGGCAGGTTAAGGGTCTACTCAGGTCCAGCTTGACCAGAATCTCAACTGACAGCTGACTTTGAAAACCGTTCCAACTTCAAGATTTTCCACTTGAAACAATTGAGTTGGACCGGGTTGGAGTTCATTGGTGATAGATGGATTGATCACAAGTCCGCCCTATTGATTGGAAATAGAGCTAGGTCTAGATTTATTTGAGTTGGGTACAATCACCCGAGCCTTCAAATTAAGTTCAGATCAACTTGGCTTTTCCTAACCCAAATTAAGTACATTTTTGGCCAAGCAAAGTTTCAGAAGGGTTAGATTCAGTGGAGCTTAGTTTAGCTCAGCCCAAGTTGAAGCTCTACAGTGACAGACCAGATTGGCCCAACACGAAAACGCAAAACTACAATAAAACGGAGTTGATTCGGCTTGGTAAAATTGGACCTAACTAGAGCCAATCCAGTTAAACCACATTAATTGAATCCATAACAATAACTAGCCAGAATTAGAGGAAATCTTTCAATACCAAACTTGATTCAAATGAAACCTCATTTGGATGGACTAAATCAAACTAAACCTAAAACACATTCATGTCCAATTGTGAAGGGAGCAACCAAGAAAATGGAAAGGATTTGCTTCATATGTAATCATTGCTCTTCATTGATAGGTTTCCACATGTTACCAAATAAACGCAACTTAATCGTCTGTAATCCACTCCATGTTTTAGTATATATAAAGAGAAATATGGTAATATTCTCTTTATTTATTGATGCCGGCCATTAGAGAATGATGTGGGTGGCCATTGAGGGAGCATTTCTATTTTTTCTTTCAGCTTGTGATGGAAAGGAGATCAAATCTGTAACGATGTGCGGGCGTGCAACATTATCTGAAATGGAAAGGATAGATGGGAGAGAGAGAGAGAGAGAGAGAGAGAATGTGGTAACTATGATGTTACGCCGAGAATTATGAACTAAAAGACAAATAAAAGTAAAGAAAGATAACTGAAAACTAAAATAGCAATGCTAATCATTGATATGGTGAAGATTCCTTCTCAAAGTTACGACTTAATATTTATAAGTGGTTCCTATTTACTACCACGGTAGATGTTACCATTTAGCTCTGACACTTATCTTTGCTAATTTGCAAAAAAGGAGCTATTATTGTTGTGCATGGCAGTTATCTTCCTTCCACTACTCCTACAATCTTGATAGTGCTACCACTTCTTCATATTTCGACCTGCATGTTTGATAGTTGATCTGATATTAGCACCGATCGTTGTACGCTGAGGTACCCAAATAGTTCAAACGACACGGTAGGATAAATATACCACACCTGGAATGCCCAATATGAGATAGGTTCAAATATAGCACGCGAGATATGTTGATGGTCCATGCATGGCAGTTGCCGTGTCTAAAGGGTGGTCTCTTTGCGAATTTCCTCTTTTAGTGTATTATATTTTTTTCTCTTTAAAACCTCTTTTTTTTTTCTGAAAAAAAGGGAAAGAGGGGAGGAAGAGACAAGCCCACCCCCGCGTAGCAGCCCCACTGGGCCTCCACCCCACCAGGAGAATATTCGATGCGGGTAGAAATGACCGTGTGTTGGGCACCCCGGCCGGTTTTACTCATACCCTCCCCACTCGTGGGCCGGTTCGGTTACCCGACCCAACCCTCCGTATGAGTACGTCACACCTGGCACCACCCAGGCTACCAGCCGACCAGTAGCGCTTTCAGACCCCATGTCCAGGCGAGGGGCATCCGGTCCCCAAATTTAATCGACGCCTGTGCGTTTCGAACCTCGAACCACTTGGTTAGAAGCAAACGCCCCGTTCCAACTGGGCTACCACCTTGGTGGTTCTTTAAAACCTCTTCCATCCTCACTGCGGCCTCTATTGTTTCCGGTTTCTTATATATTTTTTTAAAAAAACTTTTGATTAGATCTCTAATATCTGTTATTCTTTCTGACATATTTTTCTTTCTGCCCCTCTCCCTCCCCCCTCCCCTTAGAATTGTTAAGATGGTTATGTGTTGAATATTGTTGGGTTTTCCTTAGAAATGCGATTTACTAATCCTGAAATCAAATAGCGATATCCATTAGAAGGTAGCTGGAAAAAAAAAAGTCAAATAAGAATTATCAATATTTATTTATTTACTCATCCATCTATGTATCTACATATCTTAGCCCAGTTCAACTCTGCTACACAGCACGCTCACTCTTATCATACTCAAATGCTCTTCCTAGGAATTAAAGTATTTTAATATTGGAAATCCCCAATCGTTATTTCTTGCTTCCTGGTCAGACTACGCCACAATCTTGTTCAATTTGTGCCACCTTTTCCTCATGATCTTTCAATTGGAGCTGGTACATCACTAGAACAATTGATTCAAATTCTTGCTGGTAGGTGAATATTTTACAGAGCAATTGATATCGATAATAGTAGCGTACTAGTGTTTAGTGATGTGCCTGCCTTGTACCTATACTAGATAAGATATGCTGTCAAGGCTTCCTCATTATAAAACAACAAACAGTTTTGAGATCATTAACCACCCTGTATAGGCAACTAACGCATCAGATAGTCGATATTGATAAACATGATTATTCACAATGCTCTGAGAAGAAAATAATATTCAGGAAAAGATTGCAACCATGCAAATAAGCCTATTATAGACCAAAAGAGCCCATGGAAGAGGAAAGTTGGCCCGCATTCAGAAGCGAAAATAAGTTCTCTCAGAACAGAGACAGGTGTGAATAAATGATAATGCTAAGTTCCAACTCTTAAACAATGATAAATTTAATAAACCACCAGCAAATATTGGTAGCATTCCAGATACAAGGAAAAACCATATTATTTAATTGGAAATCATAAGAAAAGCATTCATTTAACTGCTAAATGATCTTTGAACTCTTTTTTGATGTTCAGTATCCCCAGTTGTCATTACGGATTTCGTCATCAAACCTCTTCTTGAGCTCAGGGTGCTTCTCAAAATACTCGTCTGCTGTCATGGTGCTAATCTTCTTCTGCACAGTAATATGAGGTTTATGAGAATCAATTGCATCAAAAAAGAGTGCTGCAAAGGACTGATTATAACCATAAAAAAGGAGGTCGGTGGAGCATGGGATGGATTTGTTCCATTCCTACCTTCATCTCTTGAACCTCAGCAATTTCCTTCTCCAACCTTTCTGACTCCTTCAGAGATTGCTGTTCGGCTCCTTTCAACTCCACCAACTGAACATCCAAAGAAAAAAAATAAATAAATAAATATATATATATATATATATATACATATATATCATAGCTCAAATAGAAAATAATGAGTGCTTCAAACCACCACAAAGAAGTGCAACCCCCCCCCCCCCCCCCTTTCTTTCTTTCTTTTTTTCTTTCTTCTTCATATTCTCTCTCTCTCTCTCTCCTTTTAAGAAAAGAAATTCTCTTTTGTCCGCAGTATACCCAGGGAAAAAAACAAAAGATAATAAGGTACACTTATCTCACCAAAGCATCAAACTTGGGCTTATATTCTGGAGTCACAGTGTCAACATACTTGGGGATCTCTATGCCTGCAAAAGGATGATGTTTACATGAACACCTGTACGTGCAGTATCACCAATAAAGCTAGATATATAAGAGGCAAGAATAATGAGCAATTTGTGACAGATGAGTCTAAATAGAAATGCTTGGCAATGACAATATATAGATCCAACACAAATAGTTGGGACAAGACTTCAAGGTAATGGATTATGGTTGTGGTATGTTTCCACCAAAGAGTGAAGTCCCATGGCACATCCATCATATTACTGAAATAAACCTCCAAAATTGAAGGGAAACTAAAGAAATTCTTAGTGGGCGAGTCCAAATCATCAAATCCATGCATTCTCATCTAAGAATCAAGCCATTGATCAGACAGCTAAAATCTGAACGGAAACTTCTTGGATACTTTATTACACTAGACTTGAAATGACATAACTCTTGGCATTAAATTCCTGAAAAATGAAATGTTCTGAATTCTAGATCCCTCAGATTACTGAAGAAAACTAAATTATAAAACTTCTGAGACTATATCAGCAGCAGCATTGAATTCTAACCTAACCAGTCAAATCCTGAAGAGCATCTAGTAAAGAGTGAAAAATCTGCTCTCAAATATTCTAATGGGATAACAAGCAGATCAACTTGATGGTTGCCCAACTAGACGAGAATATACTGTGTGCAATTTATGGACAATGAATGAAAATTTCCGGCTCATGAAATGCAAAAATAAAAATTATTGAAAATCCATATATTATAAAATTGATCCATAAAACAGATATCTAATATATAAAGCTTCGTTGAGAGAGAGGAGCTTCTAACCTGATAGTTAAAGAGTAGAGAAAACATTGTTCATACTCCAACTACTACTAATACCTATTAGAGCTTCCATCTATGAGGCAGTGAGGGGGAGGGGAAATATAACAAATGAAGAAGATGAAAGTGGAGGCGCTGTAAAACAGGTGGTTGGCTGAAGTTCATATCTGACAGACTTTCTGACTGTTGTTGCTTCTTCTCCGGGGAAAAGAAGTTCACAGCCCGCAGGTCTTCTACCTTCATGCAGCATTGCTCCATCACGCTTTCACCCATTGCGGAAAATTCCCCACTGCTAAACCGACTAATTAGTAAAAGTTTCCTCTGCAATTAGGCTTATATATATTCCTAAAATTAGATTTTCTCCATTCACTTCCATGAAAAGGCCTAACAACACCTAGAATTAAGGTGACTGTGATTTTCAATCCAAATACATGACAAATTCAAAAGAAGCTCCACTTGCCCAACCTAGCAAAAAATAAAAGAATAGTCAGCTTGCTCCATAACAACCTCTGACAAATCATCTTCTCAGACAACCTACTAGTTCTGAATTGAAGAATCTCCACCAGCTACCGTGCACAGAGATTCCTAAGGCAGCCTATCTCAACGAGCCAAACCCTGACAACTTAAAACTATGGCCCTCGTTAAATTCAGTATTTTAATGTCCACATTGGTCGATCCCTTAAAGAACTTATAGCACATCCACAATATCTGTTTCCAAGATACTCCAACATACCAAATAAAACCATGTCGGAAAGCAATCTAACTTAGGGACAATTCTCATTAATATTATCTAAACAATTGTCACAATTGTACAACCATTATAGCTGTTCACGGAGATAAAAACTACTTCAAACCTTTAAGAACATTTTAAACATATAGATGGAGGGCGGAAAGACAAATGGACACAGAAACCCAAATTAATTAAGGAATAACTTTGACATATTTAGTCAACGGATAGATGATTGGTAATTGCAAAGTGCCGATCTTCAAAATTGAGCATCTTGTCAAGATTTTCATGCATAAAGCAGATGGAATACATGTATGGAAACGACAATTCTTCAATTTCCTAGTTCTTTACATTCTAAGTATTTTCTTTCTACCAGGGTTACCCTTAGAAATTAAAATTATGAAAATAATTATAAAGTTATGAAAATGAAATAAATGGCACCACTGCATGTAGTGCCAAGCACCCAGATAATGATCTCATCATTATATGACAATATATAGAGCTAAGGTTTCTGATATCATGTCATGAACCATTCAAATGCCTACAAAATTGGCACTTCTGTACATGACTTTTAATGTTCCGAGGTTTTTATAACCTACCAGACTTCAGAAAACTCCCAAAATAACAAAAATCAGTAAAATGCATTGATGACATAATCTAAGATGTTCTCCATCTTGCACCTAAAATCTTTATCATAACCTTACAGCTGCAATCTTTTACTCTTGCTATTTTTTTGGGCCTTCCCAAGTTTATCCATCAATTGTTCTTAAAGCTGATCATGGGCCAGGCTTGGGCATAGAAAATATCAAATTTTACATAGGCCTGGCCCGAAGCCCGATTAAAAATGAATTAGAGTTTAGGCCCGAGGCCCGGCCCATGATTAGCTCTGGCTCACTCACTTGTTCTTTAGTTTTAAAGCATGTTTACCAGCAAATACTATAAGATGAACTCAAAATACAACTTCAATTTATATTACTAACTGGCTGCTATAAGCATAACTATCCTCTTATTTGTGATTTGGAATCTTGAAATTCCCATTGTCACTTCTGTTAATGATGCGTCACTCTCGTAGTTACACTGCAGACACCATCTTTTGGTACCAAAAGCCTGCACGTAGAAATATTTCTTTAATTGAATCCATCCCATTGTTATTTCACCTCAACACACTCTTATAGCTTCATTGAAGCTGAATTATCTCTCACATCATTTATGCACTATAAACACCCATTTCTATCTTCCTAGATTTTACTGTATAAAAAGAAATTGAATATATAAGCTCAGTAAACTTGCATCTAGGGGTGAAAATGGATGGGATATTATCCATTAGGATCCATTTTTGTATCCAAATCTATCTGGATACAAATACAAATTATAGCATCCGACCGATATCTATATCCGTATTTGTATTCATTAAAGAAAGTAGATAGGGATATGGATATACCAATATCTGATCCATATCTGAATATTGAATTCCATCTGCAATTCTATTAGTTCCTGCAGCTGTTATAAACTTCGATGGAGAATAAGTAACAACATCAACGTATCTTTAGTTTAATCTTCATTTCATCCAGTAACATTTTTGGTTTGGTGGATTGGATCCTCAATAATCAAATTTTAATTCAAAATATGCTAAGTAACTTAGCGACATTATTATGATCCTTTAAAAATCAGATGATCAAGCGAATGCAATTATATCTTTATTGTCTTTTGTATGATATTTATTTATTTTAAAATAATAAGAGGCTTATATACTTCAAATGAGTTTCATAAAATTTAACTATCTGATTTGTATCCATATTTGTAAATGCCCGATTTGTATCCAAATCTATCTAGAACAAATATGGATATAAATTTTAGCAGCTAGCTTATATCCATACCTGCATTCATATACTGCAAATAAATACATATACATATATGAATGAACTGATATCCAATTTATATCCAATCTGTTTTCAGCCATACTTGCATCCTATATTATGACGTAAGCTCAAACATCCAAGTATATTTCCATGACACAGCATCTCGCCAAGTTTATAGTGTAATAACCAGATTTCTCACTTAACAATGTGAAAACCATAGATTTATCTAATGAAATGATAATATATCCTCTAATCAGATACTAGCAATGAGAAACTAATTTGCCAATGTTCTATGAAGGTTATAAGTATGAAGAAAACATACCGTCATAAGCTTCTTTATACATATCCACCAAGCGAGACCCAATTCCTTTTCTATAATATTCCCAGTCAATGGGTTCAGGTTCCTACATGAGCATATACAAGCTAGAAATCAATATACATGCAGCAAAGAAGATAACATGTTGTTTCTGAAGTTGCAGAGAGAAACATAGAGTCACATATACAATTTTAAAATAGCCTTAATACTTGTCCAAATAATTATATAGTCTAGCTAAGTTTCAATCTCAGTAACGCCAACTGCATCAGTACTCTTACAATGTAGGTGTATTATTGATGAATGTAGCAAATAATCAATGAACTAATTTAAAACTAGAGGTAATAATTTGTGCCTGAATAATGGTGGCACATGGGGAGATACCATCATTGAACTTCAGATGGCAGAAAGAAGCAAAATATCATCTTCGAAATCCAACTTGTCTTACTGAGAAATATTGAACCCTCAAAAAACTAAGATGAGTATGTTTATGTGAGGTCTCATAAGCCTGTATTTCACATCAAATAATGTCAATTTTATGTGTTGGCATACAATAATACATATAAGCCTGAAGCTCATGGTCAAAGGTCCATATCTCTCTCTCTCTCTCTCTGAGATCTTTAAAGAATACACTGATGCAAATTTAGTTGGAAAATTAAAGCAACATAAATGTTGATAGAATAAATAAGCGGCTGGTTAAAATACAATTATTCTTGTTTGCTATCCCAAAAAAAAGCAGAAAGAAAACAAATGAAGACATTCTAGCCAATTGAAAATTTCTCTAAATACGAACACAAATGCAGAAAGCGTATTTCTCTGGAGTGTTCTTCAGAAGAGAACAAGCACTGTGATCATGGATGCCAAAGTTTATTGCCAAGATAAAAAAATGGCGACCTTACGTGAAGACCTGATTCGCAAAGGGCCTGAAGAAACTAACAGGATACGTGCATGCTTGTGTGTCGGAGAGAGAGAATTGTTATTGATTTCCATTATTATAATCGTGATGGTTAATACAACTGGACAATAAGATTCTTTCCTTCATTTTAAAGATCTAAATACGAACGTAAATCAGTATGAGAGAATCACTGTTCATCCTTGGAAATGAAATCACCTCAGCATCTCAAAAACATTCTTAGGAAGTTTGTATTAAAATTAAGAAATACATCAGAAGCAAGAAACGATGCCCCATCGAAGAATACAGAGAATCTAATGAAGAAACCCTAGATCCGGCAGGATTCTTGGAATCTAAAAGAAAGAAAGAAGACGATCGGGTGAGCTACCTGGCTGAACTTGGTCTGAAGGTCGTGGTTGACCTCGTCGAAGGCGCGCCGGAGGTTGGCGAACTCCTTGCGGGCCTCCTCGGAGACGAGGAGCTTCGCCATGCCCTCCCAATCGATCGACTTGGTGGCCTTCGCTGCCGCCTCCACCACCTTCTTCGTCCCGCTCCCGCTCATCCTCGATTCCTTTTTTCCGGAGAGGTGGTTAGGGTTAGGATTCACGCTCTACTCTCGAAGGCGGCTTCGCTTCCTCTCTTCCGCAGTCTCTTCCAAACCACCAGGCAGGAGGGGAGCCGAAGAATCGATGCATCTAAAAGAAGCTGCAAATGGGCCGTCCGGAACCCAGCCGAAGGAATTCGGTAGGTGGACAGCGAGTCCAGGAAACTAGGCGGGCCGGCCCATATTAAGATGGGCTACGGTTCAGGCTTCGAGGAGTGAAGGAATTGGGCTCAGTAACTTCATCCTCAGGGGGGTCAAGCCGTCAGCGAAGTTTATAGCCAAGGAATCTGCACATAGTAATTTCATCTGGGTATAATTAAGTAGTTATTCAATTCCAATGAACAAGTTTTATAGCCAAGAAATCGTTTTCTTCAGTCATATTGTCTTTGAATGGCACTCCAAGCAGGTATATGAAGCTTTCGAATGAAGCAAATTCATAAGCCTACCATAATCCAATCTAATGAAATAAGCATTTATATAAGTCTATGGTGGATCGGTTTTGTATTTGATTTATCCATTATGCATGCATCTTTGAAACCTTTTCATCCTAATGGTTACCCACTTCTCCCCCATTCCTTCAAGCCCCTCTCATTTGTACCCAATCTTTTTTTTTGAAAAAAAATACTAAAAAGGGCTAATTCACATCTTTTCTATCTTGTGCCCAACCTTGCTCGAGAGACTAAGTTTGACGAGAATCCTTTTTGCAAGTGGTAAAAGATGATACCAATCGAGCAAACACTTGATGATCTTCCATGATCAATATAATCACATAATCCTCACTCTTTTCGCTAAATCTCTTTTACTCAATCCCTCCTGTTCCTAGATGGTAAAATTGGTCAATATAACATAAATTAAGCAAGATTTAATAACAAACATATGCATAGAATGCAACCAATTTTCTCCCTCCAATAGGACCAAAATCATATTGGATATTAGTATAACATATTTGTATCTATTTTTCAGTTGATGAGTAAATATGCAGGTATAGATATTGATCAAATGCTAAAATTTAAATCCATATTTACCTTAAACGAACATGAATAGAAATTGCAAATTGATAGTACAGATATGAAATACGGTTATAATTATTTTGGATAGTTAAATCATATAAACCCCTAAATCAAAGATATCACAGTATGAAAGGCAAGATAAGAAGCATATTAATGTCTTCACTTGTTTTCTTTTATAAGTTCACGAGAACTATACGATACTAAATAAAAATTGTAAATAGAATTATATATTTGGACATGAATTAGATAGTTTTCTATTGATATATTCTTGTTCGTTTTTCTTTGCATATATAAAAATAGATATGGATGTTAGATTAAACATAGAATTATTCCCAGCAAATATTATTCAGATGATTTTCACGCTCTTTGACATTCTTGATGCGCTATATGTCATTTTAATACTATCCATTTGTATGTATATGATTTAACAGTCATGTTCCTATTGCAACCATGTTTAGTTATAGGATAAATCAGAACAAGGCAAAAATAACTTGCTTACCAAAAAAAAAAGATAATTTATTATTTTATTCCGTCAAATATAACGGCTTCATGTCTAAATAGAAAAGTTATATGGCCATCTTTTCAAATTTTAAAAGAATATTAGTTACGTCCTTCATCTTTGTTTGAATGCACTTTGAGCCGGTCATGTAATGGCTCGCTATATCTTGAAAGTAGATCACCATCAGCCATTTACATCAGGACAAAAAAATATATATTATAACATAAATATAACCCATACTTGAACCAGGTTATATAAATATTTGGTCGAATTGCCTACCAAGCGGAAAGGGTAGAGACTACCATAACTGGACGGCTGTGATTCATTTTGAGGACGGCGTTAACGGTAGATCCAACGGCACGCTTAGGATTTTGCACGCCTAGAGGATCTTGTCTGAATAGATACATGAACATCCGAGATTTCTCTCACATCACGTGATTTAGAGGCTGTTTGGCTGTTTGCCCCCCACTTTACACGTGCGTCAAGAACGTGCCCGAAGCACGGCCAGAGTTAAAAGCCCCACTCTGGATTGAAGCCGGAGGGCTCGATTGGATTCTTACCCTCTCTCCTTCCTCTTCCTCCCCTTCTCCCTCCCCCACCTCTCTTTCTTCTCCTCCGCACCGCTTCGCCCTTCTCAAACCCTCTCTCCGATCCGATCGAGACGAACCCTCTTCTCCTCCTCCAACCAATCTCGCTCCGGCCGCCCGTCGACGTCTGCGTCGCCCATCCGGTCGAACTCCGGCATCCATCTCCGGCGCCGGCGTCCGAGGTACGTCCGCCCCTTTCTTCCGATCTTTCTATTTCTCCTCTCATATCAGAAACAAGAGGAATCTTTGATTACTGGAAAAGGTAGGATTCTTGATTGGCCCAAACGCCAAATTGAGATCGCCTGTCAATCCGTAATATTGGGCTGGTGGAGTTCGAAACCCTAATTCGGCCCTCCTTTCGTCCAAGAAAAGATTATTTGGAGGTAAGGAGCTTCTCTGAATCGGGCATGGTCCTCATCTCGTTATGGTTTGGTTGATGATGGTTTTTGGCTGCGTTTCTCCGCTCGTGGAGGTGGCGACAGTGTCAAGAAATTGAACTTGCTTTCTTTCCCTATTTTTTTTTATTCTTTCAATTTTTTCCATCTTCACATGTGGAAAGTTTGGTCAAGGCAACGAAAATATACGCACAGAACAATCTCACAACGAACTCAGGAGGAAAAAAGGAAAAAAAAAAAATCCAACACGACTTCCTTTTCTACAAGCCTATTAGCCATAAATTACCGCAAATCTTGTGCTGAAAGCCGGATTCCAGATGTGGAATTAGGGTTCTATCACTTTTCCAAAGATTACTTCCTGCTGCCAAGCTGTGTGCTAGACCTTACCCACTCAAGCTATTGCTTGATCCTCGTGTTTCTGCAGTGGTTCTGCAAAAGCTGCTAAGAATTCTGTTAAGACGAGTTCTATAGAATGCACTGGATATTCATATAAAATATTCGAGGTAAGTGGGTTTACCTTTCGATGCTGGCAAAGTGAAGTCCATCGTCACGATATATGAAGATAAGAAAAGTTCATTTTTGCTACTTTTTGCTGTACTCGCTGAATTGGACTTGCGTAGAGCATGGTATGATTAGGAAGTAATGTTTGCATTTTGTTAAAGAGTATACCAATCCTGCATCAATAGTGTACCTTATCCTCCCTCTCTCCCCCCTGCCTCTCTTATGGGTGTGTGTGCACAAATCCAGGCAAGTGTGCCTCCTAGCTGATTCCATAATGCGTTGCAGGTAGAGACAAATGACGGTTATGTCTTCCAGTGGTGAGGTTGGAGATGGTCCTGCTGTATTGCAGTTGCAAAAATGGAGCCAGTTGCATTTTCAACTTCAACTATCAGAATTTTGTGAAGCTTTTATCTCCCCAACAAGGGAGCTGCTACTATTGCTTTCATATCAGTGTGAAGCCTTGTTACTTCCTCTGGTTACTGGTATTTATTGAATTTCTTTACCTTTATTTTGCACCCTAGCACTCTTTGTTACTCAGTACATTCTCGTCTCTTTTAAGGAAAAGGGCCCTGTATGCTGATGAAGACGGATGATGAAGGCAAGTTTTCTTCTGAAGGCTCTCAAGAACCAAGTTTGTCACCTTTTGTTTCTTCAGGCCATATGGCTGTACATACATCAGACACAGTAGACAAGGCCCCGTGCCCTACCAAACCTTCAGAAATTGCATCATCAAGTATTGCTTTCTCACATGGACATTGTTCTTCAGCTTTTGAGTATTATCCTGTAATCTCCAATGTGAAGTCACTGGCTTGGGGACATTGTGGGGATGGGTACAACGTATTTGAGGACTCTGGTTTTAGGGAGCTTCTCATTGTGTGTGGTGATGATGGCATTACTGTTCATGCTTTCCGTTATGTTGATAAAAGTTCCCAAATGGTTGAATCCGTGCCTGATGTTGGAGATGTGCAAGGCAAGTGGGTGCAGTGGGGGCCCACTCACAGAGCACAGTCAAAAGAGCATTCTGGCAGCTGTGAAAATTTGCATGAGAGAAACATGGATATTGGAACTGGTGGAAGGTTAAATGCTTATGGTGAATCTGGGGATGTGGAGTCATCTAATATTAGACGAAGAAACTGGCTAAAGTCCTTTCAAACTGTACTGGATACCAACGTTTCCAGCGGTAAGTATTTGGCCAGGTTCCCTGCAAAATCATCACTTCCTCATTCTGCAAAGGTTGTATCATTTAGCATTTATAATAGTACTCTGTTATTCTTGAAGTTTCGTGCGAATTCTTTAAGTGATAAGGAGGAGAACCGAAGTTTCGAAATTGCAGAAGATTTTGGGGGTCATGCACCCATATCAACAGGAGGTTTTGAGTGTATGACGGGTTGTATGGATACTTTTTACAAATGTTCGAGAGTGTTCTCCAGCTCATCACATCACTTAGTTGGTTTAGTCATGTCATTTTCAGATAATGCATTGATCGACAATCATGAACATGATCCTGGAAGCACAAGAAACACCTTGGTGGTGGTTATTATGCTACACCCGTGGGGTTTGCAGTGGGTTTGTATGGTAGACCTCCAGGGTTCATATGCTGGTGTAGATCCAAGATCAGAATGGGTAGACTTTCAATTTGCAGACAACTTTCTTGTTTGTCTTAATGCTTCAGGTTTGATCTGCATTTGGGATGCAAACTCTGGCAATCCTGTTGTTCGTTTTGATGTGTTACAGAGTTGTGGATTAGATACAGGGTTGCCTGTAAGCGGAGATACATCTCTTAGAAAGGAAAAAATTGATGGTGAAGTTGATCAACAATGTGAAGTTCATAGAAACGAAACTTGTACTAGAGACCTTACATGTGGTAGAACTTTTAGGAGGTTGATGGTGGCTTCTCATTCTTTGCTCCTAGCTATTCTTGACGAACATGGATTGATTTATGTAATTTGTGCTGATGATTATATCTCAGAAAAGCATTATTTGTGTAATAACTCCATGCAGCCTTCTCAACATTCTGATCTTGGCATATTGGCTGGTTGGAAGGTTGCTGGTTATGAGATAAGTGGTCAAAATTTATCATGTGATCCTTCCAGGCATCAAGGTTTACTTAATTCCAATATATCTGGTGAAGGTTTTTCAAATCTAAATCTGAGTAATTTTTCTAGACATAGGGAAAGAAGAAAGAAATATTCTCAGAATAAAGAAAGTCAAATGAAAGCTTCTCTTAGTGGTTTTAGTACTGCTATACAGAAAAAGGTTCAGAGGAATTCACAGTGTGGATCTGAAGTATCCTCGACTCCTATGCGTAGAATATTTCTTCCTATAAACAGATCCAACAAAGAAGATTCTATTTGCCTTTCACCCTTTGGAGTCACTAGACTTGTTAAATGTAATCAGGAGCAGAATGGTTACAAAATTGTTCACACCAGTTTATATGTGGCACCATCAGTTCTTGATGAAAGAGATTTGGATGCTTTCAGGCAATCGAATAAGTCTTTGGCTACTAGGATGTTTGTACCTGCTACTAAAGAATATTTTTTTGTAGGAGAGCCGATTGGATGCTCTTTCCAAGGATGTTTGTATCTGGTTTCCCAGGATGGCCTCTCTGTTGTTCTCCCATCAGTTTCAATTTCATCTGGTGACCTTCCAACAGAATCCATTAGGTATTGGCAACCAAGTATTGCTGCAGATAGCAATAATCAAGTTAAGAATTTTTTGGCTATGAATGAAGCTAGAGAGCTGTGGAGACCTTGGCAAATAGAGGTTTTAGATAGAGTACTATTATATGAAGGCCCTGAAGAGGCAGAGCACATCTGCTTGGAGAATGGTGAGTATGATTGTTTGCAACACAGCTTAATTATCGTGGCTTGTGTCTCATATATCTATTATATTCTATAGCTTCTTTTGATTTTATTAATGCTATGCTTAGAACCAGGGCTGTTTATAGGGTTCTTTGTTTGCTGGGCTTAAGCTGGACATGAGCATCCCTGAACCATGACCATCAGAATTTGCATGATTCTGATCATGGCTTTGGTTTGTTGAGTGTCCTGAGCCATGTGGATTCAATCTATTGGTCCGCAATGTATGTTTAAAATTAGCCATCTAGTATATGTTCTGGCCTACACTATACAGTATACATAGATGTCGAAGGTAGTTACAAGCTTCAATTTTATGACCAAACTAAGATTATAGATTATTGGTTTGTTCTTGTAGTAAGGTGTTATATGTCAAACTTCACATTTCAAATGCAATTTTAGTTCACTCCCCTTTAAATGCTGCCTAAGAATGGACAATGATTTTTTGTTACACTCTGATAACATACATTAGTTCATAATGATTGCCAATTACCAATTTTTTTTAAAAAATGGAAATTGGTCTAATCTAAATAAATGATACCATCTTGCACAATTATCATGTGCTGTTGTGTGCTAACACAGAAATGTGCATAATTCTATCAAAAACTACATTGCTATATATGTTATTAGGAGGGTATTCCACAGTGCCTTCCAGAGCTTGTCCCATTAACAAGTGTACCTAGTACTCATAAGCTGTAGTAATGTTGAACCTGATTTATTTAAAAAGCCATGCCAATATGATGCTTATGAACTTCATTCATCACATGGAAGCATACAGCCTATATTGGCTTGGAAATAGTCCAAAAAAGGGTAGAAGGTGACTGTAACTAATGGGACTTAGCATTTATATTACAATTTGTAAAGTGGTCATTTATTTTTTCTATGCGTTGATCTGACTATAATATGTAGCTACTCACAGTTTGCTTGGAGGCTGTAGCTAGATGTTTTCATCTGAATTAATGTTATTTTTGTATTCATCGTTGTCCTTGGCAGTATTCAGCTTCACTGATAGGCATTTCAACTTCAGATAATTTATGCCATTGGCACATTATCTTTTGACTGTTAGATCTTACTTGAGAATGATGCAACAAAGGCCCCCTTTATATTCTGTATTCACTGAATATATGGCTATCGATATGATGCAAATGTGATGTGTGGCTGTATGAATTAACTATACTCTCTGTCCTTCTAAATACAATGCATGCTTGGAGATGTTCACATTCCTCCCCACATTTGGTAAGGAAAATCAATTTTATGGCAGGATGGGACCTGAAAATCGTTCGAGTGCGTCAGATGCAGTTGGCATTGCAATACTTAAAATCCGATGAGATAGAACAGTAAGTTGCTGTCTTTTACCCTGTAATTTAAAGTTGTATTTTTAGACTTTTATGCAAACCTGCTTTAACGACATGCCTGATATTATGTAATGCTGTCAAGTCAAGATGTGCCATACCCATGCTGATGAGATAGCTTTTAAAGGTTATACTATCAGACTGCTATTTGTCAGGGATGTTTTACCTTTTGATTGTAGCCTCGAGATAAACAAGTTTCAGCTTTCTTACATTAATGACTGATTCCATGCTTTATGGTGTGGCTTTGCTTCAAACATGACAAGGAAAATTTTCCCGGACTTTGGATTTGGATGATATATTGCACGGACCACTTTTTTGAATTTTTGGATTTGCAAGATTTTCATTTTCTTAAGGGAGTGAGAGAGTTTGCTTATTTTTGATTTATTGCAGAGTGAGACAGGTTCTATTTGCCTGTTAGTTTATCTCTGCTGGCTTTGTCTAAATCTGTTTCACCTTTTTGCGTCTTGTTGAGAATTGAGGAGGTAGCTGTATTTCTCTTTGTTGATTTGCTCAAATCAGCTTGCCAAAACAGAAAGTTAAGGCACCATGGCAATATGCTGGTGAAATTATGCCTGTTTGTATGTATGCATATTTATATGCTGGTGAAATTATGCCTGTTTGTATGTATGCATATTTTTTCATGCCTAAAAATCCTTCTATACACAAAACACACAAATAAAACAGCTAAGGGGCAGCGCTTATACCTATCACTCAATCAACAATACCAGTTGCACATTTTCCATATTTTCTGAAAAAAAAAATTCTCTGTTTTATTATACAAGCATTTACCATCTAAACTTTACATGAACTGTTTTCACTATATGGCAGCAGAGTGGGTGCTAATTGGTTCAGTTGGTGAGGTTGTTGCAAATTGTTACAATGACCTAGGTTTGAGTCCATCCTGCACCTCTTTAAGATTTGTTAACTCAATAAATTGGGCGTAGGCCAGAAACTCCCTCCCGTTGTCCAACTATATGGCAAAAGCATCATATATTAACTTCTGATATAGATTTAAAGGGCTGGCTTATGATAGTTTTTGCTGGTGTAGCTGTAGTTTCTCATAGTAACAAAGATCATATTACTGCAGTTTGTAATTCATGGACAAGTTTCAGATGGCCTCATCTTTCTTGCCGCTGCTCTGAGTCTTTATCTTTAATGGATAAACAGATCTTTGGATATGCTTGGAGACGTCAATATGGCAGAAGAAGGCATCCTGAGATTGTTATTCACTTCTGTTTATCAGATCTTTTGCAAAACTGGAAGTGATAATGAGGTAGCCTTGGCATCTAGGTATGTTTTCTTTTTCCTTTTTTTTTTCATTTACAAGCCAACTGTTTATTATTAAAAAAAGGTTCTGTTCAGATAAGTACAGGTTTCTTACCGTCAGTGAATATTTTCTTGCTTCTTTAAAAATGCATCTGATATTTGAAAATGCTGTTGACTTAATAGAACAACGACAAGCTCTTTGGATATGAAGGTAACTTTTAATGTTTCACCTTTCAACAAGGGTGGCAATGGGTTTGGTTAGGTAAAGTTTTTGTTAAAAAACTCCCAACCCATACCTGACCCGCTAATAATCTGAATGGGAAATGTAAACCCATGCCCAGTCCATTTGGATAAACCCATAACCACCCATCAATTGTTTAAGTTTTCACTTATTAATCATACACATAACTAAAACATAAAATAAAACATGGCATGCAAAGATCACAACCAACAAAATCTAGTTTAACTTCAAATTCATCATAACCATAATAAATTTAAAATTTAGGATCTATGAGTCATAAACTAATCAGAACAGTGTTCACTGAACCAACACTATGACTCGTATTGATCAGCTATCGGAATGGCACGATATGGGTCTGCACCATGTGATGCCAAAGTGTATCGAAATAGGGAGAGGGAGGGGGAGAGGGATAAGGAAAGGGAGAGAGAGGGCGAAGGTGGGGGGAGAGAGAGAGGGAGGGAGGGGGAGAACCGGGGGGTGTGGGGGTGTGGGTGTGTGTGTGTGTGTGTGTGTGTGTGGAGGGAGAACCCTAACCCTAACTGTAATTCTAGGGGATTGAAGAGAAGAAGGGGAAAATTGTATGAATAACCTGTCAAAGCAAAAAAAAAAAAAGAAGGGGAAAGAGGGGAGAGAAAGATCGGGAGTGTACCTAGCAATCTTTGCTAGAGATCGTGGTGGGAGGCTCGGAATCGGGTGAGGAGGCACTCGGGAGGGAGATCGAGTGAGGCGATCGTGGTGGGAGGTTCGGAATCGGGCGAGGAGGCATCCGAAAGAGAGATCGAGCAAGGCAACCATGTTGGAGGGCGGTTTCGGGACTTTTTTTAAGTGCCAAACCATTCGAACCGCCCGAATTGTTGCAATTCTTGATTGGTTCAGTTTGTATGGCCCGAACCGTCCAATTCGAGATGGTTCGGCTGACCATGAATTAGAATAAAACTAGCTAAAGTGCAACCTCACGCTCCAAAATTCCATGGCCTGTCCTATCCATCATTCTTTATAACCTAGTGTTTCGAGACCCCTGGGTCATCATGTGACTTGGATTTTGCCAAAAACCCATTTTTAGCTTGTTGGACTGTGCGGTTTAACCATTCAAGCCATCTTATCCACTCTTTGACACGGACCGGATCAATCATATTAAAACAAAAAAAAAGAGAGAGCAGCTCGGAACGCTCTTGCTATATTTTCTCTTTATCAAGGACCGTGCCTCATCAATCTTCTTTCTCTCCATCTTGAAGGAATTGTGCCAGATATGGAGAAGAGAGCCTTCGCTTCTTGACCCTAACAGTAAGAGGATCATCGGTGAATTTGGAGAGAGAGAGAGAGTTGTTGTTGCCAGAGGATGCCCATCATTGGTAGATCTAGCAGGAAGAGAGCTGGAGGATGGTTGACAACGATGAACCCGGGCGGTAGAATGGTTGATGGCTGTGAATATCAATAGACAGTCCTCATCTCCAGATTCACGAGGAGAGCGCATGTCTAGATCTGGAAGGAGGAGAGTCCAAGTCTAGATCACTAGATTTTTGGAAATGGGGCAGTGAGAATCTCTAAAGAAATCTTCTCACTATTTTTTCGTTCTGTTTCTTCTTCACTTCTCTCTATTACTCTGCTCGAGATTTGTTCTTCTCTGCCAGGCTGAATGAGAAAAAGATTTTGATTTTGGAAGATTGGGAAAGAGGAAAAGTGTGGACCACTTCAATCACAGTTGATCCACAGTCAAATCGGGGACACGTGACCCGGCCATGAAAAGGGTTCGGACTGGGTCAGCGGGTTCTATACATTGCTATAGGCCTTTTTTTTTCCTTCAGTAAATTGAACGATATGGAAAAAAAATAGAGAACTGTCAACTATGCTAGGTCTAGGAGCTGGTTGAGTCTTGATGGGTGATGGGCTAAACCCAAATCCACCCATTTACAATTGGGTTGATTTCAGGGTGATCCAAAACCATCCAACTTTGAAAGTGATTTTCTATTTTTTTCCTGTCTAAATATATATCTAGTTGTGAAAACAAAGAATTAATTAATAAATATTACCTAGTATGGTGTTTGTTGTTAGATATTAGGGAAACAAGGTATAGTAGTGTGAAATGTTGCTTAGACATCTCAAGGTTACATGCTTGATATGTTTGTGTGGATTTCTGCATGGTTTTCTTCCTTGAAGTCTTCATAAACATGCACCGTTGGGGTGTTTTCGCGCTTAAGGCGTTTCGGGTGGAGGGTGCTAGGGCATCTGTGTGCACGAAGAGGGCTAGTTCGCTTAAAGCTTACCGCGCTTTTTACAAAATCGTTTCTTTTTCTGTTGTTCAATGGATGTAAGCTTTTGTTTATGTTTCACTTTATGGCCTAAAGTGTCCTTTCTCGCACTTCTTTAGCTGTTAAATAAATGTATTTATACTCCCTCGTGGCATATACATTCCATTTATCGTAGATCTAAGATCATTCCAAAATGATTCGAGCTACCATATTAGTCAGAATATGGGAATTTGCTTGGCTGTGCTGCTCTCCAGATAAATGACATTAAAAATTCATAAGGTTTTATGTTCGGAGCAGCAACAATGACATCATGCTCATGACCCACCCTTGTACAGAGACAAGAGTAGATCAGAATGGTGGGATATCCTGTTTTGGCTTCTTGGAAGCCTATAATGGAGCTTAAATGCTTCATGGTTTTGTGATACAGTAGCTCTCTTTAGTATAATGATGCAGGGACTTTTTCTTTTTTCATATGTAAGCATTCCTTTGTATGGGAATTTTAAAATTATAAAATGTCAAGCAATTGATCACTAAGTGAATGTGTAATCAGGATCAGGTTATGTGCAGATAATCATTCAAATTACCTTTTGAGTTCACCCTGATTTAGCATTGCATCTGTTAGAGCTCAACACGTTTTAATGCATGGATGTCTGTGATTTAATATTTGGATGAGAAGCGGTGAGGATACACAACAGATATGCATTATGGTCCACTTTAGACACATGAATGTACCTGAACTGCTTATAGTGGGCCACGCACCCATCAATGTGGCCCTTCATTGGATTTACTTATTTCCCAATCTTGTTTGTCACAAATATGGTATCACGCATGTAGTTGTGTGGACTGCAATGTGGAGATACTTATCTTTCAAAGTTGTCTCATGATTGAGATTGCGCCTAATTTGAATTCTTAGATTAATGGAAAAAAGTATAACAGCACATAACATACTTCTCATTCTCTTTGTATCGTATTTTTTTAATTGATGCTCTGAGTTAAAATTTTAAGGGGCCATTGCTTTGGCTGACAAGCACAATGGCAGGGGTTCAAGTCTTGGAGCAGCCACTTCGTGGAAAAAAAAGGGCCAAGGGTTAGGTTTGTTCCCAATTTGCCCCTTTTAGGACCCTGGATTGCCCGGACCATAACTAGGTAATGCCATTTTTTTCTGAGTTAAATTTTTGATTGGTGAGATGGATCTTCAACATGTTCCTTCTTTCCAATGAACAATATGAAGACAATAAATTAAAATTTTTTAAAATTTCTAAGAAGAATATGGATTTGTATAGCCATTTCCGCATCTTCTAACACAAGCCTGTAATCATAAGCATAGCCAAGAAAACCAACCCTTGTCTCAAGTGTTTGAGGTTGGTTTTATGAATCCCTATTTGCCACACATCTCTGTTTTCAGAAATCTGTGGTGTAACACAAGGTTTTTCTAAATAATTTCACATTATTCCCATTCATGTTATCTTAGTTCTTTCCTTCTATATTTTGACCCGTTGGCATAGCTTCAAGAACTTTAACTTTTTTCTTTTTTTCTTTTTTTTGATTCTTGTTGTGCATGCCAAGAATTCCATCTTATCCTTTGTATCATTTTGTCCTCAGCTGGTGTCATTCCTTTGTGTCCTTCAGTATGCTTGTCTCTGATTTTATTTTTACTAGTTGTACCCAAAATCAGTTCAACATTCTCTTATCTGCCTCTCTCATGGGCCTTTATCACTTGCCAGTTTGGCCTTATTGCCAATGCATGTGTTGTCCATGTAACATCCCAGATAAACTCCTCTACTTCATCCATATAGCTCTAATTTTAGTAGCTATTGGCTTAATCTACCTCTCCATTCTTTTGTGTAGTTGATCCAACCTATTTAAATCAAGCAAATTGTTATATTTCTGGCTATCAATTTTGTTTGGGGCCTTAATTTTACTTCCATTTTCATTATTATTAAATTCGATATATATTGTTGTCCTTCCTAGTTCCTACTGATTTTCAAACCGCTATCCTTGAAGGCTTTCATTCATATTTCTGACTTAGCATTTTCTGTCGTCCTCAATCAACACTATACCATGTATGAGTAACATGTACCATGATCTATCTTGGTGAATGTTGGCGGTAAGTTCATCGATGAGTAGTGTAAATTGATATGAGCTCAATTGTTTCCCATGGCATAAGCTGGTCTAATTTGTAATGGGAATAGGATTTTCATACCTTCATTTTTGAAAAAAAATTATAAACCTAGAATGTTTCATTAACTTCTCCAAAACTAAAACTGAAATAGCTGCTTCCATATCTTTAGTAATTTGGCTCTCATTTTCTTGACATAAATAGGTAAACAAAAAGTCCAATCACAATCCCTACTTCTTCAGGTCCAGTACTACAGACCAAAAAAGAGGAAAATATCATAAACAAAACCTGACATTACTGTTATGGGCAAAATGCTATAGCTGAATTCCACAGTATCTGATAGAATAGAAGATTACTTTTTTTCTAGAAGAGCTCCACATGATGTCTCTTCATTGAGAAAGTTGGGTGTGATCACTTTGAATAAAGTGCACTAGTGTCTCCCTTTCTTTTTTCCTTAAACAAGAAATAGTGGGCTATATCCAGTATGCAGCAAATGTGATTCCAGCCGCTCTGATGGTTCCTCCAAGGCACTAATATAACAAAAAAGAATTGTGTATAACAGTAGTAGATGAATTCTGATCTGATTAAATGGAATCATTTTAAGAACTGTCAAAACATGTGGTGATTTTTCTATGCTGCTATACATATGTATGTGTGTTTATGTATATATTTCCATATTTTCTCATGTTGAGGCTGTGATTGCAGGTTGCTGGCTCTAGCTGCTCGGTTTGCAACCAAAATGATTCGAAGATATGGGTTATTAAAGCATAAAAAAGAAAAGTCCATGTTAAGCACTGAGAAAGATTTAAAAATTTCTTCTCTACAGCCAGATTTGCCTGCTGATGATTTTGACGAAATTAGCTATTCAAGAAGGCTTTTTGAGATGTCTCACTTTCTGGAGGTTATTCGAAACCTCCAGAGCCGGTTGATTTCAAAAAGCAGAAGGCCGAGTCAAGGGGTATGATATTTGTTTTGTCATTGGGGTGTTGTTCTACCCATTAAGTACCTTTGGTCCACTCTGTAATGTTTGATGTTTTTATTGTTATTTTGTAGCTTTCAGATGCTAAAGATGCAGCAAATGTGGTGGATGCAGATGTACTACAGGAGGATTCTCCCCTTCCAGTTGTTATATCTGATACCAGTTCATCAGCATTGCTGGATGCTTCAGAAGGTCACATGAAGGGAGGATCAGCCTTCAGTACATCTGAGTTGGCATTTGATGACACTGGCAATTTAGCTTTAGCTCCTATAGAATCTTCTGTCGAGATGACAAAACTGATTCCTTTGGAAAATCCCAAGGATATGGTTGCACGCTGGGCAGTAGATAATTTTGACCTGAAAACAGTTGTCAAAGATGCTTTACACTCTGGTCGTCTCCCTTTAGCCGTTCTTCAGCTGCACCTTCAACATCAGAGGCAAGTAGCGCCTGGGAAGGAGCCTCATGATACTTTCAGTGAAATTCGTGATGTTGGAAGAGCTATTGCTTATGATCTGTTTTTAAAGGTAAAATGTTTGGCCTGTCTTTTTAAAAGGAAGATGACACCAGTCTGATATATGGGCTCATGTTTTTTGATGGACAGGGGGAAAGTGAACTAGCAGTGGCAACACTGCAAAGACTGGGAGAAGATATAGAAGTTGTTCTTAGAGAATTGCTGTTTGGTACTGTGAGGAGATCACTTAGGGCACGAATTGCAGATGAAATGAAATCATATGGATACCTGAGAGCACATGAATGGAAAACTTTGGAGAGAATTTCTCTTATTGAGGTTCGCTTTTTTGCCACCTCTGCATTACATATACATATGCGCATGCATGAATATGTATGTACATGCTAATATACATATTTTATATAATGTATTTTTTTACTTTAATTTCTAAAATGCTATTCAATTTCATGATGAACAAACTTTTCTCCTTTTGTGGAAAAGAGGCTGTATCCTAGCAGCAACTTCTGGGGTACATTTCTTGGGAAGCAGAAAAATATATGTGAAGCTGCAACAACTGTTACCAAGTCTGAAGCAGAAAATCTGATATTAAGCTTTCATGTGTTTGATGATCTTACCATTGAATGTGGTGATATTGATGGAGTTGTCATTGGTTGCTGGGAAAATATTGATCATGGCTATGCCTTTTCTCCGGTTTGTGAAGATAGTGTTGATGCTGGGTACTGGGCTTGTGCAGCTGCATGGTCTGATGCATGGGACCAAAGAACTGTTGATCGTGTAAGTTGCGTCTTGTTTATTTTGTAATAACTCTTTCAGTTTTTTTTGCCAGAATGATATGCGAAGTGATATGCTTGTGTCACAAGTGGTAGTAGTGGTCCTCGTGTATATCTAGACATGAACATGTGCATATGTAGGTGCTATTTTCATGGATGCATAAGATTTAATTCATGAAACACTGATTTTATGTGAGAAGGGATATAGATACTCACTCTTATTAGTTGAATACACCCCTTTGTGGCAGACACAGAGATAGAGAGAGGAGAGAGAGTATGTGCATGATATATAGGATTGTGCAAGTCCCAAAACAAAAGGTCAGGAACAGAGATGGTTGTCAATACGACTGACAGTTTGGTGTTATGGGAATTTTTCTCTTTTTCATGATATTTTGTCCTCCTCTTGATTATGCTTTTTTTTGTGTCCTATACCTCTGTGACGTTCACTGAACTTCTTTATCTCAAAACATTTTTCCTGTTGTTGGGGTTGAAATTTTGAACTTTCTTGATAAATAACATCTCTGTTGAGAAATAAAGATATTTCATAATTTATTTTTCTGCATTTCTTTCTTCCACTTTGTTGTAAATAATATTTGTAGTTTAGGCTTGTTTCATACTGAATGAATACTTTGAATCCCTTTGAATATCTTCTGGTATTTACTATTTAGCGTGCAAAGAGGTCATTTTGGTTGCATGGTTATATCATTACCTAATAAGGTCAGTGTATGTGGGAACTGCTATTCTATTTTCCTGAAGTGGTCATTGCTTTTTTTATTCTAATGAAAAAGCCCAATGCATCTGCTTCTATGATTTAGTTGTTTGGTCTGCCTTCAAAAGGTCTGTCATGTTGTCACATTAGTTTGTCATGATGGTTTTTTTTGTCTTTCAAGTTCGCGAGACTGCAAGCTTTTTTTTTCATAAAATAATTTGTAAATTCGGTTGATGATGCATATCTTTGAGTTAGTTGCGTTGCTGTGTTTGCCAACTGAAGATCCCAAGGTTAAATGGAAGCCTTGCAACAAAAAAGAAGTGGACAATCTAGCTTGGGAACTTGGAGATTTGGATAATTATCTAGATTTCTATGATACTAAATGTTAAATATCTTTCACCATAAGGGTTAAATTGTGGTTCATGTGGGTTTGTTTAGATCGCAGATTTTGGTAAGCTGCTCCATACCAATTGATGTGCTGCTTCCATTTCATTGTTGTTCCACTGTTAATGAAACTTACTCTTGATATATTGTTAGTTAACTGAGTCCTTATTAGTTTATGTAAAATCTTTCTGGTCATCCATCATCCCTCTTGTATTCAATGCTTATAGAGTCCAAATGACCATAATGCAATGACTCTTTTGATGCAGATAGTGCTTGATCAACCTTTTTATATGGGAGTTCATGTACCATGGGAATCTCAACTTGAATATCATGTCTCGCACAATAATTTAGAGGAGGTCTACAAACTCTTGGATGTGATTCCTACAACATTCTTGTCAGAAGGTTGTCTCAAAATTAATTTGGACAGTTCACATTCTGCTGCAAATGATGGAACGGATGTGAAGTCTCCTGATTATGCAATGTGCATTTGTGCTGCTGAAGAATTAGAGCCTGTGTGCATTGATGTTCCGCATGTTAAAATTCTCAGATTTCCAGCTACTACATGTTCATCATGGTTAAAAATGCTTGTGGAACAGGAACTGGCTAAGAGGTATATTTTTTTGAAAGAGTACTGGCAAAGTACTGCTGAGATCATATCACTTCTTGCCCGTGCTGGCTTTCTTATCAACTCGTCCAAGTTCTCCACCAGGTGTAAATCTTCTAAGAGTTCTCTTGATCTAGATATATTAGTCAGCGATCAATCTCACAATGATACCATAGAAGCCTTGCATAAGCTTGTTGTACATCACTGTATACGATATAACTTGCCATACCTTCTGGACCTTTACCTTGATCATCATAATCTGGCTCTGGATTATGGTTCTCTTTGCTCGCTACAGCAAGCTGCGGTAAGTTCCTTAGAATCCAGAAAGTGTTAGTGCTGTCAATATGATATGTTGCATGTGGAACTTTCCGTTTTTCTATTTTTTATAATATATCCATATGTTTTGAAAGCATATACATATTTCTTAATTTCATCCTCTTTTCTAAATTGCTTTTGTTGCATGCAGTTGCTTAATACAGAAATAGAATAACAACTACGTAATCCCTTATTTCAGAAATAGAATAACAGCCACACTTTTTGTACCACTGGATCACCTTATATTATAAGGAAGCAACTTTTCTCAATAAGTAACTCTCAATTATTAGTCATCTATTTCTATTTGACATTTTAAAATTCCAATCAAATTAGAATGCCAGAGTCCCAACTCCCAACACTGATAGGAATCTATATGTGGTGAGTTTTGCATAATCACAGCAATTTGCACACTAACCTCAACTTGTAATATATGATGTAATACCAACTGCGGGTAAGTTCTATTTCAATGAATATACATTGAAATGGATATGCACATACATGCCTGCCTGCCTGTGTGTTGATTTCATTAAGTGCTTCAGAAGTTTACCAGTATTTATTCATGACAAGTTTGGAAGCTAGAAATGTCATTGGCTTAAGTTTTCCAAACAGAAGCAAAGATAGTGCATACACAGTAGGAAGTATGAACTCTGCCAACTGTTGGTTCTCTGCTACGCTTTCCTTTGCTCTAAGATGGATAGGCTATAGTTTAATTCTGAAAGAACAAGATCTATCTTAGTTTCATGGTTTTGAGGATGCTGGCTGTGGTGGAAGACTCAGCAACATCAAATTTTCATGTTTCAACTGTAGGTTCAACCCTAATAGGTATCATAGGGCAGACTGGAACAATGGTTAGTAAATTAGCAATGTTTGAGGTATCTAATAAATGAGATTTGGTTATTTATTTTATTCAGTTTATTCTCTCCTAATTTTTCTGTATATCTCTATTTATATATGTCGTTCTTTACTCCTGTAAAGCATTCTAAAGCATGAATGGAGTATGCAATGCTCGGAGTCCTATTTTGAAGAAGAAGAAAGGAGATTCATAGAGATAAAAATCAGAATCTCAGCCTATTGATTATGGGGGATGCCTTGAAACTTCAGTTAGCTGAGACTTGCAAGATCTAAAAAGTTGCTTTCAAGATGTTCCAACAAAAATCAGAGCAATTATAGGGTATACTTAAAGCAAATTCAAGCCTGGATTCACTAAATTCACCCTAATATGCTACCGCCCATGCACACTCCCAACTACCCACTCTCCCACACACACACACACACACACAGAGAGAGAGAGAGAGAGAGAGAGAGAGAGAGAGAGAGAGAGAGAGACTTTGCTTAGCTGAAACATGCAATATCCACATGCTGCTTTCAAGTTGTTCCAGTAAAATAAAGGAATTTTTCGAATGATGGATATGCTTGGGTTAGAATTAATGCAAATTCAAGCCTTGATTCACCTGACACCCACACCTCCCCCTCCCGAAAAGAGAGAGAGAGAAGAGAGAAGAGAGAGAGACAGAGAGAGGCACTTAGATTTCATATACCTAGTTCTTTTTTCCTTCTTCTCTTCTTATTGGATGTGCTTGTGAAAACAGCCTTCTTACAAGATCAACCCATTTACCTCCATGCCTTCAATTACGAAAGTCAATTTATGTGGACAACAAAAATAATTATTTTTTTTGAAAAGAACTGTTGATCCATGCCTTTTGGTTTCTTTCAAGGTTCATTAAAAAAATGGAATATTTATTAAAATTCTGATCTTTGCACGGTAGCTCGCAAGGAGTGGAAGGAATGGGCATCTCATTATACAGATGATAGCAAATTATGGGATTCAATTTGTCTCTTTGGCTTATAATTGTGGTGGTGAGATGAATATGGTTTCTTGTATTGAACTTGTCGGAATCCCTCTTCATCTTGACTCTTCTCAAGTCAGGAGGAATTTTGGAATGTTGCTTCCTGGTTTCAGAAGCTTAAATTACGACCTGTAAGGTTTGTATTACTGGCAGTTGGCCTTTAAGGTTTCATGGTAGGGATATTTTCTTTCTTGTTGTTTTGGCTGGATATACCACTTCTTTCTGGTTTGACATCATGTTGAGGCCAGTCACAAAAATCTGCTTAACGTTTTCATTGGTGCCCTTTGGACTTGGAGTTGTATGAGCCAACTCCATTTTGACTGGAGAAGGCTTAGATGATAATGATGATTGTCGATTTGATGCAGTAATTGCATTCAAAGTTATCTACCTCATTGCTGTATCTTCATAGATGATTGCATGACTGCATAGAAAGTAACAACGACAAACTCAAATATTCAATGCATGGATGTGACTTTTGGTAACAACATTTTTATTAAGTCTTGCCCACACTCATATGTAACATTCTTGATCACTAGGTTTTATCTATTTACTTATTATTTTTATTTTATTACATATTACTTGGATGCTTCATTTTTAAGTTTTTTTAGAAGTGTTGACACTTTTGATATGGCATGACACGACACGGTTCTTGACTCCTCTTTGAAATATCTTGCTGATATCAGCAAAAGGTGCCCAACTTGTTGTGGAGTGTCATGCAGGGGACTCTTATCTTAAAGTGCCAGACGCTTCAAGCAAAGTGTCCTTATGTTTCTTTTATAGTTATCAAGGTTATGTGAACACTTCAAGCAAAGCGTACTTATGTTTTTATTATAAAGCTATCCAAGTTATGTAGGCACTTTATGCAAGGTGCCCTTATATTTTATCACAATTAAATGGGCAAGTGAAGTGTCATTATGTTTCAAATACAAAGTTACCACACATCTTAAGTAAGCTTAAATGAACCTAACTAGTAACTTAAATAACTCACAAACTGTTGTCTATTCTATTAGATGGCATATATTTCTCTGTCCCCTTTGGATAAGCGTCAATGCATACATTTATAAATCAATATATATTAACTTAATATATATGCTAGGTTCTCGTGTGTAGACTTTTGGAGGCTGCTTTCTTCGGCACTTGAGGTATATTTACATACATTTATAAATCAATATATATTAACTTAATATATATGCTAGGTTCTTGTGTGTAGACTTTTGGAGGCTGCTTTCTTCGACACTTGAGGTATATTTACATGTATATCAAAAGGGGCTAGTCATTTCAAGGGGCTAAAAACACCCAAAATGACAAGTCATTGCCCCAGCCTTGGTTTATTTTTGAAGAACATTGAAAGCTGCTTTGTTTTGCTCCCCTGCAAGTATAAGGCATTCTATTATTTATTTATTTATATTTCAAAAATCCCTTTAGTTTATACAGATTGTCATTGATGATATTTTCTAAATCTAATAAAATTGATGACCTTATTTCCACAAAGTAGTCTTTTTTGCCATCTTGCAAGGACTATGTTCTGGAACGAAGTCATGAAATATAGCTTAGTTAGAAAGCATTTAGTTACCTTTCCTGCAATGAATGGTCCATGAATTTGCAATTTTGAGGATCTTGGTACTTGTCTGATAAAAGTTTATGTGCACCAAGATGCCTTCCTTTCATAAAATTTAATCATCTTCAACAATACTTGCTTGAGGTACACAGCATTAAGTTCACAGAAGGTTGTATGCAATTAAATGAGAATCATGACATGAGGAGATAACTTGGCTGGAGCTATATCTGACTAGCGACATATTGCCTATCAATACCTGATCCTTATTAGCAAAACTTGGAGAAGTTGTTAAAGGATGTGGCTTAATGGGATTAGCAATAGGTTAAGCCATTTGAGTGGGGTTTGCTGATGACTAATATGCCAAGAAGATATGCAGCTTCAGCCCACCAGTGCACCAGCCAATTGCTGCATTAAGAAATCATTACGATGAAGTGCTACTGCTCACTGAAAAATGACAAAAAATGAAAATTGAGGAAAGAATATCATTGCTAATTAAACCTTTGAATTTAATCATTGAGAATTTTGAAGACAGATAGAGTTTACAGAAGAGTAGATTGACACAGCAGGAGGCAAGTTAAGAGACAAGTAATTAACCAGTGATTGATGATTGTGTAATTGTAATATTGAGTATCTTGAACTGAAAACACTGGCTCATCTATATTGGGATTAGTATGCCTTCTTGCAATATGTTTGGATTGCTTAGTCATATGCTCTATAATTCTCTAGTTTTCTAAGTGAACATAATGCCATTTTATCACAAGATTGAGAAATATTCATCTTTCTTGTATTGTTTGCTTAATTCATTTATCTATTTACTATCAACTGCAAGACATGTTCATTTTAGAAGCTGTACCTCTTCTTTTCAGTCCCATATAACCATTTTATTATCAATCAAATTTACTGATAGAAGAATAACTGAATCACTCTTCAAGCATTTGCCTGGCTTTTAATTTGTGGAATGCTGACTGACATATTTGGAAAACTAAATAACTATCTGACTAAATGATGCAATGCCTTTCAGGGATTTGCCTGGCTTTTAATTCGTGGAATGCTGCCTGACATATTTGGAAAACTAAATAACTATCTGACTAAATGATGCAATGCCTTTCAGGGAGACTGCCAATGGGCAAAATGGTTGCTTTTTTCTAGGATTAAAGGATGTGAATATGAAGCATCATTCGCTAATGCCCGTTCAAATTTATCTCGTCAAATGATCCTTGGCAGCAACCTCAGTGTTCTAGAGATTGATGAGATAATACGGACTGTTGATGATATGGCTGAAGGGGGAGGAGAGATGGCTGCTTTGGCCACTTTAATGTATGCTGCTGCTCCGATGCAAGAGTGTGCTTGTTCTGGAAGTGTGAACAGGCATTGTAGCTCTTCTTCTCAGTGCACATTAGAGAATCTAAGGCCTGGTCTTCAGCACTTTCCCACCCTGTGGCGGACGCTTGTAGCCAGTTGCTTTGGGCAAGAAGCAAATGACTATTCTTTGAGTTCCACTGCAAGTAATGGTAAATTTCTGACCTTTTATCTCTTGGCCTTTTGTTGTCTCTGCTTGCATTCTTTTTTTTATTATGCATTTTTTTGAAAAACAAACCTTCCTGCTGACTGATTTTTACCTCTTCAGTTTTTGGAAAGTCGGCATTCTCAGACTACTTGAACTGGCGCAATAGCATTTTTTCATCTGCTGGAGGTGATGCTTCGTTAATACAGATGCTCCCATGCTGGTTCCCAAAGTCCATTAGAAGATTAATTAAACTCTTTGTCCAGGTTTTTCTCTTTTTCCCCTTCTTGTATTTTGTCGTAATCACACAGTATATATCACCGAGTCATTATGTTGGAACATTGACAGATGAATTTATGGAGAACACTAACCAAACAATCTTATTGGTTCCCCCCCTTTTTCTTTTAGGAACATATCTATGTTTTTTTTTGACTTGTTTGGAGTAATTGAGAGCTGTTTTTGCTGCACCGGGAATAGCATAATATTTTAGTCTGATAAACTGTGGTGTTACTTCTACCTGAAAGTCACCATGGCCCCCTCAGTTTTGTATTGGTTAGTTTTAAAGGTGTCCAGTGTTTGGTTTTCTAGTATATGAAATGTGCGAAAGGCAACACAATCATTGCAAAACAAAGTTAGGACTTCTTCTGGGAGAAAGACCGTGTGGCCATAATTTGCCCCTTACAATAATTCCTTTCATAATGTAAATTCTGCTAGGAAGTAATCATGACAATCTATCCTTGCAGTTTATGCACAGCTATTGTAAGGATACATTATCAACTCTAAGATATATAATAGTGAAAGATAAAAAGATTTGGTGGTGACATTGGTGACATCATGTTATAGGCAAATGATCCTAGCCATTATCTTATGGGCTAGTCGGTGGTGGAACGACATCCTACATTCGGATCTCAAGATGGGATCATAGCAACATGTAATATTATTGTAATGTTTTACCTTATTAAAATCTAGGGTTTTCAAATGTATTTTCCCTAGTCCAAAATTAAGCTATTCCCATGGGGGAAATGATCTAATTTAGTTGCCTTCTCGAAATCATGAAATAAAGAAGCTTTATACTCAAATATGGCCTCGGAATTAAGTTTCGTTACAGAGTCAATAGCCTTGTTGGGAGTATAACTAAATGTGCACGTCCATGATAAAATGCATTGCACATTATTGATCCCAGCTGTGATGAGCACAACTTATGCTTAATGTCTCATTGATTGCCATAAGAACGAGGATATTTATCAAATATTTTTTTTTAAAAAAAAAATTAGTTGGAAACCTGGCTGGGTTACCTTAGATGCTAACATGTTTGTCTAGTGGTGTTGTTAATCTAGGAAGCATTTTAATGTCGTCTTATGCGGGGGTTTCCTCCTACAAAGTTAACTGCTATTATATCAGAATTATTAGTAAATTCCAGGCCTCAACTGGGTGATATGTACCCTAAGGTGGACAACCGGACACCTTAATTATCCATCTTATCTGTAAACTTGGATACACCCTCCATAAGTGGTTGAGCATTCTTGTTTCTAAGGGTAGACTGAAACATATATTCGAATAACTCAACTTGCTCCTGTTTGTTATTGACACATATATTAATAATGAGGAAGTGAAGTTCTGTTTCAGATTCACATCCCACCATTTTGCTTTTTTTTCATGACATTCATCGAGTATAGAAATATTAGTGTCAGATAGAATATTGTCGATGATTAGCGTGAATGAGATTCGATAATCTATATTATTAATTTTGAAAGAATTGTGATCTTGATGATTGAATATAAACACTATGTTATGAAGCCAATCAAATAAACCCAGTAGAAAAAAATAGGTGATTGTTCTTTTCATGTTAAACGAGCATTCATGTTCCTATGATTAGTTTTCTGTGAGTAAATATATGTTTTCTGAATGAAAGAAATGACATTTTAATATGCTTATTTGGCTGGATAGCACCTGTTAATTGTGATAAGTATTGCTTCACAATGATTTTGTTATAAGTTTCTTTTTGAATTGATGTCTAAATTAGTGCCAAGCTATTAATTGATTCTTCATGCATTTTCGACTTAAGGACAAACATATATGTCATTGCTTGGAAAAAAATACAAGATACATTTTTCTTCCTATGTTATAGCAGGTTAGTCTTGATGTTTATGTTCAATGACTATCCCTTGATCTTACATAAGCCCCATAAAGATTAGATTTTATCCATCTCCGTGTATGATTCTTTGTTCTTTTTTATTTATTTTAGGGTCCTCTTGGATGGCAATCACTATTGGGTGCAGTAACTACCGGAGAATCCTTTCTATATAGAGATAACAATTATGTTGTTAATGCAAATCGGAATGGTGGAGCTAGCGCTATATCTTGGGAAGCATCTATACAGAAAAGTATTGAGAAGGAATTATGTTCTTCACTTGAGGTATGGTTTTGTGATAAAATGCCAATTTACGTCTATTCTAAAAGTATGGATGGGTGGTAATAACTAATAAGAATCTCAACACGCATGATATGTCTTTTATTACCTAAATTTTCTCTGTACTTTGTATTTTCTTTTTCTCATCCATTTTCAAAATTGTATCATTTCTACAATTTGATTGCCACAAATGTTGAAGCAGTTTAGAGTATTTCCTGTTATGCAGTCTTTAAAGCACGCTTGATCATTTATTTGCTCAACACAAAAGACAGACACATACACACTCAGCTGCTGTATGGCAACAATATTTGGACTAAAGCATAATACATATAAAACATAAAAATGTCTATGGTGCTATGTTTTATTTCATATTTTTTTCCATGTTTCTCGTCAAGCTAAGATTGCTTTTGATGCAAATCACTAAGTTAATGAATCGGTACTTGTGTGATTTTACCAGATTTGAATTTGTTTCAGGAGAACAGATTTGGGGTAGAGCACCATTTGCATCGTGGCCGAGCATTGGCAGCTTTCAACCATCTTCTTGGTGCACGGGCTTTAAATCTAAAATCGGCGAATGCACGTCAAGAACTGTCTGGACAACCAAATATACAGGCAGATGTGCAAGCAATTCTTGCACCTTTAACTCAAAGCGAAGGATCAATTCTTTCATCTGTATGATGCCTCTCAACTGGGTCTTTTCTGAGTTCCAACTGAGATATCTGCTCTTTATTTGTTTTTGAATCTTAAGTCGAAAGTATTTTTTAAAAAAATTATGCATAAAGTCATTGGGTATGAGAAATACATAATTGTTCGACATTATTTTCAGGATTTTATGATCCGTGATTTGAATCAAAATAGCCTTAAGCAATTTGGATGTCATCCTTGGTCTAAATTAGGCAGTGTGATGATATGTAGACCCTTATTATGCGTTGTGGAATCTCTTGGATGATATGATGTTTTGACTGTTGTGGAGCCTGTAGAACATAAACTTAGCAATCTTACTAGAGTTATTTTTTTAATTATTTTTTTGAATTCTAAGAGTAAAGAGTGCATTGAGGTATATCCCGATGGTCTGCTTAGCTACTAGAGTTTTTGGATTCAGGTCTTGGATGGTTGCATCCCTAAGTATTTGGGCCTAGATAATTGCAGTGCAGGTGGGTCTTCTCTCCCTTTGTCTCAAAAAAAATCTAAGGGTAAAGAAAAAGAGATTTAGAATTCAAGGAGCCAAAGGCAAGGGGAAAATTTTTATTTTCTTGCAAATATTTTGTCAAAATTTGAACTTCCCTATAATATTCTACCTTGTAAGCATTATTGTGTGGTTGGAGACTTGGACTGCTGATTTTGTTGTTTGATGAACATACTCAAAATCCTGACATACTGTGTCCATAGTAGCATTAGAAATCACTTCCAAGTTCCAATGATGTCATATAAGTCATTGCAAAATTGAGTTTGGGGGGTGGGGTGGGGGGTGGGGCTTTGGTTCATTCTTTAGAAGAAAATGCAAAGGAGGCAGTTTACTTACAAATCCGTTTTTGATGATGGAAATATTGTTGATATTTGATGAATGAAGTATTGGTCTGTCTTTGTAATTTTTTTAGGGTAACCTAGGATAGCATTGGAGTTATATGGTGGGTTCAGATGTGTATACCTGTATATATGTGTTTATGCGTGCGTGCGAGAGTATTGAACAATCAGACATGATTTTATCTCGCTAGACATATTAAATATGAGCTTGTTGTAGTGGAAGCTAGATTTCACATGTTTATTTGTGATGGTTTTGTATTTTTTATTCATCTGATATACAATTTACTTATTTTTCCAATTTTTAGAAGTATTGATGTACTTCTAAAATTTATGAAAGCAAATGGAAGGAAACTTACGAAATGTGAGTTGACATGCAATTAGATCGAATCTGCACCAAATCTTCTCCCTCTACAATTTGACTCAAAACCAATCCTAACAATGTTGGTTGTCAACTATTATGAACACAAGGATTAAGTATTCATATTTTCACTTACAAAGATAAAAATGTTATTCATTTTTTCTGTACAAATTGAATATGCTCACACTGTTTTATGATATAAAACAGAACAAAAATGATTGGATCTTAAATTTCTTATGAACAGGTATCATGGATTTGTTTGAACTTTTGACGTATTATTGCTACGCAGTGGTTAAATTTATTGCTGAATTTCTAATGCAATCATTTTCTGTATTTATATTTCCTAATGAATGCTTTGTGCGTTCTTCAATATTAGGTCGTGCCACTAGCTATTATGCACTTTGAAGATTCTGTACTGGTTGCTTCATGTGCGTTCTTTTTGGAGCTTTGTGGTCTATCTGCCAGCATACTTCGTGTGGATATTGCTGCACTACGGCGCATTTCTGCTTATTATAACTCAGCTGAGCATAATGTACATTATGAGCATGTTTCCCCACGGGGTTCTGTACTTCATGCAGTATCCCATGAAGGCGATCTTACTGCTTCTCTTGCTCGAGCATTAGCAGATGATTATATTCACCATGATCATCTTAACATTTTAGAGAAAAAAGATGGTCCATCTGAAGTTTCGAAAGATAAACCATCACAGCCTCTCATGAGTGTCTTACACCATCTGGAAAAAGCTAGTTTGCCACCAATAGATGAAAGCGAGACTTCTGGCACTTGGCTTCTAAGTGGAATTGGTGATGGGTCTGAATTCCGATCTCGGCAAAAAGATGCAAGTCGATGCTGGAACCTAGTCACGGCATTCTGTCAGATGCATCATCTTCCCTTAAGCACAAAATATCTTGCTTTACTTGCAAACGACAATGATTGGGTACTCCTATTCATCTTTTCCATTGCTTTTTTTTTTGACTGTTGATCTGGCAACAGCAAATATCTAATCTAGAATGATAATGATCACATATGCTTTTGGTAGGTTGGGTTCCTAACAGAAGCTCAGATGGGCGGCTTTCCGGTTGATGTTATCATCCAAGTGGTAGGTTTGATTTCTTTTAGGAAAAATGGTCAACTCTGATTACAATCAAGTTAATCTAAACTCTTCTCCAATAAGTAGCCCTACTTTCTGATTTAATGCATGTCTCTTCTGATTTTATTAATTTGGACTTTTCAGGCAGCCAAGGAGTTCAGTGATCCACGACTCAAGACCCACATATTAACTGTTTTGAGAAGCATGCAGTCAAGAAAGAAAACTAGCTCTTTGACAAACACATCATCTTCAGGAAGCAGTGAAATTTCTTTTGATACTGATAGTAGCACAACTTTGGAACTTTTTGGGATTCTTGCAGAGTGTGAGAAGCAAAAAAATCCTGGAGAGGCCCTTCTAAGAAAAGCAAAAGACTTACGCTGGTCTCTGTTGGCAATGATTGCTTCATGCTTTCCAGATGTTTCTCCGCTTGCATGCTTAACAGTTTGGCTTGAGATTACAGCAGCAAGGTAACAATATCTCATCAAATCGGCTTAATAGTTGTTCTCATGTTAGGTTGCATACATCTGATTCTTGTACACTTGGACCAAATGTAGTGTCCCCTCGTTGATGTTACCGGTATCATAAAGTTTGTTCATTGTGGTGCCTTTTTTCCCTTTACCTATAATCACATAGCTCATGTTCTGTGTCTCGGTATTAGATCACATATTGGTTCGTTATCGGTAAGCATAACACACCCCCTACCAGCACATGGTACTAGGGTTTGCTAAATCAGTATTGAGAGTTGTGCCGACCAGCGAACCAATATGGTATCGTACCAGTCAAGGTTGGCAGAATCATCCCGAACCATACCGGCAGCTTACCGGAACGGTTCCGACAAAGAAACCAAAACGCCATCGCCGGAGGAGGAGAAGGAAAGAGAAGAAAAGAGAGCGCGAGTGGGGGAGGGCGGGAGAGGGAGGGAGAGAAGAAACAGGGATCTGGCCGCGGCCTCCTCCACTTGCACTAGCGTCGGCCTCCCTCCCTCTCTCTCCTCCGCTCACTCTCTCTTTTTCTCTCTCTCACGGTCTCCTGTGTCGGTATAGGCTTGGCACGGCGCATGCCCGTACCGACTCAGGCCGCTGGGCAATCGGTACAGTGCCTGGTACCAGCACAACAGATCCTGGTTCCAGTACATTTTGTACCGAACCGTGGTGTACTAGAACCAAAAAGAGGGAGGGGGTTGAGAGGGGCTGAGGCTTTTGAAGTCACCAGAGAGAGAGAGAGAGAGAGTCCGAGGCGAGAGAGGGGAAGCAAGAGCTTCGAGAGCTTTGAGCCATCAATTGGGAGCTTCGGGAGCTCCGCATCTAGTGACAGAGACTAAGAGAGGGAGAATGGGAGGGAGACCTAGTCGGGACGTCATTGTCGATATGGATTGAGGGCTTCAAACAAGGCGTTGGCACTTGGCATTATAAATCAAGATGGGGACCGAGGGCTTTTAACAGGGCCATCGAGGGTTTCTATAAATCTTGTTTTGATTGGCTAAACCATCCTAATAATCAGCTGTTTTGGTTTGGTACGCCCGAACCGGCTGGTTCAGCATGGTTCAACTTACCCTGCATGGTACACTACTACAGTTGGCGTCGCACCCATACCATATGTCGGTGAGTGTACTGAGCCCCTGTACTATACTTGTGCTGTATTGGATCAGTAGGGTGCGCCTTGTATTAGCTGGTGTAGGTCGTTGCTTTGAACCTTGCATGTAGCTTTTCCTGTATTCTTGTAGACATGCCATTCTTGTATTCTGTAATGTTGCTTTATTGAATGCTCATTGTTTGCTCTGGTTCAGGGAGACATCATCTATCAAGGTGGATGATATATCTTCTAAGATTGCAAACAGTGTTGGAGCTGCTGTTGAGGTCACAAATACATTACCAATTGGAAGCAGAATGCTTGCATTTCGTTATAATCGGAGGAATTCAAAGCGAAGGCGTCTTATGGTACCCACTTCAGGAAACTCCACGATGGGTTCCTCTTTCAATGTTCCTAGCACATCAACCTCTACCATAGCTTCTATTGCTCAGGAAATTGTCAGCGAGGAGGAAAGCAAGAGGATGGTCATGGAACAACCAAAAAGTTCCAATGATCTTGATGAAGGTCTTGCATCTCTGTCAAATATGGTAGCGGTGCTTTGTGAACAGCATCTATTTCTTCCTCTGCTTAGGGCTTTTGAGATGTTTCTGCCATCATGCTCTCTTCTCCCTTTTATACGTTTTCTTCAGGTATGTAGGCATTCTTAAATCTTGATTAATGGATACAGTTAAATGAGTTAATATTTTGTCTTCTAGCATGGTACCTCTTGTCATTGTAATGACCTACATTGACCTTTATTTTGACTAATTTAAAACTTTCACTCCTTCATAATGCTAATTTTAGGCATTTTCTCAAATGCGACTGCCGGAGGCTTCTGCCCACCTTGCATCATTTTCAGCTAGAATAAAGGAAGAACCATTTCTTGGTCAAATAAACTCAGCAAGAGATGGGCTACTTAAAACAGCATGGATAAGCTCCACTGCTGTAAAAGCTGCAGACGCTATGCTGTCGACATGTCCATCAGCATATGAGAAAAGGTGCTTGCTGCAGCTTCTCGCAGCAGCTGATTTTGCAGATGGGGGATCTGCTTCAACATATTTCCGGCGACTATATTGGAAAATCAATCTAGCTGAACCTTCTCTACACAAAGATGATGATGTATATTTAGGGAATGAAACTCTGGATGATGCTTCTCTTTTGACAGCACTCGAGAAGAATGGGCATTGGGAACAAGCTCGTAATTGGGCAAGGCAGCTGGAATCAAGTGGTGCATCTTGGAAGTCTGCAGTTCACCATGTTACTGAAGCACAGGTATTCTGTTTTGTATTCTTTGAATAGGTTTAATTATTGTGAAAGTTGTTGGATTTTAAGTCAAGGATTGGAAATCACTTGTGCCAACCGAGGACTAGTACGGGGGACCTTGCCACACCCTGATTTTAGTGAATCAGGCCCGAACTGCTCCATACCATGCCATATTTAGGTGTATTGCCCCAATCATGCTGCATCAACCCTGCACTACTTGGTATTTTTTTGATATATATTTTTTTTGCTCCATTTCTACCAAGGCAGAGCGACCCTGTACTGCCCCCATGTTGAGTACATACCGTACCGGCTGGTGATTGGCGAGGTCCATATGCTGGTATTCAATTCCTTGTTTTAAGTCGCTTATATTTAGAGATTTTTGGGTGTTATGGCTGAGTAAGTAGTTGACACTGTTCTGTGGCTTGAGTATTTTTCATATTTTAGTCATATAAAATGTTAGTTGCCTGTTGAGATTTTCTGGACATTATGGGGATCTATTTGGTCATATAGATAATGTGTTCAGATCAACCATCAGGGCTCTGGTTTCTTACTTTTCTTTTTGTTTGAATATTGCCTTTTTTTGTTGCTTCCTTTTATTTAAAGAAGTCCTATTACCATTACCTTTATGATAAATTCTCTCCCTTTTAATAGGAACCTCTATTTTGTTTCTTTAAAATATGAATGAAACCTAACAGTGTGCACCACATTAGTTTTTGGGTGACCTCATGTTCTAAATCTTCTCCTGTCTGTTCTTTTAATTTTCATCTGCATGGACCTCTCTGCCAGACCGTCAATGTTTATTTTAGCAATAAAAAGGAACTGGCATAGACACTAATTATGAAGTTCAATGGCATAATTGCTTTAGCATGTTGTATGGTAGTTTTATCTTCAAGAAGTTGGCAGGGAAGATTAAGGCCAATGCTATTGTCTAATAGAGGCTGAGAATTGCATTTAGCATGACTGTCAATGTTTGGTAGATGATGGCATGTAGCAATGTCCTCATGGGGAAATTAGTGGAATCTACTTTGACAAATAATTTGGGACAAAAAGGTAGCGGAATCTACTTTGACAAATATCTTAAGACATAGTAATAAACCTTTATATGAACATAAATTAGTCCATAGTCATAGTATAATTAAATAGCAACTCTCACATTGCGATGGACAATAGGATGTGAATATTGATGGTAAAAGAGATGTTGTAATTTTTTGTTGCTTCCAACAGCACTTGGGTGTTCTGATCGGCATCTCTCTCTTCAGAGCATGCATTGGAGAGATGTCCGGATTTGATTCTGGAGGGCATCTAGGAACTATCCATAGGTTGAAAATTTGGTGGAAAGATGACAAAGCGAGACATAGATCTGTCTTTATATTCAAAGCCACCGACATAATGAGTTTTACTATTGTAGGAGCAAAGATGCATGATGCGAGCTTGGCATCAAGAAAGAACAAATGTGCTTTCTATTTATTTTATTTTTTTTGCTACACCGGACGACTCATACAATTCTAGTATGAATACATCCAAAAAAGTCAAAATACAATAGGTTACGAAACGCCCGAGGCAGCTCCCCCTCACTAGTCCAAAGAACCCCCCCCCCCCCCCCACCCCCACCCCAAGAGTGATTTGCCACAAAGGAAGTTATCTAGTCCGCAGCTCCATTGGCCTCTTCGTAGATGTGTCTCACCCTGAAGATAATGCCACCACTAGCCATACCTCAGATGTTCCGAAGCAGGGGGTGGTGTCTTCCAGCTTTTCTAGGACATCCTTTAATTCAACCAATCACTGTGGCAGAGTCACCCTCAAGCAGGATGGCATTGGCCCTCAGGACACGCCGAGCATGACAAAAACTAGCCCAAGTTGCCCTTAAGTCCATCCCAGGGTCTGAGATGTCGAAGATCGGGCTTCCTTCGGTTGCCCCCACTCTAGAATCCGGGTCTCTGATCACAAAACCTACAGCACCACCCCTCCTACTACCATCCAAAACACTTCCATCAGAGTTGACTTTTATAAACTTAGACATATTTCAGTGGTTTCCATTTCTACATGAATGGAAGATAGGCCTGCTCAAGCCTTGGATGCAGCCCAAAGGCCTAGAAATTGTTGTTCTTCTGCCCCACTAGTTCATATTATACTTATTCTCAATTAGCCTGCATCTTGGACCTCCCCTCGCATATATTCTTTGGTTGCTCTTTTCAGCTAGTAAACTGACTTAAGCCTTGAGATGATATGATCTTACAATCCCTGAGCTATGACTATAATTCTTGGTCAACAACAGATATGACAGACACCTCCGAAACCCCATATTGCCCAGCTTCACCCTCATCTTTTTCTTTTTCTCATTAACTATTGCTATTTTACATCTTGGGCATTGGATGGTCTGCATCTGAAGCGTGCTTTATACAGGTACATCTTGGCTGCCTGTCATTTAATAAATACATTAGGACTCTTGATGTATCTGCTTGAGTATTAACTCTTGAGAATAAATTATTTATTAGTTGATCTCATTCTAAAAAAGCTGATCTCCCATTCATGATTTTGTTTAATAATAGCTGATCTTTGAATATCCTGTTAGCCAAACATTCTGTAGCATTTACTCGGCTATTATTAGTGAGGAAAATCAATTCTTATGTCAACTTTATCACTGATCCTTTGGCCACTGGTTGTCTATGCTTGTTTTCATCCTATTATAGGTATGTTGCCTTTTCATTTCCAGTTACTAACTTTTGCAGGCTGAAGCCATGGTGGTGGAGTGGAAAGAGTTCCTTTGGGATATCCCAGATGAGAGAGCTGCTTTATGGAGTCATTGTCAGACACTTTTCCTTAGATATTCTTTTCCCCCTTTGCAGGTCATTCTATTGCTGTTCCTTTAGCATGCTTGGAGACACTAAACTGAAAACTAGCTTCAGCTTCTTACTTATCGTTGGTAAATATTTTATTTTTTTATGCAGGCAGGACTATTTTTCCTCAAACATGCTGAAACCATTGAAAAAGAGATTCCAGCAAGAGAATTACATGAAATGCTCCTTCTTTCTCTACAGTGGTTAAGTGGAACTATGACTCAGTGCCCCCTGTGAGTGACATTTTAAACTTCTGCTGCACAGCAACCCATTTGGTTTTTCTTAGTCTAATTCAATACTAAAATTCCTTTTACAGTGTTTATCCCCTGCATCTTCTGCGGGAGATTGAGACTAGAGTATGGCTCTTAGCTGTGGAATCAGAAGCTCAGTTTAAGGCTGACCTTGCATCACCTGGTTCTGTCCAGAATCTGGCAGGGGGAAATAGCGCCAGCATTATAGAACAGACTGCAAGTATCATCACAAAAATGGATAATCATATACATGTGATGCGGATGAAAGCTGCAGATAGAAATGGAACAAGGGAAAATAACCAGCCACATCACCGGTACTCACAAATCTCAGAATCTAACAGTTCAGCAACGGCAGCAAATAGTACAAGGATGAGGAGAAGGGCCAAAACATACCTTCCATTGAGGCGGCCTGTTATTGACAACATTGATAATGATTCTGATGATTATCCCAATTCTCCACGTAGTTCCAAGAGCAATGGTGATCTATTCAGAAATTTTCTGTTACAAGAGGATAGCATGAAAATAGAAGCATCTGTCTCAGCATGGGAGGAAAAGGTGAGGCCTGCAGAAATGGAGAGGGCAGTTCTTTCTCTCCTCGAGTTTGGACAAATAACGGCTGCTAAACAGCTTCAACAGAAGCTGTCCCCAGAACATGTGCCACTCGAATTTGTCCTCATTGATGCTGCTTTAAAGCTTGCTGTGTTATCATCTTCCAATGACAGTGGAGAGCTTAGTGAGTCAGTGCTTGATCCTGATGTCCTTTCAGTTATTCAATTGGTCAATGTACCAATCAGCAATCATATGATTGATCCCTTTCAGGTTTGATTAGATAGATGCTCATAATTTTACCATTATTAAAGAAATGATTTGTCAAGTTTCCATTATTTATGTGAAGTTGCATATATGTTAAGTTCAATAATCTAATGAGTAGAAGTATATTAGGAAATTATATGATTTTTTTTGGTGATCGTGCTCGTGATAAAATTACAGGCTTTGGAGTTATTAGCCACAAAGTGTGGTCAAGGTTGTGGGGGTGGACTGTGTAGGAGAATAACGGCAGTTGTTAAAGCTGCCAAAGTTTTGGGTCTTCCATTTTCTGAAGCATTTGAGAAACGTCCTATTGAGTTGCTACAATTACTCTCTCTAAAAGCACAGGACTCTCTTGAGGAAGCCAAGCTCTTAGTGCAGACTCACAGCATGCCTCCACCGAGTATTGCACGAATTCTCGCTGAATCCTTTCTGAAGGCATGTTCGCTGCTTCTTTTACTTTGGAGACTGATGCTTTACTTGTGTGCTAACAACTGTTTTGTATAATTCTTTGTGCCCAGGGATTACTAGCTGCACATCGTGGAGGATACATGGATTCTCAAAAAGAGGAAGGCCCTGCCCCTCTTTTGTGGAGGTTTTCAGACTTTTTGAAGTGGGCAGAGCTCTGTCCTTCTGAACCAGAAATTGGCCATGCACTGATGCGTTTAGTGATGACTGGACAAGAAATACCACATGCTTGTGAGGTATATCATTCTATGATTTGTAGAGGCATATGAACCAGATATCCTCCTATTTAGTTGCAGTTCTACTTTGTTTTGTTTTCATTTTGTTCGCTTTTTAAAGAACTTGAAATTATTGGGTATTTCTTTGTGATGCTAAATTACTTTTAATTGGTACAATCCGAAGTTTCTGATAATTTTGATTTAAATCCAATGCATAATGTAACATAGATAATATATGCATCTGTAGATGAGTTGGGAAAAGACGAGCATTTTTTTTGGTTATTGTTATCAAGATTAAATCCCTCATCTTCATGTCACTGCTCAACAAATTTCAGAGCTTCTGTGTATCTAGTTCCGTTGTACCATATGACATGTAAATGTTAAGATTTAAAATAATTACTTCTTCTTGCTCCTAAGAAAACTTGAGTACCATGAGATAATTTTCTTATTGAGAAAATTTCTTTCTTTGTCTGGATACCTAACAGTTAGAGGAATGAATACAAGGGTGTTTCTAGTTAAATTCCACCTGCTGTAGCCACCATCAACTAGATCAAGGGCCTAACATGTATTGGATTGAGTAGAAATTCTGTACCTTGTTTGTCTAGAATTTACAGGATTTATATTTATTTTTTTGCATACAAAGTTTTATCTTTAGAACTATCTTAACATGTATCTTGTTATCTAGTATGCAGCACACATCTGTCATCATATATTCTGTTTTTCTTCTATATCTCTCAGTCCGTCTGCCCCTGAGATTGCCAAAGATACGTATGACCAGTGATTTCACCCTGGGATTCCTTGTTATGAAGTTCTAAAGCAAGGTTAGATGCCAACTGAGGTTTCAGAGATGGGTCAATTTTGTAAAGCCCCATATTGAACTTGTATGGAAAATTAATTATAAGTGAAAGGATGGATGATCATCTCCAAATCCATTATTCATGGAAAGACATACCAATGAGAAATACACATCCTGCAGCTTTTTTGTAATGAGATTTTGCTTGATGGAGAAACCCGGAATGAAATTGGTTTTAGTAAAACTAGATAAGAGGCACTGAAGCATTCCTTGGAGCTCTGTCTTATACGACCACATAGGACCTCACTGGGAAAATCTAATTTGTCATGTGTCTTCCCTGTTGTTTTAAGAAGAGTATCCAACCTTCAGTCTCCTCAATTTGGTTCCTTGTCCAGACATTACTTAATTGTTCTTTGCAGGAATGCAAATATCCACCAACTCTACATTGGGGGTCATTAAGCTCCAGGAAATCATCCCAAGACTGGACTTAAAGACTCCGTGTGGCTGCATGCCTTTGATGAACTTTCAAATATCCTACCAAATATGAGTTTTTATATCTAGGGACGCCATTTACACCCAGCACATACCTGCCATCTGCATACTTCAAGAATACTGACCTGCTAAAGTCCTTCATTTTCAACTCCCACTTGCCATAACCAATTAATTTTAGAAGCTAGATTGGTACATGTTAACCTTTAAATTTTAGAGGCTTCTCCCTTGCTAGCACAAATTCTACCCCCCATCCAGTAGAATGCAGTATGGACAAAATCATTAATGTTGCTAAGCGCTAACTGTATTCACAAGTAGCTATCATTACTAGTGTTGAATCATGTGTTCGTATTGCAAGAGTACTTGAGGAGGAACAATTATTTCATGGTTTAGTGATGAGGAACTAGCCATTAGAAAAGCTGAAAAGTAGAATTTTGCTCTTCAATTGTTTGTCAAATCAGTAATGCATTTTCAACATCTGAGTTCAATTCTCTGAGAAAGACCCATTATGTAGTGGGCTGGTTCTTTTGTTAGAGATGTGCAAGTTAAAGCTATAAGTAGTAAAATAGAACTATTTTATATAAAACTAAGATTGCCTGAAAAAAACAGTATCATGGAAACGTCTCCATGTTCATTTTTCTCATTACATATTATTCTCATTCCAATATTCATGACCAAAATCTCTTTGTGGTTGCCGGACATCAGTGCATATTTTCCCCATCAAACTCTCCTCCTTACCTGCAATTTTCGCATTTAAGTTCACCCAAAGTGTACAGTATCTTGCAAAAGGAATAGCTGTCACCAAGTATGAGCTTACTTGAGTAATATCCATGAAGCCAAGTACGTCTCAAAAACAAGTTAATTTTTTTTATAGAAAATGGGTTCTTGAGCCATTTTTGTGTTCTTCTCTTAAATGTTTACGTGATCCTTAGTTTTATCAGTTTTTCTAAGATCTATTGAATGTTTGGCTTTCTTTGATTTGCTTGGGATCATTTTTGTTTTGCAACATATCAAATGGATGAGAGATAGTATTTGTCTGGTTTCTAGTCCTGTAGTTTGTCTCTATTAAATATGATAATTCAAATTAGCTTAGCAAAAGTGAAACACTGGAGGAAAATTGAAGTGACTTTCATATAATGTCCCTGAGATGGAAATGAAGGTTTAGGCGCTACCATAAACCCTATACTATAAGTTGTTAGCTACCAATTCTGATATTACATCTTCTCTTCTGAGTACTCTGATACCTGGGTCCTATAATGTTTGTTTCGAATTGCTTTTCCTCACAATGCTCGGTTGCACAGCAAACAGGATAAGCTCTCACCAAGCACCACGTCTAGAGAATAGATAAGTTCTGCAATGCTTTGTGAGCCATGCCCCTAATATTTTGTTCACCCAGTTATGAGTTGCTGCATCACTATTTTTTTAATTTTTATTCCATTTTTCACCTAAATTATTTTTTAAAAAAACTGAAAAAATGTATTCCTGTTTTTTCTAATTTAGATGTAAATTTTAATTTGGCCAAAAGCATTTGCTTAGAATTGCCACCAAACATTGTAGGGTTTATTATGATAGCAATCAGAACTCTTGCCTCCTATACATGACTAAGAAATGTGCAAATTTAGTTTGTGATTTAAATTGTGGGATATGAATTGTTTTTGTAAAAAGTTCTAACTTAGCTTTTATTTGACTAGCAATTATGCCTGACAAGTTGGAATTGTCTCAGGTTGAACTCCTCATACTGTCACACCATTTCTACAAATCTTCTGCCTGTCTTGATGGTGTTGATGTGCTCGTGACACTGGCAGCAAACAGGGTAGAATCATATGTACTAGAGGGAGATTTTTCGTGTTTAGCTCGCCTAATCACTGGAGTGAGCAATTTCCATGCCTTGAACTTCATTCTTAACATCCTCATAGAAAATGGCCAGCTGGAGCTGCTACTTCAGAAATATTCTACTGCTGACATAGCCACAGGCACAGCTGCAGCAGTCAGAGGATTCCGAATGGCTGTTCTTACATCACTGAAGCTTTTTAACCCACAGGATCTTGATGCATTTGCTATGGTTTGTAACATTGCTCTTTTTCTTTATTTAGTAGGCAGGAAGTTATTAAATTGATGTATCCTGCTGCCATGAGCAGATTTTTGAGAGGTGCTGCTACCTTTCGCAAAATTTTGATGACTGAAATATGCACACTTTGTGGAACAACAATTTCTACCTTCTCATGAACTTAAATTTTATATGAACTAAATATTTAAGGCTTTATGTCGCTGAATTACTCAGGTTTTTTTTTATTTAGAAGCTACAAATTCTTGTTGCTTTGACTATTTTTCCGGTTCATCAATTTGAGCTCTTATGATACAATATGAAAAAACTTAATTTTCGCTTTACATTTTGATATACAAGCAAAGTTGGTATACTATATGAAAGAATTTTACGTTATGGAGTTCTGTTGAATATCTGAAGGGGTATTTTGTTCCCTGAAAATTAGTTCAAGTTCTTTTCATCCTCTTTTATGATGTTCTACCTGATCTGTGGTATTTACATATCCTTTATTAGCTAGTATTTTACCACTATATCCAGTTTCATCTTGTGAATGGTTAAACAAAACTCTCAGCTTATCAAATTATAATGATACTCTAAGTTGGTATGAGCATCATGAGGTCTATTTGTGAAAACATGCATCGAATGGGTTGCAAATGTGTCATGTAAAGGCTATGAACATAAATTATCTGTGACTGCACTAAGATGGATTTAAATCTGTATTAATGGTTATATGACATCAAATCTATCTGGCAGTTATTTTTTTTCCATTGAAAGTTGCATGCAAAAATTGACAGTCTTTTGCATGCAGGTCTACAACCACTTTGACATGAAGCATGAAACTGCATCACTCCTTGAGTCTCGATCCGTGCAATGCATGCAACAATGGCTCTCTCGTCGTGATAAGGATCGTCAGAATGAAGACTTGCTTGAGGCCATGCGCCACCTCATTGATGCTGCTGAAGTTCTCTCCACCATTGATGCTGGCCACAAGACTCATCGTGCCTGTGCCCGTGCTTCCCTGCTGTCCCTCCAGATTCGAATTCCTGATCTCCAATGGATTGATCTCTCAGAAACCAATGCTCGTCGGGCCCTTGTTGACCAGTCCCGTTTTCAGGAGGCTCTCATTGTGGCAGAAGCATACAACCTAAACCACCCGGGTGAGTGGGCTCCAGTTCTATGGAACCTGATGTTAAAACCAGACCTCATTGAACAGTTTGTTGTAGAGTTTGTTGCGGTGCTGCCATTGCAGCCATCAATGCTTCTTGAGCTGGCAAGATATTATAGAGCTGAGGTCGCAGCAAGAGGAGATCAGTCACATTTTTCTGTGTGGCTCTCACCAGGAGGGTTGCCTGCAGAGTGGGTAAAACATTTAGGGAGGTCATTCAGGATCCTACTGAAGAGGACAAGGGATTTGAGGCTAAGAATGCAGTTGGCAACAATTGCAACAGGATTTGGTGATGTGATTGATGCATGCATGAAGGTGTTGGATAAGGTTCCAGATAATGCAGGCCCCCTAATCTTGAGGAGGGGTCATGGTGGGGCATACCTTCCGCTTGTGTAGTCACATTGCAAGTTCTTTTCCAGTGAGGTGACAGTACAAATGGTGCTTAAAGTGGAAAGGCCTGAGTGGATCAGATGCGCCAGCTTACTGAGAGCCTCTTCCAAGCACGTTTGTTTTTCTCATTTTTGTTCTCTTCTATGTACAGTTGAGTGCGGATATTCTTTTGGATACACAGGGCTGAGTGAGGTGGGTTTTTCAAGCTTCATTTTGGCCTGAGTTCTTTTTTATTTTCCCGTAGGTAGCTTATAGTAGTTTGCTGGTAGGCTTCCCATCTCTGATGGAGTGTTGTTTTGCTGTATTCTTTGTGTAGTGTTGCATCATTTACTCTTCAATTTTGACGTGTAAGCATCTTCTTCATTCAACAAAGACATGTATAAGCAACCTGCAAAACTGTGCAAGGTGAAAACTGGTACCATTGTAAGCCTTACTCCATAGCAACTTGAGGAATCCAAACCTACTGTGCCCGTTGGTAGGGTTCTTTCTTGTTAGAGGGTGTTTATCAAACTTTATTTGCTGTAAAGTGCTAGACAGGTTGATTTCATGATTAGAACATTCACTCTTATGGGAGTTCTGTGCATATCAGGTCGTTTTGTTCAAGCGTTACTGGGTCTGAATCAGTTAGCTGTACAAGGTAATCCGATGGCTGATGCTATAAATAAGGCTATTGTTGACGTTGTTTGGAGTCGTACGACATTAATGCATGCTATGTGCATGTTAACTAATTAATATTAGGAATGGTGCCGCCGTTAGCGCTGCAACTGGACTTTCAGGACCAGGTCCGATCTAGGCAAAGAAAGACTGTGTTTCACTCGGGGGAATCTTGGACCCAAATCCCAATGTCCAATTGCAAATGTAGGCTTTGCACTAGATTGCGACTAGAGTAATTATGAATACATAGGGCATAAAGGAAAACAATATGGCCAATGGTTTTTCTCCTAATTGAATAAATAATTAACTAATAATTTTGCTACTGAAACAGTTGGTCCTCTCGAAAGGGAAGAAAACCCTAATCATCAAGAACATGTGGTTATGGAAGAAGACATTCTCTTTCGGCTGCACTGTTGTTTCGATGGATCAAATTTTACATCCCCAAGTGGAACCACTAACACCAATCCAGAACACTCTTGGTCCGATACCTTGTCAAAGAAATCAAAGTAACCGAACGTGATAGCTGGTTCAATCTTTTTTCCCTATCTCATTCAATTTTTTTTTTTCCCCCTGAGAACAATCATCTTTATTAGATAGTAGTGTCCTTAATTGGTATAAATCCAATGTGCATACTCATATAGCATAAATCTTCCAATTGCCACAAAACTAAACGTGGATAATAGACTTGTTGAGGTCGGGGTTTCCCCAACCTCAGACCTTAGCCTCCACCGAATTGGACAAGAAAAGGAGACTACTTCTCCACAGAAGGTATTGTCCGCTTTGAAGCAGGTAGAAACCTTTCCCACGGTTTTGCTCTTTAAAAGGCGCCTCCTGAGAGAAGGGTAATCGAGTCCTCCATTTAAGGCATAGACTTTTCCGGTCGATGTGGGACTAAGTTCGAGACCCTTTATTCCCACAACATCAGCCCTCCCAGCGGGAAGGTCTGAGCCTAGGTCAAAGGTCCTTTCCTGGCGCGCCAATTGTTATCCCGACCTCAGACCTTAGTCCTCACCAAATTGGAATAGTGAAAGAAGACTGTGTCCCCATAAAAGATATTGTCCGCTTTGGAAGCGGTAGAAGCCTTCCTCACGGTTTTGCCCTTTAAAAGGCGCCTCCTGAAGGAAGGATAATCGAGCCCTCCATTTAAGGCACGGACATTTTCGCTATTCAGCCGATGTGGGACTAAGTCCGAGACCTTTTATTTCTACAACAGGACTAAATGGGCATGTAATGTACAAATATAGCATGATTTAATTGCTCCAGTTGCAGAAACTACACTAATATTTATAAAGCCCTCTCTGGTACAAAAAAAAGACATGACAATCAACAGCTCCAGATTGTCCCCAATTTTTACATCCTGGAGGCAACATCATCAAAATGATCAAGCCTCCTGACAAACTTGCTGTACTGGCATCATGAAGACCTAGATTGCATATATGTGCCAATTGAACAAGTAATGTATATCCATGCTGGTTGTTTTAGTGGTGGTACGAATCATAGTAGATTGCCAGATATTAGACCACCGTGGGTATAATATGGGTCTCCTAGATTGATCATACATAGCCCAACTAAGAAGCCTATTGTACTGGTTTGCTGAGCCCTGCAGCACAAGCCAGATAAAGAACTAGATTCTGATGAAGTTATTGCATTTAGCAAAAGTTCAACGAACAAAATGGTTCGACCTGAACCATCAATCCTGTCCTCATTACATCAAGCACGGCAAATATGAGGAATCCTATTAAAAGAGACATAAAAAATGATAGAATTTAGACTATATTATCTGGAAACCTATTGGTGCAATTTTTTAAGCAGATGCACGAGACCAACATCGAGCATTAGTTGTGATGATGTGAACGCCGGAGCTAGCTGGCTGAATTGACTGTCTAGTTGCACGTCACGGAAGACGGGCAACTACTGAATGGGTCATCTTCTGTAACTCTGTAGCACATCAAGGTACAACCATAATCACTCATCCAGAGACTATTGTCAGCCCGAAAAAAATTTTGAAATTTAAAAGATTCTTGCATACTTTTAGACTTGCCTCGTGGCAGGCATTGATTCGTAGGCTGAGAGTCTCATGGAAGGATCTATTGGCCGGTCCTTTATATTGGCTGCGATCCGTTCTGAAGCGTATCAATTTGCATAGGAAGTTTGATAAATCTTTAGACCGGCAATTGTACATGAGATGAATGTAAAACAAACTAAATTATATATATATATATATATATATATATATATATATATATATATATATATGTATATATATATATATATATATATATGTATATATATATATATATGTATATATATATATATATATGTATATATATATATATATATATATATATGTATATATATGTATATATATGTATATATATATATGTATATATGTATATATATATATGTATATATGTATATATATGTATATATGTATATATATATGTATATATGTATATATATATGTATATATCTATATATGTATATATATATGTATATATATGTATATATATACCTACCTATGTGTTGCTGGAATTTGGACCCGAAGGCAGCCGTCGGCTGAGAAGAAGGAGCTCCGGCAAGAGTTGGCTGGTGGCGGTCTATCGGCGGGCGGCGTTCTTCGGAGGACCTGCAAAAAGTCGGTGGCTGGGATTTCCAGCGCCGGCCCTTCGATGCTTAAGTCAAAGGGAGGCTTAATTTTGGAGAAGGAGAGAGACTGTATGTAGAAGTCCGAAGCCCTCCCTTGGGAGGAAGAAGCCCTCTTTTAGAGGAAGAAGCTCCCCCTTTATAGGAGGAGTGGCAGAGTTACATGTGATGTGACTGGGCGAATTAAAGGGTTATCGTTACGATTGGACGTGGGCGTGTGAAGTAATGAGTTGCCGTGGATGGTCCGTTCCCATCATGGGAGGAGATGGCGCGCAGCCAGAGCTTGCTTGTGGCGCGCAGTGCAGTCCATTCTTGGGAATGGTGAGGCGTTGACAGTCGTAGCAGGGTATGATCCATGGTTGATATGTCGTGGCGTGGTCGGCAAGTAAAGTATGGTATGGTGAGGCTGCTGCAGGGCATGGCTGCAGCATATGGACGACGAGGTCGGCCTTCTGAGGTCAGCTCGGCCTTCTGTGCTCGGCAGCCTTCTAAGCTCAGCCTGCATGAGCTCGGCTCGGACTGCATGAGCTCGGTCTGCACGAGCTCAGCTTTCTGAGCTCGGCCTGCATGAGCTCGGTCTTTTAAGCTCGGCTCGGTCTTCTGAGCTCAGCCTGCTGGGCTCGACCTGAATGAGCTCAGCTCGGTCTGCATGAGCTCTGTTCTACCTGCATGAGCTCGGCCTGCTGTCGGATTTGGATGCTTTAATTGTATTTGTGGGGTGATCCATTTTTCTCCAAACACTATGTATACACTGAATTCTAAAAGGAGGATGTGAAATACCTGATTTTATTTCTAGATAACGCACTGCACAACTAGTTGAAGCTGGGCTTTACCATATATTTACATGCCAGAGGGGGAAAAAAAACTAACGACGATCCGACTTATTCTGGTGGCACGTGTGCTGCCGCTGGAATGGGTGCAATGTCAGCGGTACACGGATGCACGGGGCCCACATCCGAAAGGACACGTGCCAGCACCTGAGAGGCCCCATGTTCTGCGGCCTAGAAGAAAAGCTTGCTCCCGCCGCTCTTGCGATCCCAATTAGAATTAGAAAGTGGAGCAGCGACGAACCCGCCGATGCTCGCCGCAAGCCTCCCAGGTCCACGTCTCCGATGGCCCAGAGCCGCCTCGACCCAACACGTGTCCCAATCCAGCACGTCCGTCCTGTGGTAACTCCCGCTTCCCTTTTTTGGGCAAAACTTTTTTCTTCTATTTTTGTTTTTGACGCCATTTCCATCGGCATCTATTTATTAGGCTCTCTCGTCCACCCTTCCTCCATCCCCCTCTCTATTTTTAGGGTTAGGCTTCCACGGAAGCAAAGAAGAAAATCGCGCTCGGGTTCTATCTCTCTTTACGTTTCTTCGTGGTTGAATCTTTCCTCCGTTTGATTTTTTCGTCCACCCTTCCTCCATCCCCCTCTCTATTTTTTTTCCCATTGTTTTCTCGTTTCTTTCAAGCTGTTCTGGTACGAGAAAAATGGTGGCGGTCGAGATGGGCAGCACTACCGACGCCGTGGAGAGGATCCCGAAGGAGGCGCGGCGGATTCTTGACAACTTGGCGACGGAATGGAGCGACGTGGTCGACTCCAAGGCGTTGGAGGTGGTGCATCTCAAGGGGGCGATGACCAACGAGGTCTACCAAATCAACTGGCCCACAGAGAGGAAGGACGGGGTCTCTCGAAAGGTTTTGGTCCGGATCTACGGCGAGGGGGTGGATGTCTTCTTCGACCGAGAGGACGAGATCCGGACGTTCGAGTGCATGTCGAGGCACGGGCAGGGCCCGCGGCTTCTCGGGCGGTTTCCCAATGGCCGGATCGAGCAATTCATCAACGCCAGGGTATGCCTAACTTCGCTAAAAAGAAGGGGAAAAAAATGTTTTCCACTTCTTTTGTTTGGTTAATCTTTTCATCTGTAGGTGCATGCCGAGTTCTTTGATTGCTCTGTTGGATATGGGTTGCTTTAACTGATCATTTGATTTTATTATTGCAATTGTCGTTTTGAAGACATCGATAGTTTCAAGCTGGAATTTTCTGGGCAGGGTTTTGTTTGAACATATTTTCTTTCTTTCTTCTTTCTTTTCTTTTTTTTTTTCAAGCTGGATCTTTTGATGTTTATTATTTTCACTATTAAGTTCAATGTGCTGTCATTAACATTGTCTATTTTGAACTCTTATTTGAGGAGTATTTTATTCACTTACTATTCAGTCGAAAAGGTCGATACTTCCGGTGCTTATGGGGTCAAGAAGCTCTTTATTCTTTATGCTGTCCCTGATGCTATTAGTGCGAATATTTTACACTGAATAGTCTTAGGACCTGGGCATATGCGAAACTCTGTGGATATATGGTAGCAAGCATGGTACCAAACAATCAGAAAACTTTGTTTATAGCTATGACTCGAGAGAAAGTCTGGTAAATTTACTTCTAAGGATGGAATATACCTTCAATATATGAAGAAACTGGGTATAAGGTGCATTCGAATATTGTTGGATAGATAATCTCAGGGTTTGTAGGATTAATCTCAGCTTTAGTGCTTTCTTTTCTAAAGAGTAAAATGGTGCTTACTTTAAAAAGGATGGGGATTATGACATCCTGCAGTATCTAAGTTGGTAAGGTAGCAAAATACCTGGACTTACTTGCAGAGTATCCCTTGCACCGAATTGTAAATCTGGTTTCATATAGCACCATGCCTCCATATGCCTTTTATTTGGATTGTGCTATTTCACAATTTGTCTATCAATATTCTAAATAGTCATGTTGCTTTTGCTATTCCAGACACTCTCTGCAGCTGATCTGCGGGATCCAGAAATATCAGCTCTTATAGCATCAAAATTAAGGGAGTTTCATGATCTTGACATGCCTGGTCCAAGGAATGTATTTTTATGGGAAAGACTGAGGTATGTTTTAATTACTCATCAAACTTTAGGATTAAACTTTGCATGGTCATGTGATCAATAGCTTATATTATCTCTCTCTATCTCAGAAACTGGCTTAAAACAGCTCAAGATTTGTCTTCTGCTGATGAAGCTAAAGAATTTCGCTTGGATACCCTAGAGGAGGAGATAACTACTTTAGAAAATTTATTGTCTGAGAAAGATCAGAGAATAGGATTCTGTCATAATGATCTCCAGTATGGGAATATCATGATTGATGAGGAGACCCGACAAGTAACTATAATAGTAAGTTCCTTTCTCTATTACATACTAGTATACCGGCTCTTCTAGCCAATTGCTTAAAACATAAACTTTTTTTTTCTTTTTTTTTGGGGGGGGGAGGGGGGGGGGGGGGTAAAAACGGCAATTTAAATTACTCTAACGTGAGTACATCCAGCCAAATCACAAGAAATGAAAAAGTGCAAAGGGCTACATGAACTTTTCAAACTGCTGTTTCTGCTCAGTGAGATGGAGGAGTGTTATAGTCATAGTTGAATGGTTAGTTTCTTGCTATTCACAGCATATTTTCTCCAAGTGTGCAAGTGTTGCTGATGGTCTCAGAAAAACTTGTAACAGAAAGAACTTCCAAAGAAAAGTGGAATTTATTATCTCTGAGATACAATATAACTAGTTTCCCGTTCGTCTTTTATCTTAATCCTTATTCATTTTTTTTTACTACTAATTAAGTGAAAAAATTGATACTTTTAGAATTGCGCTTAGTTAGATCAATCTACATGCAGGACATTGGGTTTTCTTGGTCCAGTATTTCTCTGCGATTAGCTAAGTGGAGTACTATCTCTAAATTTGGTTTCACACCAAGTTGTGTTTTCCAGGGAGAATTCCATCTCATATAGATGAATTGTTATGACAGTTGGTCATGAAGTTCGAATGGTAGCTATGAGGGTTTTAAGCCATGAAAAGCATGGTGGGTGTTGGTCCTACTTTTGTGGTATACACTCCCAAACTAAGCAATACACTGCCAATGATGAGTCAGATCCATTTTTCTATCCTTTTCTATTTGTTCTTCTTCCCCTACCAATTATAGGAGAGTGATGCAGTGATGCAGACCAAGCGACATTTAGATTTTAGGATTTTAGTATATTTCATTTCGCAGTATAAGTTAAGAAGTTCAAAGTGATTATAAAAATCAAAGACAGTTTGCTTTGTAGAGGATGGTACAGTTAACAGCTCAGTAAGATGCGCATGTTAATTACATCGATCCTTAGTTGGTCAGAAGTTTGTCTTGTGATAAGGGCCAAGTTTGTTCTCTTGAGAAATCCTATTTGAATCACATTATCTCAACAGTGTATGAGTAAATTTGTGTGCATGTCCATATGTATGCATATAATTGGGCTGTCTTGTATTATGTGTTGTCTGAGATGTGAAAATTTACTTTGCTAATCATCATTCTTTATGGGAATAATTATCTGCATAGGCAATATATTGGTTCTGTCCTGCATGTATATTGTGCGAGAATATGAATGAGTGAAAGTTTTAGTACTCTTTTATGTGCCACCCTTCCCCCCTCTCTCTGTGTTGGGGGGGAGGGCGTTTCTTCTAGTGATTGCTTATTTATTTATGGTGAGGAAATCCATGAGTAGTCTGGCTCTTAGTTGCTAGAAGTGGGATGGGGTGTGCGTAAGCGGAAATAAGTCTCTCAAGTTATACAAACTTAAGAAGCTGGTGCAAGGACGAGTTTCTAAAGCAGGTATGCCACCCCAAGTAGAAGTTTCTAGCGCCCAAGATTTGCTTGTGGCTGCTTGTGGAAGGATATGAAAAGTTTGGCTTGTTAACTGATTATTTGTGCTACTCTAGCAATTGTAGCTTCATCCTTACTCTTGTGTTTGCTTATCTGTTGTTACATAATTTGTTGATAGATTGGAACCTTTCTTCTTGATGCCTCAATGATATAATCAGAGCCAATTTCTTGCATATCCAGCACTCTGATATAAATTTTTTTCTTGACCTCTCAACAGCAGACCAAAAGCAGACACCTATGAAATTTTGTAAGATGTCCATGCTATCCACCTCTCATCATTCTTTTGTTTTATAATTTCTAGGACTACGAGTATGCAAGTTTCAACCCCATTGCATATGATCTTGCCAATCACTTTTGTGAGATGGCTTCCGATTACCATACAGAGACCCCTCACATTTTGGATTTCAACAAATACCCAGGTTCATATTTCTTGGTATTCAATTTGCGATCACTTTGAAATTTATATACTCAAACTGGTTTTTACTCTCTGGTTCTAATCTTTTTGGCAACAGGTTATGACGAGCGCAAGAGATTTGTGCAGACATATCTGAGTTCCTCAGGTAATCTGTTTACAGGCTGCGTAAAACACGTGATGAAAACTGATCTTTTTGGTTTAAGCTGTACCTCAGCAACAGATTGAAATAACCTGTCACAATCTTAAGCAGTCTTAAGCATTCCATACATGCATCAACAGATGCAGCGGGTAAATGTGTAAATGATATTAGAATCGATAAGTTTAAATTTCCGCAGATTCTAAATCTTTTCACATTATGAAAGTTGAATTACAGAACAAAACGATGATCTTGCATTGAGATGAGTTAGGAAGATATAAATTTGTGGCCATTTTAAATGCATTCATGTGTCCCCGAATTATTGCTCGCTTAACATGGTAGACTGGTGTGTTGAGGTTTGCCATCGTATATCAAGTAGGAAGCAGTAAGCATGATGACTGTCTGGAGTTTATCACATTATGTGGTCAGCATAGGATTGTGCAATCAATGAGATATGCTGGACCGGACCAATAGTTTGACAGGGTCAAGGTGAATTTAAATCAAGTCTTCCAATTAGAAAGAATAAGAAGAAACTCTTCATGTCTTGGAAGTGATTTAATCATCTTTTAATTTGCAATGTTGGGTTGGGTCATTTTCAAAATATGGATGCATGTTTGTTTATTTAATATATCATCAGGATCACGTGACTGTAACAAGATTTTGCAGGCAAGCTGCTTTTTTAAGCCCCCTGATGGACTGGAAAACATGTTCTCAGATCCACTAGATGTTAATAACATGGTATATTGCTAGCAAAATGGATGCGGTGACATTATAAGCCTCAAATTTAATAGGGTGAATTTTGATGTTTGTCCTGTCTGGTGTTTTTTTTTTTTTTTTTTCCGGTTGAAATAGCTGAGCGAATCAATTATCCTACTTTTGTCACAATCGGTTTTCAATTTTATTTCTTCTTTTCCTCCTTTCTTCTAGTTTATTTGTCCCTGCCAAAAGAAACAAATCCTTCCTTCACCCTGTTAAAATTTTCTTTGGCTCTATTCTTTTACCTATAGGTGAAACACCCAATCAGGTGGAAGTTGACAATTTACTGCAACTTATTGAGAAGTATGCTCTCGCAAGTCACGTTATTTGGGGCCTATGGGGAATAATATCAGTAAGTCACTTGTGTCTGTCTTCTTTTTCAGTTGGGCTCCTATTACTACTCGTGTTCGTGGCAATTGGTGTCAACTTTTTCAGTTCATTTGTCCATTTGTCTGCAGGAACATGTGAATGATATTGAATTCGATTATATGGAGTATGCGAGACAGCGGTTTCAGCAGTACTGGTTGAGGAAGCCTGCTGCATTGGGAACTGGGTGAATCGATTGTTTTCTGCGCCTTATATTCAATTCTAGAATCCGCTGTAAATATGTTCACATGGGTTCTTTAACGCTGAAATTAGATAACGTGAATGTTGTAAAATAGTGCAGCTATTTTTGATAAACTGAAGGCAGTCCTGGTGTTTATTTGGGGGGGGGGCTCCAGAATTACTTTTAATATGAGAAAAATTCATGCTGGTTGTTATCGTTCATGTAATATAAGAAATATGCCTTAATGAATGCACTTTGTAATCTTTTGACGTTTGTTAGTTTATGCAATATTTAGTTCATATGCTTTAATGAATGTGAAGATTTCATGGGCTGATATTTGAAGAGCTTGGAATGCCTAATAGTTTTGGTTTGTCTCATATGACAGTGAGGCAAATGTCAAGTTAATATATCATTTGGATGACAAAACTCAGCGAGGCCGTGGCTCCGGGTTTTATGTCCTTGCTATTTGCAATTAACTGCTTTTGCCTGAGAACATTGGTTAAAATGTTTTCTGGTGCCTGCAATGGGCCTGCAAAATGGTTTCATATGCCTGGTGGTTGGGTTTATTCCCATCAAAGCAGCACTTAGCTCCATATATCCAGGAATGAACAATGACGCCATGCACATGGGATTAATAACATTGTTATGTGCGATTTAACATCTAGATATGATCATGCAATGAATATTTGTATTATATAACAATGTTTCCACACAATTCAGCTATATGAAGGAAGAGAGGTGTCAGCTGCCGCTGTTATGGTTGTTATTTAACACTATTCTGATGTGTCGTGTGCGGTACCTCCGGCCGCCTGTACCCCAACTGATTTCAGGTCTTCCCATTAGAACTTGATCTTGTACGAGAGCTTGACCTGGTTGGGGCACCAGTCTATTATGACTCTTTGATAAAAGTCATGCTTCCAATACTGAAACATGATAATTAGAAGTGTCATGAAAATTTTTAAGGCAGACATAAAAGTGGCGAAAATAACTTCCACTACTAGAACATGATAGTAGGAAATGTCGTGAAAATTTTGGAATATAAATGACAAAGATAAATGGTAAAATTTCAAAGTGGCCAGCAAGATGGCGAAGAACTGACGAAAGTAGCTCAGCTCTGTAAGAGAAAATGAGACATTTTTTCTTAAAAAAAGGTCGACTAGAGAGATCAAGGTCCTAAAATTGAATGAAACATTAGTTAAGTTTTTTTTTTTTTTCAAAATACAAGAATAATATTTCAATAGGTCTTGGTATTTTTCTGATTATTCAATTTTTTAATTTAGCTTTCACATCAACTCCTTCTGTTGGGAACATTTTTGATTCTACTATGTAATTTGATGCATAATTACAAGTATATGGATAGCAATAAGTTTTCTAAAATGTTTTTATCTCATTTAATAACCCTTTTTTTATCCCCACGTAGCGATACTTACCTGCCCACCACCGCTCACCACCGGCGACATATGAAGTCTTCTACTTATGATAGCATTGAAGCAAACTATAATATCAACCATAGTTACGTGGAAAAGTGACAAACACGCACCAAATCTATGCTGGTTGCCAGACATTTTGGTGATGAAGAATACTCATGTAGTGCCGTTCCCACGCCTGTACCGGCCCCCGGATGAGATGGGCTATTTCCGCTCTGAGACGAAGGCAGACCCGCGTCCAGGGTCCATCCGAAGCCCGGTCAACGCACCAGGACTCGGCGTGTTTGGACGTCAGCTTTTGTAGGAGCCTTCGAGCGGCCTCGCCAAATGGCAGCCACCCTCTCGATCCTTTCCCTCGACGAGACCATGAAACCACCCTTTCCCCTTCCCCTTCCCTCCTGAGAGAGCGGCCTCTCATTTTCTGGGTTGGCCTAACCAGATTCGGCTGCCGTTGCCCACTGCCATCTCACTCTCTCTCATGCAGATCGCTCTCCGATCGCCACCACCCCGTGCCGGACGCCGACCCATCGCTCTTGCCTCCTCCTGGGTCCAACATCTTCAGCTCCCCGTGCAAAACCACCCTTGGCTCCCAGAAAGATGAAGCAGCTAGCCACCTTCGGAAACATAGGATAAGCTACCGATATTGTTAGAGATATATATATATATATATATCAACCTTAGGGAAAAAGAGGAATAAATAAACAAGAGCCAGTCCGTTGTTGATTTGCTCGAGATTCCATATATATATCCGCGCGTAGTTTAATTTGAAGATGAACGACCTCTTCTCTACGAGCTCCTTCAAGAAGTACACGGACCTGAAGCAGCAGGTCCACCTGGACGAGATGGAGTCCGGGACGATGGGCGGAATGGGGGAGGCCGGCAAGGAGAGCGTCAACCTGGACAAGTTCTTCGAGGACGTGGAGAACGTGAAGGATGACCTGCGTGGGCTCGAGAAGCTGTACCGGCGGCTCCAGGAGGCGAACGAGGAGAGCAAGACGGTCCACAATGCCAAGACCATGAAGGATCTCCGGGCGCGCATGGATGCCGACATCGACCAGGTGCTCCGCCGCGCCAAGGCGGTGAAGGGGAAGCTGGAGGCGCTCGACCGGGCCAACGCCGCCCACCGGAAGCTCCCCGGGTGCGGGCCCGGCACGTCGGCGGACCGCACGCGCACATCCGTCGTGAGCGGGCTCGGCAAGAAGCTCAAGGACCTGATGGACGACTTCCAGGGTCTGCGGACGAGGATCGCCGCCGAGTACAAGGAGACGGTGGGCCGGCGGTATTACACGGTGACCGGGGAGCACGCCGACGAGCAGACGATCGAGACGATCATCTCGTCGGGGGAGAGCGAGACGTTCCTCCAGAAGGCGATCCAGGAGCAAGGGCGAGGGCAGATCATGGACGCCATCTCGGAGATCCAGGAGCGGCACGACGCCGTCAAGGAGATCGAGAAGAGCCTGCTCGACCTGCACCAGGTCTTCCTGGACATGGCGGCACTCGTCGAGGCGCAGGGCCACCAGCTCAACGATATCGAGAGCCACGTCGCGCATGCAAACTCCTTCGTCAGGAGGGGGACGGTCGAGCTGGAGACGGCCAGGGACTACCAGAAGAGCTCCAGGAAGTGGTACTGCATGGCCATACTCCTCGGCGCGCTGCTCGTCGCACTCCTGCTGCTCCCCTTTCTAACAAATGTCATGAATTTAATATAGCTTTTTTTTTCTCTCTCTTTTTGTGTGTGTGTGTGTGTGTGTGTGTGAGAGAACTGAGAAGAGGAGGGAAACCAGCAGTGGTACCTTCTTATGGTGCTTGGCTGTTCAGAAGACTCGGTGCTTGTGATCCCTGTGTACCCGACCGAATTCGGAGTTCTCAAAAAAAATTGGGAATTTCACAGAAAAAACGCTCCTTTTGTTTCCGCTGGAACATACAGCAGAGAAGCTGCAGCTCAATGTCAAATACCAAGAGATTACCAAATCCTGCTGCTGCAATGTGGCAGCTTAAATCTGAGGTGGAAACGCAGTGCATCCGAAACTATATATGTTACATCTTCTGATACAGCTGTTCATGAAGCTGCCATAAGACTAATACATCTACCTAGGTCGGCATAGGACAAATATTGCCTTTGTGAAATTGTTTTTTTAACACTCTAAGTAAGGTAGGTTAGCTCTAGAAGACGTCTTGCAGCTCTTTGCTGGTTGCCAGATGCAAGCATACAGTGGATTTTAATATTTCAATTAGCAAAAATAAAAAGCATGATTGGCTTCTTTAGTTCTTTTGTTGCCAACCATTCTGGAGAGCTCCTATAGAAGGAAGAGGCGGATTTGCCTGGCGATTTCGGTGATGTTTTGTTTTTTAATTTTTTCAGTTGTATCCGTACAAATTATTTATGATACTTTCATTTTCAGCAGCAAACAAAAGAAGGAAAAAAAAAAAAAAAGCATGATTGGAGACACATCTATTTAGATGTTAGTTAATCTCCATGAGGGGGGAAGTTGGAAATCAACCATGGAGATCAGAGCAGAAATATTACCAACCCCCTACTCTCAAGAACTAAGTTCATCATTGGCAAACATAGCTGTTGAGCACGCAGAGTTATTTGCAAGCAACTTTCATTCACTTTAGAATTCAGCCCAAAATTAACTTGATTGATTAATAAGTCAAAGATGAGCTATAATTTTGCGCTCGAAAAATAAATATACTGAAAGATGAGCTTACCCTTGGTACTCATGAAGGATTCCCCAAGATTTGAAAAATTTTAAGTTTGCAAGCGCCAGTTGAAGTTGAAATAAAAGCAAAACTAGGCCTTTGCAGGAACTCTTAATTCTAGTTCTCTAAAGCTATGTTGACATAGATTATTAGTTCAAAACAGATTTTGAAGAACAAATAATAAAAACATTAAAATGTATTCAAAAGCTTCAATATGGTCACAAGCTAGTGAATGTGATACTCTAATGCTCTATGGTGGAAACAAACAGAACGAACTACATACGAGAGAAATGTGAGGCGCAAACAGCACCTAACCGATTTTCATTAAGAGACACATACAGAAAAGCAGACCTTTTACAAAATTACTCTACTAATTGGTAAGACTGGCACTGACCTTCATTCCCAGTCTGAATTATCCAGATACGGTGCCCAGTTTCCTGAACAAACTCTTTGTCTCCTTCTGATCAATTCCATTCTTAAGTTAAAGGGAGCTCCAAAAGATGGATTGGCTTCATTTCCAGGTTCGGTTCTTCTATCAAGTGCCTGACGAGATGTTTAAGGGGATGGTGAAAATTTATACAGCTAACTGTCGAGTGTTATGAATAGTATCAATAATTCAATTTAAAAAAAAAAATAGGACTGGTAGTGTTTTTTCAGCTATATATTTTGTTAATGCATGCCTTCAACACTTTAGCTTAGAGCATTGTAGCATGGATCACCTCTATATGAGCCCTTGGCATTGCCCTTCTGATCTTGGCTTCTCTAATCTGATAGAAACATTATGACTGGCAGAATACTTCATTAAAAAGAAAAAGCTAGATATTACTCACTAAACCATATACAACTAGTAATTCGTACCTCCTAAATTTTAACTTGGTTGCTATGGACATCTGAAGGCCTCGCTCATTTGAACAAATGTGCCAAGAAAGACTAATTTAATGAATTTTATTTCAGAAATCAAAATACAAATAACCATGTAGAAGGAATTCGCAGATAGCTTATTTCAAGAACTAAAAGCAAACAAAGGGTGCCATCTAGTTGAATTGGTGAAGTAACTAGGTGTTGGATCATGATGACCCCAATTTTTAATCGAGCTTCCTCGTGTCCTAGCTCTCCTAATAAAATAAAATAAAATGAAAACCAAAAATTGCTGTTTGACAATATATAGCCTAATGAGACCTAGTGATATTGAGGTTTGATGCAACTGTAGTATCATAAGTCAAGCCCCTTGGTCAAAACAAGACACAAAGCCATTCCGATTGCCACATTGGTAAATGTTGCTGGAAACTGGACTCGAGGGTGACCGTAGACCGAGAAGGAGCTCCGGCAGGGGATGCGGCGGTGGACAGCTTTCTCCGAAGAACCTGCAAGAAGCCGGTGGCCGGAAGTTCCGACGTCGGCCCTCCGGTGCTTAAGTCAGAGAGAGTTTTTTTGGTGGAGCCAGCAAAGAGGTTACATAAAAGAAAAAACTCCCCCCATAAGAAAGAAGTCCCTCCTTTTTATAAGAAGGGTGTATGGGTTACCTGTGACGTGATTATACGAATTAATGAGTTACCGTAATGATTGGACGTGATCGTGTGAATTAATGAGTTGCTGTGGATGGCCCGAGATTTTGGGCTGGCTGGAGGTCCGTTGAAATTGTGTGCATTTAATCGTTGACAGTTGCTGGGGCGGAGATCGCGGGATTGGACCCCGGATGAGGAGGGGGACTTGATTTTTGGTGGAGTGGAGGGGTCTGCTTCTTCCTTTGACTGGATCTCCTTTGGGCTTGAGGTCGATCGGGCTCAGCTTAACCGAGATCAAGACTGCAAGCTCTGAGGCCGAGCGCACTGAGGTTGGGCGTTTTGAGGTCGGACACCTTGAGGTCGGGCGCCATGAGGGTTGCTGTCATCGCGCTCGCCATCAAGTTCCGGCGATATATCCACGTGCTTTGAGCAATCCATTTTTCTCCCAACAGTAAAGAATATCAAAAGTAAGAAGAGGTAGCATTAAGATCACAGAGAATCCAACAGGGCCTTCTTAGTTTCAGCAGATCAAGGGAAGGTGGCTATTTGCAGGGGCAGTGGCAATTGCCTAAAGAGAGACTCCAGGAGGAAGATAGAAGGAGCAAAAGGTATCCAAGAAAAGTAGAGTGGAGATGGTTGAGCTTGGTAATCAAGCAGAGGTAGCCTAAGATGCATGGACAGAGGAAATTGATTATTAATAAAGACACGAGGCAGGCAATGGGCAAGAAGAAGGGAGTTTCAAGAAGATGATCCTCGAAAATTTCCATCAGTGTCCAGAAAGACTTGAAGTAGGATATGGTTCCTTACATGCTCAGACCTATAGACCTGGTGAGTCTTGCATTACAAATCTCGCCTATCCAAAGTAGAGACCAACCTGATCGATCCAAACCCCTCTGAGACCAAATTGGGAGGTATATGAACTGACCTGAACTCATTCTTGCCCTTTACCCCAACAAGATCGTGACACATCTAAATTTCACGCGAGGTAACCTGAAAACCAGGTCACTTTGGCGTGCTCACATTGAGACACGAAGTTGATGTGCAACTCTTAAGCACCAGATAAAAGAGATGGTCACCACTAAATCTATGTTCTCTCTCGAAGTCCTACCCGTGAAGCTAGATTACGACGGCTGGATTTTATCCCGCGGCGACCGCTCTCTCTCTCCGGTTCCCAAAGAAGCCCTTAAAGGGGAGAAATAAACTTAAGATCCTTTAATACATAGTAAAAGGTAAAAATGTTCAGGTAGCCATAAGAGTACAGACTTCGAAAATTTTCACAAGAATCCACGCATATCATATGTACAATTCAAGTAATTTCGGCCCAAAAGATTAACCAGCTAGCGGAACAAAACTCAGCAAAATATGAAAACACGAGCTATATGGTCGCATTCATAATTAATGTCAGAAATCAGATTAAAATAAGCGCAAGAAGAAGAGAAGAGGTCAGGCTAATCAGCGATTCCCCATCCTCGTCAATAACGAACTCGAGATGAAACCCCAATTAACTGGGGCACCAGCGGCATCATTTGAGAAAGTTCTCTCTCAATCCCAATTCCCAGCACTCCGATCGCAATCAGACGAGCATGCATGCATTGCATCTTGAGAAAAGAAAATAATGAAAGAAAGATGGGAAACAGCGAAGGCGGTGGCGTACCAGGAATGATGAGATGAGGTCATCACTGAGGATCCGCCGACGGCTTCCTGAAGAAATCGTCGATCCGGCGGGCACCGGGAGGGAGGGGCTTCTCGGCGGCGGCGGCGGCGGGTCGGGGCCGGGCGGCCGGATGCGAGGGAGGTGCAGGCCGTGCGAGGGAGTCGAGGAGGAAGTCGGAGGTAGGGGGATGGGAGCACGCGGCGGAGTGGAGGTGGTCGAGCTTGATGGTGCGGCGTTTGCTGACGAGGGCGGCGTCGCGTGCGCCGGAGACTAGAGATTGGAGGAAGAGGTCGGTGGAGAGGGAGATGAGGAAAAGGGCTTCCGAGTTCACCTTCTTGATCTCCCGGTCCAGCTTCACCATCTTCTTCACCCTCCCCATCGGCAGCGATGGCCTCAGAACTCCACTGCTCTCCCCCTCTTCCTCTCCTCCTCCGCCCTGGAGTTGTCGTTTTTGCTGTCGTCGTCGATCCTCTTGCTCTTCCATTGATCGATTTCAATTAGGGTTTTGAGGAGATGGGAACCGGGCTTCTGCGAATTTATGGAGGTGACGGGTGGGATTTGAACGGGAGAAGGGCAGGCGAAGAGAACAGGGTGGCCTGCGTTGAGTCACACGCCTCAACCCGCCGCTGCTCGGGTGAATTTATTTGGAATTGGAAGGTCCAATCCCGCCAGAAAAATTTAAAAGAACAGGGACTCCCGCCAAAACGAAGGCATATAAAATTGAAAGGTAAAATGTTAGAGCATGGATCTATAGATCAAACAATTAGGCACCAGCCAAGTAATAAAAAAAATACTATGATTAGAGTCAATCAATCCAATAGTAATGAGTAAAGTAAATTAAATTATTATTTTGCAGATTATTGACTTAGATTGAGATCGAGTTAATTCAAAGAATTTTACTAGTTGACCAGCCCATCGCACCAAATTGCTCGGAGTTTTTATTTTAGAATTCAACTCAAACTGTAAAAACTTTGCTATGACTTGCCCAAGCCGATCGAGCTCAATCTTGTGAATTCTAACTCACATCACGAAGTCATAAATAAAGCTTAGGATAGAGATACAGTGAACGTAGAGAAAGCTGAGGAAGAAAAATGGTAAGGCACTATGCACAGCTCATATCCTCTGTCATTGCTCCCATCATTTTCTTGATCCCTCATTTAGTTTTGAGATTTAAAAGCTTCTCTATGAGACAGTTGGTTTAGATCAAGAAGAGACAAGGTAAGCAGCTAGAGTGCTATCAACCTTAGATAGACCCATACAAATATTATATACGAACTAAGGTATATTATCCACTTCATCCTTATTAATCCATCCTTGGTCGAAGAGGATATATAGTATATCCCGAGTCAAGTATGCAAAAACCTTTATACATTTTCAAACTAACAATCCGTCATATGTTTAAGCTACATAAAATTCTTACAAATCTGGCTGCCAAGAATCTTTAGCAGTATTTATGTTGCTAGAAGTAATTACTTATTCAAAAGGAATAATAAATAAAATCTATTATACCCAATGTTCTATTTGGACAATATTTAATGGAGAACCAAACATGTTAAAAATTATAATTATTCCAACAAATTAAAATCTAGTTTTCGATCGACATAATCTGGTATCAGACATGTATTTGTAAGCAAATAAGGGTTAAAATTGGTGTGCAGAGGTCTTTGAGTCTAAAGGTTAGCCTCTTACCTAGCTCGAGCCTTGTATCTGGTCTGGTTAGGCAGGGAGAGGATGCATGCTTGCAACCTTGTTATCAGCAGCATCCGTTCCCTTGCAAGTGCTTGAGCGGTACATGCATGGCGTGTTGTTGGGACAAGTATTATTTCAGCTCAAAGCTGATTTAGGGTTCAGCTGGAATAGATGATTTAAGATCAAACTAGGATCTGATTTAGGGCCAGATCTGAGTGGGCTGGACCCTAGAATACTTCCTTGGACTAATATATCGATTGGGTTGGGCCTCGGTGCCAACGGGCCCAACTATGTGCAATCAGTTATGTATAAAACCTTAGAATCTCTAATATTACTTACCTCCCTATCTTCAACATCAAAAGCTTGCTTTCCTCTTAATTATATTCTCCATGTAAATTGTTAGGGATCACCAAAGCCCCCACACCAACCGAAAATGAAGCTATATATTATGGCAGTAGCTGCTATCTTCAGCAGAGCAGGGCTAAGTCCCTCTCTCATGTTTTTTGGTCCAGAATTGAATGAGAACAAGTGAAAGATGACCTGACTTGGCCTTCCATTTGCAATCACTGTATGCACGGCTATGCCGATTCACATCACTAACCATCAAGATGCGTTGGCATGGGTTTCATTTATGCTATCATCTCGATGATTGGCCAACAGAAATATGCCTCAGTTATTGGCGGCATGCATAGCCATACTGATGCATGCTATAATTTCATCGAGAGGTTCATTTCGTGGCGGCCAAGATCGAAGCTGTAGTTGTTGTTGTTTGATCCTGCACTGAGGTTCCAGCAAGTGATGCTCGCACGATTAAACAGCAACTTTAGACAGCATGGGTGGATGCAAAACGAGAAAGGGAAGAGCTTAGCTCAAAATACACGTCTAAATAATACTAATTTTTAGGCAATGGCCCTAATTACTTTCTTTTTTTCGAGCAAAACATTGATAGAGGCCATCACCCTAATTACTTTCATTAAACAAATAAATTTAATGATATTTTCTCTCTCTATTCTAATGCCTATCTGGATATTTACGGTGCCTAGCATCGACTTTTAGAATTCTTTTCAACGAGAAAATATCATTAAGATCTCTGGAATGAGCTCTCGAACGGCACTCTAAACGAGTCGGACTCCAGTCGCCTCCAAATCAATGCTCTCAGCCTTCATTTAAAGCTTCTCTTGCTGCTATCACCATGTTTTGAGAACGTCTATCTTGAATGCCGAGCCGCAATTAGGAGATTAAAGCTGTCACTAATGACTAGCTTGCCTACATACAAGCATCAAAATAAGAATATTGTCAGCTCCCCAAGACTCATTACTTGTATGAACCATTGCTTTTGCTTGGAATTTGTTGCATTGATGCATAGACTTCAGGGAGATATGGACCTAAGTGTGGTGTCATAAAACCAAGTAAAATAATCATACTAAAGAACACGGTGACTGCTGCTGCAATGGAGGCACACCACTATCCGGGAGGGTGAACAACCACCACCAAAGAACATGGTGACTACCTATCCATCGGGGTTTGGGGCTCCATGACACAAAAAAGAAGGCCTTGATTAATTAAAGTTGCACCTAAAGCCATGTAGATAGAGGATGCGAAGCGAGCAAAGTTTGCAGGGCTATGAATGAAGCTCGGTAGCAGGGTTGGTTTCTTGCTGTACTCCTTTTGATGCTCCAAGCACAAAATATTTTATACTGAAATGTATATATATTAATGGCTTTTGAGCCTGTTCAACTTATTTTAAGGGGAACAGTTCTTTGGAAAGAGGGCACTCTACATAAGCTGAATGGATTCATACAAATGAAATATGGAATAGAAATATCGAGATTAAAATAATTAAGTGCATTCTGGCTGTACGATTTTTATCTTTTTTACCATCAGGGTGTGCTCTGCATTTGTTGTTTGGCTTCTTCCTATTAGCATAAAGTAATACATCAAGTTTTAGGCTCTCGACCCCGCCGATTCCTAAGTTTTAGCATAAAATAATACATCAAGAGCTTGTAGGTTTTTTTTTGTCTTTTTCCAATTTAGATGGTCAAAAAGGAGGGTTGGATTTGATTGAGTTCAAACAAAAGAGGGTCATAGTTAAAGACTAGGATAGGAGGAAGCTATGCCCTAATTGGTGTGAAGGCATCCTTGCATGCATGTTACTGGTCCACATCATGGACATTAATCATTATTTGACATGAAAATTAATCCAATTATTCAAGTCATTATTGTTTTTGATAGATATGTTTACAATTCTTTTTTGTGTTTTCGGTATGGCATGCTTCTAAGTTGTTGGTTTTCATTTTTATTTATACGGGCACTTGAATCCTTGATCTTGATGGAGGTTCATGAATTGTGTATTTCTTGAGTATTAATTAAATTTTGAGAACATCTACCAAAAAAAATGAGAACAAAACTAGATTAAAGATAGATGTCACGGTAAATTCATACATGCATACATGTAATATGTTAAGTGAGTATATCTCTAATATGTACATATATTGTGGTCGAACATGAAACCATGCTCGGTGCATATGTTAAGTGAGTAGTGCCAATTGGTGGATTAACATTCCTCCCAACTTTAAGTACTTAGATATTATCCCAAGCATCACAATTTGACAACTAAATAATGTATACAAATGTTTGGGCTGAAAGACAAAATTAATGTTGATTAAGAGTAGGAAAGTGCATATCATATGTACTTAGGATTAAAGAGTTTGTGTTTTTCTTTTTTTTAAGTAAACCTGATGTATTATTAGATCACTCGAGCAACGGGACATCCATGAGAGTCCTAATGTAAACCCGACCTATTTATTGGTTTGGTCTGATATAAATATAAATTACAAGCGCAAAATAGTGGATGTTCAATGTATGTCAGCTTGGATCGGAGAACATCGAACCGACTTGAAACCCTAGCTAGCTAGCTTTGAGCATTCTTGATCAAAATGCATTATAGATCAAATTTACATCTCGTCCAACACTTCTAATTATGTTTCCAACATAAATCAGAATCCATATCCATGTACTTTCCGACCCAAAAATGAACTTTGAGAGCCCTAACCAATCTCTTCTATCTCTTGGAATCCCTCTCCCTGTGGCTATAATAAAGGCCCGGGAACACTAACCGCATGTTGGTGCACTTTAAGTTTGCTACGTGGCAGCGACTAGGGAGAGCCACACACCATTATCATGCATTCTGAGAGACACGCGACATGATCATCTCTTTTGACCTCTTCTTTTAGACGTGGTTGGTATTAGGAGTCTTTACTTAGGCCAGTCAAGCGAGTCCATTAATGACCCTTTCTCATCCTCCCTCATCTCGGGAAGTTAATCCTTTGAACGCACAAGTCCAACTATTATTTCCACGGAGATAAGAATAATAATAATAATAATAATAATAATAATAATATTGTACTTGTTTATCTGTGTGGTAAAATAGTAAATTCATCACAATATCGTAGGTCAAGACATTGGTATATGGGAATGGATGGTTACCGTTCTCTTTCTTCGGGCAGTCATTTCAAGCCATCCCCAGTATTTATTACTTGTAGCTGCTCTTGAGCAAAATTTCTCACACTGTACATCTCATTCTCATGCGAAAATTGAGAAAATATATTAAAATTCATAGAATTACATAACTCATCCAAAAAAATAAAAAATAATAGAAAATTAGTATTACAAATTTGATCATTAAAATAAGTACAATAGTAGTTGTCTAGAGCGCAATGTAACTTACTATTTTTTGATCTATATATCTATATTAGAATCGTATGAATTATCTATTTAGCAAAAAAAAACACACAATAGCAATTATGAATAAATATTTTCTAAAGAACAACTTATAAATTATTAATTTGTTACCTATAAATTTATTATTCGAGAATAACTTATTCGCGCACTCGACTGCGCGGGATGTACAAGGTAATTATCCAAGTCTAGCCAGCAACATGTCCGTGTGTGATATTTATGAACCATCGATTCCAAACCAAAACCATCGTAAGGAACATAATTAATCGACACAATCAGCCATAGAATGCAACCCCAAGCCGGTTATCACATGTTACACGCTATGGTATCCATCTGATCAAAGGACCCAACTACGTTCTTCCAAAGGGGCTTCCCGCTACGGTGTACAACCCTAACAGCCCAATCCCGGTCCACCACGTCTCCGGTCCGTTCCGGTCCTGGTCCGATCTCGCAGAGTACCACCCGGCCGGCGTGTTCCCGAGACGCTGTCTCGTCTGGGTACGGTCGAAAAATAAAAAAGAAAAAAAACCAAAACAGACCCCACACCGACCGGAGCCCCCAGCTCGCGAACCGTGCCCTCTGGATGTAGTATATAACCCGGCGACCTGGTCCGGTTTTCTTTAAACTAATTTTCTTTGAGTCCGATTCCCAAAACCCTCCCACTATTCCCACCTCGGTAACTCAATATCTTAAACCACCTCCATGGCCTCCTTCTATAACCCTACTCCCTTTTACCCCTTTTCACCCGTCTACTTCCATGCCTTGTCCTGCCTTAACTCTATATAGCTTAAGAAATTGGCTTGCGAGGTGTCTAAAATATTGGGCCCATCCTAATATAAAGCCTTGAAGTGGGGGTGGGGGGTTGCTCCCCTCCACTCCAAGGGGGGGGGGGAGTCCTTTTACTTTTAGCACACTCCCCTAAGCTTTGCCTCGCTCCCATTATCATCAAATCCCCTTCCCAAGGCAAAGGCAGAGGGGGCGAGGGCTTAGGCTTGCGGAAATCCGAACCATCTGGGCCGGACGGCACATGCGGATCCCGCTGCATTAACGCTTCTGCCCTTGGGTTGGGGTTAGGGCGGGTGGGTTTGGTCATTGGTTGGGGATGGTTTTGTCATCTGGGTGGAAAGGTCTCGGGACTGGGGATAAGGGTTTGGGATTAGGGATTCCGATGAGGTGTGCTTGGATAAACACCGTTGGGTTTGCCAATCCCAATGGTAATTTCAGTGGGCCTGCTGAGTGGTGGTCAAGACAGCCCAGCCCAAAACTAGGATAAATTGCCTACCATACTACGTGAATACAGAGCCAATCATAACTAGTTTCTATGATGGTACACCAAGATGAAAGCTTGATGAAAAATTAGGCAGCACCGCCAATTCCATTATTCAAGAAAAAAACATCTCTTTTATGTGAGAATGAAAAAAAAGGAGCAAAAATTAGAAGATAAAACTTAATTATATAACAAAATAAAGTTTCTCTTGTGCTCACGGAGGGCCAAACATAGACTCTTTACCATATTTGTTATTGTATTTCTTTTTGAAGAAAAAAGAATTTGTTTTCAAATCTGTTTTACTAATTTCCATTAGTTTTTCTCTTTAATCTTTAACCTTTATGTACTTCTTTGCACGTTGGTGCTCATGTTATGCAATTTCTTCCCTCACTTTTATCTAAATTTGATTTGTGGCTAACTCTAATCATCTAGTTTTTACTCTGCTATTCTCTTCCAATCAGAAGTTCAAATAATAAAGCAATACAAAACCTAGCACTACTATTCCCTGACTGGAGTACATATTTATATTTGGATGACAACAATGGCAGCAATAGGATGAAAACGTTGACTAGCCTTAGACCGGCGACGCATCCTACGTGGACGGCTATGCTTGTTGATAGCCCCAGGCTGGTCGTAATTTTTTACAAGCTTGCGGGAACATTAGGGCAGAACACTGGGCCCAAGACGTGAGGTGGGACCCATCAAGGAGAAACGGACAAAGGAAGCGGCCTGAGATCCACGTGGTGAGGAGAATGGCCTTTTGCGGTGCGAGTTAGATATTCTGAGACAAAATCAGAAGATTTTGGTCACAAATTTAGCGATAAACATATCTAATCTCGCACTCTCATCCCCCTTTTTTTTCCCCCTTACAGTGAGAAAGCTTGAGGGAGTATAAATATGAATGATGACTTGGAGCCTCCCACACCAGGAGAGGAGCTTTCAGAGCAGCAGTCACCTTCGCCTCCGCTTCCGGCCTTCATATGACTCTTGTGTGAGGCTTAAGCAATCTTCACCTCCTCTGTACGCCTCTTTCACATGGACAGCTCTCCCTCTCTGCATCTGTAATCTTTCTCACTAGGTGAGTGGTCCTCAGAACTCTCTCTCCCTTCTTCATTCATAAACAAGAATAGATCCCTTCATTTTTTTTGACCGTCTTTAAACAAACCAATTGCGAACTCATTTCACAACCTTGACCGCCACCTTTTGCTCAAGTTAAGAAAAATCGCAAGTCTTTGCTTCTATGTCATGCATCCACCCACACCTTCAATACCCTTAAACCCACGTCCGCTCATCTTTTTGGTTTTGATTCTTGGTTTAAATTTTTGGAGAACCACCCCTTCCATGTCAAACAAGCCCTTATCCTTGATGGTGGTTAGAGCTTGAAACTTCCTTTCTCCCTCCTGACATGCATTGTTTCCACTCTCCATAATGCACTCAATCATTCTCATTAGTTTGCGCAAAATGGTTTGCCATGCTGAACTCTAAACGTCACCACCGTCGCCATTACCATAAGAAGTAGCGGCAGCAAATCCACCACCACCAGCACCAGAACAGAAGAGAACAGAACACAAATGAAGAAATTTAGAACCATTTCCATTTCCACCACCTCAGTCCTCGTCCCATTCCTCTTCATGGCCATGGTCTCGTTCTTGAAGACCACCACTTCCCTCTCCCCGGATGGCAAGGCCCTCCTCTCCCTCTTAGCGTCCGCCGCCGCCGCCACCTCCTCCTCCTCTGCCCTCCTCCCCTCATGGGACCCCTCCCACCCCAACCCCTGCTCCTGGCAGGGCGTCACCTGCTCCCCTCAGGGCAGAGTCATCTCCCTCTCCCTCCCCAACACCTTCCTCAACGTCTCCCACATCCCTCCAGAGCTCTCCTCCCTCACCTCCCTCCAACTCCTCAACCTCTCCTCCGCCAACATCTCCGGGCCCATCCCCCCCTCCCTCGGCGTCCTCTCCTCCCTCCGCCTCCTCGACCTCTCCTCCAACTCCCTCTCCGGTCCCATCCCCTACCAGCTCGGCTCCCTCTCCTCCCTCCAGTTCCTCCTCCTCAACTCCAACCACCTCTCCGGACCCATCCCCCCCACCCTCGCCAACCTCTCCTCCCTCCAGGTCCTCTGCCTCCAGGACAACCTCCTCAACGGCTCCATCCCCTCCCACCTCGGCTCCCTCCTCTCCCTCCAGCAGTTCCGCATCGGCGGCAACCCCTACCTCACCGGCCGAATCCCGCCCCAGCTCGGCCTCCTCGCCAACCTCACCACGTTCGGTGCCGCCGCCACCGGCCTCTCTGGGCCGATCCCGGCGGAGTTCGGAAACTTGGTCAGCCTCCAGACGCTGGCGCTCTATGACACCGACGTCTCCGGTTCGATTCCGCCCGAGCTGGGCTCGTGCTCGGAGATGACCAATCTCTACCTGCACATGAACAAGATCACCGGCTCGATCCCGCCCGAATTGGGTAAGCTGCAGAAGCTTACCAGCCTGCTTCTGTGGGGGAATGCGATCACGGGGTCGATCCCCGCTGGGCTTTCCAACTGCTCGGCTCTGGTGGTTCTCGACCTCTCCTCAAATAAGCTCTCAGGGGAAATCCCCGGCGCGCTCGGGAGGCTGGGTGTCTTGGAGCAGCTCCACCTTTCCGACAACATGCTCGCAGGTCCCATCCCCATGGAGCTGAGCAACTGCAGCAGCTTAACCGCTCTCCAGCTTGATAAGAATGCACTCTCTGGGCCCATTCCTCGGCAGATTGGAGACTTGAGGGCCTTGCAGTGTCTCTTCTTGTGGGGCAATTCCATATCCGGAGCCATTCCTCCATCTTTCGGGAACTGCACCGAGCTCTACGCCCTCGACCTCTCCAAGAACAGGCTAACCGGGACGATCCCCGACGAGATCTTTAGCCTGAAGAAGCTCAGCAAGTTGCTTCTTTTGGGCAACTCCTTGACAGGAGAGCTGCCCAAGAGTGTCGCCGATTGCCAGTCTTTAGTGAGACTAAGGCTCGGGGAGAACCAGCTATCCGGCGAGATCCCAAAGGAGATCGGCAAGCTTCAAAATCTCGTCTTTTTGGATCTTTACACCAACCATTTCCATGGGAAGCTGCCTGCCGAGCTTGCCAATATCATGGTTTTGGAGCTACTGGACGTGCACAACAATCATATCACAGGAGAAATTCCACCTCAGTTGGGGGAACTGATGAACTTGGAGCAGCTCGATCTCAGTCACAACAGCTTCACCGGGGAGATCCCTTCGAGTTTTGGCAATTTCAGTTACTTGAACAAGCTCATCCTGAACAACAATATGCTCGCTGGGTCACTGCCGAAATCCATAAGGAACTTGCAGAAGCTGACCTTGCTCGATCTAAGTGCTAATAGCCTCTCCGGTCCGATTCCTCCTGAGATTGGCTCCTTGACAAGCTTGACGATTGATTTGGACTTGAGCTCCAACCGTTTTGTTGGAGAGATCCCACAGGAGATGTCCAGTTTGACTCAGTTGCAGTCGCTGGATCTTTCGAGCAATATGCTCCATGGAGGGATTGCAGTCTTGGGCATGCTCGCTAGTCTCACTTATCTCAACATCTCATACAACAACTTCTCAGGTCCGATTCCAGTGACTCCATTCTTTCGTACTCTATCGGCAAATTCCCACCTTGAGAACCCAGATCTCTGCGAGTCTTTCGATGGATACACCTGTTCTTCAGACCTTGTACGGAGAACCGCTATAAAATCCATAAAGACGGTAGCTCTTGTTTGTGCTATCTTGGGCTCTGTCGCTGTGCTGTTCGTCGCGACCTGGATTCTGGTTAATAGGAATAGAAAGCTAGCAGCGGAGAAAACAATGGCCTCAGCATCCTGCGGAGCCGATGATTTCTCATATCCATGGTCCTTCATCCCATTTCAGAAGTTGAACTTCTCCATTGACAGCATATTGGAGTGCATCAAGGATGAGAATATCATTGGGAAAGGGTGCTCCGGGGTCGTGTACAAAGCTGAGATGCCGAATGGGGAACTCATCGCTGTGAAGAAGCTCTGGAAATCGAGGAAGGAAGAGGAGCTAGTGGATGCATTTGCCTCGGAGATTCAGATTCTCGGGCATATAAGGCATCGAAACATTGTGAAGCTGATTGGTTATTGTTCAAATAGGTGTGTCAAGCTCCTCCTCTATAATTACATCTCCAATGGCAATTTACAGCAGCTTTTGAAAGAGAACAGAAACTTGGATTGGGAGACAAGGTACAAGATTGCGGTTGGGTCGGCGCAGGGTTTGGCCTATCTCCACCATGACTGTGTTCCAGCCATTCTTCACAGGGATGTCAAGTGCAACAACATACTATTGGATTCAAAATATGAAGCTTATTTGGCTGACTTTGGATTGGCAAAGCTGATGAACTCCCCCAATTTCCATCACGCAATGTCCAGGGTAGCAGGTTCTTACGGCTACATAGCACCAGGCAAGTGAAAATCTCCTTATAATCCTAATGCACTGTACAAATTGTTGCAAATATGTTGGAAGCAAAAAAACCATTCATGCTCTACTTCTGTCGTCAAGTTAATCTGATCATAAATTCAGTTTTCGAATGTTTTCATTTCAATCGAGCAATCTTAAAATTTTCAGAAAATTTTCAGAATTGTTGCATCCACCTCGAGTCAAGGATTCTAGATTCTCAAGGTCTACCCAGAGACTCGACGAACTCCTGCTAGTTTTCTATTGATAAATATGAAGGAACACTCATACCCATGCTCAGAATTTCTTTTAACATATAAATTGATGGAATCTGCAAGCACCTGTTTGACTCCTTTTACTTTCTCTTTGCTGAAATGAGGGACATGGTTGGCTTTTGACACTAAAGAGTAGAATTAAACTCTCTTCCTGTATTAAAAGAACATCATATGTATCTTCTAGATATTCTTTCTTTAAATCACTACTCACTTATGCACAAACTGTGTTTGTTTAGTATTTATTTTGGACGCATATTACGACTACTATATTCCTAATAGTCATTAAATATGATCGAGCTAATTAATAATATGTGTATAATTATGGCAGAGTATGGGTACACTACAAATATAACAGAGAAGAGCGACGTCTACAGCTATGGCGTGGTCCTCCTAGAGATCTTGAGTGGGCGCAGCGCCATTGAACCGATGGTCGGTGACGGCCTCCACATTGTGGAGTGGGTAAAGAAGAAGATGGGAAGCTTTGAACCTGCCATCAATATCTTGGATTCAAAGCTGCGAGGCATGCCTGATCAGATAGTTCAGGAGATGCTCCAGACGCTGGGGATCGCCATGTTCTGCGTCAACTCGTCGCCATCGGAGCGGCCGACCATGAAGGAGGTAGTGGCATTACTGATGGAAGTGAAGAGCCCACCAGAAGAATGGGGAAAGACTTCACAGCAGCCGCTCATAAAGCCCGTGAACCATGGTTGTTGATGGATGGCTTATCCTTATTTATTTCTCTATCTCTTGGTTGATCCTTTTCCAAGGGATATCTCATGTGCTTCGTCTTTGGTCCCTGAAAAATGGTAGATTTTATGAAGTTGGGAGTGGGAGGAATGGGAGGTTTGGGTGTGTGTTCGATGTTGTGTTGGGATTGTCGTACAGTTTCTTAGGATGATTGCAGTCACTTCATGGAATTCATACAGCATTTTTCTCTTGTTAAGTAACCATGACTTCGTTTTAAAGGAGGCGGCTTGAAGAGCTCGTGGACACTGATAAGGGAGGATTCATAGGATCGCAGCTGGGAGTATCAGTCACCTTATGGAATGAGAGCTGTAAGTTGTGAACCGATAAAAACTATGGAAGATCATGCTTTGCTTTTGCTTGTGATTAAATATGCTTAATCATCAATCCATTGTGTTTAAGGGCGCGTTTGGTTCATGATCCGAATCGGAATCAAAATTGGAATAAAAATTGGGATATGGCTATATTCTCTGATATTTTGGCTCGCGACTCGAATTAGAATCGGATTTGAATATTATGGGAGAGTTGGTATTGAGTTTTGAGACGGTCGGTGAATTGTCATTCTCATCTGGAATTGAATTGAGAATGGTATTGTTTCTAACAAAATGGTTGGAATGAAAGTAATTTATTTCTATTTCCATTCCAAAGTCTTAACTTTTTCCAACCAAAAGTAGGCGGCAAGACTCTTCAAACCAGCTGGGGGGGCCAAGGCTGAGCCTGTTGCTTTTGGGAAAGTCCGACATTTTCCCAGAGACAGGCGTTGTAAGAGCAGCGAAAAAGGAGGAATAATTTTTTTTGAGTAAAACAGGTGTCTTTCAACAACAACTATTCCACGGGGAATGGGATAACATTATTCATCTATTCCTTGGATAAGGCTTTCTTTTATTCCTGCCGTTGTTTTTACATGGACTAAAATGATTTCAGCCCTACATTTCATCTAGGAATAATAAACTTCAACCAAACAAAAACAAGAATAACTACTCCAAGAGAATAGCTCTACACTTCATTTCTGAATCAGCGGCCAAACCACCTGAATTCACCCCAACAAGAAAAATGGGAGTTGGCCGGGCGCCTCTTTTGCTCGAGTAAATGAAAACAAGCAACGTGGGTCCAGCTCTTGCAACAGGCCGAGCTCTCCATCTATTGAAAAGAGTGAAAGATGCCCATGCCATCAAAGAGTGAAAGAGCATCGCATGCTCTTGAGGACTTCTACTTCTCAATCCTTTGGACAATCATACTCCCTTTTCCACAACCAACCAAAATTTCATGTCAAAGTTGGGTACATTTAATGTCTGTTGCTAGCACATAACTCAAGACACATTCACATGCACTCACTTCACTAGGACAAGAATGGGTTCATCAGAGGCCATGATATGGTCAATCAGGAGCTACCACTGTTTTAGCCATCAATCTTTAGCTAAGCATCAACCCTCCGATACAAGGTCATCGGATGGTTCGAATTTCAGCATCGGTAAAATTCTATGCAGATAACTCAAGATAAACATGAAATTTAGTGCAAATTTTAAGGGGGTTCCTCCATTTGATCAGATCATTAGTATTATTGTAACTCAAATTGCTCTAGACTTCCACCTCAGACTCTTTTGTGCTGAGAGTTGGAAGGCTGTCACCTATTCAGCCATGAAGTGCTCTGCATATTTCTGTGCTAATACAGACACATTCTGCTCAGTTCTGCTCTTGCTTATGAGACAGAAATAAGAGTGGCACACCATCATTAAAGCTGATGGGAGATTGTTAACTTTAATCAGGATAAGTTGGGTGCCTTCACATACTCTGCAGGACAACTGACACCACATCCCAATTTTACCAAAAGAGATGGACGCATCTATCTGTTCATGTTGGTGAATACACCCATACAATGTGTAGATTTTGCACCACTGTCTTTACAACTATGCTAAAATCAGAATCAACCATGCCAAGAAGCCTGGAGGACCTTACATTTAAGTTAATGGAGTCCAAAGGTTGCAGAAAGAATCTATCAGTCGTTTGAAGCATACGATACTAATTAAAATGACAGTAAAGAAAAATATATTATCTAAAATCTCTTCATAAGATTACCAAAATCCAGAAACCACATTGAAATCCTTTAGGTTTTTGTAATTTGGTATTGTAGACCCAAAGCTTCTAAATTTTCCACCATAAATGTTACTTCGAGGAGAGCTTGGACATTCATATACCTGTCGCACCAGACATGTTTCAGACCCCAGAAACCACACTCTTTCTACGCTACAATTACTACCCATATACCTCTCCCCATCACCTTGGACTCAAAACAACTCCTCAAGCATCTGCTCGCACACCTTATAAATAGAGAGAAGATAATAGAACCAGGAAAGTCAGTTCGGTTCATCACTGGATAATAACCCGAAATGCCTCGGCTTTTCTTTGACATGCACGCCGCAGAGACAACCAAAGCAAGCTTTGAAGCAGCAGCAACCTTCTTGCTGCACTGTGCCCTCATGGTGATGGCATGCGTTTCCCATTCTAGGTGCTGATTCATGGATGCACACTGTCAGGTCTCTGAACCAGCGATAAGCCTTCACCAAGTCCAGCCAGGAGCCCAAACCTTGATGTCAACTCCCAGATTTCTCAGGCATCATCACCTATGATTCTGATGGGAACCTCGCTGCTCCTGGCAGCCTCATACAGCATACTCCCTGAAATGATATGAAGTACTTTTCTGTAACAAGTTCGTGCTTCAACCATACAATAACCATGTTTAAAATATTCTATTGTTCTCCATTTTGGCTGTTGATGAAAGTAAAGCATCAACTAGGTTACAAGAGAATGATTAGATTGGATTTCATTTCTAGCTTGGTCTTAATTTGTGAGAAGAAATTACACAATCACTTCCCTTTTTGATATCCCAAAAACAGGAAATGACCCTTGATTACAAAATCAACATCCAGTTCATCTAAATGATCTAACCAACAATGCTGTTGGGTCATTTACTTTCTGTATGAAAACTCAGATTCAAACTTTTTCTCAAACCGTTCTTGAGATTCTGTTTTTGCAGCCAGTATGGCGTCATCAATGAAACTTCTCTGGGGGAATTCGTCAGGAATGAGGCTTCGATAAATTTCAAACTGTTCGTCCGCTTCCTTCTTTCTGTCTAACAAGCCATATATGATCCCCTGAAAAACAAATAAGAATCAGTATATGATTGCCACAATCACAGAAATGATGATGAAGAAAATGATAAAGCTAAACTCAGACGCTTGCGAATTAACGACACCAGAACATCTATAAAGATCAAATTATGTGATCCTAAACTATCAGAATTTATACAATCTTAAGATTTAACAAATGAAGATGCTGTTCCAATGCATGCATGTGAACATGGAAATGCACAACGAGGTACTCAGGTACCATTGCTATGATGGTTACGAGGAGCATAAATTACATAAAAAGCAAAACCAGCACATCAGTGGGAGCACAAAGAAATTTTGGAACACTATCACGACCACAATAATTTGGTGTGTAGGCTAGAAGCATATTAAATAAAATATGCAAGAGTGTGGTAGTTGTTCCAAATAAGAGTGATGTAGGTATCTGTGAAAAGCTCTACCTGACAAAGGTAAGGCCGAAAATCTCTAGGATTCTCCTTAATAAGATCTTGAAATTGCTCAGAGGCTCCTTCCAAGTCACCCTGCATGGTGAAATTCAGCTATTGATTTCCTCGAGGCCAAGCTATCAATAGAGAGAGAGAGAGAGAGAGAGACCAAGTCAAATTTTTACCTTCACAACATGCATTTGAGCTATCAAAATTTTTATATTCCTCTCTTCAGTGACTCTGTTCTCACGACGTGCAAGTTCTAAAGCTTTATTCAGCATCTCAAAAACAGCTGGGCCTTCACGATTTTTGTACATAGCCAAGGCCAGCCCCTATAAGATAATTTGTAAGTCTGCAAGTTTACTCCCAAAGTATTTCCAAAAAGAGCTAGATAAGAAAGATATATATGGGATTTTACTATTTTTACCAGCTGCATATCATTGGAATAAGTTACTAGTTCATGTACGTTATGTCTTGCTGAAGGAAAATGCAAGACAATGAAGTGGCATTTGATCACATGGAAGCTAAGAGAATCCAGCAATACAATCTGTGAATGCAGATAGATACCTCTATAGAAGAGATTTAAGCAATATTGCCATTAAGAGGCATCAATCTGGTTAAAAACTAGTTCAAATAGCAAAGCACAATCTGAAACCTGCTTGGTACAGTACAACTTCTTGCAGTAAAAAAAAGAATGATCTTATTGAGAGAAAGAGAGAGAGAGAGAGAGAATGATTTTATACATGATTTTGTGGTGACATCTATGCAAAGCGAAAAAAGATAACTTCCAGACAGGACTTTGAGACTTTCCATCATTTTTCCTTCACCAACCACCTTTCTTGTTTTATATCTCCCAGAAAAAGAACTCGGATTCCATCTATTTTTTCAAAGTGCAGCATAGAACAAATACAGGTTGGATCACTGTTACAGACACCATGTGCATTGCATGCAAAAACATGAATCTAGAAAATTAGCTACTTGTTTATTCACAGCCTCCATCTACAAAATTCATAAGAAAGATCTCCCAAGTAGGTCAATTAATGCATAACTGAACTCCAACCAAATTAGGAAGACATCGTGAAATTCTGCATATAGAATCAGCAGTTATTTGCAGTCTCATTTATTCCATAATATCTTTTCTTGCAAAGATAACATTTACTTAAAGAAGGAATATTAGTTCTCGGGAAAATCTTTTGGAGATAAATCAACACATGCACAACTAAGTGACTATTGTTAAGCCCACACAAATACAATTGAGGGAAAGGTTATGCCACTTCTGCAAGCAAAAGAGAAGAGTGCGCACTTATTGCTTGGCATATCACATTTGTCCATCTCCTTGGTTTTACACACTTGTATGTATGTGGGAACGTAGCCATTGAGTTGCCATGGAATTTATCTACTTGACCTACAAGTGGATGCACGCATCTTTTTTGTGTTTTCATTCAGATGGGATTCGACAAAAAATGAGGAAAGCATTTTTAATGCCAGTTTGACAATGTCTGCAATGTGGCATTAACAACTAATTGCAAGCATGTTATGTTTATCAAACTTTCTTGTTCATCAAAAGAGCAGAATAACTATAGAACAATTAAAGATCTTGGAAAGAAGGCAAACAAATACTGAAAATAAACAACTGCAAGCATCTTAGTAATTGGTATAACAAACAAACAAACAAACAAAACAACCACCGCATGAACGCACTAGCAGAATTACTATAGCACAATTAAGGATCTTGGAAAGAAGGCGAACAAATACTGAAAAAAAACAACCACATGCATCTTAGTAATCGGTAAAACAAACAAACAAAACAAAACAAAACAACCAACGCATATATATATATATATATATATATATATATATATATATATATATATATATATATATATATATATATATATATATATATATATATATATATATATATATATATATATATATTCTTCCTGTATCAAGAATCCACCCTTATGATTTGTTTATCTGACTGCTTTACAAATTCTCTAAACAAGCAAGTTCACTGATAAACATGTTGCATGTCTTTTTAATCTAATTTATAGCCCATCTACAGCTCAAGCTTATTATAATAGTGTTAACATGGAGATGCTGCTCTCAGAAACCCTTCATATGATATATTTGTAGAAAAGCATAAGGTATCATGAGTCAGCACTGTCATATGGAAGGAATTGGATGAATAATCACAGGCATGCCTCCATGAAAAAGGCAGTAAAATGATGTAATAAAATAAAATGATGCTCACTGAATAATTACTCCATTAGACAGAAGCATTCAAGGACGGATAATAAGAAAATCCACTGTGCAGGGACTTGCGAGAACACTGCTGGGCAGACCAGTGAGAAAATGACTGCCATTATATAACGAAATGAACTTCACTATCATGAAAATCTTTCAGAGCTTTGATCTTCCATTTGAACACTGTGTTCTCTATACAAATGCAAGGGTGCATAAGACATGTTTCTAAAACTCCACAACATACTTTCCAGGTTCTTTTTTGAGCGAGGACTAATCTTTTCTAAACAAACAAGTTCGAACGGATCTAGAATGAATCTTCATCCATAAATTATTATCCTTTTTAAAGCTACAAACAGGAATCTATATGGCTAAGTTGTTCCCCAAGTCAATGGCATGAAGCCACAACTGCTCCCGTTTCAATTTATCTTCACAGCATCAAGTGCAACCTTAGTTGCAAGTACAATAACACTATCATAGCTGACACTTAAAAGTGGTTCTTTAGAATTTAGAAGTAAAACTCACATGCAGAGCTCTAAGCAAGAGAGGTCTCTCCTTCAAGATCTCCTTAAAGAGCCGCTTGGCCTTGGCCAGCTTCCCCATCAGCTCATATGACAGAGCCTGCAAGAGCCTCCACTCCACTTCGTCCGGCTCCAAAGCAATCAATCTCTCCACATACTCCACCGCCTCCTTCGTCTTCCCCTTCCTCATCTTCCCATATAAGACCACCTTCAGCGCCTCCACGTCCGTCGGATCCCTCTCCAAAATCTTCACATACCTCTCCTCCTCATCCTCCTTCCCTCCCCGTGCATCCACCTTTTCCTCCAACGGCGCAGAAAAATCGGTCCTTTGGGCATCACCGAGCGCCAAAGCAGGCCTCCCATGGAATCTCCCAAGGAACAGAAGCGATCCAACGAGCAAGACGGCGGCTTTCTCGGCGCAGCTCCTCCAAAGGATTCTCTGGTGAGGATTGGGGCAGTGGGGGGATGGAGAGCAGGAGGTATTGGGGACAGAGGAGGCGGGCGGTGGGAGGAGCAGGGAACGGGGATCGTGGAATTTAAGAATTAGGGTTAGGGTTTTGCGGGGGACATGGTAGGGTCTGGGGAGGAAGGGAGGATTGGGGGAGTGGCTCCGCAGGGTTTGGCTCCTAAACCCTAATCTCGGGAGACAGGAGGGTTTTGGGTGATGGAGGGAAAGGGACGTGGAGGTCAGGCTCGCCATGGCCGAAGAGCGAGCTCGCCCAAAAATTACAGTGAAGATTAGAGACAGCCGAAAATTGTTTAAAAATCCACCTAACGAATCTTTAATTATTTACAAGTCCCTAATTTTACGTACAGGACACCTCGTTGCCATCTCAAGGCCGTGTGCCTCAAGCCAATAATTGCTCGTCCAAAACACCTGCCATGATTTATCCACCATACCTTTGATCTTGCAAGCGAGACATGTCAACTTCAATGTCCATAGATCAAACCCTCATGGCATGGCCATAGAACACCATAACATTGTAACAAGGCTCACGACACTACAAACTTATAATTGCATGTATTAGCGCATAGAAGTTGTCATCCCCATATGAAATAGGTTATATGAAAGATTGTAACCATCTCCCTAAGTCTATAATCATCTATAGGTACGTAAATAGCTAGCTTTATGCTTACAATTGTTAGCTGTATAACTTAACTGTACAATAGTTGTGAACACCTGTATTGATTAGACTATACAGTTGTGTATAGCCTCCCTCCCATCTGTAAAAGGAGGGTTATGGCATTATTTGTATCAATATGGAATAAAGGTTGTATTGCCTTCTTTCTACATTTCCTCCTTTCTCCTCAACAATAAAATATAAAATTACTTGTACAAAAATAAATAAGTATTTGTAGGCCTTTTGAAATATTCTTTTAAAGATTCTTTTTCTAAGATTTAGGACAAGAGAGACGCTTGCAAAATTAGGGTGAAGGATGGGATTCGAGCCTAGGTCATCAGTTATCCAGCACTTGAGCCTCTATTTTTGTTATCTATTAAACAATATTAAATATTCATATGTAAGGGTGTTATGTTATCCGGCATACAATATTCGAAAATCTTATCATTGTTATCCTATGCGGAGTTCAGGATGCCATTCTAACTTCTAAGTGGTCCTAATATTGGTCCATCCAAATCAGACTTGGCTCTTTTTATAATCAAGCTGAGTTGCACGCAGCTCATTTTATTTGAAGTCAACCTCATGCTGTTCATAAACAGTTTATTTCAAAAATCTAACAAGAGTTTAAAATTATTTTACAATGTTATTTCTATAATTTAAAATATTAATTTTATTATATTTTAGTTTGGTAGCTCAAATAAATAATATTTATACATCTTTGTTAATCTATAAAAAATAATTTGTAATATTTTGAGCTAATTCAAGCCAAGCTCGGGTAAGCTAGTCTAAGGCCATGTTGGCAGTAGAGCTGTTAGAAGTAAAACTGTTGGAAGTAGAGCTATCTGAAGTAGAGCTGTTATAAAAAGCTGTTTGCTGTTTGGTAACTATATTTGTAAAATGTTGTGGCACTTTAACATATGTTTGGTAAATAAACTAAGAAAGTATTTTTGCATGACACAATTATCATAAAGAACATTGCATGGTATTATACAACAGAACATAATAAAACATAATATATATTAATACATAAATATACGATATAGTATAATATTATTGTAATATAAAATAACATTATTATAATATAGCATAATTGTAATATAATTATTAGAGTAAATTAATTTTTGGTAATATAACATAATTTTAAATTATTTAACATAACATATTAATGTATTATGATATAATGTAATATATATTATATTTATAGTATAATACAATAATAAAAATATAAAATATTATAATTATTAGATAAATTAATATTATACTTAGATAATTTCTTAATCAAGCAGAGCAAACTTAAACTAGCTTACGACTTTTTGCCGTCTGATAAGAAGACATTCTTCTGTTTTTATCCCTAACATATCATCATCTACCACTTTCTCAACGTGCCTCTATTCTACAACCAAAAAATTCATCCAGAAAAAATACAACTAAAATAAGCACATACATATCATGCTTATCTCCAGCGGTTATATAATTGAAATTTTTGAACAATCAACTTCAATTGAAAATTCCACTAACTCTTGCATGTAATCATGCGTGAAAGCATGCCTGTAATGTCTTTTTCCTTTTTATTGGTACAAGAGGTAAGATCCCAAAAATACTTTCTTCAAGCATAATTACGTTCCATCACATCAACTTGAACCGATAAGGATGTGCTCTGATTGAGTAATTTCAAAGAAAACTTTCAACTTGTGTTTAAATTGTCATACATGTCGATCATGTCATTTGTGGAGTAATTGAGTAAACCCCTATTTGATTTTAATGAGCTCAAAGCATTTGAGTATATTTTATATTGTACTGATAAATTCAATCTAGTGTTTCAGGCAAATATGTGTGAATTTCTAATTAAGTGCCTCAAACTTTGGTTGGAAGTAATTTGGATAAGTATTGGACTCAATATGAACCAAAGTTTGCATCCTGAGTCGACTCCGGAAGATTACGAGTCGATTCCGAGTGGTTTAGAGGTTCTGGCACAAGCTCGAGTCGACTCCGGTACTCTACGAGTCGACTCCGACTGAGAATAGACAGAAACAAGAGTTTCAGACCCTGTCAGCGAGTCGACTCCAAAAGGTTTCGAGTCGACTCCGATGCTTGCCGAGTCGACTCCCGACGGTTCCGAGTGGACTCCAAAGAGTAACAGACAGAAAGACAGAACGATGGATTTTAGACCTTGTTACTGAGTCGACTCCAGAAGGTTACAAGTCGACTCCGACGTTTTGCAAGTCGACTCCTAGTTATGTCCGAGTCGACTCCCAGAGGAAAGCAGTCTGAAAGGTAGAGAATCAATCTCTGAAACCTTGTGAACGAGTCAACTCCAAGAGTTCGAGAGTCGACTCCCAAGTCAGCCGAGTCGACTCCAACAAAGCGCGAGTCGACTCCGAGGCAGATCAGTTCAATAGACAGAGAATTGGTTTTTCGGACTCTGAGAACGAGTCGTCTTCCGAAGATCTCGAGTCGTCTCTCAAGACAGCCGAGTTGACTCCAAGAAAACCCGAGTCGACTCGAGGAAGAAAAACAGAAAGATGGGTTTCTGGAACCCTGAGAACGAGCCGACTCCTAAGTGCCCGAGTCATCTCCAGATGTTGGCGAGTCGACTCCAGGTTTGGTCCGAGTCGACTTCAGGATGGGACAAGCACTTTAATTCAAATCCTGAACAACGGGCGAGTCGTCTCCAGTAAAGCATGAGTCGACTCCAGCAACGGCCGAGTCGACTCCAGATCGCACGAGTCGACTCCGATCCCAACGGATATATTGTCAGGATGTGCAGACGGGACAGAACGGCTCCAAATCACTCTCTAACGGCTAGTTTTCGAATGGAACTACTTAAATAGCTAGAGTGAACAGTAGTAGACAACAAGAGAGCTATTCTATCTTAGCATTAAAGCATTTCAACTAACAAGAGCTTCTTAAGAGTAAATACAAGCAAAAAAAGGAAGAGATGCATTCAACTCAATCCTAGAAGTACTTCCTTCGCATTCAAAGCTCTACTACTGTCCTCCAACTTTCAGTGCTTTCAAGAGGAGACTCAGAAATCGAGAAGCCCCTACTTCCCCATCTAAAATCTGTTTGAGGGCTTCTAACTTTACTTTGCTTATATTGTTCTCACATCTGCTTTTTAGAAACTTTCTTTGTGAATTCCCAAACTTTGTTTTTCTTACTTGATTCAATCAGGGGATTGAATCAAGGGTTGTAAGGTTTGTTGGTGAGCCAAAGATAAAACCAACGGTGTAAGGTTGTGGTTGGTGAACCGGTGAAAACCAACTGGGTTTGATTGTGAACTCGGAAAAACAATCGGGTGGTTTTAGTCGGTGAGCCTCTGAAAACCGACCGAGTTCATTGTAATCTCGTGAAAACAACAAGTTGGGTTGTGAGCTTGTAAAACAACTGGCTATAATCCTAGGGATTATAGTGAACTCCCAAGTGCGGCTTGGGGAGTGGACGTAGGAGCAAGAGTTGGCTCCGAACCACTATAAACTTTTCTGTGTTTGTATTGGTTGTTGTCTCTTTCTCTCTCTTCACTCACTGCATCTAGTAAACTAATTAATTTGCTTGCAATAGATTTAGTTAATTACTCATTATATTTTTAATTGGTCAATATTTAATTAAAACCCAATTTACCCCTCCTCTTGGGTTGTCTCCTTGGGCAACACCATTACTTATCCTCGTGTCATCACTTTCCTTTCATGCATCATGCTAGTGCTTGTAAACCTAATAATGGGAGACATTGTTATATGTTTGAGAGCAAAAAGTTTTTCCATGAACTCTATTGTTACTCGTGTTTGATGTTTTGCCCCGCAAAAGCTTTTGCACCATTTGTTATGCTTTCTTGGTACTGATTCACGAGTGCTTATCTGCAAGTGTCATGAGCCATGTGCTCCTTTACAAGTAGAGCATGCTTTTATATATCTTGTGGATTTATATAAAAAGGGGGGGGGGGGGGGGGGGGGGGGGTTGTTGTTAGTAACATCATGTAATCCCACCCCATGCAAGCGATCAAAACCTAGCACATATACAGAGATTTCTTCCTCTTGCATTTTATCTAGAAGAATAAAAAAAAACTGCAACACATGCCTTGAAGTGGTGATTTGGAGTTTGGACAACTTTGGAGGTGAAAAAATATACTGGTACAATTCACTAGTCTCTGCTTTGAACCCAATAAATTAAATTCCTGGTCTAGCTTCCAAGGTAAATGATACCAACTTACATTTCAAGGTGCCTTTAATTTAGCCTGATACAATGTAAGAGAGATGAAGGAAATTAATTCTACTAATAAAAGAAAAGAAATTAGTTCATAATAGGCCAAGTGGCCAATCCAACCGACGGGGTGCGGGTTCGCCCCGTTGGTCCAGCGCCAAAGACCACCTTAGTCCCACATCGGGAGTGGAGAAACCAGCGATGGGCGACCGCTGGTATAAAGGAAGATGGCGGTGGTACGTTGTTGTATACTTACCTGGACGGGGTCGATGGGCGATCAAGAAGGCCCATGGCCTAGGCTTGCGGCCCACATTGCACGTGGTGGGAGCGCTCGTCTACCATCTCCCCAAGTGGGAGAGTGGGCGTCATAATTTGTGGTAGGAGGGGGTACGCGTCCGCGCGGCCCCTGCCAATTTCAAACCTTAAACGGTTAGCTCGCCTTGCTTTTTTTCACGTGTCTTTTGAAGGCCTCACTCTTCGCTGCTTTCTCTAAATACTTCTCCTTCTTTGTATGTCTTAAAGCGCTCCGAACCCATCATTCATCTGCGAGCAGTGGATAAACCAACAACGGTGGATGGTGAATCTCTTCATGCACCGTTGGTGAATCTCTTCACCGCATGAAGGACACAAAGAGGCTTTTGAACAAAAAAAAAGAAGAAGAAAAGGCATCAGTTGAGATCCATGAAAGCTACCTAAAATACCAGATTATCGGGAGTCATGAATTTTGACCCTCGAAATCTATTCAAATTACGGAATCTGCCACCTGTACTTCAAGTTTCTTTCCATCCGCTGTAATAGATTATCTTGTGAGAAAATATGGATCATTTATTGTACAATGAATGGCAAACAAAAATAAAAATTTATTTCGTATATAATTTTAAGAAGCACTGCAGCAAAACCCATAAGGAATACTTAACCACAGCAACTAATCAACCAGGTCAGATTTTATGGACTTCAAGAAAAAAAACAGCAATTTATATTGACTATTCTAAGTCTTGTTTACATTTTGTGGTACAATAATGCATCAGGCTATGCATCCAACCTAGAGATCTTTAATGATCAAACTCACTAGTCATGTTTCATAGATACAAGAAAGCTTCATTTGCGCATCTCTGGCCTAAGGACACCAACGTAAGGCAGGTTCCTGTAAAGTTCAGCATAATCCATACCGTAGCCAACAACAAAATACTCTGGGCACTGCAAGAGGGAAAACAAGGGGAATCTATCACTTCCAGATTAACAGGAGTGCTAAAGCGAAAGCTTTGAAAGTAGTAGCTGCAAGATATTCATATCTGCAAGTGTTGTTTCCTATATGGAAGATGATGGGTTGAGACTAAGATTCACGCAAGTAAACATAAAAAAGATTTGATAGATGCATATAGCACAAAATTCTTACCTCAAAACCCCAATAAAATTTTCCCTCTCCCACTAGCTTAAATTGCACTTGTCTTCTTGCAGGTTTATCCAGAAAAGTGCAAACTGATACAGAAGATGCTCCTTTTCTTTGCAAGTGTGAAATAAGGCAGGATAAGGTATTTCCTGTGTCTACAATGTCCTCAACCTACAGCAGCAAATATTAATAATACAGTATCCAAAGCCATTAAAGCACTTGCTGTCTGATCAGGGGAAAAAATTGCAAGGTTGTTCAGGGTGTAATAGTTAACTAAAACAAACACCTCAGCATTACAACAGTCTGCACTAATGCGTGAGTGCGGCCGCCTACGGGTGAAGTTTGTATTGATAGAACAGGAATATAAGAATTTAACAAATTTAAAATTATTCATAGATGGAACGATTTATACAGGATAAACTGCAAAAGTTATCCAATTTCTCTAAAAGCTGAACTTTTCACATCACAATATCATAACACTCCTTAAAATTTCAAATTACTGTACCGAGTTGAGGACAATAGCCAGATGACAATGTTAGTGCATTTCTAGCATTCCCTAACTCAAAATATAGTCTATTTCCGTCATCCTGTTTTGAATATAATGAACTAACCGCCGCAGCTTGGAAACATTACTTTTGAAGAACAGTTGATTTGAAGTTAAGGAAATGAAATATAAGTAGTTTTATCCCTCATGATAAAGCATCTTTTAACAATTACTAATAGAAATTTCAAAATCCCCCATGTAAGTTTTCCTAACTAAATGTGAAGACTCTATCAAATTTCTTCAGCAAACTCAAACATTCATTTTATATTCAACTAATCCTATTGGTCTAAATTAGAATAATTTTCATGATTGAATCATTTTTTCCACAAAGCATTTTAATCTTTGATTATTCTTTAGTTAGTAGGTGATCCACCTTTGCTGCTCAGCATAGCCCTACCTGAAATCAGTATGGTTGACCTATGAGAATCTTTTGTTGATGAAACTCAAACTTTACCTCCATCTCCTTCGATTTTTTTTTTCCTTTCAAGGATCACTGAATAATTGGCATAGATTTTTTGTGCTTGCAAGGCCGTCTACAGAAAATTTGGAGTACATATTCGAGGAACATCATTGTTCATTAATTACATAGATTGAAAACAAACGAACAATTTTAGACATATATATACCTACTGTCTTGGATATATGCATATCGGATGATATTTTTTTAATCATTTTTACTTCCTTAAGTAAATTATTTAAGCTAGTGAATTTTGAAATCAATGTTTAGGATAGATGGTAATATCAGATTTATCAGAAAATCCCGGTTCCCTCCAAATTTCCCCACTTACTATATCAGCTGTTCATCTTAAACTTGGTTCCTCATCAAGATAACTGGTACCTCAGGATTTAAGAACCTGCTCGACAAGATTCAAGACCTAGGATCGCAAATCTATGAGCTGTTATTTTAAAAAATCACCTTTTGCTGTATGGAGACCTAAAAGAATTCACAGAATTTAATGATGCTCCCACCATCATAAATTTGCACGTCAGAGCAGCAAGATAAAATGAACAAGCTTGATTTATGATTTTTTTTGCCACACAAGCTATAAAATTTTTGCATCATCACAACTCACCAAAATCACTCTCTGGTTAATCTGTTGACCATGGCTTGCATCCAACCATGTCAATGTTCCCTCCTACCTAGCTAGACAGTCTTTACCCCTTAGTTATAAACAAAAATCATATGAGGCAGGCACTATAGAACATCTTATGGGGCAGGACTCTTGTTTTGCCATGTTTTTCCTAGCGGCCATCTTAAAGAGAAAACCTAAAAATCAAGTAAGAATAAGACTCCTACTACTAACGGAGTTCATCAATTTCGTAACTTAAAAAAAAATGCGAGATGATTAATTGCTCAGTGTGTATTATCTGGCTATGTAGTGTGTACCGATAAAAAGCATATTCTAAAAATTGTGTATCGATTTATCTGAAAATATGTATTGGATCACTGCTAGGTGTATATCAAATAAGCTTGCATTATGTATCAGAAGTCGATAAATATGTATCACCAGCCATATAGTATGTATTGATGAATATAATATTCTATAAATTATATATCAATTTGTTTTAAGGTATGTATTGAGTTGCTCAATGATTAATTTGCTAAGTGTGTATCATCTCTAATCGCATACTGTGTACTGATGAATACTATATTCTAGAAATTGTGTATCAATTTACATAAATATGTGTATTGACTTACTAAATAACTAATTTACTTGATGTGTATTACTTAGAGTCATACAATATATATTACGATTTTTTATATTTTTTTTAATTATAAAGTTGATGACTCCATTTGATTTTTTTTTTTAAATGTGCACTAAAACAAATATGCCAAAATAAGAAATATAATTTTTTTTTTTCAATGGTGCCCACCACATATGATTTTTATTCCTCAGTTATGCAGCATTAATTCGCAATCTTACCTTCTATCGCATCATTTTCGAGAATTAATTACACATACTGATGACAACTTCAAATTTGTGTCAGCGCACAAACTAAAACTCAGATAAATTATTCATCCAGCAGTTCCAAATAAAAAGGAGCTACCTTCCTGGTTCTATATATTAAAAAAAACATATTTTCGACAAGAGTTTCAGATCAAATCGTTCATTAATATGATGATCTGATGAAATAAATTTCCAAGAAAGACAACAGAAGAACAGCGATTTCAGAAATCTACACCACGAAAACGTACCAAAATCACGTGTTTGCCGCTGATATCGATCTTGAGGTCGCAGGAGACCCTGGGGACTCCACTGGACTCCGTCCCCGACCCATACGACTCGGCTCGGATGAAATCCACAGCGACGGGCAAGGTAATCTTCCTCACGATGTCAGCGAGGAAGAGGAACGCCCCCGTGGCGACACCGACGACGACTATAGGGGCCGGGAAACCCTTGAAGTCGTCGGAGATTTGGGACGCGAGCTCGGCGACCCGGCCGGAGATCTCCTCCTCCGTCCACAGGACCCGCTCGATATCGGCCTCGGAGCCCATGGGACCGAGCGAGGGACAGCAGAGAAGCGGAGACGAGAGGAGAGCGGAAGCGTGGGATCTCTAGGGTTTTTTTCGAATCTATAGGGTTTAGAATGTGAATCCGAAGGAAGATGGGAAAAAAGGAAAGTGGTGACTGGCGAGACCCCACAATGGTTTTCTTTTGCTGACATTTTAATCTCCCCCTGATATATTGTTAATGTTCGATTAGGAATCCTTTCCTGCTTCCATAAACGAGAAGGATGCATTTAAGCTTCCTACTCTACTGGCGACCCCCGCAATCGTTTTCTTGCGCTGAAATTTTAAACTCCCCCCGAAAATATTGGGGAAAGTTCAATTAGGCATCCTCTCCTGATTCCATAAACGAAAAGGATGTATTAAATTTTGAATAAAATACAAAAAATTCTTTAGACTTATTCATCGGCTTGTAAAATCTATACCTATATCTAATTAAATTAACAGTTTTAGTGAATCCATCTATCTTATATAAAAATAAAATTAATAAATAAATTATAAAAAATTCTCTTAAGTTTGCAAAATTTATTCTTGCACCTAGTTAAATTAATAGTATTAGTGAATATGTTTACCTTATATAAAAAATCAAAATTATTTATGCATGATGAATAAATTATAGAATTTTTTTAAAATTAGAGATAAATTATGTATCAATTTGTATTTTTTTTTCGTTGGCATACTTTTATTAGAGTGATTTTCATAACAGCTTGTATTGGCAAATAATATTTTTTTATTAACATAATTTTATATTATTTTTATATAAAATTTATACATAAATATAAAATGTACTGAATATAACAGAATTTTTTTTTTGTGTTTTCATCCTGTCATGCAAATATTTTAACACCCTCTCTATGCCTTCCAGGGTGCCCCAAATGCCTACGGCAAGTTCGTGAACAAGACGGCATGCTCTGGAGAGCAGCGGGATGGGAGGTGCAGGCTTTATTGTTAGGAGCCCGGACTCCAAGGTCATCGCAGCAGGAAATGCCTACTTGGTCAATACTTCTGTGCTAGGGGTGGAGCTGAGAGCGGTATATTTTGGATTGAGCTACATACAACGTGCCTTGCAGAAAAGGGAGGTCCTTCTGGAGGGAGACTCTGCTACGATCATTGGCTGAATTCTGCAAGGGTTGAAGAGAGTCGGCGATTACCACCCGCTGTTGAGAGTTTTCGGATGGGATACTGCTTCAGGCAAAGCATGTATTCAAAGAGACCAATGAGACCGCAGATTGGGTAGCTTCTTTTCTTACCAACCACTCAGAAAACTACCTTTGGGTGGGAGAGGCAGAATTTCCCAGTATTCTCCGCAATGTATTGCTTTTTTGAATTTTTTTGTTGTTGTTGTATCCGTACATGATATGTATTTTCTTTTTAGCAAAAAAAAAAAAAAAAACGGCGTGCTTGACGCGCGCCACCGTCCCCAGCCCGACGTCCGTCCCGGTGAGCTCTGGCGCACCATCAGCCACCTTTTCCATGGCCCTTGCTCACTGTGGCCGCGCCCTCGACTAGCTCGACCTCCACTGCGATCCCGTTGAGGACACCGCTGGCACCATCGAGATGCTCCGCTTCAACCACCTGCTCGACGTCGCCGCCATCGCCATCCCCTGCGCTGCCATCCTCTACGGCCTCTACGTCCTCGCTAACGGGCTCCAGGACGAGTCAGGGAACGTGACCCGCTTCCTCCTCCCGTCTAAGACCACCACCAGATGATCGGAGGGAGAAGAAGACGACGTCGTAGAGGCGGATGGAAAGGGCAGCGGCGGGAAGACGGATGAATAGGACCGGAAGCGGATGAATTGGGCTTCAGACTTCAGTCTGGAAGGAGGCGGAAGAAAAAGTATTAAAGTATTTTTTTGTAAATTATTAAAAAAAAAAGAGGCCGGGCTGAGTTCTGACCTGCCAGCTTTAGATCTGACTTGGTTCAGCCAACTTAGAATATAAATTATTAAAATATTTTTTTCTGAGGAAATAGTAAAAATAAGATAAGTTGGTAATCTATTTTTAACCGGCTGCAAATCTAGTAAGTGCAAAATTTCCTAAATATCCTTCAATCATTCAAGCTCTGATAGAAGGACAAGAGTTTTTTTTCCTTTTTTTTTTTTGCTAGTCTTGTAAATGATTGATGGGTTGAGAATGGATGCTGTTGGGGTAATATGCCCAAAGGATGTGAGCATATCACGAGACATGTGATTAGGGGTGCCCAACTTCGGAATTCTCGACCTCGGATGCGCCCGACCTCCGATCTCCCGATCTGGCGCCCGACTAGATGCCCGACCTCAGAGCTCGCCACCTCGCGAGTCCGACCTCGCCACTCGCCTACCGCGGTCACATCCTTCTATAGCCCGATCAAAGACCATACCCTGCTCAGAGACCATACCCTACCACTGCCCCTAGCATTTAATGCGCGTGGCCTTTGTAGATCTCCGGCTTACGCCACAATTAATGCGTATCTCCGGCTTACTCAACAATTAATGTGCGTGACACCTGTTATTTACGGATCTCCAGTCCTCCATGGCAAATTAGCTCGGCTGCATCCAGACGGCCGTGACAACTCCTTGATTCCGACTTCATCCCCTACGACAAGGCATTAATTCACATGATCGTACACCAATTCATGCGACGTACTCAGTCATACGGCAACCTCGCCCCATCACATCACAGGTAACCCAGCGCCCCTCTATAAAAGGAGAACCCCTCCACTTTAGAGGGGGCTGGAAGGCAAGAACTCTGGACACACGTTATTTCTCCTCATATACGCTTGCCCCCCTCTGACTTAGGCATCGGAGGGCCGGCGCCGGTAACCCCGGCCACCGGCTTTTTGCAGGTTCTCCAAAGGACGTCGTCCGTCGACGGATCGCCGCCCACTAGTGTTCACCGGTGCTCCTCCTTCTCGGCTGACCGATCGCCCCCGGGTCCAATTTCCAGCGACAGATGCTAATGTTTAAGATGGTCGATCAAATCTATAGGCAAGTTTGGAGTGCTCATATTAAAATGAAGACACTTTCATCAAGAAAAGATTAGTGGAGGTACAAGGCCCAAACACCTGTTTTTTCTTAGAAAGAGGCACATTGCAAAGGAAAGGATCCATAATATACTTGAGATATGCTGGCATCCAAGTATGGGGAATGGCTTGAAGGAATATATATATATAAAGAATAATGTAAACTAATGTAACCAAAGTGAGGAGACGGTCGGTTATATGAACTAGTAAGCAAGAGATTGCAGTCGTGCTAATAAAAAGAGGAGAGAGAATTTTGAGGAAGTGTGCATCGCATGTCTATCGAAAGAGGACCAACATTGTGGACTAGTTGCTTTTTATGCGACAGAGCATATGGGAGAAGTATCAGTTTGTTCTTTTGGTTGCTTTTCATGATATTTTAATTTTTAATTTTATTTAATATATATATATATATAAAAGGAGGAGAAGAAGTAGAAGAAAAAAAAAAAAAAAAGGAAAGAAAGAAAAGAAGAACAAGAAGGCCGGAGGCCGCAGAGCGAGTAGGGAAAGGGTGAAATCACAACACGAGAGCGACCAAGTGGCCGTATAAGGGATGGTGGGGTGATGGCGGTGGATGGCATAGGAGAATGGCGGCGGCTGCGGTGATCACATCAGTGGCGTTTCCGTTAATAATCCCTAAATCCATGACCATTAAATCTTTCCCGTCAGTTCACGCGTGTGCCTAGTCTTAACGGTCATAATAAAGTTCGTAGCTTTAGCGCCACGAGTCCACGACATGAGACCGCACCTGCCGAATCTCATGCCACTCTCCGAAGATTCCACGCTCCCCCTCCTCTCTCTTTTAAAATCCACTCGCTTTCCCTTCTTCGCCCTCTCTCTCGCGTCTTCGCCTCCCCTTCTGTCCCACGCGAAGTTACGCCCCCCCCCCTACCCTAAAAAATCCAAAAAGATTCAGAAAAATCCCTCATAAAATCCCAAAAAAATCGATAAAAGCTAGCCCTTTTGAAGGCTTCGCCTCCTCATCGATCGAAGGCTTCGATTGTGTTTCTTATATTTGTCCGGTGGCAATGGCGAACCCGGCTCCCTCTCCCCTCGCCGCCCCCGCGCAGCCTTCCCCGGGGCAGATGTCGCCGGCGCCGGCGCACGGCGGGGCGTTCGGAAACGCATCTCTCTACGTCGGTGATCTCGACCTGTCCGTCACGGAGGGACAGCTTTTCGATCTTTTTAGCCAGATCGGGCCGGTCGCATCCGTTAGGGTTTGCAGGGACCAAATCCGCAGGGTCTCCCTCGGTTATGCTTACGTCAATTTCCACAACCCCCAGGACGGTAAGACTTATGGAAGTTTTGATCTTTAGCTGTACTCTTTTAGGGTTTCAGTGCTGCTATTATCGTTCTTGATCGTATATTGGATTCTCGATTCTTGCTTCCCGTCTGCATGTTTGCATGTCTGAGTCGAGGGATTATTTTTACGATCGATCATGTTTGCATGTTTGAGTGCAGGGATCAGTTTTCCCATTCATTCTTAATCAATAGGAAAAAGAAATTATTTTCTCATCTGATTATCTACGTCTTTTGTTACACAATGGAGTTCTTGTGTTTCTGGGATCTTGGAATATTAAATTTAGCTCGTAATCAATATCACGTGGATTTTTCTTGGTATGGATTTGAAGCCCTTTCTTTCTTTCTTTAATTTTCTTCTTTTTCTGTTTGGATTTTTAATCATGATTTTCTAAGCAAGCTTCAAAAAGTTGGCTGCAGATTATTGACTCTAACTGTGTCTGTGATATAACAATGAAAGTTGAGAATCTTTGATATCCAAAGTGCCACATGCACATTTGAAAAGCTGTGAGCTATATTTGTATTGAATTTAGAGTTTGAAACTCTGCATCAGCCTGTCTAAGCCTGCATTGGTTGGCACTGCACCACCTCGAATATTTGGGGCCTTTATGTTTGCAGTGATACTTGTGGAGCTGGAGAGGGGATAAGACTTTATGTGTGTCATACTGTATTTGGTTGATTTTGATTTCTCTACAATGTCCGAGAATTAGAACAATTCTGTGATTCAGTCACATATATTTTAGGTTTTAGGACTTTTTTGGATGATGGCATAGAAGGCTTATTCTCTCATTATCGTGTCAGGTGATGAAATTGTAAGATTTTGCCAATGACAGAATTATCAGAGTCCAAGATGAATTTTTGCTCCCAGAAAATGAAGGAGCTGAGATATATCTTCATGGATAATCTCTATAGAAATTGGAGCTACCTAGGTTAACTTTTGGCCAGAAAGAGGTAAAAATGTCGCTGGTGGAAGATTCATTTAGAAATCGGGTAAGTTTTAACTTACCCGATTTAGGTTTCGCGAATATCTTGGCAAGTCTGAGTTGAGAGGTACTTTGAGGAAATATAACAAGAAAACTGTCTTGGCTTTGTGTGGTGGACTATTTTAAATTAAATAAGGCTTTGATACTAGAGCAGCAAGGATGGTTGAGATCCCATACGAGAACACTTAGAGCAGCGAGAATTCCTTTGATTGCTGGGCCATAGTTAGTCTGATGCATGTTAAAGACCAATTGGGAATTTTTGTGTCCATGTTTGGGCTTCAGAGGAAGATTTGGGCTGGGAACAGGGCTTACGCACCTTCTGACAGTTGAAGTTGTGGAAAGCAGTTAAGTCATTTGAAGTTGATCTAGTGTTAATTTAGGAAAGCTTCTGGAGATGGTTTGAGGGCCCACTAGACACCCGAGACAGTTTTGTCTTAATTTAGAAAAGCTTTTGGAGATGGTTTGAGGGGATTCTAGACACCCAAAATTTTTCCCTTTAATATATTTATCTCTTTTTGTGGAATTATAGTAAGGACTTTACTACTATAACAGGCCTTTCTTCTTTTTTTTTCTCTCAAATTCGAAGTTGTACTTCACATTAGGAACCATTGGAGGTCTTCAGCAGTGTGTTTAAAGGAGATGCCAAGGTGGCTGCTTTATTGACTTGGGATGTAGTTCCTGCAAAGGAAATCAAAAGAAAAGCCAAGATTGCCGTTCTCATCTTTCTCAATATTTCTTTATTCTCCAGTTTTTTTTCTCTTTACTGTTTTATTTATTTATTTTGTCTGCATCTGTGTCTCTTTGCTCAAGTTTTGCTGAATATAGGTTACCAAGATATGATTGAGAGTAACTCAATAAGCAGGGAGATAGGGGTGTGAGTGGGGTATAACACAACTTCCTAATAGCACATTGGCATTATAATTCTAAACAATCAGGATGTTATTTATATATGCAAGGTCATTGACTGACACAAAGACCCCACTTTATAATTAATTTAAGCCTTAATTGGTAAGCCTGATTCTGTCCGTATGTGATAAATTTAATGTTTTAGATTTTAGAACTCCCTATGACCATTACCTCTAGGTCAGTCCTATGTGGCTCTGCCAATTTTGTAGCCAAGAGTCCACGGCAACATTGGCAGGAGGGGCTTGCCATAAGATCCAAAAGACTTTGTTGACAGAATGGAGGCATCACCTTATTTGCTAAATAGCTTAAGCTCATTGTATTAGGAAGCAACCATCCATTTTTCTGGAAAGACGGAAGAAGACCCAGTCTGGTATAGGGAAATGCGTTAGTTATTTAGGCTAAAACTCTAAATAAATTAGAATACAGTCCCTTTTCTCATTATTTCAATAATACTTAGCAAATTAGTGTCTTTACGTCATCCTTTCATTTTTTTTTTCATTGTGGACTGGTGAGTATTAGTAGTTATGGCCTGTTCTTGCTAAGGTTTAAACATTTATAAATCAATTAGAGTGGCATTTTGAAAACTCAACTTAAATATATTTAGGTTTATACCTGCAAGTCACGCAATTAATTACAAATCTTGCTTTTAATCTAACTACTAGAGCAGACTCCTTTATGAACTAAAACATATTAAAAAGGAATTGGCCACTTGTTTACATCAATAAGATTTAGGTATCATGTACTTTGGACTTATGTATTTTATCCATCTTTTACTTGGTCAAAAGCATTTTTCTGCTTGTTTCTTCATACTATACCTTTCCACTGCCTCAAACAGGTTAAGTGGATGACAATGCAGCATTGAACTGGTTATGTTTGAGGTTCACACTTTTGTGAGATTTTTTACATGTAGTCTTCGAACAGATATTTATCTTTATTGTTTGTTTTCTTCCTTTTTTTATTTAAAGCTTATTTATCATTCAGATTAAATATAGTTAATAATGTCTTTTTACTATTAAAGGCAGCTATTGGATTTTGTAACTGATCCAAGGAGGCTTAGTAAACCAAAAGAAAAAAATCTAAATTTATTTGTTTGCCCAAAATTTTGTTATCCAGTTTCTTGGTAGCATACACTTCTGTCTATGGAGATTTTCTGTAAGCACCTACACTTGCTCTTGGTACCTTATTATTTGTGTTATCTTGCAGCTAGCCATGCCTTAGAGGTCTTTAATTTCACCCCCATAAATGGAAAGTCTATCAGAATTATGTTTTCCCACCGAGATCCTAGTGTTCGAAGGAGCGGATATGCTAATGTATTTATCAAGAATCTTGACCACACAATCGATAACAAGTCATTGCATGATATATTTGTTTCGTTTGGTGCTATCCTTTCTTGTAAGGTGGCCACTGATTTTAATGGTCAGTCGAAAGGTTATGGTTTTGTACAGTTTGAACATGAAGATGCAGCTCGGAAAGCTATTGGTCAACTTAATGGAATGTTGATCAATGAAAAACAAGTGTATGTTGGTTTCTTTATCCGTCGTCAAGAGAGGGAACCTGCAAATGGATCTCCAAAGTTCTTTAATGTATATGTAAAGAATTTGCCTGAAAAATACACTGATGATGATTTGAAAAGTGAATTTGAAGCATCTGGTGAGATCACCAGCGCAGTAGTTGTGAAAGATGAAAATGGAAATTCCAGGGGATTTGGCTTTGTAAATTTTAAAGACTCAAAAGCTGCTGCTTCTGCAGTTGAGAAATTTAATGGAAAAGCTTTAAATGATAAAGTTTTATATGTTGGAAAAGCTCAAAAAAAATCTGAAAGAGAGGCCGAGTTAAAGGTCAAATACGAACAGGAGAGAAATGGGAGAATGGACAAAATTCGAGGACTTAATTTGTATTTGAAGAATCTTGATGACACTATTGATGATGAACGCCTTAAAGAGCTGTTCCGTCCGTTTGGCACTATAATTTCCTGCAAGGTATGATTGTGCAGATTTATGCACTGATTTATTATGAACACTTTGTCTATACGTCATGAAGGTTTGTTCTGTATGTTTTCTTCTTTCCAGGTCATGGTGGATTCACAAGGGCAGAGCAAGGGTTCTGGTTTCGTGCAATTTTCATCTCCAAAGGAGGCTAACAGTGCTGTAAGTGGATAGTCATTTACAAGTCTTTTGATGTCGTCATGAGATTATTGAGATGCAAGCAGTCTTTTTCCCACTAAGCTACATTTGACTTTGAATACTGTTCAGATAAATGAAATGAATGGCAAGATGACTGGAAAGAAGCCTTTATATGTTGCTGTGGCTCAACGTAAAGAGGATAGAAGAGCAAGGTTGCAGGTATATGTTGCTTTGTTCGTAATTTACTTGTGCATCGATACAGAGCTTATTGCTAACTTATAAACAACATGACCATATCATTTTTTTTTTTTTTGTTCTTTGATGCTGTTTAACTTTCACCATTCTTGTCTTTTCTATATTTCTAATATATGCTCTTCTTTAGTAATTGTATCTTGTTAATACTTGTCATTGGGGTGCCTTGAATGTCTTTTATCATCTTTTAGAATTTATCTTCTTAATATCTTTTTTTTGTGTCTTTGTTTCTTTTAAAAGCTACAATAACATTCATGAATTTGCTAACCATGTATTGGGACTTTGGTCTGGAGAGAACTTAGCACCTTCAAATATATGCAATCATGGCTCTGCAGAGTGAATTTCCTATTTAAAACTGAAACCAGTTGTCATTAATGTAACATAAAGTCAAAAAAATAAATGAATGTGCATCTCTATGGGAATATTTTTTGTTGATGCAGCTCCTTTCCACAGCTGAACAATTGTTAACTATACCTGTGTAGTTTTCGTGCATTTATGACTATTAGTGCCTCTCTACCTCTCCTTTAACCTTGCAACCTGAAAATTCAAAGCCTCCTTTGAGGGGCTTTCCCCCCTGTTTTTGGTGGCTAAGCTGCACTTGCTAAACAGTCAAAACATTTGATTGGACTTGTCTGCCATTTGTATTGCATGCAAGCTTTCCTATAACGTGCCTGCTTCTCATTATGTCCTTATTGTTCTCAAGTCAGTTTTACCATCATCATTTTGCTACCTCTCGCTATTTTAGTGGTCAATATTGTCATTGATGCACCATAGCCTGTCTTTTATTTCTCTAGAAAGTTTTACAGTACCTACTAAATCTTATTGGCATTTGATGGTAGCTTAAAATTTGAGAGTGATACTTCAGTATCCACTTCTGTTTTAACGTTCAACTCTAATTGGTACCACATTATCTTCCATCTTCTGTGCAACTGATTTAACTAAAAAATGTTTTGCCTTTGAAATCTTTTATCTTTTGATTTTTGTTGTTTTCTTCATTATATACATATTCTTGCTATCTACATACTATGTTTCAGTTAGACTACGTTTAGAACTTTGCCACCTACAACTTCCAAACCCACTTTGAAATCAGCCTTCTTCATTCAGAACAGTGGATTGGGATATTCCTGGACCCACTGCGCTGATAATCCGCAACCCACTATCACATAAATTGGTACCCTGCACTGATAAGCCTAAGCTGAATTATGTGTGTGAGAGGTAGAGATATAGAGAGGAGAGAGGCAGAGAGAAAGGTAAGATAGAGAGATGGAGAGAGAGAGGGGCGGGGTGCCTTTGTAGTAGGAGGCTGTAACATCAGGAGCATGAAGTGCTGAGATTACCACTTTTGCTTCCCCTCTTCTTTCCTATCTTTACCTGGCCACACCTTTTTAAGATCCCTATTTGCCCAATATGATGTACCTGCCATCCAGGCTCTTTTCCTCTTCCTGTTGTTTTTCTTCTCTCCTTTTTTCTTTCTCGTTTATCTCTGCTTCTTTTTCTCTCTTTTACCATTTTTGGCAAATCATCTTGATCCGATCGGGGATCAAGTCAGGGGATCCTCCTGGATCACATCTTTGCATTTTCCTTTCTCCTCCTCCTCATTTTCTTTTTTTGGAGCATTCCATACTTCTTTTCCTTTCTATTCGTCATTCCCTCTTTACCCCGTCTTATTTTTTCAGTCCCTATTGTTTTCTGCAATAAGAGACTGTTTGCTTCCCTGCGACTGGAGATGCACTGCAGGTCAAGTTTCATGCAGCTAGAATTGCATAGCATTGAATTACATGTGGTTAAATATATTTTGTTTTCTGTATTAGCTGTAAGTTCAAAGTAGTTGTTTGGTTGTATGTGGTTGTAGGTCATGCAGTCACCCTATAAATGGGATGGTGAACTTGTGCCCTCTCTTGAATCATATGCAAACTATTGTTCTAAAATTTTATATCAAATTACTTTTTAAAATTATTAAGAAGCTTCGTAATACCTTTCTTGGACAGAGGATCTGACCCTGTAAATGAACAAAATGGGGAAGAATGACTTAAAAAATTGTTACAGAATAAAAGGCTTATTAATTCTCGTAAAGGTTATAAATTTTGACAGTATTTTCTTAGAATGTTGTATAATGATGTTTATTATGGAGTGAGAAATCAAATTATGGTAGTTGAGATTCTGACATCAGTGAGTTGATTCATACTCATGCCTTCATATAGATGGATTAGATGCTCACCATTTCAGAAATCTGTTCATGATGGTTTTCCTGCACCTGAATTTTCTAATTAAATTTAATTCTCAGATAGTCCTACCAAGAATTAATCTTATAAAATTCGAAAAATAACTCCAGCAATGATCTGAATTAGATAGAAAGGGAATGAAATTGACTATAACAGTGAAAAAGATTCAGTCCTCCATATCAAAAAACATTAGAACTTAATCGATTAAATGCTCCATATCCAAGCATAAAAATAGATATTGACACGAAAAAAAGAAATGCAACCAATGAAAACAGAAGCATCAGAGATCCAACACAGAATTGACAAGTTACATACAAAAGTAAAATAAATATACTTATATCTACGAAGATCAAACTCATCAAAGCATAGCATGACATATTTGACTCGAAATTGGTGTGGGAGGGGAAGGGATTAATGGTAGAACCGTAGAAGAATTGTGGATTCGGTTCAGGACTTTTCATTCGGATCCCTCCCGTTTTCAGAGTTCAGTGGAAGAGGTGGAAGGAACCAGTTAGGGATGGATCAAGGTTAGAGATCCTACAATCTGAAAGCTTTTCATCATGGATTGAGACAGATGGTGGAACCCTAGAAGAATTGTGGATTCGGTTCGAGACTTTTCATTCGGATCCCTCCCTTTGCCAGAGATGGTGGAAGAGGTGGATGGAACCAGTTAGGATAGTCCTACCAAGAATTAATCTTATAAAATTCGAAAAATAACTCCAGCAATGATCTGAATTGGATAGAAAGGGAATGAAATTGACTATAACAGTGAAAAAGATTCAGTCCTCCATATCAAAAAACATTAGAACTTAATTGATTAAATGCTCCATATCCAAGCATAAAAATAGATATTGACACGAAAAAAAGAAATGCAACCAACGAAAACAGAAGCATCTGAGATCCAACACAGAATTGACAAGTTACATACAAAAGTAAAATAAATATACTTATATCTACAAAGATCAAACTCATTAAAGCATAGCATGACAGATTTGACTCGAAATTGGTGTGGGAGGGGAAGGGATTAATGGTAGAACCGTAGAAGAATTGTGGATTCGGTTCAGGACTTTTCATTCGGATCCCTTTCGTTTTCAGAGTTCAGTGGAAGAGGTGGAAGGAACCAGTTAGGGATGGATCAAGGTTAGAGATCCTACCATCTGAAAGCTTTTCATCATGGATTGAGACAGATGGTGGAACCCTAGAAGAATTGTGGATTCGGTTCGAGACTTTTCATTCGGATCCCTCCCTTTGCCAGAGGTGGTGGAAGAGGTGGATGGAACCAGTTAGGGATGGATCAAGGTTAGAGATCCTACCATCTGAAAGCTTTTCATCATGGATTTGAGTGGAAGATGATGGTCTGTCTGGAGATCAAAACCTTAAATAGAGAAGAGAGAAGACTGGGACGACTGAAAAAATAGATCAAGATCATTAGACCTAGAGAGAAGAAGAAGGAAGAGAGGATGCTGGAGATGGCCAACTAAGGCTCTGTTTTTCCTCTCTCTCTCTCTCTCTCTCTCTCATGAACAAGGGGGCAGGGAAGTGGCATGAAGTGAGATTTTTTTTCGTTTGACAGTGGAAGTGTTTGAGCTGCAGTATCTCAGGTCGGAGTTACATGCGTCTCTCTAGTTGCTTCTGCTCTGGAAGCTGCAGCTGTCCAAATAGATGGGTTCCACCACAAACTGCAGCTGGACCTGCATGTGGTCCAGCTGCAGGCTTCCAGACAGACCCTTAGATCTGGAAACTGATTATCAGGTCTAAACTGTGTCAGACCACTCTGAGGATGCATTACCACTTTCCTGAGTAAAACATGTCTTCTTCATAAGAAATGTCTTCTATTTCACTATGCTGTGTACTTCATTCCTTGATTTATTTTGCTTAGATACTTACCTCTAAAGTGAAGAGGAAGCTTCTGTTACCATCTTAAGCCACAGATGTTGACTTCATAGCAATCCTTGAAATGCTTTTTGCTCCATTGTCATCGTCCAGCCATTTCCTTGATGTATTTAATAATCATTTATTGCTATTCTCATTTGCTCCCCAGTTTCAGAGTTTATTTACTGAAGAATTTCAAATGCTTTTTATTTTTTTTTCTTAATGTTAAGATAATTTTACATGTATTTTTTAATCTTACATGTGCTGTAATAATACAACTTTTAGTTCTGATGCCATGCTTTTACCTGTATTTTTTTGCCAGTTTGATTTATTCTATTTTCTTTTGCAGGCTCATTTCGCACAGCTTAGTGCTCAAGGGACTATGACACCTGCAATGCCCTCTATGCCTGCCTACCACCCTGGTCCACCTAGGCTTGCCCCTCAGCAACTTTACTTTGGACAGGGTGCTCCCGGTCTCATTCCACCCCAACCTACAGGGTATGGTTTCCAACAGCACCTTGTTGCAGGAATCCGCCCTGGTGTTGCCCCTAACTTCATGATGCCTTACACCCTTCAGAGGCAAGGACAACCTGGACAGAGGGTGGGTGCTAGGCGGGGAGGAATGTCACAGCAGATGCAGCAGCACCAGCAGGTACAACAGTCTTTTAGACAACCATTTTGACCCTCCCTGACGTGAATTCTCTTTGCTCATGCTTTTATTTGAAGTCTCTGATGTCAGTGTACTTTGTTGAAAACCCTCATACTTAATTTGCAAGAAAAAAAATCGCTCTTTAGTGGGCTCTATCAAATGTTGAGACCTTTCTGGGATAACCTTTGTAGTTCTTGTCAATTAAATAAATTTTTTATCTGTTAACTCAGTAACTTTGTTCAATTCTTTGGAACTGCTTGATCATTCCAAGCCGCACATGGATGTGAGGCCTTGTGGTGGCAAAAGGTCAAAGTGTGCTTCCCCCACCCAAAAGTTGCAGAGTTCTGTATCCAGATTTGGATTCTACAACCATTTGAGATGCAAGTCTAAATGCTGAACCAATTTCTGTGGTCACACTTTTTCTCCGAGGCTGCATACATGTCATCCTTTTTAAACATATGACCTTGCCTGAACAATATTAAATTTATTATCTTATTGACATTATAGACTTGGTGGAGGTCTTAGGAGTTAGGATGGTAAAAAGATCTTAGATTGAACAAATTTGAAGTGTGGTTAGGACAACAATAACAAAAAACATACTTTTTCGTCAATTGCCATGAATGCCTGTTGTGGTTTCCTCTAATCTTTTCCTATATTATGCAACTAGAAATTCTGTTGGGAACTGCTACTATCATCACTGGAACTCTGGTCATGATTGCTGCTAAGATCATGGACCATGATGATGGGTCTATGTGACTCTCTTGTTCCATCAGTGGCTGAGGGGTAAGAGCGTCACATGAAGAAGCCCTTGTTGGTGCATACTTTTGGAGGAAGTGGATTTTAAGAAGGAAAATAGTTCAAGCAGTCATGCATGGTCTAGTTTCGCATCCATTTATGATAATGTTTATTTTTAGTAAGGCACAGCGAAGGACATTTTTATCAGAGTAAAACACTCATTTCTCATGATTCAATCCTGACTTTCTTGTGGATATGCTCTCCAATTTCCAACTTCCACTCATTATGTTCCTTGATCCAATGCCTTAAATCCAAATGGGATATGTATGTTCAATTTCTGATCGACCTTTATTTGACTACCTTCAGCCAAGCTTCTGGACAATTAGGATAACCCCCTTAGGCTGAAAAACATAATGGAAGAAACGATTTAGCCCTCCTTGAGATATGTTCCTACTTTGTTTCTTTTGACTCGATGACTTGCTGTAAATTGATGGGCCCATAATAACTAAGTGCATAGGTGTGCCTGTGTGTATCCATTTGTGCGCCTGCATGATTTTATTTGTTTTCAAACTTCTTGTTGATCTTCACTTTTTGGTTGGGTAATATCTCTAATATGGTTATCAGCACAAAGCTTGGCTCTCAGGATTAGCAGTTACCTGGCAGGCAGAAACTCAAACAGTATTTAATTTAATTAAATCACTGTGAGATGTTTTTGTCTTCCATTTATGGTTGCTAACACCATTGCTTCTCTCACTCTGAAAATGTTTTGTTCTTTCAGTTTTATTTTAGATGTTGTGCCTTCTGAACTTGTTTATTATTAGACAAAATGAAATTATTCATTTAGTATGACTACTGCTAGTTGGCTTGATTTTTTCAATACTACATCTTTTGCATTCAGCTATGACTAACTGATGTTTCTCATCTACTCTTGATAATCCATGAATGCAGTTGATTCAGCGTAGTGCTAATCAAGGCTTTAGATATATGCAAAATGCTCATAATGGGGTTGATCCAACAATGATACCTCAGGGTCTGATGGGTCCAATGATGCCTTTGCCACTTGATGCAAGTGGTATGCATGTTGCTCCAATGGATGCGGTCCGATCTTCACCAATTCCAATCACATCTCTTGCCTCAGCTCTAGCTTCTGCAACTCCTGAAAATCAACGACTGGTAAGAATGCTTCAGCTTGCTAAGTTATAGGCTGACATAATGGATATGAAATTTACTAATCCTTTTGCTAATGCGCATGTGTTGGAATGCAATTGTATGTTAGTACAGTTCCGTGTCAGTGCCAACCAACTTTTCTTTCGTCAAACAATGTTGCATGATTAATCACTGGCTCCAAGCTATTAAAATTCTGTTTGGGATACCAGAATAGTCTATCCATGAATAATGTTATGCTAATGGAATTTTGCAGTTGAAAAGAAGCAGGAATAGAGGAAATTGGAGAGATAGGGTTTTTTTTGGATTCCCAAATCCCAATTTTTCAGGGATAAGTCAAATCACTGCTCAAATGTATCCTGATGGAACAGGGATTCTAGGGATCAAGCGGATTTGACAAACTCTCGAACTTCTCTTCTCCATTTCCTTTCTTAATAGGCAATCTCTTCTGAGGACGAGATATCACCCAGACAAATTGTTCTGTATCCAAACATGCCCTCACTATTTTTAATCGCTATGGACAACAAAGTACAAAAATTCAACCTGTTGCATATAATTTCAAATGATGACAGTAACTGGATCCAGGGATGGATGCCATTTCAAATAGATCTTGAAATTTTATCTGTGCATTCATACACCTAAAGGAAAATCTACAGGTGTTTGAGGTGTTTGATTATGCTTCATGGACAAAATGTTGCTGCACCTTATTGGTATAATATTTTGGGTACAAGTCTGGTTGCACCTTCTAGGTTTTAGATAAGGATCATACGATAACTGTTCCTGATCGTTAGTTCATTGGAGCTTATAATCTTCAATTCAGGGTGGATTTCATTGGAAAGTGATATGAACTGAACTCAGCCTGCAGTAGTTAAAGAGACCTGAAACTTTAGTCCTTTATGTTCTTGTTATAGTTTGTATGCTGTACTCATTGGCTTATTTATTCATTTGGGTTTCAGATCCTGGGTGAGCAGTTATACCCACTTGTTGAATGTATTGAACGGGATCAGGCTGGAAAAGTGACTGGAATGCTCCTAGAGATGGATCAAAATGAGGTCCTCCATCTTATAGAATCTCCAGATGCACTCCAGGAGAAAGTTGCAGAAGCTATGGAAGTCCTACAATTAGCACATGCTCCAGGTTCAGATGCTGCAGATCAGCTTGGTTCATTGTCCCTGAATGACTGAAGTTATCCATCTTCTTTGATGGTTGGCTATCTTTAATTAGGGATTGCTCCATGGCTTATAATTATATTGAATTTTTTTATTCCATTTAGTGTTTGGCATTTGCAATGTCAAAATTTTTGGGGATTCAACATGAGACAAGCAAGGGATGATATATCTTAAGGGTTTTTATACTATTATTTTTCATGTTTGTTTATTTGTTGGATTAAGTATTGTGGACAGAAGTCTAGGTTTGAGGGTTTTGCTATGTGTGGATTCTAATATGAGATATCTTTTTCATTCTCTTGTAGAGATGATTGTGTGTTTGTTACCTCCCATAATGGAGAATGGAAATATGTGCATCGTTATATAAGCTTGTAGTTGTCCAAGTTCCAATTAGCTCCAATTTTCATTCTCTTGGCGTCCCTTTCTTAGAATGGTTTATGAAAGGTGGTGCTATATTATTAATCTTGATAAAAAAAATCACATGCTCAGATTGCAACCTGAAATGTGGAAGATGAGAGTTCTGCAAGGAGCGGTTGGTTTAAGTCCTTTCGAGCTCTGAGAATTCTTGATTGAGTTGATCGAGGATTAACAGGGAAGACGGTGTTTTTTCTAGTGACTCTGGATTGATATGTTGGTTGCTTGGATGTGAATTTTGATTGCTCTTTAGCTGATGCCCTGAACTTATTTAGTGGTTTTAGTGAATGACCAAAGGCCAGTTCCGATGGTTCATCTAAAGTTTGCAGTAAACAGCTGTATTGAATGTGACCATCGTGGTAATGGTTGGAGTGACATTAGAGGTAGAATCTATGCTTCACAGTGATATTGTTCGGAGTAACACTAGAGGTAGAATCTATGCTTCACAGTTGGTAACTTAAACGTGGTTGATACCAATCACCCGGGTTTGAGTGGGTTAAGCCACTGGTGGATGGTACAAGTGACCTGGGATTGAGTCTACTTTGGATGGGAGGGTGGGACCCCCTCTTCTCAGATGATTAAAACAAGAGAGTCGTTGATAACCTGAATAATTCCAGCAAAACATCAAACAGTTGCTTGGATGATAGTTTAATAACCAGCATGATCCAAAGGTGTCTCAGTTTAATTTCAGTTTTCCCCCCATTTTTTCCAGTTGTCTGAACGAGAAACCTCATTGTATGTAAAATTCTGGGTACGGAATATGATGCATATAACTCAAAAATATACTTTCCAAGTTTGTGCTAATCCCGGCAGGCCGAGTGCCGGAACTAATTTTTCATGCATAAGATTAACACACTTCAACACACTTCAACACACTTCACTGAAGGCTGTACTGGATATAGCTAAATATAGTAGTTAAATAAAAGCCATACATCCCGAGAGGCAAATTAACCTACTAATTACTTATCAAAGCTGGTCTTTTCTCCTTCCTAATGACTTCCCCATCCCAAGTGGTAGACTTGGCAATAAGGCCATTGCACGAAGTTGCCATTTATTTTTAAATAAATATTGCTCAAGAAAAAAAATATTCCATTTCGTTATTGCTTTATTGTAATTGTAATGACTGATACTTTATCTCTTTTGGGGGCTTTCTCAAAAGCCATTGAAATTATTGGTGGGTCTTATTGGCTTTGCGCTGGTCCCGGATATCTAAACCATATCCGGCGGTCCAGGGGAGGGGACCCTTGAGAAATGCGATAGATTAAGAACCCGCATGGGAATTCCTATGCGAATCCATATCCGCCGTCCAACTTCCCAAGGCATCCAATAGCCGAGTGAAACCTGGAGCGGATCTGACGGCTCGATCACTTGTTCGGGCGACTCCGTGGGGACGGGGCGGCGGACATGATGTAAAAATAATGAAAACAAGTTGATAAAACTCTAAATTAATTTCAGCCCAGAAAAGAGCCCTAACGTTCGCCCACTTTGGACTTTCTATATCTTGCTTCCGACCCCCTCGTTCTCTCTCTCCCTCTCCTACTCCCTCCCTATGAACGGGGACCCGATCTGATCTCTCCTCTCTCGGCTTACCAGTAGGAAAAAAGACGAGAAATTTGCTTTGCCAGACGCCGGCGCTAGCGGTGCTAAAACGCTAGGAAAGGGATCGGCGGCGGTGCTCGCCGCGGTGGATTACAGGTAAAGGAATCATTATCGCCGCTCTTTTGATGTTGTCTTAGATTGTTTCGTGGTTTTTCGTCTCTTCGCATGCGCGATTTGATGGTAAATGGATCTAGATAGGGAAACCCTAATTCGTCTGCAGTTACGGGAAAACCCTAGTTTCGATTGCGGGTTCTGTTGATCTAGTGTGGATTGCAGTCGCATTATTCGAGTCACTGCCTCACTGGGGCCTGTAAGCAACCCCTGGATGAAGGAAAATACGATTTTCATTCTTGGTTGCTCTTCCGGATCTTGTTTTATGAGATCTGCATGCGTCTTTATTGAGATTTGTGATTCGATTCGTACATGGGGTTAATCCCAAATTTCTTCTTTGATGTATCTATTCTCAGGATTTTGATCCTGTTTTAATGCGGCAAATAGGAACTTTTTTCATAATTAGGCGGCGCAATACAGCAACTGATCAGATTTTTAGCCCTAAACAGGATGTTCGGAGAATGCCAGTTTTACTTTTTTTTTTATAGGTTCTAGCTGTGTATTTATAGGAAATAAATTTATTTTGCATTTCTTCCCTTTTGTTGGTCCGAAATGATTTCTTGATCCTTTTCTTTTTGTTTTTGGTATGTTTTTTTTTCTTCTTCAATTTGGCGATGGAACAGATCTTGGTAAGAAAAAACCTAGGTTGGGTTAATTCTGTCTGCAGTTGCTGGAACGCTAGGTTCGGCTGTAGATTCTGCTAAGCTGGTACCAAGTGGACTTGAACTAATTGTGTCACCAGAGCCTTTGAATAAGTCCTCTGTTTAGCTGTAGTGTTTCTACATGCATCCATCTTTAACCAAGAGACTCAAGATTTGAATCTTGGTTGCTTTTTTTGAATTTGATTTTTTGATTGATTATGCATTCCAGTGCACCTCTTTACAAAATCATGGTGTGATGAAATTTGCATATGTGTTATCAAGAATTGGGATCTGATTCATATGTGGGGCATTCCTGAATTTTAATTTTGACATATGCGAAGCTCTCCATTTTGTATGATGTTAATCTTGTTTGAACACGGAAGCTGTCAACTTTTTAGCATCTTGCTTATGGGCTTAAAGAAGCTGATCTTCACTTGGCTTCTAGCTAATATTTTTTTAGAGAAAACCGATTTACTTCTGTACTGGTTATGTTTATCTATCTCTGGGATATAAACTGATTTTTTACATCCTATTTTCATTTTCTTTTTCTTTTTCCTTTTCTCCCTTTGTGGTTGGCATAAAATGGTATGGATGATATAGGTGGTGAGGATGTCGACCCCTGCAAGGAAGAGGTTGATGAGGGATTTTAAGAGATTGCAACAGGATCCTCCTGCAGGAATCAGCGGCGCTCCCCAGGACAATAACATCATGCTTTGGAATGCTGTTATATTTGGGTATGTTTGTAAGAAACTGTAGAAACTCTATTATCATATTTTTCTAGATGTTGCTTTATGTGGTGACTTTTGCTGATACTCTGTTCTTGGGTTTTGTTTTGCAGCCCTGATGACACCCCTTGGGATGGAGGTGAGGCAATTTAAGTACTTAAACATTTGGCTCACAAAAGAAGATGGAAGTTGAAGCATGAGACTGACTTGTTATTGTTTGCTGTAGTTATCAATAATTTATTTATTTAATCTGATGTATTTCTTACATCAGTATATTTTTTTAAAAAATAGTTAACATTTACTAATTTTGCATCTCAGTTACCCTTTTCCCTTGCACTTCAAAGGCATGGTCAATAATATTAATGTGGCATCATTTTATGCTGTCTGTTTCCACATCCTAATGATAATATTGCATTTGCACAAGACTGGTTTTATTATGTGATCCTTATAGTGTTGTTGCTAGGTTTAATAGTATGTGACATAACTCAAGATGCCAAGCTATGTTGTCATGCATTATTTCTTGTGTTTTGATATGCTTTAAGTTCCTTAATACATATGTTTTGATTTTTTTATTTCAGATGGACTGTTATAATATTTATTTTCTATGTTTTTGCTTTCTATTTCCTTGTATGCAGGGGTATGTAGTTTGGCATGGTACACGGTGAAGCCATATGTGACTTATCCAAATAAGCCATTAAGTGGAAATCCTCTAGCAATTGATTTTATGCCTGGATACTGAAATAACTCAGCTTTAAAAAAGACAAGATAGGATCATAATTCTTTTCCCGAACAAACAGGAAGAAATCTTTTTTTTTAATAGCATTGGATGCCTTCAAGTACCTTGAATCCTGCCAATAGTCTAGAGAGTAGAAAAGATAGTTTATTGATGGAGTTGAGAGAAAGATGAGGTGGCCTAGGATGCCATTTTCATTATGGGCAGATAGTATAGGGAGACAGAGAGAAGAGAGGACGAGAGAATGAGGGGGTGTATATTTTCTCCAACATTGATCAATAGTCAACGTTTTAATTACAATTTATAAGGTTTGTGGAGTTATATATGAAGGCTTCGAAAAGACCTCAAATTTACAGGTTTGATGAGTTGAAGACGTCCTCTTTAACATTCGCTCCTGAAGAGACTAGAACTCGACTTCTATAAAAAAAATCTTTTTACTAAAAATTCGAATTGGCCATTTGAGAATTTGAATAAATAATGCCTCGTTGATGGACATTCGTTTTCCAAAAAAAATAAATTTTTTTAATATAATTATAAATTTATTATTTGAATTTTCATTGATAAAGGGCATCTTAGTGCACGAGGCTCTTACTACTGTGGAGTTTGGGAAGTGTCAGATGTACGTGGCCTTATCCTTGTGAAAAGGCAATTTCCATATTTCAAATCTGACACCGGGTCGCCATAGAGCATTCTTACTGTTGCGCGCCAAGGCTTACCCTCATGCATTTTCATGGATCTTATCATATATCCTAAAACTAAAATCCAGGGCCTACCATACTGCCGTATACCACCCGGTATGGGGTGTATCATACTAGGAGAAAATTGGTACGAAATTCAACTTTGAGTCGGTACAAGCCCTATACCATCGCATACCGAGACGTACCATCCCATGCCAAGGCATACTGATCTATATCGAAGTGTATTGACCTATACCGAGACGTACTAAGGTTCGTACTGGGCCATACCAAAGCGTATCGACTTGTATCGAGGTGTACCGAGATAAAAATTGAGAAAAATGGTTAGAAAGTTATTTTAGTATAGGATGCGCATTGTACCGAACTGAACCAATAAGGTATTGATACGATATCAGTACCAAGATTGCGAACCTTGCTAAATTCCATCATTGTGTTTCATCAGTGTCCATTTATTCGAGGATTTCTATGAGCTATAACTCTTTGCAACTCAATATGCATTAAAAAAATTACTTGATAAAGAAATTCATCACCAAAGATCAAATTTCTTATGACACCAAATTAATGTGACCTAAATTAAAAAGTCATTGCTCCAGAAGAAGCAAGGAGGTTTAGAAATCCACACACTTTAGGCCCTAGATGCCATGCAATGCCTTTTGTTCCATATCACATAGATAGGTCTAGAAAGATGATAATAAGAGGACCAAGACACCCCTTTTTTTTTTTTACTTGGAGTAGTTTTGGGCATATGCTATGTGTGTTAAATAGACCATCTCAATGCATGAAGCTCTAACCATTACAGGGTGTGAGGATGGTCAAATGTTTGCAACCTTCCTCCCGCATGTCTATAGGTTGTTTTGGTGTTTTGAACTTGTGGCACCCAAGTTACAATGGAGTAATATTACCATTGTGCCAAGACCTGCTCTCATGCTGCATGAGTTAAATGAGAACTAAAATTGGAAGGTTTTGAAATTTCCAAAAAAACAAAATGTTAAAATAAAAGAAAGTGTTAAATGCCCGCTTGGGCGTGATGCTCATTGTTAGGATATATATCACCACCCTCCAAGGTAGATCTTTTCTTTTCTTTTTTCGTTTTCCTTTTTTTTTGGGTGGGGGGTGTGGAGGTGTGCAGCATAACACATCTATAAGACAAGGTTTGCAATGTTGGTTTCGGTACCCATACTAGTATCCAACTTGACAGTGTTGGTGCGGTTCAGTTCTTGGTACAGACACTTGGTACGGATGGCATATCAAGTATCTATTTGCTATTGGTATGAGTTGGCATGCTTGATATGGTATGGTACTGCAAACCATGCTATATGACCCTATTTGGATGGTAGGAATGAGAGCTTGGGAATTGATATCCAGTTAGTGTATAAAGTGGGATTTCTAGTATTGAGATTTTGGTGTTTTTGTCATTTTAGTGTTGGAGAAGGTTGGAATTCTTGCTCCCCGGGGGGGGGGGGGTGAGAGAGGAAGAGGAGTCATGTAGAATAGGGGAGTCAAGGATTGGTGTTGGGTAAATGCAGGCTGCCTCTTAGTATTGCATTCTTGAATTAATGGGAATTTAGAAAAAGAAAGGGTCTACCATGAAACCTATTAGGCTAGTTGGTGGGTAGAGAAACCTGCTGTTTGCAATTTAAGCTCATGCAACCAAGACTCGTATGTGCGAGACACAAAGACAGAGTAGGAATAATTAAGAGAACCTACATTACATGTAGGATAACTTTCCTTTAACTTAGGAATGAAATTGATGCCCTTTAAGAAAATAAATTTGCACGGTACATGATAATATTTAGTTGCTTGAGTGTACTAGTTCTCAAAATAATAAGGAATGCTACAGGTATATATGTTAGTTTATTGATAGTATTAATTGTTATATATGGTATATATAGTTACGTATAGATGGATATATTAATAAGGATTTCATCATAGTTTAAGAAGACGGCTGAACTTCCAAGACTCATGATTAAGCTAGAGTTACCATTGTAGTAGGAAATGGGAGAGATGACTACTTGCTTTGTCTCCATATGTGTGAGACACAAACACACAGAGTATCAAGACTAGGAAATGGAAATACAGCTGCTTGATTATTGAGGGAGCATGAAGAGGAGGCATCATGGAAGAATCTATCAGGATATTTATTAGTTTCCTTTTAAGGAGTTTGACTGAATAATAATCTAAGAGCAATTTGTTTCCCGACTGGCTTAAGTGAGAGACAGTAGGTAGAGACAGGCCAGTAAATTTGCAATATGCTTACTGCCCTTTCACCATAATCCTAAACATCAACTGTTGTTTCAACTTTGGGGATATTTGTCAACTAATCCTATTAAGGGCCACGTCTAGCATTATTACATGCTTTTCCTTTTTTTCCCTCTCCCAACTTCCATCCATGTTAACTTATGCTTGTCTTTTCCTCATAGACTCACTGACACATATTTAATCTCCTCTTTTTAACCAAGGCTGCCTCAATTCTACATTGAACATGTTCCTTGAAATTTTGTGGAATAACTTTTCTTGTAACAATTATTTTTTTCATTGTCCATCGCAAAAGTGACAGACTAAAATGCCCAAACTTCTGCTTCTTATTACAGGGGTGTGCGGGTGTTGGGGTGTGTGTGTGTGAGAGAGAGGCTGGCATGTCAAATCCAGTTATGGGTCTTGTCCCAAATTTGAACGCATTTATTCAAGGGCTTCTAGATTAGCTTTGGTTTTCTAAAATTCTAAAACTAAGGATAAACTAAAAACAATCAGAATGTGGTATGTGCTATGTGTAGGTAACACTGCCAACAGTATTAATTAGTTTTTTTATTCTCGTTCAACATTATAGTACTTTAGGCATATTTTCTTACCCTTATACATCTCATCATGCCATTCTGGACAATATGTGGAGATGATTGGGTGTATCATTACTATGTTGATACAACATTTTCAGATATGCAATCCTTGCTTTGATATACTTATCTTTAAGTAGCTTTCTTCCTCATCTTAAATGATATTGGTGAATGGCATTTCAAATCTGCAAATAATTCCTGTAATGGTGACGTGGTTTTGCTGGCTTTGTACATAATTGCTTTCATGACTTTGTAAGTTGTTGATTTTTGTTGTTTTGGATATTTTTTATCTAACATATGAACTTATCTTGTGTTTGTCAGGTACGTTCAAACTGACACTTCAGTTTTCAGAGGATTACCCAAATAAACCACCAACCGTACGCTTTGTTTCTCGAATGTTTCATCCAAACAGTAAGTTCTGATATCAAGATTGTTCTGCTCTTAGGAATCTGGACTTGCATCACTGCTTCTAGGTCTTGTTTCATACTGTATCTTTGTAATGAGTAAAGTGGAGGTAGTGCTCAAGCTGATACATCTTGATTCTAGAAAGCTGCATTCTAAATAATAGCAATAGCACTTATGCTGCGTGAGCACTTTGCAACAACAGCAAGCACGGAGAGCTGATGACCTGATGCCTCCTACTTGCTATATCAGTCAATTGGGATCTATAACTTCTAATTTTCAAAGCTTAGGTCATTCTGCCCATAATGGATTGGTTAGTTTTGTTGTGAGTATCTCGTGTTATGATGTAATAATATAACACATCATGGTTGGGTGCCTGGTCTTTGAAAAGTTCCTTTACAACTGCAATGCCATTGTATTTAATTTTGGAAGAGATGACATGGCATTGTACACATTAGGTTATTATTAATCAAGTTAGTTAAGAAAGTCTGCCTGATTGACTCATGATGCTCCCAAAGTGCATATTGGCCATGTTACTTACCTGTTCTAACCTTCTTATACCTCCCTATAGTCTTAAAATCTTTTCTTGCACGATGGTTAGTAATATATTTTGGGAGATCTGAATAGATCAGCACCTTTGTTATGAGTCATAATAAGTGAAAAAAATTAGGTGGATAAGTTGACTATTGAGTGAAGAACCATTAGCTGAGTACTAGCTCTATCTTGGAAGGTCAGAAAGTTAGGGGATTTTTTTCTTGGTTATATTGTTAACTTTATATTTTGAAGAATACTACTTTGTCCATCTTCTATTTTGCACAGTAAGTTATATGTATACTCATGAACAAATTTATTGGTATAAGCCTTTTTACCAGGGCTGTCATTTCATCATCTTACAAAGAGTGCTATTATTCTTCAGATATGCTTATAAATTGCTTCAGTGATGACATTAGAATTGCATTGTATAATTTTTTTTCCCTTCCAATTTTATTGTAACGGTTTGCTGATTTTAAACCTATCTGGTAGAGTTATATGTTGGATGCTAAGCCATCCTTTTCTTATTTTAACCTTTTGTGGTTGAATATTTATAGTTTATGCGGATGGAAGCATATGCCTGGATATCCTACAAAATCAATGGAGTCCTATATATGATGTAGCTGCAATACTTACGTCAATCCAGGTTTGAGAATCCTTTTTTTTTTAAAAAAAAATGTTTGTATCCAAGGTTCTGATGCTTATTTAACCCTGTACTGTCATGTACAAATGAACCCTGACAAGGAAGTGAGAGTTACAACCAAATGATAATGTAGTTCCATATAATGCCTAGAATCTATTTTCAGTCATTTTCTTGTCATGATTTTGGTGCAAATTTATAATTATCTGTTCTTTCCAATCTATTCATATTTCACCAATAAGATGAACTTTTAAAGCCACAGAATATTATATGAAACTTCTTGGCAATTTTGTTTTGTTGCTATTTGCTGAAAACTATGTTACATTGGGTCGGGCAGGGTTGAAATGTAGCCAAGTTTGATCGATGACACAGCACGGAGAGCATAGAAGTTTTGTGTAAAATTTAGGAAGAGAAAAATATAGATAAAGAGAATCTAGAAGAATTCAGAAGAGACATTTAGAAGAAAGGGAGATTGTGTGGAATCTACAACAATAAATCAATAATTCATAATTACCAAAATTCAAAACCTATCTTTACAACCTTTTGCAAGCTATAATACCAATTTCGGAATAAACTTGCCACTTAATTACACCTGAAGCTTCTGGCCACTTTTTGATTTGAGTTTGACCGAATGTCATCAAATATCAATTATAGATCTCGAAGAGACCTTTCCAATAAGTCCAAGATCACCGTATCTGATATTTGTGTGAAAAAATATGCCTTGCAGAAGATTGCTGGTTCCATGCAGGCTGCGATAAGCTTCGACTGTTCAATCTGACAAATCTGTAAATATATCCTACATCGATCAAGCTTGGTTTGAAATTATTTTGAGCTTGAACTCTAGGATTAAGCTTGATTTGTTTATTATTCAAGCTTAGCTTAATTTGTAGCCAAGCTGAACATGAGCCTTCAACTTGATAATTCTAAATTGAGATGAAATCAATTCAAGCTTGTTCGAGCTCTGTCCATATTTGAATTATAGCTTGATTCAAGCTTAATGCAGGCCTGTATTAATGTTTAAGTAATTCGAAGAACACATAAAGTACACTGATTAAAGACCTACCCGACAGTACATATCTATGAATATCCAATTTATATATTATAAATATATGCAAGCCTTATTGAGGTCGGTTGAATTTTGCTATGGTTTGAAATTAATTTTGAACTTGTTTTGTTACCTCAAGCTTTGATTTGTCTAGCTTCCAGTCAAGCTTGTTTTGAGCTTTTCTCAAGCTGAGCAAGTTGAGCTCAAGCTGGTTAGTTCATCTGGCAGCCCTAGGTTTGGATATGGGTCTCAAAGTGCAGGTATATATTGAGAGGTCAGATTCATCTTATTCACAAATATTAGGATACGAGGACTTAGCTAAAGAGGATCTTTTATACCCACTTGTCTCTTCTTATGTACAAAATTATGCCTATTTTATACAAACTTGTTTTATGCACAGGCCAGGGACTGAAAAGTAAGTTGCAATAAAAACTAAGGCTGGGAGTAAATATTTCTATCGACAGTCTTGGAATGATAAATTATATGCAAAACAGGGACTGAAACTTAATCTGTTCATTTAAATGGATGGATCATCATCTAATGCTGTCCTTGCAACCCATGTGCATTGCATGTGTTTATAAATCAAACCTTGACCTTTTGCCCATCCGCCTTTCCCTTTCTCAACTATCTTGTGTGGCACCATGACCTCTGTCTCTATGCAAGTGAATCCGTCAGCCACTGATCCCCTGTGTACTGGTGACCTTGTCGGCCAGATAGAGCCCCACCAACAGCCTGTCTCATCTCAAGTGGGTGCCACGCAATCCCTTCCTTTGATCTCCTCCTTCCCTTCCTTCCTTCCTTTAGGGTCAAGACATCCATGTTACCTTCCATCTTGTCCGTTATCCAATTTCTTAATTTCTTGGACAACCTGGTGTGATGGTATTCGTAATGCATGTATTCATAATGTGTCGAACTCATGTCTTGTACCTATAGCTGTTTCATCTTATGTTGACATGGGTATGGTGGGTGGGGTGGCGAGTCTGGGTGTCATAGATTGAAAGCTGAAATAGTGGACCTTGAACCTTTTTTCTGTGAAAGTTTATTCAAATCCCCTTGTTGCTAAAACTATGTCAAAACTCATTTTTCTTATATTACCCAGCTTGGCCTTTGTTTTTCTTTCCTGTTGCTTTTGAAATCTTGAGCACCTGTTCATTTTGCACATCGTGTAGCATGCTCAGCTTGATTTGCCTTTTTCATACTACTTCGCTTTAGTGCGTTCTTTATGATCATAGCTTCTGCTATTTTAGGTGTGTTCCTTTGACCTATTCTATTCTCTATGATATTTCAATAGTTTGTCCCTTGTGTAATCAAATATTGTAATTGAGCGGTCTTACTCTTATTTAGTCTGCTTAGGTGGATTGGCATCTAGCAGGATGGTCAAGAGTGCACCTGAGCCTAGAGAGCCAGCCACCTAGGCATCTAGGCAGCAGGTTTCAGAAATACTGGTTAGAATTTGTGAGAATTAAGGGTGAGAAAAAAATAATATGAAGAAAGCTGAAGAGAATATAGTTTCTAATAAAAAAAAAGCTACGATCAAGGGGTGTAATTGCTCCTAAGTTTTTCATTTCACTTGAGTCATTAAATGTTCTGGACAATAGAATTTTCCTGAATTAGTGACCATGGAAGTGCAATTGTTTCCAAGTTGTCTAACACTCACCATGTTCCTTTCCCTTAGGTTTGCACACATGATCTAGTTACCGATTAACACTTAGATTTTGGTGCCCATTGAGCTCAGAGGTCATCTATTCTAACCTCATATCCCCTATTCTATAGAATTCCAATTTGGAGCATGCCATCTTCAGATTGAGGTTAATTGTAACACTATCAGTTGTTGAGAAATTTAAAGAAAAGAAAGTTTTTAGATAGTGATCTTCTTGTTGATTGTTTGGTAAAGAAACAAATATTCAAGATAAGAGAAAATAAAAGGCCAATATTTTCTCTAAAAGACCTAAAATGGTTCCTCCAAAGCTAATGATTTTGGGATAAACTAGTAGATAGGGAAGTAGTTCAGGACATCGTGTTTCTTCTTAGTCTGACCAAACATGAGAAAATTCCTATTTTATTCTTTTTTCCTCTCTTCATTCTAACATGTATGTACTTTTGTGAATTTTCATGACAACCAAACAGAGCTCAAGACAAAACACATCTACAAATTTTATATAGATTAGATAATGCAATAATGAGGGCCTTGTTGATGAGAAATGCGAAAGTTGATAAGTTGTTCAGCAACCAGGCAGATAAACAGCTGCTTGTCATTATAGCTTGTTAGACAACGTTAAGCTTTCTAGGCAGGTAGTTTGTTAAAGAGACTACCACACATTTTGTTGAGTTATTAGATTTGTGCTACTTTACATGTTGGTAGGTGACTTTCGCAAGACTTGGAATTTCTTAGAGGGATTATAATGCTTGGTCATTGATGTGGGGTAAGAGTTGGTCATAAGCCAGATGAGAAATGTTGGATTACGTAAAAGTGATGGGATCATAGCAGCTGAGCAAACATTGTTATTTTTCCATAAGTAAATTTAAGGCGTTCTTCCTCTCATAATAGAGGTCCAGAAATTAGCATTTTCTAATATTGTACTATAATCATTTACTTGATTTGTATGTGGTTACACAAATTTGAAAGATGTAGAAATCAACCTTAGGCCAAGTAATGCACCAGTCAACGAGAAGTATGCTAATTGACTGGGTTAGGTCATTGCATTGGTCGGTCTTAATGCTTGGATTGAATGTTTTTTCACATAGGAACCATATATTGACCCCAAAGTCTGTAGGTTGGCCTGTTCATGGTTTTGGGCAAATTGGCCAATAGAGGGCCTTGGCCTGATTTTCTTTAGATTACATACACAGTATGTTATATTAACTTGCGTAAATTAAATAACTAGTCAAAAGTTAAAAATTCTCTTTGGCAATTACTTGAACCCTATCCTCTCTCTTCTCCCAAGGATGAAAAGGCCCGTCATTTTTATTTTTGCAACTGCAGGTGGAAACTCTAAGAGACAGATATTTGTATATCCATACCTGTATCAAGTAACCAACGTTGTCATTTACTGGGCCATTTTTGTATATGTGGTGACAATATTATTTGTAAATCCTCCTTTAATACTTTTGCCTACCAATGGCAATTCATTAGTTAAAGTAGGAAGTATCATCTATTTACATTGGAGGCACTTTTGTGTTGCAGTCACTGCTCTGTGATCCAAACCCCAATTCGCCTGCGAATTCGGAAGCTGCACGCATGTTCAGTGAAAACAAGCGCGAGTACAATAGGAGAGTACGTGAGATTGTGGAGCAGAGCTGGACAGCAGACTGATGATGGATCCCATCCCCTCTGATCGACTGGTGCTTGCTTCATCCTAAAGTTGTGGGATGCCATTTGTAGTTAATAATTGCACTATAGATATTGTATTCCAACTTCACCAGCTTCATGCTTGCTGTCAACATATAGTTGCGTGGCTTTCAGATATGGACATTTTTAGCTCTCACTTGAAGATTCTGCTAAGTTTTGTGTTGTGAGGCAAATATTGACTGGACCATTTGTTTCCATCTTTGTCTATATATATATATATATATTCCATTGATGAGCTGGCTTGTTGGATGAATTGATGCTCCATTTGATCCATTAAGTGTATCAGCTAACGAATTGTTTTGCTAGGAACCTCCTGTGCTTGATTGCATTCTGGGACTGATCTTGAGCTTTAGGTGCCTGAAGACTTTTGGACGCCGTTCAGACTTTCTTTGCCCTGGATTTTTCTGTTTCCCTATTTCGTCTTCAGGCTTGCATCCCAGGAGCTCTTGTTCGACTACCGAGTGGTTATACCGTAGCATTTCTTGGCTTAACCCAGAGCACTCCTGAAGACGAGATAGGGAAATGAAATGTTCTGAATGTTGTTCATGGATGCAGCTGCGGAGCTCATGGACAGGTTTGAGATTTTGATCACGTCCACCAAATATCTGACTTATGGCTTCTATAAGTTGCAATTGCAAATATACAAACAGCAACTACCATGACCTAAACTGGTGGCAAGTTTATCACAGATTTAAAGTACAATCAGCCCGACACAAATGTAGTTGAAAAAAATTGAAGCAAATGCGCCTCCAGATCTAGGATTGGGTGCTGAGGTTGTCGCCGCTGGCCCAACCATCCCGGACTTGCATGGAGTACTGCAAGAGCTGAAGAACATCATCGATCGAGGCACGCATGCTGGGATCTTTAGATACACGACTAAGGGTTATTTCAACTGCTGTTCTCAAGGAATCGAGAGCAAAAGTGCTGCGAATAGTCGGTCATCCCTTTCAGCTTTGCAGGGCCATCGGTCAAGCTTTTCTGGAGCTACAGAACGTAGTAAGCACTTCCAATGTTATTTATGCCTTTTTTTTTTCTTTTCTTTTGGTGGTAAATGGTGTTAAGTTTTTATTAGTGAAAAAGCCAACTCCAACTTCAGCATCAGAATTGCTTATTTTTAATGTTTTTTTTTAAAAAAAATCTGAGGCTCCATAAATTCACTATTCAGAGAAATCTCCCTGCCCAAGATTATACTCTGTTGAATCGGTAGTCATTATGCAGAAGGAAGGGCTTTTGATATGAAACGCATGGAGTTTTAAAATTCCTTTTTAAAGTCCAATATAAAGTGCTAAAAATGCTCAGTAAATTTGTTCAGCGAGTATACATGCACTTGTTATGTTAAAATCATTGCTTGTCCTAAAAAGCTTAAGGTAGATTTATTTATATATTTTATATTTTTCTTACGTGTGAAATGATCAAGGGAAGCTATGTTGGTGCACTAACAATCGGATGCTCGATGTTATGATGACACCAAATAAGATGGGGGCCAAATACTTGAACTTTCAGAGAATCCGATTCGCTTTGGGATTCTGCAGGTTTGCCTGTGATAATTTCTAGAAGAATCAGTCCCAGCTGATAAATATCTCCTTTTTCACCATGTCCTAAACTGCAATTACTGTGAGCACGAGAAACGGGAGAAAAAAAATGGAATGAATCAAGACTCGCCTAACCAGCTAACAGCTGTTGGCAACTTTTCTACAAACTCATCAGGTTGTTTTAGATTGGGGATCGGGTTTCTTTTTGATTTTCTCCTTCTTTAACTTTTTCTTCTTGTATTCGACAGTAGTCATACTATCAAACTACTTTCGTCAATCAAATTGTCTGCTTGCAATTATATAGATAAGACTTGTTGCCTGCCAAGATCGCCATCTTCCGCTGTGCTGAAAAGGGCTTTCATAACCTACCTGATAGACCCAAGATAGGGATAACCATGAACCAAATATGGAACACTGTAACGGTTGTTTTCAATGAAGTTTGAACTTACCTTGTTCTTATTCTTCAGTAGCCCTGGCAGATTATAATTGCTAATTTTTGGAGTAAAGAGTTTGGTCCAGCAAAATATTCTCTATGCCGAGATCATTTCCGACAATGCCAACTGAATTCCCCTTGCAACCCCAATAACAGCCGCTACTCTCTGTGGCCATTTCAGCATCTCACGCTTTCGCCATTCTGGCAAGTTGGAGAAACAAAAACATAAAATCATTAAAAGCCACTCATCTCTTCCGGTCTCTGGAGGCAAGAGAATATTAAGTTCCACTAGAAACATGCTCAAAAACAAGAAAGACAGTACTTCTTGTGTTAGAACTATCCTGGCCACTAACGGTGCAATGCCCCAAGATGCTGACCAAATGAGGATGCCTGAGTTTTGAAATGACATCCATGTACTTCAGTAGGCTCTGACGAGAATGCTTTGGTTTCAACTTCAAACATCTCACCACATCTATAGAGCCATCCTGGAGCCAACCCTTATAGAACTAAAGGAGGCAGGAAAAATATTCCAAATTAAAGGAGGACCAACAAAGATGGTATCTTTTTTCAGTAAAAAAGAGCATCCCCGCCAAAAAGAAACACAGCAGCACCCACCATCACAGCAATTTGTACCGTCCAAAAGAAAATTTACAAGAAGATCAAGAGAACAGTAGTTTCCATCAGAGAGAAATTATTCAAGAAGAGATCTGAAACTTTGACCGGAAAGCTCATCCCATCATCATGAAATCTATGCGAAATATTTTAGATAAGAGTAGGCAAACACAGGTTTCTATATACCGTAGAAGGTTATCCTTATGGCTAATGAATCACTTTCAGACATTTTGTAAACTGAGACTGGTAAGGGTAAGTAGGTGATCCTAAACAATTTGGTAGGGTTGAATGGTCTATAATCATGACGAAGACAGGAAAGTGTCTACTTAGCCAAGCACCCTGTTCTCTTGATGCCAAAGCGATGCAACGACACTCATCTCTACTTTTCACATGACTTTAGTTGTTCTAATGGATAACAAAAATTTACGAGATAGTGCAGAGTGGCAAAACTAATTAGAGATATCAGATGGTTTAAAGAAATCTAAAAGACTTCTTGTCCAACTTCTGAATATCTTAGGCTACATCCTTAAATTCAAGGAAACATCCTTAAAGAGTTTGAGCCTTCATGGAAGAAGAGAGCGCCCTTACATCAACTTTGGTTCTGATTTAGATATAGTCACGAGGCAAGATCTGAATCAACTCCAAACATAATGTCTAGACTGGTCTTAGATTGTAAAGAGGATCGGTACTGGAGATCAAGATTGCCATATGTTTGCCAAGCTAAAAATTTCATCTCGTAAAGCAAAATAATTCTAGGTATCCACTCTCCTACCTGTCCTCACGGCCCATCCTCAACTAAATTTGATCGGTCAAAAGTATATATATGTGTGTGTATAAATATAAATCTCAACATTTATCTTGGTGGTTGAAAATTTTGTTTGATATGAAAGCATTGATAAAATTATTCTTGCCAATTGCTTTTCATATGTTGTTAGTAAAATATATATATATTTAAATTATAGTTTTGACGTATTTGAAAAGTCCATCAAAAAAATATATTTATAGTTGCATTTTGGTAATAGCTTATGCAACACTACTATTAAAAGTTCCCACAAAAGTTTTTTTTTTGTGGCGAATATTAAGCTAATGGCAAGATTTTTTTTTTCGAAGTTGTGGTTTTTTAAAATTATTTCGGAATCTAAATTATTAGATATAGCTATCATCCCTATGATAATTATTTTAATTATAAAAAAATGTCTTATGATACAATTTTTTTTTTGAAGCATCTACTTATTTCTAATACCTTTCGTATTTGCTAGCAGTGTATAATATATGGTATATCATAACTGGTTACCGATATTCAGTACAAATGATATACCATATGGGATGGATATGGAGTCTGATAACGTGACGAAATATAACCTGCATTATACTTGAAAAATAAGTAAAAATGTAATCTTCTACGACATCCTCCATCGTCTCTCTCTATTCGCCGTTGGTTGCCGAAGGGGTGGATCCCCGGTTTCTCATACTGTTTCGAGTTTCGCGCAAGCGGGTTCTTCCCTCCGGTGGGAGGCAAGGCTGTATCTTATTAGTTTTCTATGAACTGCTCTTTCTTGCTCACAGACTAATTTATCCAATGGCTCTTTCTTTCTTAAAAGCCTTTCCAGTGCCTTCTCTATTTTGTTTCGCTTTGCCGACCCCTTTTTCTCTCTGGCTCGTTCTTCTTTACTTTTTCTTCAATTGCTTTTGTTGGTTACGGGTTTCCGTCAGCTCCTTAGAGATCTGAAATGTAGTTCCGATCTCTCTCTCTCTCTCTATCTCTTTCCGTCTCTTCCTTTTCTGGATTTCGGTGGGAGCTATCGAAAGGCGTAGCCAGGGTTTCTGGTGACTTGGTTCATCCGGTAAGCTTCCGATCCGCGGGATTCTGTTCTTTTCTATTCGATTTATCCGTGTTTGTATTTTCCTTTTCATGGGCATTGGTTTTGGAGTTTGGACACTGTCGATCGAGCCCTTGGGCTGCGGTCTTCTTGATGAGCGGATTCAGGCTTTCAAGCTTTTCTCCGTGACGTGGGCTGTGTTCACGTCCATATTTTCAGTTTTCTGGTCTGAAAAATTTTGATTTTTCTGCAGTCTCTGTGCGGCCTCTAACAATTTGTATTTAAAATATATCGCTCTTTCTTTTCCCGGATGAGTAATTGTTTCCCGGGGTAGGTTTTCCAATTTCTCGTTTAAATTTTTGACCTTTTTGATAGGAAATGAAGTTCTGAGGCGATTGGTTGAGTTATAGTTGCCTTCGCATTTCAAGCAATGTCTTGCTTGTTCTATGTGCTTGGCGTGATCGAGGATTCTTGCAGGATTCCGTTTCGAGATATAACGGTCTAGGATCCTGAGTTTTTTTGCTGATGGGGACGTCTCCTGGAAAATGGATCAAGAGAGTGATTTTTGGCAAGAAATCATCCGGAACTCAAACATCAAAAGGAAGGGATCCTTTGGTATGCAACTGCCTTTGTTTTTATGACGTAGTTGGTCTCTGATTTATTTTGCATGCATTGCGACGTGTTAGGTGATTATGTTTCTGGTTTCTAGAGGTAAAGATTCTCACTATCACCAATTAGTTCTGGTGATGATGTCTGCATGATTTACTGTAACATCTTGCATGTTTCGGTTATCCATAAACCTATTCCTAGATTAATCAAACGTATGTAAAGCATTACTTAATATATGCCATCTCACTGTTGTGCCAATGGATGTGGCTGTCTTGCACTGGAGATGAAGTGGTGGGTTGGTCAGGTTCGTGTAGATTTGGCTTCTCTAGATGATGGATTTAAGAATCTTCAATAGAAATAGATCTGAGGTGATGAACATCATGCAAGCCCTCTTCTATATAGGACTAAGGTGATGAAATATCTTGAGTTTAGACTTAATGATGGCTTGAAAAGACACAGCTCTATGGATGCAATGCCATTGAAACATTGAAAGTGAGATGGGAGGACTTGCAATGCAAGATGAGCTGCTTGACAGTTTGCATTGTTATACATACAAGTAAGGGCGTTGGCAAGTTTGATAGGATGATTTTGACTTATGAGAGGAAATGAGTAAGGTCAATGTGTGCTGATTGCTGATGTGTTTCTAAGCTAGGAGGTATATCCTGTGTCTTTTGAAGGACAAAGAGGGTTAGAAGTGGATGACATGGAGGATAGATAGCAAGCATTGCATATGGCTTTAACCTAAGGACGAGAGAGCTTCATGGTTTCAATTCTCTAATGGAAGGATTTCCTTAATTTTCATGAGATCCCTTCCCCTTAATTATAGGCTTCATTAATAAGTTAGAGACATATTGTAACTTGATATGCCTATACTAAATTAATGTTTCACTTGGAATAACAGAAATTTATAATTTGTCATTACCCTCTTTAATGCTATCTGAGATGCATTGATGCTGTTAACAATCTATCAGATTAAAAAGGGCATTCTTTTGGCTTTACAAATGGCTCATGTGAGTTATAGATAACAACAGAGAGGCAACAAGTGCTTATCATTTATTGGTATTCCAGCTAACAAACTTAAGGTTTATCTTGGCTGCTTTACTTTGATCTCTGACATGAAGACCCAATTTACCAAAAGTGAGCTGGTTGACTTGGATGTAGTAAATTAGGGAAGATTAGGCAGTCATGATTGGGTTGCTATGCTGAAGAGTTTGCTGATTGGAAGGGAATATTCTTATCTTGAGGGGCTGAAGCACTTTCTTTAAGGATATTTGGTCTGTCTTATAATTTTCTCTTATACGTTTCTGCATCATATTTCTACGGAGAGAGGAAAGCTGATAGTAAGAGAACAGCCTGTTTTACCAGAAGAGGTTACACAACTTGGGTTTCAGCTTTAAACCTTTCAAAGAAGCAAAACTTGCACCTTCCTCACGGTTCATTCATTCCTCCTATTACTTAATTGCTGAACTTGCAAGATATAAGGGGGTATCATATCACGGAGAAAGTGATATGTTAAAAGAGAATAACCGACCTTGTGGGTCCATGTACGTAGTGCTGCTGGATGAAATATAAAAAGAAGCCTCTTATCACTGTAAATGGGCAGTGTTATTAAAGGCATTTTTCAAGACCAAAGTATCTTGAGTGGGCATGAGCTAGGTGGGAAATGTGATTTAGTTAGTTTTGAGATGATTAGTGGGGGATCAAAACATGTTTACAGAAGAGTTCTATTGGGATTTTCTTTTAAGACCTTTAATGATGATCAAGTTGCGTTGGTGATATTTTGCAATTTGTTGGGGGTTGCTGAAAGCAGATAGTCGATAGTTCATCAATGCGCTATGCTAGTCACACCATTGAGTGCTGGAGCAAGAATTCTATGAAAGATCTCCAGAATTTTTTCTGTTTTTTTTATTATAGAGGAGTCTAAAGGAAGAATTTTCACCTTTGACTTGCTATTGTTATGAGGAGGCCTCTTTCTTTGCAAAGGAGTTGCTACTTGTTAATGTTAATTCCACTGCTATCTTCTCCTCCCTATATTTATTTTTGTTGCTCCTTTTTCTCCTCACCCCCATATTAGGGCAGTGGATGAGCTAACCTATCTTTTTTTCTGTTCCATAGGATGAAAATTCTTGCCATGCATAGACTTAAAACAAACATTACCTCTGTCCTCTGCTGAGAAAATAAGTCACAAAATATCATCATGATCATCTTTTGGGTCTACAAACCAATATAAGGAAAGAAGAGTGTTGGTGATTGATCAGTTAGTTATTGATAGCTAGACATCTTACATCTCTTTTGTCATCTGGTTGCTTTCTGTGCATGTCTGTGTGGTTGCTGCTTCTAGGCCTTCTGTTTTCTGGTAATTTCTCTATCAGGGGTTTTGTTTTTTTCTCTACTTAAGAGTTGGAGCTGTTGGAGTATAATCTTTTTTTTCTTATTTTAATGCTATGCTTGATGCAGCTATAGAGTTACACCTGCTAAGGTCTCACCTTTCTCCAGCAAAAAACCAAAAAAAAAAAAAGAGAAGAAAGAAAGAAAGAAAATTATTCATTGCTTATTCCTGCCTCTTCTGCATGTGAGATTGGTCAAGATAAGCATCCTATGCAGATTAGACATCCTATGCAGGAGAATCACTTATGAGAGATTGGTTTGGCCAAGATTGTTTGTGATGGATGTGGTCCTTCAGTAAACCTGTCCTGACTTGAATATTGTGGCACCAAACTTCTTTGGCATCGGCAAGTCAGCATAGATTTGTTTTGTGATTTTAATACCATTCTATGAAATTGTTCACTGTCGAGGAGCATTTGAACTTTCTCTGCATGTAATCTTCTTTCAGAGATGACCAGAAAGCTATTTATACCATATATGACTAAACAAAAGGACTATACTTACCAAAAAAACAAAAGGACTGTTATTCTTTCTGTATTCATCAGCAATGCAATGGTTCCCAGAAAGAAATGGAATCATACTTATCACAGTATAGTGCAAGAACTTGAAGAATCCTTATCCAGGAGTTTATTGAGAAAAGTTTGAGCACTGCTTAAAATTCCCTGCTAGGTCTGGTCACCTTCACCTACGCAAGACTTCTAGTTTAAATTTGGGAGATACATTCTCTCAACATTGCTTTCATTCGTAGTTCCTGGTTGTTAGTATAGTTACAACTTCTCAATAAGCAAGTTATATTTTCTATTGACTGTCTTTTTCCATGTTGCGAAGCTATGTGGTGGCAAATATTTAAGGCCTTGCCTTAAATTGCTCAGTCTATCTATAGTGCAAGGTGTGACTGGTTAGTTATATGATCAGTACATGGTCATAAATGATAACGGAAAAAAGATGCAATATCAAGTGCAGTTGTGGAAGAGATTTTGACTACCAAGCAGCAAAAAGAAGGTATTATTAGTTGTACAGGCCTTGCTAGTGGGACATATCATAGAATTAACCAACCATCCAGAAACCATTCTTATTCTAAAATGAAATCACAGAGATGTGGAATAAGATATGCTTTTTAATAGTCACATCCTGATTCAATGTTTCTTACTTTCTTTCAAATCTGCTATTGCTTATCATTCATTCTCCTGCATAGGATGTCTAATCTGTATAATTTAAAGCGATCATATGTGCAAGGGCTAACCAATCTGTCCATTTCTATTAGAAGAATGCTGCAAATGGTGAAGAGCATGTTGGTGGAACAGGACCATCTGCTCAGGCTGTGAATTCACCAGTGATATCTCAACCAGTACTTGTAAACACCAAAACGAATGATATCATCTCAGAACCAGAAAAGGGGACACCTGCTGATATGGTTGTTGGAGGAGTTCCATCATCTATAGGTCAACATACAGATGATCAAGGAATTGTTGGACATGATGTGTTAAAGGACTCTGAAAAAGTCGAGGAACAGCAGGCTGCTACCATGGTGCAAGCAGCTTTTAGGGGTTATCTGGTAACTTTTGATTGAATAGTGATAATTTGCTCTCATTTTGATCAAGATAATGCACTCCAATTTTCACAGTATATTAGTAATATATTCATCGATATTTTTTTACTCTATAAGCTCTTCTAGGGAGGTCATCATCAATATCTCTCTTCCTCTCTCATATGTGTGCAAACAGGAAGAACCCGAGTTAAACTATAGCATGTATCTGATATGATCTCTCTCTCTCTCTCTCTCTCTCTCTCTCTCTCTGTGTGTGTGTGTGTGTGTGTGTGTTCTTTGACAGATAGATATATGGGAGAATTCAAGGGAAGAAATTCCTTATTAATTCTGTCTGATATCTGTATAATTTTCATGCAGTCACGCAGGGCATTTCATGCACTTAAGGGCATCATAAGGCTACAGGCACTGGTTCGGGGGCACTTGGTGAGGAGACAAGCAGTTGTAACCCTACGTTCTTTTCAGGGAATTGTTAAGTTACAAGCACTGATTCGTGGGCGGCGAGTCAGGCTTGAAGTCAATACAAAATGCCATCAGGGAAGGGATGTGGTAGATATTCTTATCTTTGGACTTTTAAGATCTAAGATCCTTACTTTGTGGAAGTATAACTTGTTCTTTTGTTTTTATTGTCTTGCTGTGAAATGAACTCCTGCTTGTGGACTTATATAATGCAACACATAAAAGAAATTTTAGCCTCATAATCTTGATTTACTGCAGTGTCAGTCAAACTGGCAGGGGCATAACTGCTTCATTATTGTTAGTCAGCTGCCTTGCTGATGTGTTATGGAATTAAGGTCTCAGATATAGTAGTTCTGCAGCAATGAAGCTTTTTTAATTCCTTTTCTTTCATTATCTCCTGGGGAAGAATATTAACATGTATGCACCTTGTAAGAATGTGGTTTTGGAGAGGGTGTTTGGGGAAAGGGAAGCTTGGCAATTTGTAGGGGTGTGTGGATGCAAAAATGTGGATTCGGTTGTTTGCTGCACCAAAATTTCATAAATTATAAGAACAACATGCTCGCATGCTTCGCATTTTATTTTACAATCTAAATGGAGTTAAGGCAAATTTCTCATTAGTTCGAGCTTTACTTGTATCTTAATCAATTTACTTTAAGTTTTATAGAATGGTTGCACCAATTTATTGATCTTTCTCATCTGCGTGTGTTGAAGATTGTTTATTTCTTTCTTTTCAGGATGCTGAACAGTTGAAAACTTGGAATGAGAAACTATTAACTAATACTTTTATTCGTCAGGTAAATCATGTTGCATTAGAGCAATTAGAATGATGAGATCATGTTTTTCAAAAAGCTTCTTCATATGGTTACATACTATCAATGCTATATCTGCCTAGCTCGTAAAACAAGCTTTTTAACCAGAGCGTATATTGAACATCAGTCTGGTTTATTACATATTTATGTGGCAAGGCATATCACTTGTTCCATTGCTGCAGCTTCTTTCTGCATCACCTGTTATAAAACCTTTGCAAATCGAGTATGATGGTGGGGAACCCAATTCAGTCTTGAGCTGGATGGAGCGCTGGACATCCTCTCATTTCTGGAAACCACTTCCCCAACCAATGAAGGCTGTTGATTTGAAATTTCAGGCAAGTGAATCAAGCAGACTGAAATATACTCTTTCTAGGAACTCAGTTGCAAACACTGACTCTGGGCCGGTAAATGCCGTCACCGAGCCTGAAAAACCAAAATGCAACCTGAGGAAAGTACCTAGCTCCCCTGCTGATTCTGTGCAGGAACATCCACAAACCGAGCTTGAAAAGGTCAAACATAATTTGAGTAAGGTATCTAATTTGACAACAGAAGCCTCTGACTGGCCAGATGCTGAAAATGAGAAACCAACGCACAGTTTGAAGAAGGTGCCAGGTTCCCCTCCTGATGTTACACATCAGAGCGTTGAGGTCACTGCGGACAAGATGAAGAAAGGTACTGCAGTGACTCCTGAGAACAAACCTGATATGGAATGTACGTTACCAGATGATTGGCCCCCTCTCGAATTGCATTCATTGCAAAATACCAGTAAAGAAGGTGAACTTTCCGTAACTAATGGGGAATTGAGCTTGAAGGATGAACAGCCTTGCGAGGGGAGCCAGAAAGGCAGGAAGAGGAGGGCTTCTTTCTCATCAAAATCAGAATATTATGCAGAACACGGTTTGCAGAATGCTTCAAAATTACCAAGCTATATGCAAACAACTGAATCTGCTAAGGCAAAACTACGTGGACAAGTTTTACCAAGGTCTGGCTCAGATTCAGCTGTGAAAAATAGCACCCCACGTCGCCATTCTTTGCCGTCTTCCATGAATGGAAAGCTGAGCTCACAGTCACCACGGACACAGAAACTGATTCAAGGAAGTGGCAAGGGAGCTATCAGAAATGACAGATCTCTAACATCATCTATAGATGGTAATGATTTTGGACTGACTCTTGCCTATATTTTTGGTTAACTATGTTCTTTGATTTGTTTTTGTTTGCTCTAGCCATATTCTTTTTCTTTCTTTCTTTCTCTCTTCTTTTTTAGGTGCATATCTTGATGGTTTTGCATGAGATTTTGATAATTCTCTTGTTTGAGATTCCATTTTTTAGATGGCTTGAAGAATTTCACTTCACAGAATCGCGTAGTCATTCCCCTTCTCTTTTCATTATTCAATGCAGAGAAGGCAATTCAAATAGAATGGAGGAGGTGATGAGAAGTAAGAATTCAAGTTCTTTACAGCAGCAAGATATTGCGGTTTGTCTGCAGTTTTTCCTTCCTAAATTGTTTGTTTTATGGTGTAGAGTTGTGCTGTGATCCTGTACCAATTTGTTATTAAATGGGGTTTGGTTGGCGTAATACTGCGTTTTTTTTCACTTCTTCAGGTTACAGAATGTTGTTTATACAGAAAAATGCTTTTTAGATTTGTCTTGGTTCTCATTATATATATATTGCAAAATTGGAAAGAGCATCACTATGTTCCCTTACTAATCAAATTTTTCTTGAAGGACCTCATATCCAATATCATCATGGAATTTTATTGCTATTACTTCCCCTTGATATACATGAACCCCAGCACTCACCACCATTTCAACCCATCTTAAAAATCCATCATATCATTTTGAGATGGCTCGGGGAATCGTCTTTTACCGTATATTATTGGTATCATCTCTCAGCAATGCTTGAGGAACGTCACTGGTTCCAAAGGACGAGACCCAGAACCCAAAGTCTTCCTCGCTACACCCCTTCTCGGGTTGTGCGACCCGGGAGGGTACCATCAACAACTCACCCGCTACACCCGCTATGTCAAGTGGCGGGGAGCTCCACCTAGGTCCAAATGGCTCGGATCCAATCATCTCAACCACCATGCCCACAATTTTGAGCGCCAATGAGGGTATCCAACGTTAGAGGGGGTGATAACCTCAACATCTGGAGGATGACGAACGACTGTAAGACCTTTCAGGCCATGTATGTATACTGTAAGACAAACAAAGCTGCTGACTGGGTCACCTACATTCTGATAAGATCCTCCGGACACACCAGAAGACCTCTTTTTCATTGTGCAGCTATTGTACTCTAAAAAAAAAGAAAAGAAAAGAAATTGAGAGTATCCAACATCTAGTTCCAAGCGGTCCAGATCAGGAGGAACCACCTCCAGTTTTGTGGTTGCAAATGGAGAAAAGGAGATGAAGGAATCCAACAACAAACTTCAACCGGCCCAAATCCCAAGGAGCCACCACCAGCACCTATAGCTGCAAGTGAAGATGTAGGAATCCAACGTGGAATTCCGACACGTCCAAATCTTGAGAAGCTAACACCTAAGCCTTTGATTGCAGAATCCCGAGTCACCAGGTGCAACTACCGGGGAGGCCACCATTTGTTTCTCATAGTGAGTAAAGATAAAATTGCCTAGAAGCTAATCTTCTTCTTTGGCTTCTTATTAGGTCGATGCTATTGCCTTGTAGTAGTTACAATCTTGAGTACAGGTTACAAGCATGTCTAGCTTTGTTCCAACTTTCCAACTCCATGCCGATGGATTTGCTCTCTCGAGTACCAACTGCAATAATACAGTTGGTCACTCATTGATTGTGCTGAATAGATGTCGCGTAAATACTGGCATTGTTGGTGCCTGGCAGATGCAGATTACGTAGAGCTGTGCGAAACGCTCAAACAAAGCTTCAAAAGAAAAAGGGACGTCATAAAGAGGAAAATATAAAGGGAATGCAAAACATGATCAGACGAAGAGAAATGAGAGGGATGATGTCTCCACTCGAGTCCACTGAAACGGTCTCTTTCCCAGCCGGTTCATGTTCCAGACAACACTATCTTTCTTTCTTCGAGAGTAAGATCACGGCCACAGGTGCAAAAGAAATAACAGTGAAGTCGATCTCCTTCTACAGGTCAAAGGAAAAATATGAGTTGTGCCTTCTTTAAGTGGAGTATATAACATATATTAAAGTGGGAACAATAAATTTTAAACCTCACTGTAACAGGACATCCGCTGGAGCCTCCTTCATGCTCTTTATTAACATGAAATCAAACATGGAACTGCTTCCTGATTCCCTTCCCACTTCTCTACCATATTATCAAGACAAACTGAAATAGTCACAAGCTCAGCATTCCAAAAATAAACGGCCATCTGGTATTGCTTTCGTTTTCTGTTTTTGTTTTCAAAGATCCAAGAAGAATTGAACTCGACTCCAGTAGGTATGATGAAACCTTCTTGCATTTTCAAATTCTTTGTAAGAGTTTTTGACAGCAAATATTTACTGCTTTCAGTTTAAATGAAAATAAAAAGGCATGGGCTGGCAGAAGTTCCGTGCAAATGCTATGTGCAGCATTTTTCACTCGTATAGAAACAGAGACACAAAAAACAACAATACCAAATAGGCCCAAGCGGAAAATCTAGAGGGAGAAAGAACCCTGTCACAAAAAGCTCGTAAAGAAATCAGCTATTCAAACTAAAATGTTGGATAAACAATATTTTGATTTACCTGTATGTTGACTCTGGAAACACACGGCAACAACAGATGATAGGACATGGATCAACTTATTTTTCTTCTTTAATATGAATTAAAAGTATGTTTCTTTTATTCTTACAAACAACCGAGTTTTTACACCCTGCAAGAATATATGTAAAAGAATCGCTGGCAATCTCCACAAGATAGACCTAAAGACCACATATACAAGCAGCATGGCTAGGGCAAATTCGCAGACTCTGCAGATCAACTCCGAACTAGAGAACACATCACAAACAGTTTTATCAAATGCAACAGTCAATCCCACTATATCTTCAGCAGCTGCTGAAATTGCTTCCTGGTATATATAGTTTTGCACAGTATGCAGCATGCCTCCTTTTTATATTGAGGATAATTGTTGGTTGAATTTATAGTCAGACATTGATATCGGCTCGGCTTGATCTGGTGCTAGCCATGTCAGGCAAACTAGATGCTGAAAATCGCTGAAAGCTGTAATTCTCTGATGTAGACATTGGCTGCTGCGGATAGAGCGTGGGAGGTGGTGTTAGATTTCTTTGAGTAGGGACAGGGGGGAGCGCATTGTACTTGTAACTCTCACCACTTAGACTGCTAGAAACATGAAGAAATATGATCAAAGACTTCAACCAGAAAAAGAGAAATAATAAGAATTTCAATATCAAACAGGAACAACCATGTGGTATAGGCATCATGTGAGATCAGGTTGCCCCACAAGCACCCTGTAATTATTGAGGACGCATATCAAGATCATAATATATAGGACGCATAAATATGATTATCTAAGTCATGTATTTGCATGAGCCTTCCAGATACGACCAAAATATAAAGGGGTAATCAACAGCAGTTCCTTTCTTTGACTGCTATTTTACACTTAAACCCTATTGACTGAATTTTATTCATGCCCCTCAATTTCAATGACTATTTAACGTTTAACCCTGGTCCTGTACACATTTCCAGAACAGATATAAGCACGGCAGCAAGTGTGAATAAACAGGCATATAAGTATGTCCAAAACCCATGAAAAAAAGTAGAGGACCTTCCAAGATACTACAAGTGAACTCCATAGTCCTCTGATAGCAAAAGAAAAAGAAAAAGAAAACTTGCAAACATGACATTGAAGCTCTACAGGATGGAAATTTTAACATCATAATATCCATTTTATTGCATTTTATCCAAGCCAAATAGCCGATTCATTCTACATAAGTGTTATGCCTACTTTTGACCGAAGGCAAGAATAAGTTGGAAGTATATATGTAACTAGTAATTCATGCTCCTGGAAGAAGTTGATAAACATGCACAAATAACATCATATTGCAGAGATTAAGATATGATGCACACATTTTAACAAATCCCCACGACTGACACTAACCACAATAGCAGCTAAACAATCCACATTAGGAACGAATGGCCTCATGCTCATGCTGTCTTAACCACTATCAACTTGTAAATAACTATCAACAGAAAATGGACGATAAATAGTACATTAGCATCAACCATCATATATACCCAATGCAACCAATACATACCATATGATAACATAATTACAATATAATATATAAAAATACATACCATATGATACCAACACACAGTACAATAGTTAATATTGGCACAGTAAAGGTGATACCACTACCATATGTTTCAATACAGTATGGTACCAAGGAGCATATGAAGCATGAGCCTAGGGTAGGTACTGGCTATACAGACAAATAGGGGGCAGTACTTGAATCCTTGGGACTTTCAACAATTTCAGCAGTAATGTTGGAGTTTTAAAGTTTCAATGAAAAGAATATATCAAAGTTTTAAAATTTAAAATGTTAAAATATTTTAAAAATAAAAAATTAAGATATAATTAGTCAAGAAAATATATTAGACGTTATTATAGAGCAAATGTATTGCTCCAGTTCAGAATTTTGGGTGTATATTTTCCATTGTAGCTGTAACTTAATGAAATAAAAAAAAATAAAACAAAAATGTCAGAATGTATGTTTCATGTCATTTGCTTGTAGTATATCTTTCGATTGTGGATAATAATATATAAATATTTGAAAAATAATCTATAGATAACAATCTAAAAATAATAATAATTAATAATAATTCAATATGCAAATGAAAAACTGCAAGATTTTCTCTTTAAGCTCAAAAATTGATGGTATACAAAATGTTTGTGCCTAAAGATAATTTATCTGCATAACATATAGGAGATCAATTAGAAAATACACTATTGATCTATCTACATGAAAAATAGGGAAAGAATAGGGAATAGGATTTAACTTCTTGGGTCTTACAACTTGATTCCTTAAAGGAAAAACAATGTCTCATGTCTCACAGATCACTACTCGTGAGGGCCAGTCTACTCACACTTTTTCTCTTTCCCCCAAAAAAAATCTCCAGAAAACCTTCAAAGTTTCTAAAGCTTTGAAGTTTGAACAAACAACTTGACACCTTAAAAGAAAAACTTTGTCTCATATCTCACAAATCACTACTCATGAGGGCCAGTCTACTTTTCCTCTTTCCCCTACAAAAATCTCCAGAAAACCTTCAAAGTCTCTAAAGCTTTGAAGTTTGAACAAAAAACATACATCTAACACGCTTCTAATCTTCTTAAAAATTACAAGATCCAAGTTTGCTGCTTTTAAAATGCTTTCAGAATTTAGATAGCTAAATAGGCAAGCATAAAAAGACATAAATGGCCTATATATACATAGGTATGGCCTTATAAATTAGCTTTGCTCAAATCACCATGACCTTGTGTTTGGAACGGTTCTGGGCAAAATAAAAAAGTTCCAGTTTCGATGTAGTATGGATGACCATTCTTGAAGTATTCTACTTGCTAATTGTCCACACCACCATCGAAAATTATGCCAATAACGGGCCCTGCCACCTGGGCATGTGAAAATTCTCAATTTAGATCACTTACGGACTAAGATGGTCTGGTAGAGAGATTTTTTAACTTGTGTTTCTCAAATAGCCATTCATTTATACATTTCTCTGTACTTACCAAATTGATATTTATTTCACTTTGCTTATGGAACCACAATCTACTCTTCTGGTGGGAAAACTGCCATCTACTTGATTCACCTTAAACCTTATGGATATTGTATCATAGCTTATGCTCTTACACCTAGTCATATAATTTACCCATCAATGCCAAACATTCAGTAGGCTGACATGATTTCCAGAGGTCAACTCGCATATTAGAGAGTTTATTTTTCTCTTTCAAAGAAGGGAAGCCAATGCTATAAGCACCTGATGCTAAACCTGACTGTTACAGATCCAGACAGGTTGAGATACAAATTAAACAAACTCTATGGAAAAAATAGGGAAGATTGATGAAATGAAGAAATGAAAAATAAAGTATCTCTAAGTAATTAATGCACAGAAGAGAATAAGGAAAGAAATGGGTCGGTGAAGGTAATATAAAATAAAAGTTAAAAAGAGCATACCTTAATTTCTTTGGAAATTGATCATCATCACTTGAAATCTCATCCAAACGTTGGATGGAGTTCTGCATGGGAGCTACAGACCATGGATTTGGTGCTGGTAGTTCATCAGAAAAATATCTTCTCCTGATTAACTGAATAAACGCATGTCACTAACATTAAACAACTACAGTAGATCACTACCAAATATATGACAGTAGTAAAATTCCACATGATGAAACAATAGCACTGATATATACCATGCGAAAAAACTTAATCAAAGCTTCTTTGTCATATCTAGCTTCTTTGGCAGCCTGCAAGTAATAAAGAGAAAATTAAAAGATAAATGCTAAATATAAATGAATAATTTCAAAACCTACACAGTTAAAAATATTGAGTAATGTTTTTAACCAAAAAATAAAAAAACATATATTTAATGGTTAGAAAGCAGACTTAGAGCATTGAATGTTCCATCCTGCATACTGCAAATCAAGTAACCAATCTCTCAGCTCAGTCTCTAAGAGGATCTGGCTCCTACTAGAATCTAGATATGATTTGATTGCTGGAGTACATACTTAATTTGTAAAAGTATGCATGACAAGATAAAGAACTTAAGATATGATAATATGATATGGTAAATAGAAAGGTAAAAGAAGAAAAATCTATACGGAGAACCAATGAAGTTTGCTAGCTGATTCCACGCAGAAAAATGTGGATGGGTATTGTGAAAGGTGCTAGAGAGGTGAATTTCCAAACATCTATAAGAGGTTGTTGAAAATTTATTGTATATGACAAAAGCAACATTAACATAAATATAAGATCAACACAGATCACTATATCTAGCTAATGTTTATCACTTCTTTCTCAGCATAATATTACAAAACTATCTAACCAAATTTATTCTTTGCTATTTATTTATTTTGGAAAGACTACATAGCACTTCTGCAATACTATGAATAATCGTATGTCCATTCTTTTTATGTTGCAATGGTTAGATCTTGTTGTGTTTGGTCTTATCAGATTGTAAACTTATCCATATAGATCCATTTTAGCTTTGGAATCGGGTTGGTTTAGGATTGGAACACACTAAGGACAACCCAAATCCTACATGAAATTGAAACCAATTTCAAAAGTTGGACCAAATCCAACCCAATTCATTAAGAGACATTCTGAAAAATATCACTTAGTTAAACAGCCAACGTCTTCCTACATGAAATTGAAACCAATTTCAAAAGTTGGACCAAATCCAACCCAATTCATTAAGAGACATTCTGAAAAATATCACTTAGTTAAACAGCCAACGTCTTGCAAAAAAAGGGGCATGTGGTGTGAGGACAAGCACCAAGTTTGTTGAAAGGTTTATTATTAAGCTATTAAATGTTTTCTAAGAAAATAAATTATTTAAAAGGCATTTAGAATTTGATTACACTAATATGTACCCATATTGAAAGTAATTTTAGGATCTGGAACTAATCCAACAGAATTCATCATGACGCATTCCATAATAAAACATTTAGTTAAACTGCCAATAATGTGCAATTCAAGTGAGCACACAAGGGAAAGAACTAAATTATTTGAAAAATATGGTAGTCCTGCATATAATTATGGTACAGAAAGATAACACCAGCCAAAAAAAAACAGTATACAGAAGTCTGCATCACATACAGGAAATACCCCTATCAGGAAGAAAGACAAGCCACTCAAAAACCCTATATATGACTACAAAAACACATGCAGAAACCAAACAAGGCCAAAGAAAAGGCAACAAATTAAACAAACTCTAGCATCTACTTAAAATAGCACCAAACAAAGCCAACTCCATTTTTATGATACATCTACTAAAGTTATGATACATTTCACAGTATGCAAGGAAGCTTTTGATAAAAGAGGAATTTCTTGATATATTGCGCATACATACATGCACCCAGGCTGTACCTAGTACAAAATACATTAAAGGCATTTCTGGAATTATTCAAGAAGGGCACTGAAAACTTTTGATACGCTATAACAGGATACAGATCTAATATGTTCAAAGAGTACCAAAGGATCAACACAACTAATTATTTCATGAAAGATCACATGCAACATAGTTGACTTAGATATCAGTAGAAAGAATCATAAAAGTAGTGCATTACAGTATATCTTAATATCACTGTACAAGGCCTAAAATTAAACTTTGGAAATTCCAAAAAAAAAAAAAAAAAAAACGTTCTTACTGTGATAAGGCCTGAACTGCCTGGGAAGCTCTCCGTTAAAGGAAGTTCCTCGCTAGATGGAAGTAGGCCCTGTTTTTCAACCCATTGGCGAGCGACATCAACAAGGTTTCCACTGCTTCCCCTGATGCCCTCCTTTGCAGCAATATCAGCTTTATTACTGATAACCAGGTAAGGAACAGGAAGACCTCCAGGCCCACCAGAACCAAGTGGAGCTGAAAATGTTCCAGTTGTGGCAATTTCTGTCGCCCACCGCTGCAAGCTTGTCTTTGTCCTCCTTTGGGAGAGATCGTGAACAAATATAACACCTATGGATGAGTGTCAAAAGAGGAAAATGACTACAGTATGTTAATTCTCAATAAACACACTGAAGTAGATTATACAGTTGTTCTCGAAATAAATAAATAAACAAAATTAAACAAACAATCATTACATGCAATGATCAGTTTCCTCACTATTATCATAGATAGGAAGTGGTATTTCCAGAATATTCTCACAATTACAGCATATGGCCATACATCATCAGATATAGGTAACATGCACTCTCCCTATGCCCATGACTCAAAATGGATAAGACAACTTGTTTATGAAAACAAAAACTGTTATGATTTCCATTTTAGAATACGACCAGAACATAAACAAAATTTGGGACAAAGGAAATCACAAGGCCACGATTCTTAAGAGTCCCCACATTATTTCTATCAGAACATGACTTTTAATTGTTAATAACTGGGAGAAAGAACCAATTCTCATGTCTTACAAGTAAACAGGCTTCAAAGTGGACAGTTTTCAGATAAATAATTGCCATATTATGCTAAAATAAAAGGATATTCAGATTATGATAATAATTTTATTATCCCCTGGATTTAAACTCAAAAATGAAAACCAAAATAACATCATAGCTGAATAAATCTGTAGATATTCAGATTTAAATCTGTAGATGTTCAGATTACTGGCTGCAGGCCTGTGGTAAATGCAGAAGATGATGATTACCAGAATAAATCAAATACCACCCATATGCCGAGATGGAAAATCTGCATAAAGGTGTCAGCCACCAACAAAAAGGGGTAGTGGATCCATGGAAAGAGACAAAGGGATCCATGGCAAAAGACCAGCAACAGGAATAATTTCCAAAAAGGTTGTCGAATAAACGAGACATGAAAAAGCAAGATGCAAATATAAAAATCCAGCAGAGAAGGAGAAAGGCCAATGACCCATGACTCTAGAACCATTTCCAAACTTAGCCCTTGAATACCATCACTAACCAAGGATTCATGTACCACTCTACCCCATTCAAGCCACATGTTGGCCGAGTACAGTAATGTACCATACCATACTAGTGATGCCATGCTATTCCGATCGATCATAGTCGCAGGTTTGGAATTGGGAACAATATGGTTAAGCATAAAGATCCAAAAACCAGAAAAAATAAAGATATGCCAAAAGTTCGAAAAGAATTCAAACAACTGAAAGTTAAAAATAATAATAATAAAAATAGAATACAAGAATGAAATGTTTATATTGTATTTATGTGATGACAAGCATGCTATAGGTGAGCATAATAAATGTTAAAAAAAACTAACACCTCAGACAACAACATGCAGAATTGTCAATTTGTATTTATAAAAGGTTCCTTGAATTAGTCGTGAATAATTTTTGAATAAATCATAAACTCTGTAAATAATTATTGAATAATTGTGCATATTTGATGAATTATTTAAGAAGAAAATTTCAGAGAATTATTTGTCTAAGGGAAAAAATGAGAACAAATTGAAATTTTTTTAATAATTTGGAGTAGTGTTATTATGTTCCAATTATGTTCTCAATCAAGTTGCATGGCTAATGGCAAAGAAAAGCAGGTCCGTCCCCATCCATGCTGATGCACACCTATCCCTCTTTCAATATCCGATCCCATCAAAAATTTAAAGGAAAGATTCCCTTCTCTCTCTCTCCCTCTCTACTTAGAAAATTGATCTCCTTATACGCACTTCCCTTTTATTAAGTAATCTATAACTACTAATAGACTCCTGAAGGCTTTGGATAGCTATGTCAAGCTCCAATGGTATCTTATACATTGTAGCTATCAAGCCGTAATCGTGTCTTATACATCTCTTTATTTTATTTGGCAACCTTCAGATATCTTCAAATACCATTTTATCAAAAGAAAAGAAAGAAAGATCAATCATAGATCTTGTATGAATAGAAGTAGTCCAATAATGATCTTAATGATGCTGTCATATGCAAAGTATTGTCAACAGCCACCACAACTTCACGTCCATTTGTCCAATATTACATCCAACATTAAACCAGCCAATGCAGGCAACAATGTCTCGTAGATATATATAAACAACAACTTTTCGTGGTTTATTCCATTCTTCCGGTATTCATTTCATTTTACAGCATATATTGAAGTTGATCAAGTAGGAGATTCCAATACTTGAAAATTTTGTGCTTTGAGTGATCTCCCTCGTAGCATGACTGTGTTTTGCTTTTAGCTCTACATTCTCACGTCAGTGGTGAAAAACTATAAACTTTTCATATTTATATGAAGATTTTGATATCTATTTTTTATACAAAAACACACCAATATCGAGAAAGCAGAAGCCATCGATATCAATATAACATTCATGGAAAATTGTTCCTCTAAAAGCCATTATGAGTTCCTTCCATTATGAGTTCACGAAGTAAAATTTAGTAATATCCTCCTCAAACAGATATTGTGTCCTTTGCCATATATACAAAACAAGAAAAATAATGGGAATTGGAAACATGCGATGTTGTGGGCAAGTTTGACCTATACATAGCTAGACAAGTAAAACAACCTAAAACATGAAAGATTGGCTTACCATTGATTTGTGTGTAGAAAAGAGATCGACAATCTTTATACCGTTCATGTCCTGAGACATCCCAAAGCTCAACAAAGAAGTCCCTTTCTGCATCACTTTTTACGCTATTAGAAGAGCTGCCAGCACTTCCATAAGTAATATGCTGGATAAGAAAAAATTTGACTTTGTGAGGAAACCTTAAGAGAAAGCCACATTCCAATTTGAAAAGCAAAATGTAACAACCTTACCTTCATGCTCACTGTGCACCCTATTGTTTGAGGTGGTCGAGCAATTGAAGAACATTTTACAATTAGATGAACTAGAGAGGTTTTTCCGACACCTGACAGGAGATAAATAAAATATCAAGCTTTAAGCAATAGGTTAGCATGCAAACATGCACGAATCAGACAAACATAAACATAAGAATACATACACACAAACAACTCGGATGTATGCGCACAAGCATGTATTACATGGAATTAACTGTATGCTAAAACTAATTAGAACAAACACATATTTTAGAAGATAAAGTGCATGGTTTATTTGTCTGTATATAGTTTATTAGGCCATTCATTCTAGGAGAAAACTCTTGTTATCATGCACTTTGGCACCAGCACTGCATATGTGAAACACTAACCAGGGGAAGAAAAAATATTTAAATTTATCCGATTTTCTCATACTTTATGTTCTTGCTACTGCCAATAGTAAACTTAAAAGATTGCAAGCAAAGATGCTTAATAACTCATATTTTAGACCACCATCTTTCAAGCATCCCTTTTAGCTGTAGCCACTTTGCAGCACCTGAAGAGAAAATCCATTCTGCGAAACCACTGTTTCACCTCTGGACATAGAATGATATCAGGGTGCATCGTTTTGTCGATGCATCCAGAATGCGCATTATCTATAATCAGCCAGACATAAGCCGTAAATAAATACCAAAAATCAGTTGTGGCGTTAACAGTTAGAAACATTTGCAAAAAGCAAACACATTTATACATCATTGGTCTTGCATAATACACATTAAAACGGAACCCAAAATCGAAAAACAAAAAAATTTTAAAAACCATCAATGGTAGCAAGATCAGTCGATCATCTAAACAATTCCAGAATCAACACTGGTAAATAATTTCTGAGTACCTAGTCGGAAGGATTAAAGATCCAATTTTTCAGTAACAGAAGTATAAAGAGAGAAAATTCGAATATTCAGCAAAAAAAAAAAAAAGCGAGATAGGGATCGATTGATTACCAGCGTCTCCGACCACGAGGACCCGGACCTGGCCGCAAGGAGGGCCGCCGTTCTGCTCTCTGCTGTCCCTTTCCCTTTCCCTCCAAAACATGGCTCCCCCAAATCCCTCGACCACAAGAATCTCCTCCCGGACCCAAGAAACCAAGTCTCGCAGAGATCCAAGTCCCCCTCAAATCCCAGCGAGTAGCAACGCATTTGACGTGGGCATATCATTGAATACCACGCAAAGATCCACTCAAGCCAAGATCCATCAAGAACGCCAAGAATCCGAATCTATACCCGAAGAACAACAAAACCCTTCTGACCAAATTGTCTAAAAACGCATCAGTCGGAAGAACTGATCATGATCCAAGAGCTTAAATTTCCAGGATCAGAAGAAGAAGAGGAAAGAAACGACCTGAAGGACGAAGGCCGTCGATCTGTTCGGTTTTCACATTTAAACTCGCTCCTTCCCTTCTAACTCTTAACGGATCACGTCCACGTAAATCTGGGAAGGAACTCGCGTCGACTAACCCAGCCCAGAAGCACGTGCGGGTTATGTCGGTGGATTCCAGCTCAAGACAAAAAAAAAAAAAAAAAATCCGATCTCGGTGCTTCAATTTGGGCCAAGCTCGTTATTGCGCGAGCAAGAATCATATTAATATACGCAACACCATCATTTACAGTCTTAATCTCTCGAACAAAATATTAGAATTTTTTTAATATAGTTTATCTATTAAAACTTGGATAGCAAATTGCTAGGTGATTATCAAAATCACAGTTGTTTTTTTTTTCCAAGACAAAAAAAATATTATAACACTTCTATGGCATTAGTAAATATTAAGCTCGGAGGCATCCTTGCTTCTTATTTGGACTATAATGAATGATGGTGTGCTTTTTCAGACTAAGCATGTGTTCAGAGAGGCAAACGGAGCCGCGCACTGAATGGTTCGCGGGCACTTCATTGGTTAGAAAAAAGGAGTTGCCTAGAGTGCTCCTGAATATATTGGTTTCTGATTTTGTTAGGTATATTCGTACTCGTATAAATCACTCATTTCAGAAAATAAAAAAATATTAAACTCGTGCCTACCGTACAGGATTTCATATATTTATTATCTCTATTCAGAAATCAATTAAATACTCAGGCTTTGCAGAGATACTTAAGGCTTTTGATTCAAATAGAATGATGTATATTTGATTCAAGGCAAACATTCAACATGTATGTCCTAGAGGTCCAACGCACTTCCTACTTTTGGTGCAAGGATCGATTTGGAGAAGGCAACAGTCTACCTTCTAAAATTTTTGCTGTCTCGCTATCCCTGTCATGTAGATATAACCTTTGAGTAAAATAAAAGGGAAATTGACAGCTTATGATGGACGCTCCATGAATGCTAGGTCCGTCATTAGATGCACATTTTTCCTGTTTACTATTAATTTATATTAATCAAATATATTAGTCATTTAATTGACTTAGGTCGTTATTAAATTGTGGATTAAGTTACCATGGTACGTATAGTAGCTTTCAATAGCGTTTCCCTTGCTTAGCTGTAGGTGATTGCGTGGACGTTGAAACGCTCGCTAGGCCAGAATTCACATACCAGCACAATCAATATAACAGAATAGAATAGAATATATGCAATCCTAACCCAATCCATTCCACTAATAAACCCAAATACCCAAATCCGAGCCCCACCTACCTATAATTTCAGACCCAAATACAGTTAGCATCAGGTCTGGACTGAATTAGACGAAGTAGGAAGCTGCTTTTTAATTTTTCTCAAAGCTGGATGCTGCAAAGTCGCGTTTGCCATTAATCCATCTCGCCACAGTCGACGGATCTCCTTCCAAGATGATTCTGTCGTTCTGAAACATAAATATAGCAGATTGGAACCGAGTTGGCGATGATTGGAATGGATGCAGAGCGTTGGAATGGCAACTCCAATACCGGCTGCATTGGGCCCGGAAGACAACGCCCATCCCGCAACGCGAGAGGACGGGAGCGTCGCCACGCGGCGGGCGGAGCCCGCACGAGCGTAGGCCGGTAGGTGGCAGCAGGCGAGATGCTTGCGTGTTTCCTAGCCCTTGTCTGATCAAGACGTCGGCAAGAACATGTGTCCAAAGGCGGACCGTCCAATCCACCCACCTGGTACCAGGCAGAGACCGCCCCTAGATCGGACGGTGGATTAAATAACGCGCAGTTCAGCATCTATGCCTTAAGCGGTCAGCTGATTTTAGAGACTCAGTAACCAAACTACAACCAGCCTAACATCCTCAGAAACAATCACACCACCTCCTAAAGTCTCCTTCCCGCTGAAGCAGAAATCACCAAAATTTTCTAGTAACCATCACCAGCCAAAGTCATATTTTCTCCTCACTTAGATTCGTCGACTTAGTACCGAACTCTGTACCAGTGCCACACTGATATAATATCGAAACGATACGGTATAAAATTTAGAATTTATACTCTTAGAGTTTAAAATTTAAGATTTAGGGTTTAGGATCACTCGATACATCATTCGTACAGAGTACTGGTATCGAACTTATACGATATTCAGATTGGTATGGCGTATCATGCTCCTACAAGCTTACCCCCATGTAGCAGCCCCCACTAGGCCCCTACCCCGCCAGGAGAATATTCAATGCGGACAGAATTGACCGTGTGTTGGACACCTCGGCCGGTTTTACTTATACCTTCTCCATCTATCGATCCGACTCGGTTACCCCTCTGGGCTCCGGCACGAATACCACGTGTGAGTACGTCACACCTGGCACCATCGAGACTACCAGCAAAGCGATACGCCTTTTCAGACCCCGTGTCCAAGCAGGAAGCAACCGGTCTCCACAATTTAATCGACGCCCATGCGTCTCGAACTCGGAACCATTTGGGTGGAAGTAAGGCCACGTTCCCACTAGGCTACCACCTCAGTGGTAAGACCCATCTATCTTCACATTCGAAATTTGACCAGCGCACCTTTCCGCTGTCACTAGTCTGTATAAGGGAATTTCAAAGCTTTATTCAATATGAACAAACTGAATAAAAAAGAGAAAAAGAAGAGAGGTTCCACAACCCATTTATATCTCGGCTGCCACTAAAATGGCCTTTTATTGCCAATAATTCACCACGTAATTAATATCAAGCAAGAAGAGGGAGGATACAGTAAAATAGGTAGAGGTCGAACATTGTATGAGTTAAGGCCAGAACCAATAGGACTGGTCCTCCACAGGGAACCCATAATTATTCAAACTGTCTTCGAGCCTCAGGAAGTTGCATCCTTTGACCTCGCCAACCTCTCCGGCATGCAAGAGGTCAGATCGATCAGGTTGAAAAATATTGGAAGAATCCACGGGCACCATCAGCGTCGAGTGTGCTCCTTCACGGATGTAGTAGTGAGGGCTCTCGGAGTCCAACACAGTGCTGTTGGCAGAGCTGAGGTCCTCTTGCTTGCATACTGTGACTTGGGCATTTACTCTTTTCATCTCACACAGAGAATCCGAGCCTAAGTTCTCCAATTGGTGAGCAAATTTGTTGGATTCAAATGGTTCTGAGCTGCCGATATCCTTCTCTTTGAGGAGGAGCATGTTTGTGAGAGAAAGAACCTGTTGAGAGGAAGCTCCAGTAGACGAGGGTAATGAAATGATTCAGTAATTTAGGATTGTCTGAACGAAAACTCAGTCCACCGAACAGATGAACAGAGACAGGAGACTAGGACAAACTTTTCTTTCAGTAGCAATCAACTTATATTATTATATATGACATGTCTCAACAAACTAAATCTACTGCTTTCTTCTTTTTAGTAGTAATAAGCAAAATGACAAGAAAAAAACACGAGACAAGAAAAATATAATGTAGTTAGAAGCATTGCGCCTTTCTGGACCTTCACATTATCTAGGGATCAGCAGTAGCCATACAATTACTGCAGTCAGGAACTATTGTTATAGATCAGAATGAAAGTATAATTTTACACTGCTAGACTATATTTAGGTGTCATTTATCAAGCCATTGTTTGACCCCTCATGTAATTTAGTGCTTCAAACACAGCTGATAGCCTAAAGAAATAAGCACAGCCACATTCAAAGTTGAAAGAATTAAGGAATGGAAATGGTTCGCAGAAGAGAAGCAATGTTTCTAAAACTTTGTGAAAGTTCTGAAAGGATTACCTCGGTTCGAAGTTTCTCCTTCTCTTTTAGCAGGATATCATAATCAGCCGTGAGGGCATCATATCTGGATTTGAGGGCCTCGTAGTCCTTCTCCAACTGCTTTGTCTTCCATCGGGCACGGCGGTTTTGAAACCATATTGCAACCTGTCTGGGTTTCAGTCCAAGATCCCTTGCAAGCTGAACTTTCGTCTCTGGCTCAAGCTTGTTTTCAAGCTCAAAAGTCCTCTCAAGGAACTGAACTTGATCAGCTGTGAGCCGCCTCTTCTTTACTGGCTGGTGAACACCCTCATCCAAATCCTCATCACCAGTTTCTTCCAACTCAAATGGTCTCCAGAAGGGCTGTTCGAGCCTGTTCCCGAGTACATCTTCATAATTCATCATAGACATTGAGCCTGAGACCGAAGTGTTTTAGATTTTATTACATACTAACTTGTTAGTATAAACTAAAATTAATGCAACTATCCAACTATAGATATAGTTGCTTTTTTTTCAAAAAAAAGAAAACTATAGATATATGGATGGTGAAAGTTTTTTTTCTTTACTTGCATATGGGAAATTTTTGGCTCATACCGAAGTAAATAGCTTGCGTTAGTTGCATCTAAGAGGCACAAAAGTGCAAATTGAAAATTAATACAAGAGAAACATGCTAACTCTGAAAACATGAAGTCCTGAAAAATGTTTCCAAAAGTCTGCGAAAACCAACTTCCAACTCTTATTCCGCAATCCAAAGCATCCATTACGTGCTTAATAATCAAAAAATAATGAATTCAGTAAGTCGACTAGAACGTCGGAATAAAATCTTTGAACATCAAAAACGGAAAATAACAGGGGCGGAGAGAGAGAGAGAGAGAGAGAGAGAGAGAGAGAGAGAGAGAGAGTTGGTACCATGGAATTCTCCATGAGAAGTGCCCGGAGAGAGCAGGGACGCAATAGCATCGGAAGAAATCCGTTCAGTCTGGAGCAAAACCGCCATATTTGAACTCACATAAGGCCTTCTTGCCGCCATCTCCTACCTTTCTATCTCTTCCTCTTCTCCTCCTCTGTTTCTCTATCTAGTCCTTACCAAACGAAACAAGAGATTTTCTTTTTTTGCGCTTTCGTTCCAAGTTCCAACTTTGTGGAATATTACACAGAACCGCGTTTTTCCCAGTCTGATCGAGAAATCTTGGCCACCTTTGAATTCTAGTGCTTGTGTCCGAAGAAGCTGGTGATCATCACAGTGGAGCCGTGAGAAGACGCCTGGGGGCACCGGCCGCTCGGACCCATGAATCTCTTCTCTCTCACACACACCCACACACTTGGGAGAAGAGCAGGAGGAGACCAGAATTGGTTGATGGGTCCCTGAATATTCCGTCGGTGATTAGCAAAGCAAGAAGAGATTGCAGAGAAGAGTGGAGGAGGGAGGACAGGGACTTCGGGGTGGCCTCTTTTTCTTCTTCGCTTTCTTTGGGTTGGAGGGGTCGGAGGGCCCTCCCTATAAAGACGGGAGGGGGCCCTGTCGGGCGGGGATAAGGGATGGAGTCATAGAAAATGACGGCAATAGCCTTCTATTCTTTTTCTTTGGATAAACAAAATAAATTTATATATTTTGTTTTTAAAGTAAAAAATAAAGGTCATTTTTTCAACATTAGTAAGCGAGAAAAAAAAAGGAAGGCAAAAATACGGTCAACGGATTAAAAAATCCATTAAATCCATTAAAAATTATTTTTTTCATAGATTAAAAATTAGAATTTTTTTCAAAACTATTTTTAATCTATCAAAATCTATTAATAAGATCTTCTTGTAATGTATATTTTTTTTCTGGAAGTAGATGTTTAACTAAATATAAGTCATTTTGGAATGTACCATTTTTTTTATGGTCAAACAAAGATGCCAAAATTATTTTTTCGTGCATCATATTCTTATAATTCAGCTTTCCAAAAATAATATTTTGGTAAGAAAAAATTCTTTTCGCGAATCAAACGAGTCCTAAAAATCCATGGATGTTGTTAATTGGGATGATCGGCGGCTTGATAATTAATTTTTTTATTTTATTTTTGTGATAACACGGCATGAAAATTAATCAATGGATTGGGTGCAAATTTTTTGCTTTGATTTCTCAGTTATTTTTTGAACTCTCTTTGTTACATCTCTGTGTAAATCATATTCAAAACATATGTAAAAGGTATTCAAAGCTATTGCAAGTTCTCAACATGCCAACTTGGTAAGACCAAAAAACTCCAACAAGAGAGGGCTAGGGATAATTTTGTCCAGATATTAAAAAAAACTGTATGAAATCAGAAAAAAATTAAAATGATACCGAAATTGTAAAATGAGAGAGTGTATTTTTTTATAAAAAAATCCTCTTATTTCTTTGCAATGTATCTGCCTGGTATTTTCTTGGAAATTTCTTCATGTGCATTCTGAATTTAGAATTGGCCCTATTCATCCTTTCCCTTATTTTGGTGAATCATTTTGGTGCCTTCATTGCTCAAGGACACTAGATTTATTCTTGGATCTGACTTGAACATGAAGGAAGGTGGTGTCTAAATAGATAGCATCAAAGAGGCAAATGAAAATGACGAAATAAAACAATAATAACATTTGGAAGAAATAAATGGGAGACCAAAAGGAAGCTACAAGGAGCTAGCTTGCAATGATAATGATAATGGTTGAGACATGATTGACCAATGGTTGGTTTTTTTTCCTCCATTGATGAAGGTATGCCTTTGGGTTCGGAGCAATTTATGAAGTCAGAAGGAGTCTCACAAACGGTCACAAATTCTAGATTTCTGACAGAAATAACAATCTTTTTCTAGATTTATTTTAAGAACTGAAAAGAATCATTCAAGTAGCCTAGTAATCAGATATGTGTTCAACATTGTTGTCAGCAAGCAATCCATATATATTGGGAGACACCAACTAGCAGACCAAAGTCTTGTCTGGAGGATTTAAGCATTTGCTAATTTATTCATATGAGGAACTTCTTTTTTCCTTAGTATAAGAAGAGGAACAAGTATGACTCGGGATTACTAATTTATTTAGCAAGGATAAAAACACTTCAATATATAGAACAATGTGCACGTTATTCTTAGGCCACTCAGATTCCTTAGAAGCTTTCTTTGGGTACAGAGATATAATGGTTTGGAAAAAAATATTATAGGTAACACATTTGTCCATCTGGATTATAATTTACTAGTAATAAGTGTTCTCTTGTTGGAGGGTATAGCATGGCCAATTCATTTCCACTGTCACAAAACAAAAGTTTTCAAAATTATGTGCTGCAGCCTGCAGAAGAGAGAAGATTCAAAGAAGGCTGACACTCCAAAGGCAACAGAACAAGGAGTGGATATATAAAAGGAGGAGCCTACAATTTTATCATGACAAAAGGAACAACAAGAATGAGATGGAAAGGGGGCATATTAAAGGCCAAAGGTTGAAATCAAATAAAAGTATAAAACCGATCTAGCACACATGGAGCTTGTTTTCTATCAGCAAATTAAATTATCTGCTGTTGGCGGTTTTCGATAATGTCTGATGACCAAAGACCCTTTTTCGACTTCGCACCGTACCAAAGTGAACATAGAAAAGGCTTATGATGAGAGGAATCGAAACCTTTTCGAAGGTAAATTTGGTCATGAATGAAATGCCTCCTCGATTTATCCATGTTTTAGTTTTTGTACTGTTCGGTAATCTTGTGACTGGAAGAAGCTATACTTGCAGCTCAGGAAGGGGTCTCAATATGTAAGGAGCTGGACTGGGTTAGAACTTAGAAGTCATTGGACAAAGAGGATGTCTAAGATACCCAAGGTCATTTTCCAGTGCAGGAAGCTGGGAATGCAGTGTACCAACATTCGAATTTTTGAGGATCGATGATATAGAGTTATGTTTGAGGATATGTTGCTTCCGACACCAAATTGGGTGGCCATGCATGGTTCAAGATCTTCTTTGTTTATTGAGAAGCTAAGCCATAATCTCGCAGGAATAATCGATTGTGGGATACCAGTTTGATTTGTTGCAAGGCTAGAGCAGCAAAACTAAGTGCAATACATGGCAGGTTGTAAGTGGCTAGGTCTGGTTTAGTTTCTAGTAACCTAGATCGGAACCAATGGGATCTCATGTCCAGATTTGGTCCCATATCCTCTCCATTGAAGGATTAAATCAGTTCTTGGTTCAGATACTTAAAATATCATAAGATCCATTGGAATAGGTTCGAGCATGTTAAGTCTAGGTCTGTAAGTAGATACTAAACTATATATCTTGAACAATTAGTGAAACTAAAAGCTCCCATGTTTAAGAAATTTATCTACAAAATATCCAATTACACGCTCCAAAAATTAAATTATAACCAGCAAGTGCTCGATAGCTAACTATATGATAATGACTAATAAAAATTTTAAAAGGTGCGCTTAATTTAAAAGTTAAGTACAAACATCTAAACCTGGTATAATATATGATCATTTTTTATTCTTTTTATTCACTTAAATTATACAAGAAATTTTACGTGTCAATAGTTTAGAAATTGAAGAGTATAATAAATAAAACTAATATTATAATAAAGAAATAGGGTAAGTAGTTGGGGCCAAGTTTAGTCAGGCATAAAAAACTCAAAATTAGATTGGATAGAAAATTTCTAATAGATTCGTCTTTGGACCCATATGCAACCTATTTATTGATGAGTTAGGATCGATCAAGATCGAATATCGAATTTGCTGGTTGGAGTGACAGTCCTGGTTATAAAATTTGTTTTTGGATACGATCACTTTTGAGAAATTCGCTAGTGCTTAATGAACTTTCATTAGAACCATGCTTTGGTTATGAATTTTTGATTCTTGTGTGCATCACACTCAGCTCCTCTTTGAAAATGAAGTTTGATAACCCATGCCCTTCTTTGTATCAACTCTCTCAAATGTCCAAATGCCCCATCATATTTTAAAAAATTCTCTCAAGGCAATTTACAGTCAGACCTATGCGCAACAATGAGCACAGCGTGACCTAAAACATCTTTTGCTGCTCAGGACCGTTAAAAAAAAAAAATCCTGCAATCTATAGACAGCATTTTTTCCCTTCGCCATTAATGGAAATTTGTTCTTTAGCTAGGTTTGATTCTAATTGATTGAGAAAATTAGCAATATGCAAAGCGTTAAAATCTTCCAAGCTTAAGAAAACAACCATCAAAACGCAACTATCTAAGTATCTATTAAGTCCAATAGCTATCAATTCAACATATCAAGTTGTCAAGTGGGATTAAGACAATTAAAAGATGTCACACCATAAAGATGCTCGGGGTAAATTGAACCGAAAGCGACAAGTGGAAGGCATTCAATTTTGTGCACAACCCATCGCTATACAACTCAAATTTGAAGCTAGGATGACACCAAAAAAAAAAAAAAAAAAAGGTTTGGGAACTAAAGCGAGTGGGGTCTCTTGATGGAACAGTTACCAAATATCCATAGGTTGGGAACATAAGAGTCTACAAGAAAAATGTTTTTTTTTCTTTTTGTTTTTAAGGTAGAGTACCCAGTACTAGAGAGGAGTTGGGAGAGCCTCCTTTTGGAAGGAGACCTTAAGTACAAAAGGTGTGTTTATATGACTGCTTTGCCAAATGAAACCATAAAATTATCATAGTATTATCTTAGTTAAAGCAATGTTTTAACATTCCACTCTTTAGACTATAAATCATGTTGGCAGTAGAGCTTTTGGAATTAAAGCTTTTTGAAGTAGAATTTTTATAAAAAGTTGTTTGTTATTTAGTAACTATATTTTTAAAGTATCGTAAAACTTTAGCATGTGTTTGGTAAATAAAAATACTTTTAGTATGATAAAATAATTATAAAAAATGTTATATAATATTATACAACAAAACATAATAAAATATAATATATATTAATATATAAATTTATGATATAGTATAATATTACTATAATAGAATATTATATTATTATAATATAGTAATATAATATTATATATTGAATATAATAATTTAATATAATATTAAATGATTCGGCATATGTCCTGATTAATTTTTTCTTTATTAAAGTGTTTTCACATTACACCTCCAAACTTGGCAGCCTGTACAAATGCCGACTTCACTCGCACGGTTGCCACCGAATATCGCAGCCTCATCTCCCGAGGCCGTGGGGCCCCACGAAAACCATTCCGGTCAAACTTGTGCGCGCGCGTAATAACCACACGTGACTAGCACGCGTCACGAGAGCTGCTCCCTCGAAAGCCATGCGCGTAAAATTCCCACGAGGTTGCTTCCCATCCCATGCCAGAAATAAATAGTTCCACGGTTTAAATTTAAATTACATGGTCGGTTGGTCTTGTCGAAGCCTAGAAAGAGTAGCTAGTTATACCTAGGTGGTCCAATGGCCATGAAACTTTTGGGCAGGCGTATTTTAAGTTTTATTTTTTTTTAATTTGATTTTTTTTTGGGCAATGTGCATTGTGCAATCCCACACAGTGTCCATTTTACAGATGGGCAGATAAGAATTGTCACAGCTGTCAATAAAAATATATATTATATATTGATAACTATTTCCATTGAGCAGCAGGATGTTTGTCTGCAGTGGAGGTTAATACGAAAAAAAATAACACCGAAAGTTTCGTATGTGGCTAATTACTTTAAAAACATTCTACGAGTTAGAAAAAAAAATCTAAAATATTATAAAACTTGTTATATTTTAATTTTATTAAATATATTCGTACTAAAATTATATAAATTATTTATTTAAAAAATATAAATAAAATTAAAATATACCTATTAATTTTTATTATTATTGAAATAAGTTTTTGCTACTTATATGAAGTTTTCTTTTTGTTTTAGATAAAATAGAAACATTTTTCGGCATTAAAAGAGAACATATATTTGTCTCTAATAAGATACTCATATGCATGATTATTGATATGATCTAATTAGCATTTTTTTTTCCCAGGCCTAACCCCAAGAAAAATTAAGGTCTGAAAAATTTGCAGCCATAATTATCTATATACGAGAACCGCAATGGAAACATCCAAGGCTTGAACGATGAAAGTCCTGTGAGTTTGAGAGATTTCGCTATAGGATGTGTGAACATCTAGGACCAACTTAAACTGGCTGGTCAAAGAAGCATTTGATGATTTCTAAACTTTAGTGTTGTTTGGTGGCTCTTAATTGTTAGGTAGGTTTTTCAACTGCCTTTATGTAGAGTTTTGAGTCTTATAATTCTTGATTTTTAATCCATAGCAACTCTTTTTTTTTTATATAATTGTGGCTGGGGGAATTGTGGGTTGGGGATAAACGGCCGGTTGCTAAAATAGGAAAAACAGGAAAGGAAATAAATCAAATTGCTCTCTAGATTAATAAAAATCGAGAGCAAATCAGCCTACAGCTTATGTAGATTAAGGGATACTGCAGCACGTGTTCGTAGAGGCTGACCACAGACCGATCACGATACTTGTGATTAGATTTGAATAGATATGAACCCTTAGCCAGACTAGAACATTAGAGTTTAAATGGAAAGAGTATGTGAGGATATGTGCAGGCGTATATTTAGTTCTACATCGATTATTCGTGGAAAAGATTTTGAGTACTTATACAGGATTAAGAAATTCAAAAAATACTTTTCGGTTAGCTATTTTGAGTGAGATTTTGGATTGTTGCAAAAAGATCTTGATATTCTCTTCAACAAATTTAGCTAATGGGTTCTTCCAAAGGCAAAATGTGTAGAGGATCTTCTGCAGGGTAGCATAGATAGCTCTTCAGCTCCTGCTGATCCTAGACTTTCCTCGGATAAGGTTGAATTTGTGGAAGTTGGTAGGCCATCCGTTAATATCAAACAAAACTGTCTCTGAATAGGACCCAAAAATTCAGACAACTCTTGAAAACGATTTATCACAAAAAAGCATCCGAGGAAAAGATGAGAAACTGTCTCTGAATGGGACCCAAAAAAGTTGCATCATAAGCTGATCCCAGATTTTCCTCAGATAAGGTTGAATTTGTGGAAGTTAGCAGGCCATCTGTTAATATTCATACAAGTCTTGATAATAAACCAAAGGCTTGTTTTTTTAAAGCAAGCCATTAAGAGATTTTTACTTTTTCTGGAAGTCTGGTTGATCTAATGAGAGAGAGGAGGTCATACAACTGATCCAACTAGAGGGCTTGGAGGAGAGCGAGACAGCTGGGCGACCCAATCTTCCAGCCATGGGATCGCTAGCTCCATTGGAAGGCTAAAAAACAACAGCACTAACAGCAATAGAAAATAAGTTGTTAAAGAGATGTGCAAGCTGGATGGTCTCATATAGGGTCAATCACTCTGAAGATACCTTATGGGTCAGAATGAAGGAGCTCCCTAGAACACTCCGAAATGCACTATCTTCAACAGACCCAACCAAAATTGAATGCGTCTTCCATCTCCCAACTTAAAAGCGGTGCAATTCCAAAAGGCATCAGATCCTTACTTAATGTATTTCCAAATGGACGAGTGATTTAACAAGAGCTCTTTTTCACCCTCATTGGAAATCTTCAACAAGATCATGAGTAATGCGAGGGCTTGAAAGAAGTTTCCAGGCGCATCTCGCAAGTAATTCCATGACTTCCTTCCTCCTTCGATCCGTAGACAATGTTCCAATTCACAGGGCAATAGCATCCAGAATACTTTCTTTCCTTTTCCACAGAAAGGCCCGTCTCATCTAAATAATGCTACTGATGACCCATCTTGAGAGTTTGAAAGAAGTCATGAAGTAATAAGGCATTATTGAAAGAACTGCATCGATAAAGGCAAGCCTACCACCCCACGACGGTAGCTTCCCTTTCCAAGAAGCAAGCCTGGAACTAAGCTTTTCAGCCAACGGCATCCAATAGAGCTTTGGAAGTCTTCTATCAAAGAGAGAAAAGCCAAGGTAATTAAGGGGGGAGGGATCCTTCCTCGCAACTCAACTAGTCGGCCAAGAATGGAGTTTCCTCCTCAATCATATTGAGCTCCATAATCGTGCTTTTGTAATTTTCCCTCCATAGCAACTCAACATCAATTCAAGCCAGGACTAGAATCATGCCGTGCGTCACATGTGAAATGCATTTGGCAACCTTAATTTATATATGGACCTTTCGATAGTTCGGTGCAACAATTATCAGATATAACAAATCACGATGAATACATACATCACCACGAGCGCATCAAATGAACGTATTTTTTTTTGTTTGTGCTGAAACGGATGTATCATACATGTCAGGTACGAATACATAAAAAAAAAGTCAAAAGATAACAAGTTCGAGAGTACACGGGATAATCCCCCTCTCCTGGCCACGGGGTCTCTCCAAAATGGTTAACCACATATAAGGCTACCAAATTTATTGCCTCATTGACCTCTCGATACGCATGCTTTGCCTGCATGGCCATTCCACCATTGATCATAGCCCGAATATCTCTGAGTAGGGAACCTCTCCCACTCTTTGCTGAATCTAACCAATAACTGTAGCCGAATCATCCTTAAGCACGATAGCATTGGTTTGTAGCTCGCGCCAAGCATAGCACACGCCAGTTCAGGCTGCTCGCCGTATGGACGTGATCTTCATAATTTCAAAAAAAAAAGAAAGAGAGAGATAGAAAACACACAAGGGTATTCTCGCCCACAAATACTCAGCGGCGGAGGTGACGAGCCTTGGAGGGTCAGGTCGAGGTGAGATAAGGAAGGGACGAATCCGGCCCGATCCTATCCGGGGATGGAGGTCGGAATCCACATGGAGCCGAAGGGGGCGTGCACGGTGTGGGGACTTTGTTTTGGAGCGCAGAGACCAAGTCTGTGCCGCTTATTGGCCTATCAAGCCGGTTCATGGGCCTCCTCGTGAGGGCCATCTTAGCCACCCCCCGCGGGCCGTTGGTATTGGTTAATTGGGATGGAAAACTTAGATGGTGGTGGTGGTGGAAAACAAGATGTAATTTTTTTTTTTTTTTTGGATGAAATGGGAGGATTTTCCACCCAGATTGTATTAATTATGTATTTTTAAATATATACAAGTTGTATATAATTATATTATGTATGTACAAGAGAGTTAGGGAAGGATATGCATGTGTGTAAGCGCACACAAAGGGCTTGTTTCGTTCGTGGGAAGCATTTTTCCTTCTAGGAATATAATTCTTGGAAAACAAATTTGTAGGAAGAGGATGCCTAGGAAAGTACTTTTGGCATGTTTGGTTAATCATGGGAAAGTGACAAATTTCCAAAGTGCTTATGTTTGGTTAGCCATCCAATTTTCTAGAAAAGTTATGTATAATTCTTATTATGCCCTTAATAAAAATTAGGTCTTTAATGCTTCTTTAATGCTGAGGAGGTTTTTTGGGGAAAAAAGTAAAAATGGAGTGATTCCCGCCTCATGGAAATGTAACTTTTCCATGTTTCTCATGGGAAAGACTTTTCCATGAAATGTGGAAATCATATTCCCATGGGAATACAACTTTTCCGTCTCCCTTCTTTGAAAACTCCAACCAAACAAGAGGCATCTCATTACTTTTCCGTTGACCACACTTTTCTCCTTCTTTTCCCGCGAACCAAACGAGCCCTATGTTGCAGTCACGACTGTCTAGATATGGTGCCATAGCCCCTAATTCTAGAATTGGACTTATCCAGTTCAACAACGAACTAAAAGTGCCCTTTGCTTCAAGATTTTTGGACAATAGTGAGGGACGGAGGGGCCTTCCAAGTTAAGCATATTTTCGTAAAGCTAATGGGGTTGCGGACTGGGTAACCGGTTATGAAGCCAGTCACTCCGATAGTACCTTGTAGGCCAGAGATGGGGAGTTGCCCCTGGTACTTCGAGGTATTTTATTTTTTGATTTTATTCGGTGTATTCATACCCATCGAGTATGATCCACCCGTCTTAGCAAAAAAAAAAAAAAAAAAAGCCAAATGGAATACAACATAGGCGAATCTTAAAGATGCTATACGAGCCCAAGTCGTACGAGAAGCTCCCCAAAGGAATTTTTTTCTCCCCAAACCTCGTAACTTTAGGCCGAGGCTGTCTTGGGCTAGCCCATCCTTTCTAAGCCCAATAAGCCTAAGAAAGAGAAGCCCATAGTCCATATCAACTAAAGCCGGTCCGACTAAGGCGTCCATCCTCCTCGGCTCGCCCCACCTCGCTCGAATATAAACTCTTCCACTCTCAAAATATAAATAAAATTTTTTTAATAAATATCCTTCTAAATATCAAATTTTATATAAATATTTTTAAAAAATTAATATTTATATATATGCTCTTGTAAAATACTTATTTTGCTATTCTATGTTTTTATCTTTATTTTTGCATATGTACCTATACTATTTAATGCAGTTAAAAAATTAATAATTTTAAATTAAAATAACTAAAATTGTCTTAATGGGTGAATTTGTAAAAGAGAAATATTTATAATTCATTCGCAATGGGAAAAAAAAGATAATTTTAAATTTTATTTTATTTTTAATTAAAATAAAATATAATTTTTTTATTAAGAAGCATTTGAAAAAATAATATTTTATAAAAATATAAAAATAAATATAATTTTTAAAAGAATATTTACATAAATTTAAATTTTTAGAAAGATATTTATAAAAAAAATCATATAAATATTACAAAAGCTCTGCTGGAAACCTCTTCCAAGTACGCCACGTGTCTCAAACGTTCTGGGCTCGCCAAGAGTCGCCTTCCACTCACTTTACAACAGAACCCCCCTCCACCCGACTATAATAAATCCGACACCAAGATCATGACCGTTGAAACGCGATCGAACGGCAAGTTTAATAGCACCATGCACAAACATCTCTATCAGATTTTCTCCGGTACCAGAACCGCAGACACCGAGTCAATGCAATTAAATGTAAACCCCGACGCGAAAACTCGATCTCAATCGTCCATATGATCGGTCTCACAGATCGGACGATCTAAATCACTCCACAATCAACGGTGATCTAGCTAACTAGTACTATTTCTTGTTTGCACCCCCCCCAAAAAAAACCAGGAGAAATAATGAATAAATTAAAAAAAACAGTTATAATTTATCCGGTCATCTTCGTTTCCTGTCGCCCAAGAAATCCGAGCGGCTTCGCCTCCCCTCCTCCTCTCCCGTAAAATCCCTCTCGAGCCTCTCGGTTTCTCTCAAGTAATTTTGAGCGAGGAAACATGGGTCCCGGCCTCTACTCCGAAATCGGCAAAAAGGCGAGAGGTATTCGTTTCGACAAATTAATTAAACCTAAATCTTTTAAAATTCTTGTTATTTCTCCAAGAATTTGTTTTGATGTATTTATTTGGGTGCAGATCTTCTTTACAAGGACTACCATACGGACCAGAAGTTCACCGTGGCCACCTACACCGCCAATGGAGTTGTGGGTGTTTTCTTTTTCTTTTTAATTTTATGTTTTCTTAATTTATTTGTGCTCTTGTTTTAATGAGCTTTTTTTTTTTTAATATACTTTTTTCCGTTTCTGCACCGTTGGCGTTTTACGTGGGGGCTACTTCTGTTTCCTTTTGTAATCTGAAACAGTGCTTCCCCCTCCTAAAAGAAATGGATTGTTGCTGAGATTTTAAAGGCTTGTTCATTTTCTCTTCTTGTTAGTTTCGGGATCGATGATTGTTTGATGCTGTTTCTTGTTTTCTTTATTCACTATCGTCATATGCAGCTTCTACTATTTGATTTTTCTTTAGATTTTTTAATTTAATCAAATTTTGTCTTCTTGGGGAGTCTTCGGATGCTTAGAAATGTCTATCTTGGATCACTTTGATTGGAAGAATGGAGATAGGATATCTTAAAGAAATTATTGCAGGTTTTGTATAAAGATATGACTAGGGGTTGTAAATTTTAGCGTTTATGGAGATGTTCAGGAAATAATGTTTTGAAATTTATGTTATATGTATCTTTGTAGACCGATCTTCTCATTTTGCACCTTTCTTGCATTATCAATATGCTTTTATATTAATTGTGTACTAATTCTTGTTTAAGATAGAAGCGATCGAAGTGCGAGATTAGATAAAAGAACATTAGTTTTTGATGAACTTTGACGTATACAACAGTATGCGGCGTGCCTTGTTTTGTTCTTGAAGGTGCACAGTTCATGTCTATATTGTTAAAATTTGTTTTGATATTGAGTGCCTAGTGCATGTATGAATATGTTTGTTGTGTATTGATAATTATAAATGTTCATAAATTTATCATTTGTATACATAATGTGATCATCATGATCTTTATATGCCATGCTTATATGAGTCCTAGCACTTCAGACATTTGCATAAGTGTGTCAACGATTTGGAAGTTTTAACTGCTCCTTGTTGGAGTCTTTTTGTGATACATGTGTTAGATATCATCTTTGGTGTACTTCTGTAATTGACATAATGAATATTAGCAAACAATCTCTAATGTTGCATATTATTCTGTTGTCTGTGCCTAACGTGTGAATAATTGATTCTCTAAATCCACCATCATGATGCTTTTTAGCTGTCAGTTTTGGCAAATATTTTCTCATGTAGTCATATATTTAACTATGTTAGACATACAAATGTTTGCATGGCAATCTGATTTCTAATAATGTAGAAATTAAGAATAGGTTGAGAGATGCAATTTTCTTGACCAGCTATTTAGGCTTTGAGGATTACTTTACTCGTTTCATTTGTATTTTGGTTTGATCCATATAGCAGATACATATTCCAACATAAATTGGAAACCTTTCTAAAAGCCACATGCTTTTTTGCTGTCCTTTTCTTATCTTCTGCTTTGATCTTTCTTATAAGAATAATCAAGTGATTTATTGTTTTGTGGTCTTGAATCTTTTTTCTGATTCTTGTATTTTGGTTGGTATTTACATGGGTATTGTGTGGTTCATAAATGAGAGGCATAGACATAATGATGTGGATGCATGTGTGCCTGTGCATGTCTAAGTAGGATATTGCACTGAATATACTTACATAATTACAAATTTAATCAAAGAAGTACCATAATTTATCATATCCATGATATAGTAAATCATTAATCTATACACCTTTACGTCATTAACAATTGAATATCTGATGCATCCTTTATTATAATTTCCAGAAGTCAGAAGCTCTGGCATGCATTTTGATCTTCACAGAAATGCCAACTCCTGATATTTGAAAATATTTGAGAGTTTTTCTAGGTTTAAAAATTGTTCTCTCTTTTGTATCATATTACTTGGGACGTTTGATAGGAAGGTACCAAAGGGGAAAAATTTGTTAAACTGACATGTTGCGAGATGAATAACCCTAAAAAATCAGGTTTAGCATTGTTTAGGGGTTTGAGGGGCATATGCATGGGTGGCAGATCCACTATAGGCAACGGTTTTTTGGCGCTAATCCTCATTTTTCAGGGTTGTGCATCTGGGCTACGGTAGTTTATCAAGGTCGAAAAGTAAATTAATATTCATTACCAACACCTGCATTAATGAGTAATTTAGCTATCTAAAGTGAAAAAAAGAAACAAAAAAACTATTTATGTTTGTGCGTGTGAATGTGCACCTCTGTTGCACATATGTATGTATATTGCCAACCATGCTTTCTGCATGTGGGTGGAAGGGCAGGAATGATGTACTATCTGCATGTTGAGCTGATTATTGGTGTCATTTGTACATGAATACTTAGTAACAAAGAAACATATTATTTGTTGAATATACACTGCAATGCCTAATAAACTTTTGATGTACACCTTCATGTTGTTATCCTTAGAGGGAGACTTCACTAGCTACTGGCAGAACATGTTGACCTAGTGATGAAATTTTGTTTCTAGATTGTCTGTTAATCATAACACACATTTTTCAGGATGTATTACGTGTTTCCTTTTGATCTGGCATGAAGTATGTCTATCTTGGTCAATTCAGATGCACACTCTGTTTTACGTTGCAGGCCATTACAGCATCTGGTACAAAGAAAAATGAACTGATTTTTGGTGAGATTCAATCTCAGTTGAAGAACAAGAATATCACTGTTGATGTCAAAGCAAATTCAGACTCTAATGTAAGTTGTTTAAGGAGTGAATCTATTATTTTATTATGCTATGTATACTTTTATATTCTGCAGTCTTCTCTTGAAGAAGTATCACTATCATTTGTTATAAGAATTTATTAGGAACTTATTTATATGTGGTTGGATACTTGTTTTAATTAGGATATATAATTTAAGTATTAAGCTTTGATCGGGAAAAAATCCAAAGCGTTCCACACTCTATTATGCGGCCTGTAGCAAAACTATTTGTACTTCTACCTGGCATTATATCCAAGAGCATATAAGTAGCATGGGCATATGCTAATCTTTTGTGCTTTTGAAAGTGACAACTATGAGATGATAACTTTCATCTGTGTTTTTTCCTCTACCAGCTTTCAACAACAGTTACAGTCGATGAACTTGCCACTCCTGGGTTGAAGACAATTTTCAGCTTTGTGGTGCCCGATCAGAGATCTGGAAAGGTAGATAATTATCTATTTGTTAATCTTGTTTTCTGCTACATCAGGTAATTCTTTTTAAGCCTCGAATATATACACATACATGAACTGAAAATTGTCTGAATCCTTTTTCACTTTTTGGTTGACTTCAGGTTGAACTGCAATACCTGCATGATCATGGAGGGGTTAATGCTAGTATTGGATTAACTGCCAATCCCATTGTCAACCTTTCTGGTGTAGTTGGAACTGATGCTGTTGCTGTTGGTGCCGACGTATCATTCGATACTGCAAATGGAGACTTCATAAAGTGCAATGCTGGGTTGAGCATCACCAATGCTGATCTGATTGCCTCGCTGACCGTGTGAGTATCTCTGTAGTGAACTGTCTATTTTTAGTGTTTTTTTGTCCCGATGGAAACATGAAATTAACTGTAAATGTTCTGTTAAGTGTAAAATGAATGCTATCTTTTAAATGAAACACCCAACTAATTTTCGAACTGAAGTGCTAGATTGTGGAGTCTGATACATCAGTCTGAAATTTGCATGCAGGAATGACAAGGGAGATTGCGTGAATGCTTCCTATTATCACTTGGTCAGTCCATTATCAAGCACAGCAGTTGGGGCTGAGCTTACCCACAGCTTCTCAAGCAATCAGAAAAACACACTCACATTTGGGACGCAACATGCACTGGACCCTCTGACCCTGGTTAAGGCTCGGTTCAACAATTATGGTAAAGCTAGTGCTCTTATCCAGCATGAGTGGAGGCCTAAATCATTCCTTACCATTACTGGGGAGGTTGATACCAAGGCAATCGAGAAGAGCTCCAAGGTTGGCCTGTCCTTGGTGCTTAGGCCATAATGAAAGATCTCCTGAGCATCACGTCACTTCCATTCCGCACTTGTTCAAATGGAAAAAGTTAGAATCAAAAGGAAATAAGACCTACGCATTGTGACAGAAGCGTCTTTATTGATTTTATGACTGCTGCTGTTTTTTTTTTTCTTTTACTTCCCTCTTACTGCAGTATTAGGTTCTTCTTGGTTTACGTTTGGATTGTATGAATAATTTTAGTTGGGTGTCTAGGAGTAGAGATTTCCTCCAACATCATTTCACTGTGACCGGCAAGAACTGAAAGCTGGTTTAAGCAGATACATATTGCTTGCTTTTTTTTTTTTATTCTCCTTCCTTTGTGCGCGCGCTTGCAGTGTGTTTATGTCATGATGTTGCCCGACCATGCATAAAAACCGAGCTTGAAGCCAGTCTAGTTTGAGCGTCTGTCCGCCCGCACTCGGCCATCCTGACAATTCAGCCTTAGTCCTCAATGTAATCGTAAAAAACAAAACCAAGTTTTTTTAACATGTCATTCAGTTATTCTTTACAGGAATAGCTAACATTTTATCCATAACAAAAATACTAATGTCAACTATTTTTATAGCCACCAGCATCGGATACTTCAAATACATGTTTGAGACGGGAACACAAAAAGTAAAATTTTAGATTATATTATGTATAGCTTTTAAAGGAAATAGTGGGATGCTTTTCGTATTTTCTTCTTATCCTAAAAAAAGAGTGATTAGAGTTTAATTTGTTCTTTTATTTCATCTTTAAAAATTATAATTTTCATTATTTTATTTTTAAAAATAATTAAAGCTATTTAAATATAATTTATGCATGCAGGGTAAAAGAGGTGAAAGGATATTTAGGATAGAAAAGAAATGGTAGATGGAACGAAAACGCGATATTTTTCAAAGTATTATTCTTATATATAATATTTTATTAAGTTAATGGAATATTTTATTAGAGAAAATCGAACGAGAGGATGGGGTCGGAAACTAACGGCCGTTACTACCACGAATGAAGGCGTTGATGAAAATCTCGGCGGAACCCGAATCCTGATGAACCGGACCGCGAGGAAAACAAACCGTTGTAATGAAAACCAGACCGGGTTTAAAAAACCTTTAGCACCGGCCTTCCGACGCCTTTTTAAGTCTCGCGACCTCTCTTCATCCCATGCCCCCTTGTCCTCTCTCTCGGCTCAGGTACGATCAAATTTCAAGAACTCTCCAAGCCCTATACGCGAGCCTCGCCGCCGGAACCCTAGATCCTCCTCCCAAACTCTAGCTCCCAGGATCGAGCTCGCGATGGACAATCCATGGCGATTCCGGCCGATCCAAGGCCGCCTCTGCCCCGTCTGCTCAACCCTTCACTTCCCCTTCTGCCCGCCGCCCCCCGCTTTCGATCACAACCGGTACGCTGGCGAGCACCTCCGCCGCTTTCCTCCCGAGATCCATCCGCCCTTCCTCCGCGACCCCCCGTTCCCTCGGCCCGTCTACGACACGCCTTTCCGGAACCCTCGAGCGGCTCCACCGATGCCGTTCCCGGAGCCGGCTGCAAGAGGCCCGGAGCCTTGGGTTAGGAACCTCGCCTTGGAGAGGGAGCACCCTCTTCGTCCTGCTTTTCATCCATCGCAGCTTTTCGTTCAAGAAGAGTTCTTGGAAAGAGAGAACTCCCGGAAGAGGATGCGAGTAGAAGATCCTGCGATGGGTAATTTTCCTCCTCCTCCGCACCCCTACAATCGGTACGATTATACCCTTGGCAGGTTCTCAGCGGATGACGAACGAAGATTGAATTTAATTCGAGATCACGGGTGGCAACATTCTACGGAAGGGCCGCAGCAATTGAATGGCGAATACAGAACGGATAGGTTTGGTCACGACGGCATCCAGAAACAGTACCAGAGCGTTGGAGCTGATCACGGTTTTCATGCCCTAGGGACTGGCTCGGTGGGCAGGAATGGTTCGTTGTTGCCCCAAGAACATGCTTTTAGCCAGCAAAATCACCGTCAGCCAAATGCAAACGAGGACCATTGGAATTTCTCGGGAGCTGTGAATCCTCAGAGCAGCGACCGGTTTGTACCTCTTGAAAGGGTGGATTTTGAACGAGGTGGTGCTTATAACCCTCAATCTGGAGAATACGTGGGTGCAAGAATCGTTCACCCTGATGCGTCTTTTCAGCCACCCAAAAGTTACAGACAGGGTGATTTAGGAGTGGATTCAGAAAATCATGTAGCTCACGTTGCAGAGGAACGAAGAGCCTTTTATGATTCTCGGAAGGCACCTGATTATGCATCAGAAGGTCCGCATGGGAAGTATTATGCTAATGATCACCAACAATTCCATCCAGTCGAGAAATCCTTTCATGGATTTCTAAAGCATCCTCAGTATTCTGAGACGGACTACGGCCAGTATGCTGATGTGATGCAAACCCCTTCTGAACTTAAGCCTCCAGTTCCTGAGGATGTTTACAAGCCATTTGGACCTGGAACTTTCACCTCAGCAGAACAAGCTGGTCCGGTTTGTGGCAACCAAGGAGGCTACCCGCCCTTGCCAGGTAAAAGTAACGGTGGTAATATGACTGCAGAAATGCTTGGTCAGGTACATAATTCTCAAATGTTTACTTCTCTGCCACCACCACCTCCTCCGGAAGTACATACTCAAGCAACCTCTTCATCATCCACAATGCCTTCCACACTTTTTCCTGTCCTGACTAGCACTTCAGCTACCACGTCATTTCCACCTAATACTCAAGCGTTTTCTGAGCATCATCCGTTGCCGCAATCCAGTCGCTACAATGAGCCACCTGTTCATATTTCTACTGAGTTTACTACTGAGGTATGATTACCACTTTGAATAATTGATTCTATTCTTAAATTCCCACTCTTCCCATCAGCTTAGCTTTCAATTTTTGTTTAAACTATTAAATTTTCCCTTACTCTTCCCTTCCTCTTTTATTGTGATATTATCATGCAATCTTGTCATAACGTTCAGTCCAACTTCATGGTGTAATCTGCACCATGGTATACTAGTAAGCCAAGAGGTGGATATACCATGTATTTTGCGGATTGTTTTTGTCTGCCTATATGGGTTTAACTTGACTTTTTTGAAGGGTTTATTCTTGAAAAAGTTTTGAGTAACCATACATTACACATACTCTAGATGATCTCGTAATTCAAACTAGGTCCTAGTAGTGCAACTGGATTTGTTTGACATTAGACCCATCATAAAAAAGCAAAGAAAGAAAAGAAGAAACCTACTTTAACTACAATCGTGACCAAACAAGTGAGGTTAGTTGCCCAAATGTACATGTTTATGTTAAAATGTGTGGGTTCAGTTAGTTTATACTGTCACCGAGGCATGACTCGACCTGGACTTGTGACTTTTAAGGCATTTGGCTGCAAAATCTAACTTAGCGTCTTACAGATTTCTAGTTATATGTTAGTCCTATTTCAGTAATTATTAGCATGTGAAACTAGCTTGATGCTTCTGCATGAGTGACATTAGATGTTACTTTGAGTCTGTCATACTGAAGTATGGTTAGGTAGATTTGTGCTAAGAAGCTTAGATTTATTCTGCTTTAATCTATGGTGCGTCTTTTAATGTGTCATCAGTTTGAAGTAGAAAAGATGCTATATTTGTGATGAGTTGCCATCTTGAAGAAGTTTATTGATGCTCTATGATCGACTAACTTGTCTCATTTGGTGGTCTTTAAGTGCTTCCCCTTTGTGGAAGTTTCCAAATTTTCCCCATCTTTCACTATTGATATCATCTTTATTTACTTCTCTCTCATTACCTTAAATCCCTACTTGGTTTAAACCATATTGTTAGTATTGGAGAATCTCTTGCTAAGGTTTTTTATCTGTGGTTCCAACATTCTACCAGCAATTCCCAAGCCAATAACTAAAGACTTCTAGGGAACCTCTGTGGTTAATATATTTGAACCTTTGTGAATTTGTTTTAGGTTCTTGTTTCAGGCAACTTTTAACAGAGGGGAGCCTCCACTGATGATGCTAATCAGCTTAAATCATTCTACTGGTTGACGTTTGAACTGTTTGTTTCAATCATATTATTGGTTTCTATCTATAACTGGACATTTTCATTTGATTGCATTCCCAATGTTATCATATGATAATGGATGTGAAATGTGACTGCAATTCGTTGTCTTCTAATTGGCAATTCTGGTGGCAGAGAAGTTGATATTTTACCTTATAATCATGCTGATGGGTGTCTAATTTGACTGTAATTGTGTTTTATACATTTTTCTTGTGTGCAAAGTTGTATAACATAAAATTGTGATGTATGAGATCAAATATAACAATGCAGGGATTACCATTCATTCATCAAGCACCATCAAAGCAATATCTGGAAGAAGGAGGGCAAGCATTTTCATTGAACAATTCTCTTAAGGATAAACCAACAGTTATTGATGCTTGTCACTTGTTTAAGCAGCCACATCGTGCCTCTCGTCCTGATCATATTGTTGTCATCCTTCGAGGGCTTCCAGGTTGCTTTTCCCCCCTCCTTGAATTATGTCATGATTTTGCTGGAGATGGCTTGAGATTACCTTAATATAGACATTCTTGACTACCTGTTGTTCAGAACTGACAGATTGTTTTTCGTTAGAACATCCCAGTTTTCCACTTTATTTAGACATGTTTCGGGGAACTTTAAGACCTAATCTTTTTCAAAATTTGAATTTAGTATTAATCAGTTAAAAAAAATTCTACTTACTATTTTTCCCTTGTTGGTTCTTTTTTATCTAGCATCCTATTGATTAACACATCATCTACCCTTCAACTTGAAAATCGTGTTGGTAGAAAAAGTATTTTCAGGAAATGAATTAGATTTGCTTTCCTTTTTATTTCCTTTATATTGTATGGTGAAAGTAATTAGGATTTAGGAAGATTGTGCCTGTAGCATTTGGAAATTGTTACATGTGAATCTAAATGAAGGCCTAAAAAATTGAATTATCACACTCATAGTTTGTTATTTTAACATTTTTGCTTAATATTTTTTAATCTCAGGTCGTTACGCTTGATCTTCATGTGTTGTTGTGTCTTCTGTCCGCTAGCAATATGTAAATCCATCATGTCTGTTAGCCTGTTCACATTGCAGACTCATCTATCTGTTAATCCTTCAGTTAATTCTTAGATGCTATTTATAAAAGTAAAATATCACAATATCTCAAACATTTTATTTTCCAGGCACCTGGATCCTTGATTGATCTTTAATAAATAAGAGAAGTTTGACACACACATGTGATCAGAAAAGTGGCAGCAAGTTCAAGAAATGATTTGGCCAAGTCATCGTGAAAAGATGAGCACAAATCTGAGAGCCACTGCAATCGACCAAAAAAACTAGCAAATCACAGTAGATACCAACATGTCTACTTAACTTTGGATAGAAGATCTGACTATATTTGCATATGCTTCCAAGTCATTGATCAACTCCTGCCATTTTTGTTTTGTTGTTGCATCATTATTTATCTGTACTGCTCCTTAATGACAAGCTCTGATATCCCATTGCTAGTAGCAGCAACCATTTACCTACGAGAGGTATATGTATTTCCTGAAGGTGCTAGTGCATATGAAGTCTTATTGATTCACATCTATAGTCCTAAATTGCCATTAAATGTTTGAACATAAACCCAAGGAAAATATGAAAACAACACAATATGCATTTGGATACTTCAACATTTTCGCTGCATTACGATTTCTTTCTTTTTTTTTCGTTTAACCCTAACTAGAAAAACAATCCTCAATTTAAGAAGCATGAATACTTCAAGTCACATGCTGTGTCTGTATCATATACTAATACTCATCAGATGCTTCTTGGATATATGCTTGATACTTTATCCTATTCTCAATATTGAAAAAAAATCCTGGATACTTCTTGGATATATCCAAGATACTTCCTCACCGCATGAGGAGGGCTTTTTCTTTCTTCTTTTAATTTTGTAGTTTATGATGTTAATATTTAAGTGTGAAGTATGGATTGGGGTCGGATTTGAATGTGTTGACTAAATGATGAGCTTGTAAAAGTTGATGCTATCATGCAAAGTGCGTACTATGTTAATAGCCTACAGTCTTTTACGACACTCATACACATTTATGCATGCGCGCACACACATATATATTATATATATATATGTATATGTATGTGTGTGTGCATGTATATATGTATATATGTATTTGTATATACAAGTACGTACATATATGTATATACATATATGTATATATACAAATATGTATACATATATGTATATATACAAATATATATGCATATACATATGCATTCATATATGTACACATTTGTATATACAAATATGTAGATACATATATACTCATGTACAAACATACCCATACGTACATACATACATATACATATGTATACACATAGATAGATAACTAATACGTACATATATGTATATTTACAATATGTATACATATGTGTATATATATACCTATGCATACATATATGTACATATTTGTATATACAAATACGTACATACATACATATATATATATGCACATATACATACATACATATATATATGCACATATACATACATACATATATATATGCACATATACATACATACATACACATATGCACATATAGATACATACATATACATATGCACATACATACATACATATACATATGCACATACATACATACATAGACATATGCACATACATACATACATACACATATGCACATACATACATACATACACATATGCACACACATAGATAGGTAGATAGATAGATCGATTGATCGATCATGATCAATAAGGTGGATTTGCAACTTAATACTTTATCATAGTTTTAGCACATTGGCATAATGAAAACTATCCATGTTCGTATCTGTATGATGCATAAGTTAGAAGCCATGAAAATATATCGTTTTTGGTTTCTAGGCGTTTCTAATGGTAGAGATCATGGTTCATGGTGTGAATCTTAGATTTAGATGTCCTATTATTTATTTTTGGAGTAGTGAGAAGTAGATACCTCTCCTCTCAAGAGGAACATAGTCCATTTCATATACATAGACATATATGTACGTACGTGTGTATGTATATCCTACTTTTTCTAGATTTACGATATCGGTCTCAAGGATTAATTGTTACCTTTGGACAGCTAAAAGTATGAAGTTGCCTTATCTTGATGGGTGCATGATCTTGGGCTACAAAAATTTGTGGTTTTTTTATTTCTAGACATTTTTAATGTGGTATAGGTCATGGTTCATGGTGTGAATCTTTGATTTAGATGTCCTTTTATTTATTTTTGGACTAGTGAGAAGTAGGTACCTGTCCTCTTGAGAGGAACATAGTCCATTTTATATACACAGACATGTATGTGTGTATGTATATCCTACTTTTTCAAGGTTTGCGACATCGGTCTCAAGAATTAATTGTTACTGACATAGCTAAAAAGTAGGAAGTTGCCTTAGCTTTATGGGTGCATGATCTTGGGCATACAAGCACATAGAATTGTTTCATGGGCGACTTGCAGTTGGAAGTTGCCTTGTTGTCGCTTACCATGAAGTATCAAAAACCTTTTAGAGGACTTGAATTTTTTGCTATCAGGTTTTTTTTTGATGATGAATAAAGTGGAAAAAAGGCTTTTGGTTGCCATCTTCGACTTTTGAGGTTACTGTAATGTCAAAAAGTCTGAAAAAAGGAAAATAGAAGTGCAGCAGATAGTAGATTAGGATCCACTTATTCTAGGAGTGCTACGCAAGCACCCAACTCTGCAAATATTTAGGTGAACCACCTTGCCCACAGAAATTTTACCCACAGAAAGGGCTTGCCACCAAGCATGTGGACCTTCAATCCCAGATGTGGATTATTTAGCTGCTAAACATGTTTTCATCACTGTAACAGTGAAATTGGATATAATGTGATGATGATTACGTCTTTAACAAATTCATATAAAGCACCCACCAATTACTGATTCTAGTACTGCTTTTGGCTTGTTATTCATTCTTTTTTGGGTTTGAAGTCATTTTGAAAGAAATCATGCTCTTAATTTAATGGAGCAGGTGCAGAATATGGTAAGGTTCTGTCAAGGGCTAATTGAATTTTCGAAAATGTTAGTATGCTTTTGTCATGCTATATTAAGTTGAAGAGCAATGAAATTGCTCTTCAACATGTGATTGATTTATTTGGTTGGACATATGCATCCAACCTTTAAAATCAATCTCAAGGATCCTTGACTTGTTATGTTTATGTTTTAGTCAAGCTGTTGAAAACATCAAATATAACGAATATTAGTCCTCATTAATATTTTCATGTTCTATAATGCTCAAAATGTGGATTGTTTCATCTTTGGCCGTTCATTATTGTTTCGACTTTTGACTCTTCATTTTTTGCAAATAAAATTATTTATTATTGATGGCTAAAGTCAGATGTTCATGATAATTCTTTATACATGCAGGTAGTGGAAAAAGCTACTTGGCAAAGGCATTACGCGATCTTGAAGTTGAAAATGGAGGGAATGTACCCAGAATTCATGCAATGGATGATTATTTCATGATTGAAGTTGAAAAGGTGAGAGTGCACCTCCGTGGTCGTGGCCATAACAGGCTATCATGTTAGCTGAGATTTCTTCTGCCATCAATGACTTGTGCAAATGCATAAGATCATATTTGATTGGGTTTTTTTCGTAGAATATTATTGATGATGAATTAATTTACGTAATTTTACCTTATTTTGTAGAAGATTGAAGACCATGAAGTGTCTAAATCCTCTAGTTCATACAGAGGCAAGAAACAGATCACTAAGAAAGTGATTGAGTATTGTTATGAGCCCGAAATGGAGGAGGTGATGCCATTCATTCCTGTTTGTCTCTCTTCTATGCTTTTTTTCCCCAAGAGAAAATCATTTTGTTTTACTCTCAAATGTATAAACGCCATTACAGTTGCTTCTTTTCCTTCCTCTTTGTTTATGAATTGTTATATCGCATGCTGGTAATGCCACATCCAAAAGAATCCTATCATGATTGGATAAATCCAACTAGTTGATTACTCCTGGGCGTAGTATTTGTGGTGAAACAGATTTTGTGAAAGCACAGTTAGCTAAAGGCAACCATTTCCACTTAAGATTTTTCATGGGATGCGGCATTCTCCTTAATAGCAGCCAGTTGTCGTTGAATTGAATGATATATCTTAACCATGTTTGACAATCATCGAACAGCCTAAATTTTTGATGTGTGTGACAACTGCCATATAGTTTGAAGGTGGATTTAAAGAAATCTTAACCAATTATGTCATTATGTATGCTTATTTTATTAAGGACAAATAGTGCAGATGTTTGGAGAAATTTTCCATAGCCTTAAACTTGACACCTTATACTTGTGCTTCTGCGATAGTGTTTCTCAACATTATTTTAATTTTTAAAAGCATTCTGGATATTTTTTTAATTTGTATTGTAATGATTATAATTAACTCAGTTAATGAATCTTGAAAATGGTTCTTTGTTTAAATTTTTGGGCAGACATATCGGTTGAGCATGTTGAAGGCTTTTAAGAAGACCCTTGATGAAGGGATTTTCACCTTTGTAATTGGTATGAGGTTTGGAATGCTGTTTTTTCTTTTTTATAATTTTCATGGAACCTGCATGGTTTGACTTTTATTTTTTTGAACTCCATTGCGTTACCACTTGCTCATATCTATGTGTTATCTTTTTTTATCATAATAATAATTATTTTTAACTGTGAATTTGGTGTTTTGTCATGCATGTTAAAAAAATCTCTCTATGCCATGTCATGGCCTTCTTTATTCTGAGTTACTATTGTAGGTGATTCTGTCTTAACGGATATCATATATGAATAGGGAATCACCTCCTTTCTGGCATCACATTAGCTTCGATTACTGCTCTTTGGCCTTGACATTTCTTACATGCATTTGTTTCGTGTGCTCATTTGTTATATGGAAGCTGAATGGTTTGCTGTACTAGAATGTAGTGAGAACTCAGTAGCACCTAGAATTTGATTGGGAGGCCTGCCCCACTGTCCTGGGGTTTTTACTGTTCAAAAAATTCAATGTTTTAGTATGGTTCTAGATGAAGTGGTCAGATGCAGTGCCTATGCAGTGTGCGCTGCCTTCATATTCATTAACAACTAATGCAGCATTGTTCGGCAACTGACTCATTTGTTGCTGGTATGTTTGCCTCGTTTTAGTGGATGACCGCAATCTGCGGGTAGCTGATTTTGCTCAGTTTTGGGCAGTTGCAAAGGTATACTCTCAATCTCTATTTTGTGACTCTGAGTATTTATGATTCAGTTCCTTTGGTTCTGGTTGTGTTGTAATGCATAGAACATACTTTGAATTTAGAAGGCTTATCTAATTTTCATAACAAGAATGTCACAAAAGATTCATTTTGTAACTCTGGAGGTATATGATATTTGCCAAATTTGCTTTCTTATTTTCCCATATAACAATGCAGACATGGCTTTTCTAGCTGTAGAAAATAAGTCCTTTTGTTGGGGTTGAGAAATGCATGATCTTTTTTTAACATTCAATCTGGGGCTCTAAATGACATCTTTTTAGGTTTAGTATATCATGAGTTATGCTTTTTTCTATGTACAGAAAGGGAATTCCTTGCACCGAGAGCACTAAGAATCTGGGACACGTACTGGTTGGCAGGCGATACGGATATGATATGGGTTTGTACTGTGCCGTTTCGGTCTATTTCGGACTCTTTTTTACAAATTTTAAATGAGGTCAGCATATAATTTGCCGACTTCAATTCAAAATTCAAAAATAAAAAGAGGTGGGGACTGGTTTTTTCCCTTTCTGCTTCGTTCCCTTTCGCAGAGAGAGGGTTTGGGAGGGGGAGAGGGAGAGGGAGAAAAGGAGAGAGGAAGAGAGGGAGGGAGGGAGAGGGTGAGGGACACCCTAACCCTAACCCAGCCAAGAGAGAGAGAGAGAGGGGTGGGGGGGTGGGGGTGAGGGAAACTTTAACCCTAACCTAGCCGAGAGAGAGAGAGAGAGAGAGAGAGAGAGAGAGAGAGAGAGGGTGGAAGAGCTTACCGAGAGAGGGTGAGGGACACCCTAACCCTAACCCAGCCGAGAGAGAGAGAGAGAGAGAGAGAGAGAGAGAGAGAGAGAGAGAGAGGGTGGGGGTGGGGGTGAGGGAAACTTTAACCCTAACCTAGCCCGAGAGAGAGAGAGAGAGAGAGAGAGAGAGAGAGAGAGGGTGGAAGAGCTTACTGAAATTGAGCTGTGGTCTTTCTGCGACTGGAGAGGCGGGTTAGCGTTTACGAATTGGGGGGAGGGCATGGAATCGAGTTGTGAGGGGAGAGGGGGTGAGTCACAAGCGAGCCAGAACCATTTTAATAGCAGGGGAGGGGGTGGAGGAGGTTTAATAGCTGAACCGTTTTATTAGCCGGAACCATGTCGGTCCCCAACCAGTCTGGTTAGGCAGACAATGATCCTACCATTTGTTAACACGAACATACTTTGCGTCAAGAATATCTTATGTTGTTTCTATTAGGGACAAAACCTGTATCCTACCATTCTAAGTCTATGCAAACCTCCTGCTTGTCTTATGACAAAATCCTCTCATTACCATTAAGACAAGAATCCTTTTTGTTAATTTGTTTCATTAATTGTATTTCATTTGTGCAAACCTAAGGATCCTT